>NW_027361696.1:96355000-96955000 GCF_039654945.1 Dendrobates tinctorius | reverse complement strand
TACGGAATGTTCAATGAAATGTGGGATTATACTGAGATTATGTCCCAAATTGACTGAGGGAAGGGTGTTGCTTCTGTATCCGCATTGGGAACCTGTTGGTAAAAATGTAACCGCTCACCAAGACATAAAGACTTAGCAAGCAAAGCTTTTTCGCTGCAACCCAATTTTGCTTTAATCCAAAATGTTATGCTTTAAACAAAGGATGACCAATTGTCTTAAAATCATGGCCACCCAAGAGTTCTTAGAAGATAGGGTTTTGACAGCAAAAACTAATCGTTGATTAGGGGATAAAACAACTAATCTGCGGTTTTGTAATGAGGACCCCCATAGCTGAATTGCCAATAAAATAGTAAAAAGCTCAAGTACCACAATGTTTTTGGATATTTTTGAGTCAATCCAAGATTTGGGCCACGATTGAACTGACCAGTGGTTTAGAAAAATAACTGAGCATCCCGCAAAAATGTCTGCAGGGAACAGGAGAGGCAAAGAATCAGTTAATACAAAATTAGACTGTAAACAGGATATCCCATTGAAATCTGAGAGGAATCTTAGCCAAACTATTATATCTGCTTTCATCTCTGAAGTGACTCTAATGTGGGAAAAGGGGGAGGAAAGGCCCGACGTTGCATCATACAGGCGTCTGGAAAACACATGACCCATAGGCATAATGCGAAGGGCAAATGTTAATAAACCCAGTACTGATTGTAGCTCTTTCAAAGTAATTTTTTCCTTGGACAATATACTGGCCAGGGATTTCTGGAGTTTCAATACCTTTTCCATAGGCAAGCTGCATTCCATCCTCTCAGTGTTCAAAGAGATGACTAAAAATTCAATAGAAGTGGAAGGGAGAACTGTTTTTTCTTTAGCAATTGGAACGCCAAAAAATTCACACATAGGTAAGAATTTTTTATGAGTAATTAAGCATGTCTGGTAATCAGGGGGACCAATAAAAAGAAAATCGTCCAGATAGTGTAAAATACCAGAATCGCTGGAAACTGACTCAATTACCCAATGCAAAAAAAGTTGAAAAGCTCTCAAAGTAAGAGCATGATAGGGAAACACCCATAGGAAGGCATTTATCGAAAAAATACTCGTTGTCAAAAGCGAATCCTAAAGAATTAAAACCGGCCAGGTGAACCGGGAGGATTCTGAAAGCAAACTTTATGTCTGATTTTGACAACAGAGCATTCCTTCTGTGACGCCTCTGGCAATACGTCCAAGAGTGGACCCCCTGGATCGCGGATCCGGAGCCCCTGGGCCGAGCGCACCTGGTGAAGACCGACCCCTGTACAGGGATCGTTAGGGGCAGGACCACAGGGGGCGGAACCGCGACAGCCGGAGCCAGCAGGGACGACTCGGAGGACTGGCAGACAGAGCAGGAGTAGCGGGGAGGAAGGCAGAAGGTGATGGCAGGAAGACTACAGGAAAGGTACAGGGAGGACCACGGAAGGAGACAGGCTGACGGACAAGGACCAGGAACAGGGCAGACAACGGAGCAACAAGGATAGGCAGGGAACACTGAAAAAGGTAAGGCCGATGGGTGCTGCGAGTCACAAACAATCATCAGGCGCCCTCAGAATGGAGCGGGCGCCTGATATATGCGGAGACCGGAAGTGCGCCCTACAGACCCTCCCCTAGCGACGCCCCCTGCCAACAGAGGCCGGAGGAACGCGCGCGCGCGGCCTAAGGCCGGCGCGGTTACCCGCAGCAGAGCGGCAAGCAGCGCGGAAGGACGCGCGAGCAGGGGGAGGCAGGTGAGAGGAAGCTGCGGCGGGCACCGCCGCTAAAGGGGCATCGGCGGGTACGGCCGCCGATGTCACAGTACCCCCTCCCATATGCCCTCTCCTTCTGAGGCTGGTCAGAAATCTTTTCATGATAAGGGGGGCATCGACATTCTCTCGGGGCTCCCAGGACCTCTCCTCTGGGCCAAAACCCTTCCAGTCGATAAGAAAAAGAGTTTTACCCTTGACCCTTTTCATAGCCAGGATGTCCTTTACTTCAAAGACATTGTTAGAACAAATGGGCGAGGGAGAAGACATGGAGGTTGGTTGGAACCGATTCAAGACCACAGGTTTGAGGAGCGAGATATGGAAGGCGTTAGGGACCCGGAGTGACGCCGGCAACCTCAATTTGTAGGCTACCTTGTTAATGCGCCCAAGTATTTCAAAAGGCCCGATGTACCGAGGACTTAATTTGTAAGCAGGGGCCTTCAGGCGGATATGTTTGGTAGAAAGCCAGACTTTGTCCCCGGGCTGGTACGGGGGTAGATCCCTTCGTCTTTTGTCCGCGTGTCTCTTAATTCGGACGTTGGCCAGCTCGAGCGCCTCTCTGGTCTCCTTCCAAATTTGTGAAAACTCCTTGGCGAGAGTGTCTGCTGCAGGAACTCCGGATGATGCGGAAAAAGGCAATGGAACCCCAGGATTTAGCCCAGTTACCACAAAGAACGGTGTCTTGGACGTTGATTCGCTGGAATGATTATTATGAGCGAATTCCGCCCAAGGTAGAAGAGAGACCCAATTATCTTGATGGGCGTTAGAAAAGTGGCGTAGGTAGGTGGTCAGAATTTGGTTAATCCGTTCCACTTGGCCGTTGGTTTGAGGATGATACGCTGAGGAGAAGTCGAGAGACGTGCCCAGGAGCCGACAGAGGGCCCTCCAGAATCGGGAAGTAAACTGGACCCCACGATCGGTCACGATTCGCAGAGGGAGACCATGTAGCCGGAACACGTGGTGGATAAAGATCTCGGCCAACTTTGGAGCAGATGGCAGTCCGACCAGGGGAATAAAATGGGCCATTTTGGAAAAGCGGTCAGCGACGACCAAGATGGTAGTGCATCCTGCAGAGCGGGGCAGATCAGTCACGAAGTCCATGGCGATTTGCTGCCAAGGAGCCTCTGGCACAGGCAACGGATGAAGGAGGCCGGAGGGCAGAGTCCTTGGAATCTTGTTCTGAGCACAAGTCCTGCAGGAGGCTACAAAGTCCTTTGCATCCTGGTGGAGAGAGGACCACCAGTAATACCGGGACAGAAGCAAAAGAGTCTTCTTAATCCCAACGTGCCCAGCAACCTTGGAAGAATGACCCCAGCGCAGTACTTCCAGACGTTTGTTTGGAGGAACGAAGGTCTTGCCAGGCGGAGGGTTAGAGAACCTCACGGGGGCCACGGAGATAACTTTAGCCGGCTCGATGATATAAGATGGGTCCTCCTCCTTCTCTGGTGGCTGCAAAGACCTGGAAAGCGCGTCAGCTTTGATGTTCTTACTGCCGGGCCGGAAATGGAGCTTAAACTCAAAACGGGAAAAATACAGAGCCCACCTGGCTTGTCTGGAGTTGAGTCTCTGGGCAGATTGCAGGTAGGCCAGGTTCTTGTGGTCCGTGAAGATAGTAAAGGGGTGCACTGCCCCCTCGAGCAGATATCGCCATTCCTCCAGCGCCATCTTAATGGCCAATAATTCCCGGTCCCCAATGGAGTAGTTGCACTCCGCGGGAGAAAAGGATTTGGAGAAGAACCCGCAGGGGACAAGACGTCCAGATGGAGCCTGTTGGGAGAGAACTGCCCCAGCTCCAGTGGAGGAGGCGTCAACTTCCAGGATGAAGGGCCTACTAGCCACTGGACGGTGTAAGATCGGAGCAGAAGCAAACGAGCGTTTCAGGGTCAGAAAGGCGTCCTCGGCTTCAGAAGGCCAGACGTTAGGCTTCGTCCCCTTACGGGTCAGGATCGTAATGGGCTTGGTGACTGTAGAGAAGTGGGGTACAAACTGCCGGTAATAATTAGCGAAGCCGAGGAAACGCTGGATGGCCTTTATGCCAACTGGACGAGGCCACTGGAGTACCGCGGACAGCTTCCCCGGATCCATCCTAAGACCGGACTCCGTGATGATATACCCCAAGAAGGGTAAGGCTGTTTGCTCAAAAAGGCACTTCTCGATCTTGGCGTAAAGACGATTTTCTCGAAGGCGCTGCAGGACCATGCGTACACTTCTCCGATGGGAGGAGAGGTCGGTCGAGAAAACGAGGATATCGTCCAAATACACCACCACGCAGGAATAGAGTAGGTCTCGGAACACCTCATTTACGAATTCCTGAAACACCGCTGGAGCATTGCAGAGACCGAACGGCATGACCAAGTATTCATAATGGCCGTCCCGGGTATTGAAGGCCGTCTTCCACTCGTCCCCCGCTCGGATTCGGACTAAGTTGTAAGCTCCCCGCAGATCCAACTTCGTGAAGATTCTGGCCCCCCTCAGCCGGTCGAAGAGTTCAGGAATCAGCGGGAGCGGGTACCGGTTTTTAACCGTGATGTTGTTCAGGCCCCGGTAATCAATACAAGGTCGCAGGGACCCATCTTTCTTCCGGACGAAGAAGAAGCCTGCGCCCGCAGGGGACGAGGACTTCCGGATGAACCCCTTGGCCAGATTTTCCTGTATATATTCCGACATAGCCGAGGTCTCTGCTGGGGACAAAGGATAAGTTCTCCCTCTGGGAGGAGTGGCACCAGGAACTAGGTCGATAGGGCAGTCATAGGAGCGATGAGGGGGTAAGGAATCCGCCTCCTTCTTGCTAAACACGTCGGCAAACGTGTGATAGGGTGCGGGTAGGCCCGGGAGGTCGGCAGGCTTCAAGCATGGACGGGGACGCGTGAGAGCCCGTAGGCAGTGCTCCTGGCAGGAGTGCCCCCAACGGAGAACTTCCCCAGAGCGCCAGTCAATCACAGGCTCGTGCCGTCTGAGCCAGGGAAGCCCTAGGAGAACAGCATGGGCTAGTTGTGGCAAGACATAGAAGGCTATCTTCTCGAGGTGGAGAGCTCCGATTTGAAGGTCTACTTCGGCGGTAACCATGGTGATGAGTCCGGGTAAAGGTTTACCGTCAACGGAGGAAATAGCGCGAGGGTTCTTCAATACCAACACCGGAATCTGGAGTTTGTCAACCTCCTCCTGGCGGATGAAATTACCGGCAGCACCCGGGTCCACATACGCCTCCACAGATCCACGCCCCCGACCTGTAATTAGCAAAGCAGAAAGGGTAAGGGGAAGAGAGGAATTTTGATCACCTAGGGGGTCCTCTCTTACCTGACCTAGGTGGAGGCATTTCCCGATCTCTCTGGCTTCTCCGGACAAGTACGCACAAAATGGTTGGCACCCCCACAGTACAGGCAGAGACCCTTGGTCATCCTCTCCCTGCGGCGTTGCTCGGACAGCCTGACACGATCGACCTGCATAGGCTCAGGAGCGGTGCTAACGGGAGATACCGGGAAACGGGGGACAGGAGCCTGATACAGCCTAAAGGACCTCCTCTCTCCGACTGCCTCTCGAGCGCGCTCCTGAAAGCGGAGGTCTATGCGAGTGGCTAGCGAAATAAGGTCCTCCAGAGTGGTGGGGGTGTCACGCCCGGCAAGCTCATCCTTGATCTTACTGGAGAGGCCTCTCCAAAAGGCTCCTACAAGGGCCTCATTGTTCCACCCCAACTCAGAAGAGAGGGTCCGGAAGCGGATGGCATATTGCCCCACTGTGAGGGAACCCTGGCGGAGGTTAAAAAGGGCCTCAGTGGAGGACGCTAAGCGACCCGGTTCATCGAATACCTTGCGAAAGGTTTCTAAGAAGGTCTGTATGCTTAACACGACGGGGTCATCTCTCTCCCATAAGGGGTTCACCCAGGACAGGGCCTCACCCTCGAGATGGGACACAACGAACGCCACCTTGGCGCGGTCAGTGGGGTACTGAAGGGGGGCAAGCTCAAAATGTAGCCTGCATTGATTTAAAAAGCCCCGGCATAACTTGGGATCTCCACTGTACCTGGGGGGTTTGCCCAGACGGGGAGCCGGGGTAGAGGCTACATCCGGGGAGGAAGTTGCAGCGGCAGCAGAGGATTGCAGGGCCTGTAATCGGTCATCCACGGATGCCATGTAACCCAAGATGTGGGATTGGGCGTCGCGCTGCTGCGCGAGCTCCTGCTGAAGGCTGACTAAGAGGGGAGCGTGTCCGGGGTCAGAGGTCTGCAGGGCGGACAACCGGGTGTCCATAGACTTCATAAAGGACATTATCCGGCTCTGATTTTCACGAAGGAAAAGCAATTCCTTTTGTGTGGCGGCTGCGGCACCGGCGGGATCCATGGCCTGATGATACTGTGACGCCTCTGGCAATACGTCCAAGAGTGGACCCCCTGGATCGCGGATCCGGAGCCCCTGGGCCGAGCGCACCTGGTGAAGACCGACCCCTGTACAGGGATCGTTAGGGGCAGGACCACAGGGGGCGGAACCGCGACAGCCGGAGCCAGCAGGGACGACTCGGAGGACTGGCAGACAGAGCAGGAGTAGCGGGGAGGAAGGCAGAAGGTGATGGCAGGAAGACTACAGGAAAGGTACAGGGAGGACCACGGAAGGAGACAGGCTGACGGACAAGGACCAGGAACAGGGCAGACAACGGAGCAACAAGGATAGGCAGGGAACACTGAAAAAGGTAAGGCCGATGGGTGCTGCGAGTCACAAACAATCATCAGGCGCCCTCAGAATGGAGCGGGCGCCTGATATATGCGGAGACCGGAAGTGCGCCCTACAGACCCTCCCCTAGCGACGCCCCCTGCCAACAGAGGCCGGAGGAACGCGCGCGCGCGGCCTAAGGCCGGCGCGGTTACCCGCAGCAGAGCGGCAAGCAGCGCGGAAGGACGCGCGAGCAGGGGGAGGCAGGTGAGAGGAAGCTGCGGCGGGCACCGCCGCTAAAGGGGCATCGGCGGGTACGGCCGCCGATGTCACACCTTCCAAACTTCCTAATCAAATCAATGGCTAGATCAAAAGACGCATAACATACAGTACATGCCGATTTGTCTATTTCATCATTCAGCGAAAAACCCTTTGGATATGACAAATGATGAATTAGACGAAAAGAACCAGGTTCTTTTTTAGGAACTACGCCTAGGGGGGAAATACGGAAATTAGTGAAAGGAGGAGAAGAAAATGGGCCTGCTACTCTACCTAATGAAACTTCGTGAAAATTTTTTTCCTTAGCTTCTTCGGGGTACAAAGATAGAGAAAGTAAATTCTTCAGAATAGTACAACCCAGACCATTGAAAGTGGAAATGAGAAAGCCAAAAAAGAATCCTTTGAATAGGAGCTCGCTAGTTTCCCTGTTTGGGTAGCTGTTTAGCCAATAAAGCATTCTTCCCACTCTCACTGGTGTCTGAGCCCTTGTAAACAAAATCTCTGGAAGCTTGTTGTTGAGAGGTCTGTTTTTTAAAACATTTGAACACTGGGTGAGCGTTACCGCAGAAGGAGCACTCATGACGAAATCGAAGCTATTACTCCATTTACAGGAGGATTTGTTAAACGCGAAGCAAAAACCTCTGTTTACAGATGGGTAAGACATCTGCTTACTTGCGTATTGACGCTGTGGAAGCATCAGGTTGATCCATAATCCAACGTCCTTCACACCCCATTTAAGTTCCGGATGTACTGCTAATTTCTGTCTAAAAGCCTCGTCATAGCTGAGCCATGCGAAGCCACCAAAATTCCTGTAAGCTTCTAGAATAATGTCTATGTGGTGAAACAAATTGCTACACAGGTGTGTAAACTTTTTGCTGAGAACAGCAGAGTAAATCGAGAAGGCCTGGATCCAGTTGTTGAAAGACTTCATAGAGCCCCGTTTTGAATCGTCAGATTCTGTTTTGTCCTTCTCAAACCTACCCGGCTGTTCCCTGCGAGGGAGTAATGAAAATAAATCTACATATTTGTTCTCCCAAATAAGCTCCTTAACTGAAGCATTGAGGTGAAAACCTAATAGAGACAGCTCACAAGTGAGCGCCTCTTTAAATGGGTTAACTTTTGCAATATTGCCAACAGCTGCAATGGCGATGCTAGCCAGTGAGCTGGAAGCACTGACAGCCTCACCCAAAGCCTCAGTGAACAAATTTTTGAGCATAGTTTTAAAACCAATAAGCTGAGGGACAGACAGGAGGACATTCAAGCTCTCACCCCTTCCAGAAGTTGACTCCGCTTGCTCTTGATCCAAAGAACAGCCAGCCCTCGGACCCTGAGACACATGGGAGAGCAGCTGACACCCGCTGGATGCCGGGCATTCTTCTTCCTCTGATGGTGCCGACTCCTGATTAGCTGGAGGCGGGCGTCTTGAGTTCGGAGCCAGTGTGGTGCTGCTTGGCCTAGCTGCCGCAGCGCTTTTACGGCCGTGGCAGGTACCAGCACCTCTGGCGGCTGATGATTCCGTCACGGACGAGACCCTGCGGTCGCGCTAAACGTCTCGTGCAGGGCTGCGAGACTTCCTTGTTGCAGAGCGGACAGAAGACGCGTGCTCTTCCTGTGCGTGCCTGGAGGCTCTCGGCGGGGTCACCGGCGGCGAGAATGATGTCCGTGGCTTACTCACTCTCTGGGCACTGGTCGACCTCGGAGTGGCAGGCTGTTCATCGGTCCGCGGTAGCGGCGAGGAGCGTGGTTCAGGTAAAGGAGGGACGGCTTCCGGAGCTGCCGAGATAGGTTTTATAGCCAGATAGCTCCTCAGCCAATCCTCTCCGTCCCTTTCTCTGGCCCTGGCTACCAACTGCTGCAGTAGGCTCTCCATTGAGGGAAGTGCTTGGCTTATCTTCTTTCTTTATCCAGTGACATAATGGAGCTGAGCTTGCTGACAGGGCAATTTATAAGTAGAAATAGCCCACCAAAATGCATCACCACCAATCAGAAACCGTTTAAAAAAGGTGCCAAGAACTGGATAAAACCAGTTTTTGTTTGTGTACGTGCTTGCCTTGAAATAGTCACTTGACCTCAAATTGACCCCAGTATCACATGTTACTATAATATAGAAAACACTGAAGGAAAATTCAGGGCCTAAGCGGCCATGAGTCCCCCCTATATTAAATTTTGTCCTACGGGGGGCTAACATTAGCCTATCACATCTGATGCCATATGCTAGTGTCATTCCACCCAAATTCTGCTTACATGTATTAAGCCCACATTCACACTGACAGTTTTTGGTCAGTATTTTAATCAGTATTTATAAGCCACAATGAGGAGTGAAACAATCAGAGGAAAAGTATAGAAGCACATCACCACTTCTGAATTATCACCCACTCCTGGTTTTGGCTTCTAAAGACTGATGTGAAATCCTAAGCAAATACTAAGCAAATACTGAACATGTCAGTGTGGTGAGCGCCGCTGATCGCGGTCGGGTTATCACAGCTGACACACAGCACAATGTGTCAGGGGTGGTCACGGACCACCCCCGACACGTTAACCCCTTGTACAACACGATCAAACACAATCGCGGTGTACCAGGGGTTAAAGGGAAGCATCGGCAGGGAGGGGGCTCCCTCCGTGCTTCCCTGAGCCCCCCACAGCAGCGCAATGTGCAGCGCTGCTGCGGGGGGCTCTTTCCCTGCATGTCCCCGGATCCAAGATGGTGACGGGGACCTTCGGGGGCCTGCAGGGAGCTGACTTCCTCAGTGCCTGCAAAGCGCAGGCAAGAGGAAGTCTTCTTCAATGCCTGTGACAGATTGCTGATCTGTCACAGTGATCTGTGATGTGACAGATCAGCGATCTGTCACAGGACAGTGATGTCCCCCCTGGGACAACCTAATAAAGTTAAAAAAAAGTGTAAAAATAATTTTTTAAAATTCGCTAAATAAATTAAAAAAAAAATATTCCTTAATAAATTTATTTTTTTGAAAAACAAACAAACAATAAAAGTACACATATTTGGTATCGCCGCGTCCGTAACGACCTGCCCTGTAAAACTATCCCATTTGTTAACCCCTTTAGTGAACCCCTTAAAATATAAAAATAAAAAACTAAGCAAAAAATAATGTTTTATTATCATACCGCCGAACAAAAAGTGCAATAACGTGCGATCAAAAAGACGCATATAAATATCCATGGTACCGCTGAAAACATAATCTTGTCCCGCAAAAAAAGAGTCACCATGCAGCATGATCAGAGAAAAAATAAAAGTGTTATAGCTCACAGAATAAAGTGATGCAAAAATAATTATTTTTTATATAAAATTGTTTTTATTGCATAAAAGCGCCAAAACATAAAAAAAGACATAAACGAGGTATTGCTGTAACCGTACTGACCCAAAGAATAAAAACGCTTTATCAATTTTACCGCACATGGAACGGTGTGAACGCACCACCCAAAAGAAATTCATGAAATGCTGGTTTTTGTTCATTCTGCGTCCCAAAAATCAGAATAAAAAGCGATCAAAAAATATCACGTGCCCAAAAATGATACCAATAAAAGCGTCAACTCATCCCGCAAAAAATAAGACCTCATATGACTCAGTGGGTCAAAATGTGGAAAAATTATAGCTCTCAATATGTGGTGATGCAAAAACTATTTTTACAATAAAAAGCGTCTTTTAGCGTGTGACAGCTGCCAAATATAAAAACCGCCATAAATAGTAAATCAAACCCCCCGTTATCACCCCTTTAGTTAGGGAAAAATAATAAAATTTAAAAAATGTATTTATTTCCATTTTCCCATTAGGGTTAGGGCTAGGGTTAGGGCTAGGGCTAGGGGTGTGTTGGAGTTAGGGTTGGAGTTAGAATTCGGGGGTTTCCACTGTTTGGGCACATCAGGTGCTCTCCAAACGCAGCATGGCGTCTGATCTCAATTCCAGACAATTCTGCAATGAATATGTCAAATGGTGCTCCATACCTTCCAAGCTCTGCCATGCACCCAAACAGTGTTTTACCATATGGGGTATCAGCTTACTCAGGACAAATTGCAAAACAACTTTTGGGGTCCTATTTCTCCTGTTGCCCTTAGGAAAATAAAAAATTGGGGACAAAAATATGATTTTTGTGGAAAAAAATATGATTTTTTTATTTTCACGCCTGCGCGTTATAAACTTCTGTGAAGCACTTGGGGGTTCAAAGTGCTCACCACACATCTAGATAAGTTCCGTGGGGGGTCTAGTTTCCAAAATGGGGTCACTTGTGGGGAGTTTCAATAGTTTAGGCACATCAGAGGCTCTCCAAACGCACATGACACCCGCAGACCATTCCATCAAAGTCTGCATTCCAAAATATCACTACTTCCCTTCCGAGCCCTGACGTGTGCCCATACAGTAGCTTTCTCCCACATATGAGGTATCAGCATACTCAGGACAAATTGGACAACAACTTTTGGGGTCCAATTTCTCTTGGTACCCTTGGGAAAATAAAAAAATTGGGGACTAAATGATCATGTTTGTGGAAAACTACGATTTTTTTATTTTCACGCCCGGGCATTATAAACTTGTGTGAAGCCCTTAGGGGGTTCAAAGTGCTCACCACACATCTAGATAAGTTCCTTAGGGGGTCTAGTTTCCAAAATGGTGTCATTTGTGGGGGGTTTCCACTGTTTAGGTACATCAGGGGCTTTCCAAACGCGACATGGTGTCCGATCTCAATTCCAGCCAAAAAAGTCAAATGGCGCTGCTTCCCTTCCGAGCTCTGCCATGCACCCAAATAGTTGTTTACACCCACATATGGGGTATCAGCTTACTCAAAACAAATTGCACAATAACTTTTTGGGTCCTGTTACCCTTGGAAAAAAAAATTGGGGGTGAAAAGATTATTTTTGTGGAAATATTTTTAATTGTACCGCTGTACATTATAAACTTCTGTGAAGCCCTTGTGGGTTCAAAGTTCTCACCACATATCTAGATAAGTTCCTTGGGGGTCTAGTTTCCAAAATGGGGTCACTTATGGGGGGTTTCCACTGTTTAGGCACATCAGGGGCTCTCCAAATGTGACATGGCATCCGATCTGAATTCTAGCCTTCCCTTCTGAGCTCTGTCATGCGCCGAAACAGTGATCCCCCCCACATATCAGGTATCAGCCTACTCAGGACAAATTGCACAATAACTTTTCCAGTCCAATTTCTCCTTTTACACTTGGTAATATAAAAAAATTGACCCTGTATTATTTTTTTTGTGAAAAAAGTTAAATGTTCATTTTTTTTTTAAATATTCAAAAAATTCCTGTGAAGCACATGAAGAGTTAATAAACTTCTTGAATGTGGTTTTGAGCACCTTAAGAGATGCAGTTTTTAGAATGGTGTCACTTTTGGGTATTTTCTATCATATAGACCCCTCAAAGTGGCTTCAAATGTGATGTGGTACGTAAAAATAAAATGGTGTTGCAAAAATAAGAAATCGCTGGTCAACTTTTAACCCTTATAACTTCCTAACAAAAAAAAATTTTGGTTCCAAAATTGTGCTGATGTAAAGTAAACGTGGGAAATGTTACTTATTAAGTTTTTTGTATGCTGTATCTCTGTGATTTAATGGCATAAAAATTCAAAGTTGGAAAATTGCGAAATTTTCAAAACTTTCGCCAAATTTCCGTTTTTTTCACAAATAAACGCAAGTTATATGAATGAAATTTTACCACTATCATGAAGTACAATATGTCACGAGAAAACAATGTCAGAATCACCGGGATCCATGGAAGCATTTCAGAGTGGTCAGAATTGTAAAAATTGGCCCGGTCATGAACGTGCAAACCACCCTTGGGGGTTAAGGGGTTAAACAGCTCTGGGACAGCGTGGCGAGTTTTGAGTGGCGACTTTTGTGTTTCGACATTTATGTGGTGAGGTTGGTGTATGTGTGTTGAAGCACGTGGTAGTGTGTGGCGCATTTTGTGTGTGTGTTCATATCCCCGTGTGCGGTGAGTATCCCATGTCAGGGCCCCACCTTAGCAACTGTATGGTATATGCTGTTTGGCACCATCGCTCTCATTCTTTAAGTCCCCCTTGTTCACATCTGGCAGCTGTCAATTTGCTTCCAACACTTTTCCTTTCACTTTTTCCCCAAAATGTAGATAGGGGCAAAATTGTTTGGTGAATTGGAACGCGTGGGGTTAAAATTTCGCCTCACAACATAGCCTATGACGCTCTTGGGGTCCAGACGTGTGACTGTGCAAACTTTTGTGGCTGTAGCTGTGATGGTGCGGATGCCAATCCCGGACATACACACACACACATTGAGCTTTATATATTAAAGTGACACTTGTTAGATTTGAAAAATTTGTCCCTTTCACAAAGGTCAAAATTGACTTGGTCACTAAGGGGTTAATTCTTTTGTAAAACTGCCTGAAAAAAAAACCCCTGTGCCCTGAAAAGTTGCAAATATATATTTTTTCTGGTTAGCCAATAAAGGTATCACTCCGAGAATACTTTTGTAATTTTGGGGCATAAAAGTACTTATATCGATTTTTCTCGCTGACACGGTACCATAATATAATTATTTTTTTTATTGTACATGATTTCTTTGGACTACTAATGGCAATGAGATTATTCCTCAGACTGCTAGAAAACACACTAAGGCTTGAAGGATAGTACTCCCACTGGGAGGAGGGGAGCAGAGTACACACAGCAGCTTCAAGGACAGTACTCCCACTCCAGTGAGGGTGCAATACTCTTACAGACGGGTTTGCAGTGTACACACAGAGGTTTTTTTTTTGCAGAGTTTTCAGTCAGAATTTGTCCCTTACTTCAGCTGTGTCCTATTCCTAAACTAATGAGAGCATGATGGCGGCGGCACTTGCGATCCTTTACACAAGCCGGGTCACGTTCTGCGCCTGCCAATCACAGTCATGCCAATACTTGACATAGCTGTGATGGCTTCATGTAAAATAATGCGTAACCTTGTAAAATACTCAGGACTAGTTACCAGATAAAAATGTAGTGGTTTATTTGGATTCTTCCATCAAAGAAGAGATTATTACAGAAAAACATAAAAATAGGTGAAAGAGAGATTGTCCATTAGTTCATAGCAAAAGCTTGTCACCTTCTTTCTCTGGGATTCCACATGGCAAATGGCCTCTGTCTCTCTTAGGCTTCTTCGTAGTAAAGATATATACCAGCTGTTCAGCTATGTCCGTGCAAAGATGACATCTTGCGTCTGTGTCTCATGATGGTGAGGGAAGGAGCGACCGACCTCTAGAGTGAGCCATGAATTATATACGTCTCTTAAAGCACGTGATCCAGGTATATATGGAGTTGTCCTGTACCATGAGCCAAGCTTACAAATATAGCCTATGTCGTGTCAGCTAAAGCAATGTACAGAACTGAGTCTTATACGAAATTGACGGATTATTAATGTTTAATACTTCAGAAGTACCCAGATACTTAAAGCATGTTGTTTGTCTACATTGCTATCTTTCAACAAGCTTTATTACATTAGTGAACCCAAACAGGAAAAGGACGTACAGTAAAAAGTCCATGTTCGGGGTTCGGTAACGGACACTAGGTGTTCAGTACGGACCCCGAACTTTCCAGTTCTAGAAATAATCCATCATCCTCAGAGGTGTAGCATATCAAGATGCTGATTACATAGTATGATTTTTGCACAGGTGTGCTGTCATGACTCTGGACAGGATGGTTCCGCCTCCATCCTGATCAGGTCATTGTTAATTCTAGATCAGCTTTCTTTGGTTCTGGGGAGGCTATTTTATATTGGTCGTTCCTGGGTTTGATGTCGGTGATACTTCCGCATACTCGGTTTGTGGTTGCTTACCCAGGTTACTCATCCTAATCGTTGTGCCTCTGTGCGTATGTGCTTGCTGTGTATGACCCAGTTTGTCCCCTGACCTTTGCCTCTGTATCCTGCGTTGTACTGCCCTGTCCTTCCTGGTTATCTGACCTCTTGGCTCATCTCAGTTTACTCTCTGTCTTATTCCCTAGGTACCACGGCCTCTTCTGGCTTTTGACCCTCGGTTCTCCATTGACTACATTAACGTTCTGTGTCCTGTACTACACGCTCTCAGCTACTTCCCTGTCCACACGAGTGGTGACTCCACCCCCTGTTAGCCCATGACTTCATAGTTCCAGGTCCTGTGCTTACTGCGTAGTTTCAGGTCCTTGCGCACGGCATGGTTTGTTCCTCCGCTCCCTGCGCTCGTTCACGTGCCCCCTGATAGCGCCCCGTAGGCTGCCCTAGTGACACCATTGGTGTCATTACATGTGCCTTAGGGTGGCCACAATAAAAGACCACTCTAAACTGTGCAGTTTTCCAGTATTGACAGAGTCCAGGAGAGGCGGAAAACCAGTCAGTATCTGGTGTGACCACCATTTGCTTCATGCAGTGCAACACATCTCCTTTGTATAGAGTTGATCCAGTGGTTTATTATGGCATGTGGAAAGTTGGTGCACTCCTCGCCAAATTAAATTGGGAATCCTGAATATGCATTACAAATATTAGTATGTGCCTCTTACCCTCATCATAGCAGCAGAATAATAAGTATCACCAGGAAGCTCAAGAACTGCTGCAACTGTTGTTCAGAGTTTCATCCAGAAAAGTGGGACGATTTTTTCTCACTTGTCATCCATGTGCAGTCCGTATGCAATCAGTCTATTACAGCAGAAGCTATTAATAATTTACAAGATCATTTGTAATTTTCTATTTTACAGAACTGCAATTTTCAGAGGAAAGTCTAGCATGCTGTAATTTTTTTTCACATGCATATTCAACAGTGGGAAAAAAACGTCCATCTGGCTCATTGAAAAACATTGGTCCAAGTTATAAATTGTATGCTTTCAAGAAGTGCCCTAACTTCGTCAGTATCTGTTGAACTATGTGTTGCTTTCTAATGTCTTTTTTAAGTTTGATCCATTTTTTTGTTGAACAGTACTCGGACTCAAACTTTGGTTGTGTGCATGAACCTTAGGCCGGGGTCACACTTGTAAGTGCAATGCGAGGAACTTGCGCAAGTCTCTCGCCTCAATACCCGGCACTGTCGCGGGCGGTTTGGACTGGAGCGTTCAGCTGCATAGAAAGACATGCAGCCGCACACTCCAGTCCTGAGTGCGAGCGGCAGTGCCGAGTATTGAGGCAAGAGTCTTCATCTGTATGGGAGCCTATGTAAATCCTCTCCTTAGACTTAAATCTATATCTCTGTGGAGGGGTGGTGGCCCTGCTGTGATTAAAAACACCTGTGGCTAAAAGGTGGAGTGCTCAGTCAGGTTCCCATACAGAAGATGACTTTAGTCTAAGTGAGGATTGGCATTATGTTAGGGTCCTGGAATGTGAGAAGCGCCTTACCGTGGCTTCCAGGTACACATAAATTGGCCATTTTATGCCCTAAGCTTTCTCAATTTTTCATATTTCTAATGCAGTAATGCAATTCACTTTTCATATTTCATGTTTACATGCTATGGCGCTACAGTGTACTTCCTTTTTTGTTTGAATGCCCACTGGTATAGACATCCCGAACTTTTGTAGTTCATAAGTCACTTTCAATTACTATAGGTCATGCTAACCACACTAAGGGGACAGTGTGAACCCTTCCCAACAAGTGTTATGGAAGAAGGGATAGACAGAAGGAAAGATAGAAAGAGATAGAAAGACAAAAAGCTGTTGGAATAAGTTTCTGCAACTATAGATGTTTGTATGGTTGCATGAAATACATGTACAGCAATATACGTAGGATCATAGTTATGAGGAAAGATTACAATATGTCATTTATTTATTAGGTCTACAGAGAAAGGAAAATCGTCACCTATTCAGAAGATAGGTGATATGTTCCAAACTTGGAATAACCCATTTAACCGCTTCCCGACCGCCCAAAGTAGATAAACATTGGCGCTTGCTGGGCTTTGTGCAGCGCCGACGTTTATCTACTGTCGGCGGTTTTGTGCCCCCCGGGACCCCCACAGACCTTATAACGTGGGGATCCCGGTGCACAATGCATGCTGGGACCCCAGACATCATTGAGACCTGATTGGTTAAGGGCCTGATGACGTCAGCGTCACAGCAGCCAATGAGAGCGCTCGCTGTGAAAGCTGCTTGTTTCACGGCGATCTGACTCATTGTAACGCGACTTCTCCTCTGATCTCACACTGACAGATGATCAGAGGTGAAGCAGCGTTACTGTGTGACTAGATCGCTGCCTGGCACAGCTAATCGCTGCCTAGCACAGCTGTGCCAGGCAGCGATCTTGTCACACAGTAACGCTGCTTCTCCTCTGATCATCTGTCAGTGTGAGATCAGAGGAGAAGTCACGTTACTATGTGCCAGGCAGCGATCTTGTCACATAGTAACGCTGCTTCTCCTCTGATCATCAGTCAGTGTGAGATCAGAGGACAAGTGGCGTTACTATGTGCCAGGCAGTGATCTTATGACATAGTAACGCTGCTTCTCCTCTGATCATCTGTCAGTGTGAGATCAGAGGAGAAGTGGCGTTGCTATGTGCCAGGCAGTGATCTTATGACATAGTAACGCTGCTTCTCCTCTGATCATCTGTCAGTGTGAGATCAGAGGAGAAGTGGCGTTACTATGAGTCAGTGCATATAGGAAACAAAAGAATACGGATGGCACCGCTGTTACCTTGAATGCGCTTGTGATGTGCGGCAAACAGAAGACCATCAGCTGGGAATACCGGGTGCTGGACCTAATATGAGTGAATCCTTGAAATCCAGAGCAGAAAATGGTCGCACTCGTCGAGATGAATAAATCACCAATTTATTGGCATTCCAGTTACATATCAGGTTGGGGGAGTGATATAAGGAGTGCATGAGAGGCTGACAACGGCCGTTTCGCGCTGTGTGAGCGCTTCAACGGGTCCCTGGAATGCCAATAAATTGGTGATTTATTCATCTTGACGAGTGCGACCATTTTCTGCTCTGGATTTCAAGGGTTACTATTAGTCAGATCGCAGGGCAGCGATCTTGTCACAAAAAGAAAAAAAAAGTAAAGAAAAAAAAAGCAGGTACGCAAGTTAGGGCTAGGGTTAGGGCTAGGGCTAGGGTTAGGGCTGAGATTAGGGTTAGGGGTGTGTTGGGGTTGGAATTAGAATTGGGGATTTCCACTGTTTAGGTACATCAGGGCTCTGTAAGCACAACATGACGCCCGCAGACCATTCCATCAAAGTCTGCATTTCAGAACGTCACTACTTCCCTTCCGAGCCCCACCGTCTGCCCAAACAGTAGTTTTCTCCCACATATGGGGTACCAGCGTACTCAGGACAAACTAGACAACAACTCTTGTGGTCCAATTTCTCCTGTTACCCTTGTGAAAATAAAAATTGGGGGCTAAAAGATCATTTTTGTGGAAAAAAAATGATTTTTTTATTTTCACGGCTCTACATTATAAACTTTAGTGAAACACTTGGGGGTTCAGAGTGCTCACCACACATCTAGATAAGTTCCTTGGGGGGTCTAGTTTCCAAAATAGGGTCATTTGTGGGGGTTTCCACTGTTTAGGTACATCAGAGGCTCTGCAAACGCGACATGACACCCGCAGACCATTCCATCAAAGTCTGCATTCCAGAACGTCACTACTTCCCTTCCGAGCCCCACCGTGTACCCAAACAGTAGTTTTCTTCCACATATGAGGTACCACTGTACTCAGGACAAATTGGACAACAACTTTTGGGGTCCAATTTCTCCTTTTACCCTTGTGAAAATAAAAAATTGGGGGCTAAAAGATCATTTTGTGGAAAAAAAATGATTTTTTATTTTTATGGCTCTACGTTATAAACTTCTGTGAAGCACTTGGGGGTTCAAAGTGTTCACGACACATCTAGATAAGTTCTTTAAGGGGTCTAGTTTCCAAAATGGGGTCACTTGTGGGGGGTTTCCACTGTTTAGGTACATCAGGGGCTCTCCAAATGTGACATGGCGACTGATCTCAATTCCAGCCAATTCTGCATTGAAAAAGTCAAACGGCACTCCTTCCGTTCTGAGCTCTGCCATGTGCTCAAACAGTGGTTTAGCCCCACATACAGGGTATCGGCGTATTCAGGAGAAATTGCATAAAAAAGTTTTTGTGGTTCATTTTCTCTTTTTACACTTGAGAAAATAAAAAAAAATGGTTCTGAAGTAAAATGTTTGTGAAAAAAAGTTAAATGTTTATTTTTTCCTTCCACATTCCATTCATTCATGTGAAGCACCTGAAGGGTTAACAAACTTCTTGAATGTGGTTTTGAGTACATTGAGAGGTGCAGTTTTTAGAATGTTGTCACTTTTGGGTATTTTCTGTCATATTGACCCCCCAAACTCACTTCAAATGTGAGGTGGTCCCTAAAAAAAATGGTGTTGTAAATTTTGTTGTAAAAATGAGAAATCCGCTGGTCAACTTTTAACCCTTATAACTTCCCAAAAAAAAAAAAAATTATGTTTCCAAAATTGTGCAGATGTAAAGTAGACATGTGGGAAATGTTATTTATTAACTATTTTGTGCGATATCGCTCTCTGATTTAAGGGCATAAAAATTAAAAGTTTGAAAATTGCAAAATTTTCTAAATTTTCGCCAAATTTTGATTTTTTTAACAAATAAGCGCAGTTCATATCTAAGAAATTTTACCACCATCATGAAGTACAATATGTCATGAGAAAACAATGTCAGAATCAGCAGGATCCGTTGAAGTGTTCTAGAGTTATGACCTCATAAAGTAACACTGGTCAGAATTGAAAAAATTGGCCCGGTCACGAAGGCAAAAACAGGCTCGGGTGCGAAGGGGTTAAACAGGCTTTTCAAGATATTTATTTGCCCATAAGAATGTAGAAAATAATAAACCAATAATGACTTTCCAAAAGTGCAATGCAGTCCACCCGACAAAAGGACAGGAGATGTGGCACTGTGCAGTGTATATACAGGTGCTTCTCACAAAATTAGAATATCACCAAAAAGTTAATTTATTTCAGTTCTTCAATACAAAGATTGACTAAAGCTCAATAATCACACAAGGAAAGGGGAGCAAGGTCAGGTTTAAATTGGGTGTGCAATTAGGATAAGACAATCAGAAACTCAAGGTGGTGACC
Organism: Dendrobates tinctorius; assembly: GCF_039654945.1. Classification (NCBI taxonomy): domain Eukaryota; kingdom Metazoa; phylum Chordata; class Amphibia; order Anura; family Dendrobatidae; genus Dendrobates; species Dendrobates tinctorius. The sequence goes on along the minus strand of NW_027361696.1, from coordinate 96,935,259 downwards.
TATCAGGAACACAGGGTGGAGACATCAGCAACAACAGAGGTACAACAAGTACTTAGGTTAGCATGGAACTGTCCAGCGAGCTGAATAGCTTAGAGGGAAGAACTGCCATCAGATGCACAGGAGTTGCTGGGTTTGAATCCTGACAGTAGTGTAGTGTAGCGTTCCACCATGTGAGTGGACGGGGATTACCCACTTTGCAGGTCTTGGAGGTAAACACTGGCACATTCAGAGTTAAAACGATTCCTTTTGGTTTATTTGCTCCATAAACCTCACAGTAACAAAACACGGTTTCCAGCCTTCACAGCAGTCAAAAGTAACATAAACAGTCCTTAGCTGGACTGTGTTCCCTCAGGTCCTGTGCACACAGGCCAGGGCAATTTTCATAGCAGAGCTCAATCTGCAGCCGCAGACACAGGAAGGCTTCTCCTTCCTTAGAACACAGACCACTCTGCAGTGTCCCACCTGGACACATGGAAGCCTGTCCACACTCTGACAGACTCCCTCACACTCTTTTCAACAGTGCTTTAAACACACCCCCTGGGTGGGTTTGTAGGTAACCAGGTTCGCCCATCTCTCTAGTTACCTGGAGACTTTTCCCTAACACCTTGAAACAACACCTCAGCAATATCATTGCTGATCAATACACATACATAAGTCTCCATCTCAAGGCCACCCACCTTGAGATACATAACCATCCTTCAGGATTCTGCCACTCATCCTTTCTCTTGGGACATCCACACAGTTCCCCCTAGTGGACACAGTGGTTACTACACCACAGTAGCTACCGGGGGGGCAGAGGGGGCGGTCGCCCCGGGCCCCGTGCTCTGAGGGGGCCCACTCAGGCTATGCTGCTGTAACTGTATCTGTGGCAGAGTAAGGAAAATCGATTATCTCCCTGCTCTGCCGTGCTATGTTTTCTCTACCACAGGACCTGTGATGAGGTCACAGAAGGGGAGGAGTCGAGGTCACATGATCAGGGGCCTCAATGTATGCAGGACTTTGCCGTGCTGGATGAATGGAAGTTTCTGTGTGAGGTCAGGAGGAGTTTACAGGGTGGATGTAACAGAGCCGTGTGTGTATGAGGTGTATGGAGCGGAGCCGCGTTTGTTCAAGGTGTACTGAGCAGAGCCACACTTGTATGAGGTGTACAGAGCGGAGCTGCGTGTGTACAAGGTGTACGGAGCAGAGCCGCATGTGTACGAAGTTTACAGAATGAAGCCATGTGTGTATTGAGTGGAGCCGTGTGTGTGCGAGGTGTACGGAGCAGAGCTGTCTGTGTATGAGGTGTGTGGAGCTATGCGTGTACAAGGTGTATGGTGGGGAGCATTCATACCTCCCAACTGTCTCGATTTTGAGAGAGTCTGCCCCGGTCGGTTGCTTACATTTCCCGCGGACACAGGAGTACACGGCAGAACCCCCGGGAGCACTTTAAAATTTGACGTTCCTCCGGAAGTGACGTGCTGGAAGCTGACCGGAAATTAGGTAATTTCGGGAGCAGATTGTGACGGAACCATGGAGGCACCTCAGGGAATGCTTCAGATCCATCACCGTCTCCTCCGACAGCGCGGACAGCAGGATCACCTTGGACTCGGAGATGTTGGCCATGTGAGCGGATCATGATATGTCCTACAGCGGGAGGCTCAGGTGGGCACTACAATGGGAGCCGGGCTGCTATAGTATCTTTATAGAATCTTTCTTTCTCTCTCTGTTTCGTTCTTTCTCTCTGTTCTTTCTTTCTGTTTCTTTCTCTCTCTCTGTTCTTTCTTTCTCTCTCTGTTCTTTCTTTCTTTCCCCTCTTCCTTTCTCTCTCTCTCTGTTCTTTCTTTCTTTCTAATCTTTCTTCCTTTCTCTAATCTTTCTTTCTCTCTCTAATCTTTCTTTCTCTCTCTCTGTTCTTTCTTTCTCTCGCTCTCTGTTCTTCCTTTCTCTCTCTCTGTTTTTTCTTTCTTTCTCTCTGTTCTTTCTTTCTCTCTCTGTTCTTTCTTTCCTCTCTTTCTCTCTCTCTGTTCTTTCTTTCTCTCTGTTCTTTCTCTCTCTCTGTTCTTTCTTTCTCTATAATGTAACCCCCTTCATATGGTATAATACAGCCCCCCCCCAAAGAATATAATGTAGCCCCTTCAGAATATAATGCAGCCCCCCTCACAGGGTGTCATCCTGCCCTCCCTTATATGGGGTATTATGCTGCCCCCCTCATGCGGGGTATCATACTACCCCCCTCATACGGGGTATCATACTGCCCCCCCTCATGTGGGGGTATCATACTACCCCCCTCATACGGGGTATCATGCTGCCCCCATCATACGGGGTATGTCATGCTTCCCCCATCATACGGGTATCATGTTACTGCCCCCCCCATACGGGGTATCATAGTCATGCAACCAGGACTCACTATATAAATTTAAAAAAAACACTATACTCACCTCTCCTCCTCCCACGCTGATTTCAGCGCCGTCTCTGCTCTGATGTCAGGAGCTGCGCTGCAGTCAGACCGGCACAAAGTGGGGATTTGATGAAGTGATGTCATCGCGCACCCGCTGTGTGTAAGAGGAAAAGGGTAATGATGATAGAGGGAGCGTCATGGGATGCTCTCTCTTCCATTATTGCGGCGCGCACGGAGGGGCCACGCTGACGCCGCAATAATGGAATATATATATTATTTTTGGCAACAGCGCGGTCATCTGCTGAGGTTCTCTGGTTAGGGGCCCACTCAGAAGTTTCGCCCCCCCCTGAACCAAAACCCTAGCTACGCCTCTGAATCCTGACATTCTCTATGGGGTTAAAGTCAGGTGAGTTTGCTGGCCAATCAACACAGTGATACTGTTGTTTTTAAACCAGGTATTGGTACTTTTGGCAGTGTGGACAGGTGCCAGGTCATGCTTCAGAATGAAATTTCCATCTCCAAAAAGCTTGTCGGCAAATGGAAGCATGAAGTGCTCAAAAATTGTCTGGTAGATGGCTGCGCTGACCTTGGTCTTGACAAAACACAGTGTACCTACACCAGCAGATAACATGGCTCCCCAAACCATGAATGATTGCAGAAACTTCACACTACACCTCAAGCAGCTTGGATTTTGTGCCTCTCCACTCATCCTCCAGACTCTGGGACATTGATTTCCAAATGAAATGCAAAATTTACTTTAACCCCTTCACCCTCAAGGGTGGTTTGCACGTTCATGACCGGGCCAATTTTTACAATTCTGACCACTGTACCTTTATGAGGTCATAACTCTGGAACGCTTCCATGGATCCCGGTGATTCTGACACTGTTTTCTCATGACATATTGTACTTCATGTTAGTGGTAAAATTTCATTCAAATAACTTGCATTTATTTGTGAGAAAAACGGAAATTTGGCAAAAATTTTGAAAATTTCGCAATTTTCCAACTTTGAATTTTTATGCCCTTAAATCACAGAGATACAGCACACAAAAAACTCGATAACTAACATTTCCCACATGTTTACTTTACATCAGCACAATTTTGGAACCAAAATTTTTTTTTGTTAGGAAGTTATAAGGGTTAAAAGTTGACCAGCGATTTCTCATTTTTACAACACCATTTTATTTTTAGGACCACATCAAATTTGAGGTCACTTTGAGGGGTCTATATAATAGAAAATACCCAAAAGTGACACCATTCTAAAAACTGCACCCCTTAAGGTGCTTAAAACCACATTCAAGAAGTTTATTAACCCTTTAGGTGCGTCACAGGAATTTTTTTGAATATTTAAAAAAAAAATGAACATCTAACTTTTTTTCACAAAAAAAATACTTCAGGTTCAATTTTTTTTATTTTACCAAGGGTAACAGGAGAAATTGGACTGCAAAAGTTATTGTGCAATTTGTCCTGAGTATGCTGATATCTGATATGTGGGGGGGATGACTGTTTCTGCACATGGCAGAGCTCAGAATGGAAGGAGCGCCGTTTGACTTTTTCAATGCAAAATTGGCTGGAATTCAGATCGGGCGCCATGTCACGTTTGGAGAGTCCCTGATGTACCAAAACAGGGGAATCCCCCTACAAGTGACCCCATTTTGGAAACTAGACCCCCTAAGGAACTTATCTAGATATGTGGTGAGAACTTTGAAACCACAAGGGCTTCACAGAAGTTTATAACATACAGCCGTACAATTAAAAAATCATATTTTTTCCACAAAAATGATCTTTTCACCCTCAATTCTTATTTTTCCAAGGGTAACAGGACCCTAATAGTTATTGTGCAATTTGTCCTGAGTACGCTGATACCCCACATGTGGGGGTAAACCACTATTTGGGCGCATGGCAGACCTCGGAAGGGAAGCAGCGCCATTTGACGTTTTTGGCTGGAATTGAGATCGGACACCATGTCGTGATCGGAAAACCCCTGATGTACCTAAACAGTGGAAACCCCACACAAATGACACCATTTTGGACACTAGACCCCCCAAGGAACTTATCTAGATGTGTGGTGAGCACTTTGAACCCCCCAGTGCTTCACAGAAGTTTATAACGCCCGGGCGTGAAAATAAAAAATTCGTATTTTTTCCACAAACATGATCTTTTAGTCACCATTTTTTTATTTTCCCAAGGGTACCAGGAGAAATTGGACCCCAAAAGTTGTTGTGCAATTTGTCCTGAGTATGCTGATACCCCATATGTGGGAGAAAACTACTGTATGGGCACACGTCGGGGCTCGGAAGGGAAGTAGTGACGTTTTGGAATGCAGACTTTGATGGAATGGTCTGCGGGTGTCATGTTGCCTTTGGAGAGCCCCTAATGTACCTAAACAGTGGAAACCCCCCACAAATGACGCCATTTTGAAAACTAGACCCCCTAAGGAACTTATCTAGATGTGAGGTGAGCACTTTGAACCCCCAAAGGCTTCACAGAAGTTTATAATGCCAGGGCATGAAAATAAAAAAATCGTATTTTTTCCACAAACATGATCAATTAGTCGCCAATTTTTTTATTTTCCCAAGGGTAACAGGAGAAATTGAACCCCAAAAGTTGTTGCCCAATTTGTCCTGAGTATGCTGACGCCCCATATGTGGGAGAAAACTACTGTATGGACACACGTCGGGGCTCGGAAGGGAAGTAGTGACGTTTTGGAATGCAGACTTTGACGGAATGTTCTGCGGGTGTCATGTTGCCTTTGGAGAGCCCCTAATGTACCTAAACAGTGGAAACCCCCCACAAATGACCCCGTTTTGGAAACGAGACCCCCTAAGGAACTTATCTAGATGTGTGGTGAGCACTTTGAACCCCCAAGGGCTTCACAGAAGTTTATAATGCCCGGGCATGAAAATAAAAAAATCGTATTTTTTCCACAAACATGATCAATTAGTACCCAATTTTTTCATTTTCCCAAGGGTAACAGGAGAAATTGGACCCCAAAAGTTGTTGTCCAATTTGTCATGAGTACGCTGACACCCCATATGTGGGAGAAAACTACTGTATGGACACACGTCAGGGCTCAGAAGGGAAGTAGTGACGTTTTGGAATGCAGACTTTGATGGAATGGTCTGCGGGTGTCATGCTGCCTTTGGAGAGCCCCTAATGTACCTAAACAGTGGAAACCCCCACAAATGACCCCATTTTGGAAACGAGACCCCCTAAGGAACTTATCTAGATGTGTGGTGAGCACTTTGAACCCCCAAGGGCTTCACAGAAGTTTATAATGCCCGGGCATGAAAATAAAAAAATCGTATTTTTTCCACAAACATGATCAATTAGTCCCCAATTTTTTTTATTTTCCCAAGGGTAACAGGAGAAATTGGACCCCAAAAGTTGTTGTCCAATTTGTCATGAGTACGCTGACACCCCATAGGTGGGAGAAAACTACTGTATGGACAGACGTCGGGGCTCGGAAGGGAAGCAGTGACATTTTGGAATGCAGACTTTGATGGAATGGTCTGCGGGTGTCATGTGCGTTTGGAGAGCCCCTGATGTACCTAAACTATTGAAACTCCCCACAAGTGACCCCATTTTCGACACTAGGCCCCCCACAGAACTTATATAGATGTGTGGTGAGCACTTTGAACCCCCAAGTGCTTCACAGAAGTTTATAACGCTCGGGCGTGAAAATAAAAAAAATCATTTTTTTCCACAAAAATGATATTTTTGCCCCCAATTTTTTATTTTCCTAAGGGTAACAGGAGAAATTGGACCCCAAAAATTGTTTTGCAATTTGACCTGAGTAGGCTGATGCTTTACATGTGGGGGTAAAACACTGTTTGGGCGCATGGCAGAGCTTGGAAGGGAAGGAGCACCATTTGACTTTTTCAACTCAGAATTGGCTGGAATTGAGATCAGACGCCATGTTGCATTTGGAGAGCCCCTGATGTGCCCAAACAGTGGAAACCCCCAATTCTAACTCCAACCCGAACCCCAACACACCCCTAACCCTAATCTCAGCCCTAACCCTAACCCTAGCTCTAGCTCTAACCCTAACCCTAGCCCTAACCCTAGCCCTAACCCTAACCCTAGCCCTAACCCTAATGGAAAAATGGAAATAAATACACTTTTTTAATTTTATTATTTTTCCCTAACTAAGGGGGTGATAACGGGGGGTTTGATTTACTATTTATGGCGGTTTTTATGTTTGGCGGCTGTCACACGCTAAAAGACGCTTTTTATTGTAAAAATAGTTTTTGCATCACCACATATTGAGAGCTCTAATTTTTCCGTATTTTGACCCACCGAGTCATGTGAGGTCTTATTTTTTGCGGGACGAGTTGACGTCTTTATTGGTACCATTTTCGGGCACGTGACATTTTTTGATCGCTTTTTATTCCGATTTTTGGGATGCAGAATGAACAAAATCCAGCGTTTCATGAATTTCTTTTGGGGGGGTGCGTTTACACCGTTCCGCGTGCGATAAAATTGATAAAGCGGTTTTATTCTTCGGGTCAGTACGCTTACAGAGATACCTTATTTAGGTCTTTTTTTATGTTTTGTCGGTTTTATGCAATGAAAACTATTTTATATAAAAAATAATTATTTTTGCATCGCTTTATTTTGCGAGCTATAACTTTTTTATTTTTTTGTGGATGATGCTGTGTGGCAGCTCGTTTTTTGTGGGACAAGATGACGTTTTCAGCGGTACCATGGATATTTATATGCGTCTTTTTGATCGCGCGTTATTACACTTTTTGTTTGGCGGTATGATAATAAATCATTATTTTTTGCTTTGTTTTTTATTTTTATTTTTTAAGGGGTTCGCTAAAGGGGTTAACTAATGGGACAGTTTTATAGGGCGGGTAGTTACGGATGCGGCGATACCTAATATGTGTACTTTTATTGTTCTTTTATTTGGGGGAATATTTTTTTTTTTTCTAATTTATTTGGCGATTTTTTTTAATTTATTTTAACACTTTTTTTTATTTTTTTTTTTTACTTTATTAAATAGTCCCAGGTGGGACATCACTGTCCTGTGACAGATCGCTGATCTGTCACATCACAGATCACTGTGACAGATCAGCAATCTGTCACAGGCACTGCAGAAGGCCTCCTCATGCCTGCGCTTTGCAGGCACTGAGGAAGCCAGCTTCCTGCAGGCCCCCGAAGGCTCCCGTCGCCATCTTGGATTCGGGGGCCTGCAGGAAAGGAGCCCCCGGCAGCAGCGCTGCACATTGCGCTGCCGTGGGGGGCTCAGGGAAGCACGGAGGGAGCCCCCTCCCTGCCGATGCTTCCTTTTAACTCCCGGTACACCGCGATCGTGTTTGATCGCGGTGTACAAGGGGTTAACGTGTCGGGGCGGTCCGTGACCGCCCCTGACACATTGTGCCGGGTGTCAGCTGTGATAATCAGCTGACACCCGACCGCGATCAGTGGCACTCACTACGTGGGCGCCGCTGATCGCGGTAGACGTACTATCCCGTCCATGGGCATAGAGGCCCGGGTTCCATGGAAGGGATAGTACGTCTCATGTCAGGAAGGGGTTAATCTAAAAACAACACCTTTGACCACTGAGCAACAGTCCAGTTCTTTTTCTCCTTGGCCAAGGCAAGACGCTTCTGGCATTGTCTATTGGTCACATGTGGCATGACACAAGGAATGCGACACTTGTAGTTCATGTCTTGGATACGTCTGTGTGGCTTTTGAAGCAATGACTCCAGCAGCAGTCCACTCCTTGTGAATCTCCCACAAATTTTTGAATGGCCTTTTCTTAACAATCCTTTCAAGGCTGCGGTTATCCTAGTTGCTTGTGCACCTTTTTCTACCACACTTTTTCCTTCCGCTCAACTTTCCATTAATACACTTGGATACAGCACTCTGTGAACAGCCAGCTTCTTTAGCAATGACCTTTTGTGGCTTACCCTCCTTGTGTAGTGTGTCAATGACTGCCTTCAGGACATCTGTCAAGTCAGCAGTCTTCCCCATGATTGTGGAGCTTACTGAAAACAGAATAAGGGACTTTTTTTAAGAAGCCTTTGCAGGTGTTTTTGTTAATTATTCTACTTTACTGAGATAATGACTTTTGGGCTTTAATTGGTGATGATCCGGTAAGGAGAAATGAGTTGAGGTTATTCTCATCAACTGCCAACCCTGAGTACCTCTTTTTTCTTACTGTTATTAACATGAATTGCCATTTTTGCTACTGTTTAGGTCATGATTGGACTATTGGTATGAATTATGCCTTCCATTAATCTATTGTTTTGCTATCCTTGCTAAACTATCAACGGTCATATCATGGATTCTGAGGGATAGCCGTCATGGAGCGGGGACGCCATTCCACTGACCAGTAGGGTGCCAACCTCTGCTGACAGGAAGGCCTTCAGTCACAGGGAACAGTATAGTCAGGTACTCAACTGTTTTGCACATGTCACTTTATTGTCTGTGTCATTAGTACGTTTTTGCACACTTTTTTCATTGTTGCCTACCCAACTATCTTCATTGGCAACATCTATACACTCCTTTCCTGGTCAATCAAGTGACTGCATTTTGCACCAGTCCAGGGTTATATAGGAGTCCTAGGGTTCAGCCATCATTGAGCGGGGGCACCAATCTCGATTGTGTATAGGGTGCCAACCTCCGCTGTTAGGTAGTTTGATATCAGGGTCCCCTTTATAGGGCTACAGTAGGTGACACGGTTGGTTGGTTTTTCTGTGTGGTTGTCTTGTTTTTAGATAAGTTTTTCAATAAAGGTCTATTTATTCATATCTGAGATAATGTTGCTGTAAGGCCCTTTGTAAGCAAACTTTCATTGGTTGTAAGTAGTGATGAGCAAGTATACTCGTTGCTCGGGTTTTCTCGAGCATGCTCGGGTGTCCTCCGAGTATTTTGGCGTGCTCGGAGATTTAGTTTTTGTCGAAGTAGCTGCATGATTTACAGCTGCTAGACAACCTAAATACTTGTGGGAATTCCCTAACAAACAGGCAATCCGCACATGTATTCAGCCTGTCCAGCAGCCGCAAGTCATGCAGCTGAGACGACGAAAACTAAATCTCTGAGCACGCCAAAATACTCAGAGACCACCCGAGCATGCTCGGGAAAACCCGAGCAACGAGTATACTCGCTCATCACTAGTTGTAAGCCATAATCATCAACATTAACATAAATAAACACTTGTAATAGATCACTCTGCTTGTAATGACTCTATATAATATATGAGTTTCACTTTTTGTATGGAAGAACTGAAATAAATTAACTGTTTGATGATATTCTAGTTTTTGTGAGAAGCACCTGTATATAGTAATAAGGCCACATTCACACATTCAGTAGTTGATCAGTATTTTACATCAGTGTTTATAAGGCAAAACCAGGAGTGGGAGAAAAATGCAGAATTGGTGACATGTTTCTATTATACTTCTCTGATTGTTCAACTCCTGATTTTGGCTTCCAAATACTGATGTAAAATAAGGACCAAATACTGAAAATGGGAATGTTGTCTAATACACATACTGAGAATTACACCCAGATTACAGGACAAGAGAAGTGGTACTGTGCAGTGTATTTGCAGAATAATACAGATACTAAGAATTACACCTAGTGTACAGGACAGGAGAAGTGGTACTGTGCAGTGTATATACAGAATAATACAGATACTAAGAATTACACCAAGTGTACAGGGCACGAGACGTGGTACTTACAGATACTGATAATTACACCCAGTGTACAGGGCAGGAGACGTGGTACTTACAGATACTGATAATTACACCCAGTGTACAGGGCAGGAGACGTGGTACCTTGCAGTGTATATGTGAGGAGACTGCAGGCACATCAGATGCAGTAAAGCAGGGTTCCTCAACTCCAGTCCTCAAGGCCCACCAACAGATCATGTTTTCAGTAGAGTTGAGCGAAACGGGTCGAAAAAATTCAAAAGTCGCCGACTTTCGCCAAAGTCGGGTTTCATGAAACGAAACCTGACCTTAGCGTGAGGTCGGCCACGAGGTCGGCGACTTTAGCGCCAAAGTCGCGTTTCAAAAGATGCTTTAGCGCCCTTTTTCAGCCAATCAGGAAGAATGGACAATGTGGGCAACGTGATGACATAGGCAGCGGTCACGACCATCTTGGAGAAAGGCATGCAAGTGATTGGCTTGCTTTGTGGGGTGTCACAGGGTGTATAAAACCGCCATGTTTCTCATGCTGATCTCAGAATAGGGAGAGCTGCTGCTGCTGCTGATTCTGTAGGGAGAGCGTTAGGAAGGCAAAAAGAAAAAAAAAACTGCTTCTGCTGATAGCGCTTTTCACTGTAGTTACTGTGCAGTGAAAGGTGAAGATTTTTGCTTTTGTGCAGCAGCGCTGGTGGTGATTAGCCTGCCTTTTAAGGCTAGCTGCATTGCTGTGTGCACACTGGTGTTTGAACTGCTTTTTTAAAAGCAATTCAAATTTTATTGTTTTGTCCTGGTGAGGTACTGAGCGTTCATTTTTTCACACACTGTACAGCGGTGTACGCTCCTCACACAGTACCGTGTAACGGCTGTTATCACAGCCAAATTCAAACTAAGTGTGTGACTCTGTAAGGAAAAGCCGAGGAGTTTGTCCATTCTTACAGACCTACACCTTACAGTTTTGTCCGTTTTTCAAACAGTTTAGTATATCTGCTGTTTGATTACATTCAAAACTAGAGAGAGACAGCATGTGTCAGTCCGTATCCAAAAACACGGAGCTTGACAATTTTACATACACCGTACAGCGGTGTACGTGTACGCTCCTCTCACAGTACCGTGTAACGGCTGTTATCACGGCCAAATTGAAGCTATCTAAGTGTGTGACTCTGTAAGGAAAAGCCAAGGAGTTTGTCCGTTCTTACAGACCTACACTCTAGGGAGATTCCAATTCTGCCCAATTCTATATACACCTTGTAGTTTGTCATACACTAGGCAATTTCTGCCTGTCACATTGCGGTGTAATATACACAGGGCCTGACAGAATCCAACTGTGTCCTGAAGTCTAGAGAGATTCCAATTCTCCCCAGTCCTCTATACACCTTTCTTACACCATCCAGAATCTGCCTGTCACATTGTGGTGTAATATAAACAGGGCCTGACAGAATCCAACTGTGTCCTGAAGTCTAGAGAGATTCAAATTCTCCCCAGTCCTCTATACACCTTTCTTACATCATCCAGAATCTGCCTGTCACATTGCGGTGTAATATAAACAGGGCCTGACAGAATCCAACTGTGTCTTGAAGTCTAGAGAGATTCAAATTCTCCCCAGTCCTCTATACACCTTTCTTACATCATCCAGAATCTGCCTGTCACATTGCGGTGTAATATAAACAGGGCCTGACAGAATCCAACTGTGTCTTGAAGTCTAGAGAGATTCAAATTCTCCCCAGTCCTCTATACACCTTTCTTACACCATCCAGAATCTGCCTGTCACATTGCGGTGTAATATAAACAGGGCCTGACAGAATCCAACTGTGTCCTGAAGTCTAGAGAGATTCAAATTCTCCCCAGTCCTCTATACACCTTTCTTTCACCATCCAGAATCTGCCTGTCACATTGCGGTGTAATATAAATAGGGCCTGGTAGAATCCAACTGTGTCCTGAAGTCTAGAGAGATTCAAATTCTCCCTACTACTATATACACCTTTCTTACACCATCCAGAATCTGCACCTAATGCAGGAGGTGTTGAGCCTGCGTCATCGTCTGGCTCCACAAGGCCTTGTAGGCTCCCTTTTCTGGGAGTAGGTAAACCGCTTTTAAAGCCGGAGCTTCAAGAACAAGTTTTGGCTTACATTGCTGACTCAGCCTCCAGCTCTATCGCCTCCTCTTCTGAAGTTTTAAAAAATAAAAGCACTGAGTCGTCATTGGAGGCTCATGGTCATGAACCACACCTTTCCTTGTGTCCTTCACCCATACCAAAATTGAAGGATGCGGCAGGCCACACTACAGATTACTCCATGGAGCTGTTTTCACATACCATGCCTGGGTTATCAAGTCAAATCGTGAATTACCCAGGCCAAGATGAATCTGACATGGAGTGCACTGATGCACACCCACTGATAGATGATTCTGCTGGTACATTCACTCAGAGCACTGCATTGTCCTTGCAGTGTATGGAGGCAGAATCTGACCCTGATGAAACTCAGGTGCCCCTTCCCGCATACTATACCACCATACACGGTGACACAGAGGAAGGTGCACATGACATTGAAGAGGAGGTGATGGATGACCCAGTTGTTGACCCAGATTGGCATCCATTGGAGGAAGAGGGTGCCGCTGCCAATAGCTCAGAAGAGGAGGAGGAGCATCCGCAGCGGGCATCGACATCACAACAGCTGTTATCTGGCAGGCCCGGAGCTGTCCAAAACCAGGTTACAAAAGCCAAAAGAGTTGCAGGACAGCTTGGCCAGGCGGTCAAAATAGCACAGCGTGCAAGGCCTCAATATGTCTTCCACAGTAGGAAGAGTGCAGTGTGGCACTTTTTTGAACAAAATCCTAATGATCAGGCAATGGTTATCTGTAAGAAGTGCGCAAAGACCTTTAGCCGAGGGAAAAATCTGAGAAATTTGAATACCAGTTGCATTCTAAGACATTTAACCACCATGCACTTGCAAGCGTGGACGGACTACCAAAACTCACGTACCACATGTGCTACTGCTCCCAAAGAAGGTAGTCAGCAACACTACATTGTTTCCCCCAATGTAAGCCCACCGGTTAGCACACCACCAGCAGCAAATGTTGAGTTGTCGTCGCAAGGGCAAATCAGTCAGGGAATCACACTGTTATTGCAATGAAAGACTGAATCTAGGCCATTAGAAAGAACACCAACTCCATCACCATCATCAACCCTCTCTCAGCCCGCCATGTCCACCGCTAGTTCCACCATATGCAGCTCTCAAGTCCAGCTCACCCTACCAGAGACTATGAGTAGGACAAGAAAGTACTCATCCTCTCATCCGCGTACACTGGGTTTGAACATTGCCAAACTAATCTCGTTAGAGATGATGCCCTATCGGTTGGTTGAAAGCGCAGCTTTCCGCAAACTCATGGCCTACGCAGTACCACGCTAAGACCTACCCAGTCGCCACTTCTTTTCTCGCAAAGCCATCCCAGCCCTCATCCTTCATGTGAAAGACCGCATTGTCCATGCACTCAAGCAATCAGTGAGTGGAAAGGTGCACCTCACAACTGATGCATGGTCCAGTAGGCATGGCCAGGGCCGTTACGTGTCCATCACTGCGCACTGGGTTAATGTGGTCGATGCAGGGTCCACAGGGGACAGCGGTGGTGGGACAGTGCTGCCTAGCCCACGGTATAGGAAACAGTTGGCTGTAGACGTTCGACCCTCCTCCTCCTCCAGAAGCGAAAGCTCATCCACAGAACGAAGTCGCACGAGCACTCCATCCACAGCTGCCAGTGTTGCCCACGAGGTGTCCCACTATCGATCAGCTAGTGGAAAGCATCAGCAGTCTGTGTTGAAGATGATGTGTTTGGGCGACAGACTGTTAAATATTAATAATCCGTTAATTTCTTATAAGACTCAGTTCTGTACATTGCTTTAGCTTACACGACATAGGCTATTTTTAAGCTTGGCTCATGGTACAGGACAACTCCATATATACCTGGATCACGTGCTTTAAGAGACGTATATAATTCATGGCTCACTCTAGAGGTCGCTCCTTCCCTCACCATCATGAGACACAGACGCAAGATGTCATCTCTTCACGGACATAGCTGAACAGCTGGTATGTAACCTTGCTATTTGAGAAGCTGAACAGAGCCAGATGCCATTTTTACCATTTGCCATCCCAGAGAAAGAAGGTGACAAGCTTTTGCAATGAACTAATGGACAATCTCTCTTTCACCTGTTTTTATATTTTTCTGTAATAATCTTTTCTTTGATGGAAGAATCCAAATAAACCACTATATTTTTATCTGGTAACTAGTCCTGAGTATTTTACAGGATAAGCTTTATTTTACATTGGAGAGCCAGCCAGATCTGAATTTTTGTATTTTTTTGCGGATTTCCCTCAACTTGCCCAAAAGGGGGATTGAACTTTGCTAACGTCAGTCATATGTGCAAGTTATGAGGAACTCCACTATTCACAAGAATCAGACAGAATCTAGAAGTGAGGACTAAGAATTGCCAGATAGATTGAGAAGTACTACAAGTGCCAAAGTGCCAGACGTGCTGAAGCCAGACGTGTGAAGACAAGAGCCCAGCTTTGTCCATCAAAGGAACAAGCTGAGACGTTTCAAGGTAAGAGAAATAAAATGGATGTCATTAATTCTCTTGCTAAGCAGAGTAAATTGAAATTTAAGTCTGTAGACAAGTCTAATCCAGAAGTATTATGGCTTAGCTTATATGCCGAGTGCGAACTGGAGAATCAGAAGATAGATTGTAAGTTTCTCAATAGAGAAATAGATTAATACCTCTTCTTCACACATTTTAATAAAGAACAAATATAAATAAGGTTCAATGGTATAAGTATTGGGTATAATAACGAGTATTATAAAGAGTCATTTCTTTACACTAAGGCTGAGTTCACACGTGGCATTTTTTTCGCGTTTCCGCGGCGGTTTTAACCGCGCGATTTTGCCGCGAAAACGCAAAAAATAAGCATCCCATGCATTCCTATGGGATTCCGCAATGCTGTGCTAATGCTGCGGTTTTTACCGCGGCGGAATCGCTTTGCGGTAAAAAACACAGCATGCTCATTATTTTGCGGAATCGCGGCGATCCCGCACCCATAGGAATGCATTGTTCCGCTTACTTTCCGCATGTGGCTGTGCACAACATGCGGAAAGTAAGCAGAACATTTGCGGATGGTACCCACGGTCCGGAGGAGAGGAGACTGTCCTCCGGGCTTTGGGTACCATATCCCTGTAAAAAATAGAATTAAAAATAAAAAATATTGTTATTCTCACCCTCCGACTTCCCGCGCAGCATTCCTGCTTCTCTTCACGTTCCGGTCCCAGTAAGCCTTTGCGAAAATGCCCGCGATGACGTCCGATCTCGCGGGATCGCAAAGTCTCGCGGTCATTCGCGTGACGTCATCGCGAATGACCGCGAGACATCGTGATCCCGCGAGAACTGACGTCATCGCGGGCATTTTCGCAAAGGATTACTGGGAACGGATGCGCGGGACGTCGGAGGGTAAGAATAACAGTATTTTTTTTTTTTTTTTTACATTCTATCTTTTACTACTGATGCCGCATAGGCGGCCTCAGTAGTAAAAAGTTGGTCACACTCGTCAAACACTATGTTTGATGAGTGTGACCAACCTGTCAATCAGTTCTCCAAGCGATGCTTCAGATCGCTTGGAAAACGCTAGCATTTTGCAAGCTAAATACGCTTGCAAAATGCTAGTTTTTCCGCGGGAAAATCGCGGGAATTTAAAATGCGATTTTCTCGCAGAATGGAATTCCGGAATTCTCGCGGTAATTTCCGCGAGAGTTCCGGTACGTGTGCACTTAGCCTTAGAGGAGTAATACATGCAAAGTTGCATAATTTGAATATTTTGGTAACACAAGTTTATGACAATTATGAAATAATCCAGATCATGAAAATATTAAGGGTATATGTTACTGAAGACATAACTACTCTGCATCAATATAAAGGCCTTATTCTTATTTTTATTTTTATTCTTATTCTTATTTTTAATTTTCAATTTTTTAATCTATTTTTATTTTAATTCTTAAATTTTATTTTTTCTTTCATCAATATTTAGTAAAGTAATATCTACTGAGAATATTGCTTCATTAAATATAGGGATGATATGGTTCTATTACAAAGGAAAATGTTTCACTTCTGAGTTATATGCAACAATTCTTTTATTCATTCATTCGCTCACTCGTATATTCTTATTTTGGTTCATGGCTATACATTCCTACATATTATTAGTATAATAAATATATTCCTTATTAATAAAGATGAAAACACTGGTTACATAAAACACAGTGACACCTATGGGTTGAAAAAGGTAATTACACCTATGAAAAAAAAAATTGTTCTATCACATGAAGAATATGGATAATAATGTATTATCACTTATTATTGGTTTATTATTTCAAACATTGAAATCCATATATGGTACAAATTCTGATAATAATTATATGAATATTACTGATTGCTATGGTACGCTGTGATATAGGTTAGGAAAATTACCAGATTTGGTATAGAATAGGGAATGAAGACTTCAAGCAAGATACTGAAATTACGTTAATAAAGACTTTTCATATTAAAATTGATTCTTACCAGTTGCAAGAAGAAGAATGCCGCTATCCAGAAGTCCCAGAAGGTAACAAAGCTATGATTTCTGAGTAATAGACTGTGTTAATTACAAGTGCAGTATCCACCACTGACAGTCACAAGTGCAGTATCCATCACTGACAGTCACCAGTGCAGAATTCACCACTGACAGTCACAATTAAAATGTCTAAAGCCTCTTTCACACTTCAGTTTTTTTGCATCAGTTATAATCCGCCAAAAAGGCAGACAAGCGGATCCGTTCTCAACTGATGTGAACGGATGTCACAGGATCCGTTTTTAGACGGATCCTGAAAATGAGGAAATAAAGGAACTGCTGGCCGGGAAGGAGAGAGAGAGAGAGAGAGAGAGAGAGAGAGAGATTTTTTTTCTTGTTTTGTGCGGCACCCAGAATGAAATTCAGGTTAAATCAGTGTCTGGAGGATCCGCCAGAGAAAAAAACGTTGCAAGCTCCGTTTTGAAATCTTTGAGGATGGTGACGGACAGCAACTTTTGGCGGATCCTCAAAAAAAACGGATGCAACGGACAGCAATCCGCCACAATCCGCCATTAATGCAAGTCAATGGGGAAAAAAACGGATCCTCAAAAGAAAATTGAGGATCCGTTTTTTTCAAAACCTGGCGGATTGTGACTGATTGTAAAAAACTGAAGTGTGAAAGAGGCCTAACCTGACAACTAGAGGACGATGATCCTATGATGCTGAGATGAACGGTGTTATCATGTTCTTATCAAGTTCCAGAGGTTTTCAATCACCTGTAAAGCTTCGATGAAGGCTGGTGAACAATAAGATAATTGTCAGGAAGCTACAACCCTGACATGTGTCCTGTGCATTAGGACAAGGACTGGTTATGGTGCTATGTTTAGCAAGGAAGAGTCATTTTAACCCTTGCTTTGCTGACCAAAGACGTCACACCTGTTCAAAGACCAGTACCGATGAAGGATTCCAGAAAAATCCAAGGCGAGCCAATGTAAGCCCAGGTTTTTAAAGATGACACTGCACAGATATTAAAGCTGCATTTCATCCATAGACTTTGTTTCTTATCAACATTTGAATTTATGGACTTTGATTTGATACACAACACGATTTCTACAACATCTATATGCTATAGAAAAACTGTGTTTCTAAAAGAACCAAGAAGAAGACAGAAGACATCAAAATGAAGACCAGATGACATCAGATGATGACTGGACCTGAGATGCTTCAATTTAGACTTAGGGAAGTATAACTATACATATTTTATATGAATATTGTTCACGGCTTATCATAACATCAATTTTGTCATTGAGTACGTATAACAGTAATCTGATATTATTATTATTATTGATATTAAATTATTTTGTCAAAGAAGAAGAAAAGAAGAAAAAAGATCTTGTTATATTTTGAGGGTTCCAATTAATGTCTGTCTCCCTCAAAAGGGGGAATTATTAAATATTAATAATCCGTTAATTTCTTATAAGACTCAGTTCTGTACATTGCTTTAGCTTACACGACATAGGCTATTTTTAAGCTTGGCTCATGGTACAGGACAACTCCATATGTACCTGGATCACGTGCTTTAAGAGATGTATATAATTCATGGCTCGCTCTAGAGGTCGCTCCTTCCCTCACCATCATGAGACACAGACGCAAGATGTCATCTCTTCACGGACATAGCTGAACAGCTGGTATGTAACCTTGCTATTTGAGAAGCTGAACAGAGCCAGACGCCATTTTTACCATTTGCCATCCCAGAGAAAGAAGGTGACAAGCTTTTGCAATGAACTAATGGACAATCTCTCTTTCACCTGTTTTTATATTTTTCTGTAATAATCTTTTCTTTGATGGAAGAATCCAAATAAACCACTATATTTTTATCTGGTAACTAGTCCTGAGTATTTTACAGGATAAGCTTTATTTTACATTGGAGAGCCAGCCAGATCTGAATTTTTGTATTTTTTTGCAGATTTCCCTCAACTTGCCCAAAAGGGGGATTGAACTTTGCTAACGTCAGTCATATGTGCAAGTTATGAGGAACTCCACTATTCACAAGAATCAGACAGAATCTAGAAGTGAGGACTAAGAATTGCCAGATAGATTGAGAAGTACTACAAGTGCCAAAGTGCCAGACGTGCTGAAGCCAGACGTGTGAAGACAAGAGCCCAGCTTTGTCCATCAAAGGAACAAGCTGAGACGTTTCAAGGTAAGAGAAATAAAATGGATGTCATTAATTCTCTTGCTAAGCAGAGTAAATTGAAATTTAAGTCTGTAGACAAGTCTAATCCAGAAGTATTATGGCTTAGCTTATATGCCGAGTGCGAACTGGAGAATCAGAAGATAGACTGTAAGTTTCTCAATAGAGAAATAGATTAATACCTCTTCTTCACACATTTTAATAAAGAACAAATATAAATAAGGTTCAATGGTATAAGTATTGGGTATAATAACGAGTATTATAAAGAGTCATTTCTTTACACTAAGGCTGAGTTCACACGTGGCGTTTTTTTCGCGTTTCCGCGGCGGTTTTAACCGCGCGATTTTGCCGCGAAAATGCAAAAAATAAGCATCCCATGCATTCCTATGGGATTCCGCAATGCTGTGCTAATGCTGCGGTTTTTACCGCGGCGGAATCGCTTTGCGGTAAAAAACACAGCATGCTCATTATTTTGCGGAATCGCGGCGATCCCGCACCCATAGGAATGCATTGTTCCGCTTACTTTCCGCATGTGGCTGTGCACAACATGCGGAAAGTAAGCAGAACATTTGCGGATGGTACACACGGTCCGGAGGAGAGGAGACTGTCCTCCGGGCTTTGGGTACCATATCCCTGTAAAAAATAGAATTAAAAATAAAAAATATTGTTATTCTCACCCTCCGACGTCCCGCGCAGCATTCCTGCTTCTCTTCACGTTCCGGTCCCAGTAAGCCTTTGCGAAAATGCCCGCGATGGCGTCCGATCTCGCGGGATCGCGAAGTCTCGCGGTCATTCGCGCGACGTCATCGCGAATGACCGCGAGACGTCGTGATCCCGCGAGAACTGACGTAATCGCGGGCATTTTCGCAAAGGATTACTGGGAACGGATGCGCGTGACGTCGGAGGGTAAGAATAACAGTATTTTTTATTTTTTTTTACATTCTATCTTTTACTACTGAAGCCGCATAGGCGGCCTCAGTAGTAAAAAGTTGGTCACACTCGTCAAACACTATGTTTGATGAGTGTGACCAACCTGTCAATCAGTTCTCCAAGCGATGCTTCAGATCGCTTGGAAAACGCTAGCATTTTGCAAGCTAAATACGCTTGCAAAATGCTAGTTTTTCCGCGGGAAAATCGCGGGAATTTAAAATGCGATTTTCCCGCAGAATGGAATTCCGGAATTCTCGCGGTAATTTCCGCGAGAGTTCCGGTACGTGTGCACTTAGCCTTAGAGGAGTAATACATGCAAAGTTGCATAATTTGAATATTTTGGTAACACAAGTTTATGACAATTATGAAATAATCCAGATCATGAAAATATTAAGGGTATATGTTACTGAAGACATAACTACTCTGCATCAATATAAAGGCCTTATTCTTATTTTTATTTTTATTCTTATTCTTATTTTTAATTTTCAATTTTTTAATCTATTTTTATTTTAATTCTTAAATTTTATTTTTTCTTTCATCAATATTTAGTAAAGTAATATCTACTGAGAATATTGCTTCATTAAATATAGGGATGATATGGTTCTATTACAAAGGAAAATGTTTCACTTCTGAGTTATATGCAACAATTCTTTTATTCATTCATTCGCTCACTCGTATATTCTTATTTTGGTTCATGGCTATACATTCCTACATATTATTAGTATAATAAATATATTCCTTATTAATAAAGATGAAAACACTGGTTACATAAAACACAGTGACACCTATGGGTTGAAAAAGGTAATTACACCTATGAAAAAAAAAATTGTTCTATCACATGAAGAATATGGATAATAATGTATTATCACTAGTGTTGAGCATTCCGATACCGCAAGTATCGGGTATCGGCCGATACTTGCTGTATCGGAATTCCGATACCGACTTCCGATATTTTTTCAATATCGGAAGTCGGTATCGGAATCGGAAGTTCAAAGTTGATTGACAGCCTGACGTCATCATGATGCGCGGTGTGTGCGCATCATGATGCGCCGTCATTTCGGGCCTTCCGGGGGTCTCTGCCGGCCTGCCGGGGGGCTGTGTGGACTGCCCGGGGTCTGTACCGGCCTGCCGGGGGGCTGTGCCGGCCTGCCGGTGGTCTGTGCACCCTGTGGGGGTCTGTACCGGCCTGCCGGGGGGCTGTGCCGGCCTGCCGGTGGTCTGTGCACCCTGTGGGGGTCTGTACCGGCCTGCCGGGGGGCTGTGCCGGCCTGCCGGTGGTCTGTGCACCCTGTGGGGGTCTGTACCGGCCTGCCGGGGGGCTGTGCCGGCCTGCCGGGGGGCTGTGCTGATGTCCGGGGGTCTGTGCAAGCATCGTCCGATGGGACTACAAGTCCCATCGGGCGATGCCTGCTACCATGACAGTGATTGACAAATTAGCGAATGATGGGACAGTAGTAGTCCCATCATCCGGCTAATGTGTTAAAAAAAAAAAAAAAAAAAAAATACTACATACATACTACATGCATGCTACATACATACTACATGCTACATACATACTACATACATACTACATACATACTACATACATAACATATATACTACATGCTACATATATACTACATACATACTACATACATACATACTACATATATACTACATGCATGCTACATACAGTGCCTACAAGTAGTATTCAACCCCCTGCAGATTTAGCAGGTTTATACATTCGGAATTAACTTGGCATTGTGACATTTGGACTGTAGATCAGCCTGGAAGTGTGAAATGCACTGCAGCAAAAAAGAATGTTATTTCTTTGTTTAATTTTTTTTTAAATTGTGAAAAGTTTATTCAGAGGGTCATTTATTATTCAACCCCTCAAACCACCAGAATTCTGTTTGGTTCCCCTAAAGTATTAAGAAGTATTTCAGGCACAAAGAACAATGAGCTTCACATGTTTGGATTAATTATCTCTTTTTCCAGCCTTTTCTGACTAAGACCCTCCCCAAACTTGTGAACAGCACTCATACATGGTCAACATGGGAAAGACAAAGGAGCATTCCAAGGCCATCAGAGACAAGATCGTGGAGGGTCACAAGGCTGGCAAGGGGTACAAAACCCTTTCCAAGGAGTTGGGCCTACCTGTCTCCACTGTTGGGAGCATCATCCGGAAGTGGAAGGCTTATGGAACTGTTAGCCTTCCACGGCCTGGACAGCCTTTGAAAGTTTCCTCCCGTGCCGAGGCCAGGCTTGTCCGAAGAGTCAAGGCTAACCCAAGGACAACAAGGAAGGAGCTCCGGGAAGATCTCATGGCAGTGGGGACATTGGTTTCAGTCAATACCATAAGTAACGTACTCCACCGCAATGGTCTCCGTTCCAGACGAGCCCGTAAGGTACCTTTACTTTCAAAGCGTCATGTCACGGCTCTTCTACAGTTTGCTCATGATCACTTGGAGGACTCTGAGACAGACTGGTTCAAGGTTCTCTGGTCTGATGAGACCAAGATCGAGATCTTTGATGCCAACCACACACGTGACGTTTGGAGACTGGATCGCACTGCATACGACCCCAAGAATACCATCCCTACAGTCAAGCATGGTGGTGGCAGCATCATGCTGTGGGGCTGTTTCTCAGCCAAGGGGCCTGGCCATCTGGTCCGCATCCATGGGAAGATGGATAGCACGGCCTACCTGGAGATTTTGGCCAAGAACCTCCGCTCCTCCATCAAGGATCTTAAGATGGGTTGTCATTTCATCTTCCAACAAGACAACGACCCAAAGCACACAGCCAAGAAAACCAAGGCCTGGTTCAAGAGGGAAAAAATCAAGGTGTTGGAGTGGCCTAGTCAGTCTCCTGACCTTAACCCAATTGAAAACTTGTGGAAGGAGCTCAAGATTAAAGTCCACATGAGACACCCAAAGAACCTAGATAACTTGGAGAAGATCTGCATGGAGGAGTGGGCCAAGATAACTCCAGAGACCTGTGCCGGCCTGATCAGGTCTTATAAAAAACGATTATTAGCTGTAATTGCAAACAAGGGTTATTCCACAAAATATTAAACCTAGGGGTTGAATAATAATTGACCCACACTTGTATGTTTAAAATTTATTAAAATTTAACTGAGCAACATAACTTTTTGGTTTGTAAGATTTATGCATCTGTTAATAAATCCTGCTCTTGTGTGAAGTTTGAAGGCTCTAACTTATTTGCATCTTATCAAACCTGCTAAATCTGCAGGGGGGTTGAATACTACTTGTAGGCACTGTACATACTACATGCTACATACATACTACATATATACTACATGCATGCTACATACATACTACATGCTACATACATACCACATACATACTACATACATACTACATGCTACATACATACTACATATATACTACATGCATGCTACATACATACTACATGCTACATACATACCACATACATACTACATACATACTACATACTACATACATACCACATACATACTACATACATACCACATACATACCACATATATACCACATACATACTACATACATACTACATACATACTACATACATACTACATACATAACACATACATACTACATGCTACATATATACTACATACATACTACATACTACATATATACTACATGCATGCTACATACATACTACATGCTACATACATACTACATATATACTACATGCATGCTACATACATACTGCATGCTACATGCATGCTACATACATACTACATACATACTACATGCTACATACATACCACATATATACTACATACATACTACATACAATACATTCATACAATACATACATAGACATACAGTACATATAACATAGAGTAACATACTTACCAATACTTGTCACATTGTTCCCCGAAGCCATTGTCTTTTACGGAATAAATATTAACATAACAAACCACAAAAATACTCACCCACGATCCGAAGCAGTCCACGAGTGTGTCCCATGACGATCTTGGGTAGAGAACTGCAGCATCAGCTGTTGCTGCCGTTCTCTACGGGCTGCAGGAATCCAATGACGGAAGGTAGGTATCCTTCCGCACTGTATTCCTCCGCCACTTAAAAAAAAAAAAGTCCCTAGTCTCACTTTATGCCATTGCTGTGTGGGAAATTCCCATGCAGCAATGGCATAAAGTGAGACTAGGGACTTTTTTTTTTTAAGTGGCGGAGGAATACAGTGCGGAAGGATACCTACCATCCGTCATTGGATTCCTGCAGCCCGTAGAGAACGGCAGCAACAGCTGATGCTGCAGTTCTCTACCCAAGATCGTCGTGGGACACACTCGTGGACTGCTTCGGATCGTGGGTGAGTATTTTTGTGGTTTGTTATGTTAATATTTATTCCGTAAAAGACAATGGCTTCGGGGAACAATGTGACAAGTATTGGTAAGTATGTTACTCTATGTTATATGTACTGTATGTCTATGTATGTATTGTATGAATGTATTGTATGTAGTATGTATGTAGTATGTATGTAGCATGCATGTAGCATGCAGTATGTATGTAGCATGCATGTAGTATATATGTAGTATGTATGTAGCATGTAGTATGTATGTAGCATGCATGTAGTATATATGTAGTATGTATGTAGTATATATGTAGCATGTAGTATGTATGTGTTATGTATGTAGTATGTATGTAGTATGTATGTAGTATGTATGTAGTATGTATGTGGTATATATGTGGTATGTATGTGGTATGTATGTAGTATGTATGTAGTATGTATGTGGTATGTATGTAGTATGTAGTATGTATGTAGTATGTATGTGGTATGTATGTAGCATGTAGTATGTATGTTGCATGTAGTATATATGTAGTATGAATGTAGCATGTATGTAGTATGCATGTTGTATGTATGTAGCATGTATGTAGCATGTAATTTTTTTTTTTTTTTTTTTTTTACATTCAACACATTAGCCGTATGATGGGACTACTACTGTCCCATCATTGGCTAATGTGTCAATCACTGTCATGGTAGCAGGCATCGCCCGATGGGACTTGTAGTCCCATCAGACGATGCCTGCACAGACCCCCGAAGCCTGCACAGCCCCCCGGCAGGCTGGCACAGCCCCCCGGCAGGCCGGCACAGCCCCCCGGAGCCTGCACAGCCCCCCGGCAGGCCGGCACAGCCCCCCGGCAGGCCGGCACAGCCCACCGGAGCCTGCACAGACCCCCGGCAGGCCGGCACAGACCACCGGAGCCTGCACAGACCCCCTGGCAGGCCGGCACAGCCCCCCGAAAGGCCCGTACAGACCCCAGAGAGGCTGTACAAGGGAAAAACAGGATTTTTCTTATTCCGATACTGGAAGTCCCATAGACTTGAATGGGACTTCCGGTATCGGAATCGGCGATACCGATACTTTTTTTTTAAGATTGGCCGATCCATTCCGATCCGATACTTTGAAGTATCGGACGGTATCGCTCAACTCTAATTATCACTTATTATTGGTTTATTATTTCAAACATTAAAATTCATATATGGTACAAATTCTGATAATAATTATATGAATATTACTGATTGCTATGGTACACTGTGATATAGGTTAGGAAAATTACCAGATTTGGTATAGAATAGGGAATGAAGACTTCAAGCAAGATACTGAAATTACATTAATAAAGACTTTTCATATTAAAATTGATTCTTACCAGTTGCAAGAAGAAGAATGCCGCTATCCAGAAGTCCCAGAAGGTAACAAAGCTATGATTTCTGAGTAATAGACTGTGTTAATTACAAGTGCAGTATCCACCACTGACAGTCACAAGTGCAGTATCCATCACTGACAGTCACCAGTGCAGAATTCACCACTGACAGTCACAATTAAAATGTCTAAAGCCTCTTTCACACTTCAGTTTTTTTGCATCAGTTATAATCCGCCAAAAAGGCAGACAAGCGGATCCGTTCTCAACTGATGTGAACGGATGTCACAGGATCCGTTTTTAGACGGATCCTGAAAATGAGGAAATAAAGGAACTGCTGGCCGGGAAGGAGAGAGAGAGAGAGAGAGAGAGAGAGAGATTTTTTTTCTTGTTTTGTGCGGCACCCAGAAAGAAATTCAGGTTAAATCAGTGTCTGGAGGATCCGTCAGAGAAAAAAACGTTGCAAGCTCCGTTTTGAAATCTTTGAGGATGGTGACGGACAGCAACTTTTGGCGGATCCTCAAAAAAAACGGATGCAACGGACAGCAATCCGCCACAATCCGCCATTAATGCAAGTCAATGGGGAAAAAAACGGATCCTCAAAAGAAAATTGAGGATCCGTTTTTTTCAAAACCTGGCGGATTGTGACTGATTGTAAAAAACTGAAGTGTGAAAGAGGCCTAACCTGACAACTAGAGGACGATGATCCTATGATGCTGAGATGAACGGTGTTATCATGTTCTTATCAAGTTCCAGAGGTTTTCAATCACCTGTAAAGCTTCGATGAAGGCTGGTGAACAATAAGAAAATTGTCAGGAAGCTGCAACCCTGACATGTGTCCTGTGCATTAGGACAAGGACTGGTTATGGTGCTATGTTTAGCAAGGAAGAGTCATTTTAACCCTTGCTTTGCTGACCAAAGACGTCACACCTGTTCAAAGACCAGTACCGATGAAGGATTCCAGAAAAATCCAAGGCGAGCCAATGTAAGCCCAGGTTTTTAAAGATGACACTGCACAGATATTAAAGCTGCATTTCATCCATAGACTTTGTTTCTTATCAACATTTGAATTTATGGACTTTGATTTGATACACAACACGATTTCTACAACATCTATATGCTATAGAAAAACTGTGTTTCTAAAAGAACCAAGAAGAAGACAGAAGACATCAAAATGAAGACCAGATGACATCAGATGATGACTGGACCTGAGATGCTTCAATTTAGACTTAGGGAAGTATAACTATACATATTTTATATGAATATTGTTCACGGCTTATCATAACATCAATTTTGTCATTGAGTACGTATAACGGTAATCTGATATT
This sequence comes from Dendrobates tinctorius, assembly GCF_039654945.1. Classification (NCBI taxonomy): domain Eukaryota; kingdom Metazoa; phylum Chordata; class Amphibia; order Anura; family Dendrobatidae; genus Dendrobates; species Dendrobates tinctorius. The sequence continues at coordinate 96,908,541 of NW_027361696.1, read as the reverse complement.
ATTATTATTATTGATATTAAATTATTTTGTCAAAGAAGAAGAAAAGAAGAAAAAAGATCTTGTTATATTTTGAGGGTTCCAATTAATGTCTGTCTCCCTCAAAAGGGGGAATTATTAAATATTAATAATCCGTTAATTTCTTATAAGACTCAGTTCTGTACATTGCTTTAGCTTACACGACATAGGCTATTTTTAAGCTTGGCTCATGGTACAGGACAACTCCATATGTACCTGGATCACGTGCTTTAAGAGACGTATATAATTCATGGCTCGCTCTAGAGGTCGCTCCTTCCCTCACCATCATGAGACACAGACGCAAGATGTCATCTCTTCACGGACATAGCTGAACAGCTGGTATGTAACCTTGCTATTTGAGAAGCTGAACAGAGCCAGATGCCATTTTTACCATTTGCCATCCCAGAGAAAGAAGGTGACAAGCTTTTGCAATGAACTAATGGACAATCTCTCTTTCACCTGTTTTTATATTTTTCTGTAATAATCTTTTCTTTGATGGAAGAATCCAAATAAACCACTATATTTTTATCTGATAACTAGTCCTGAGTATTTTACAGGATAAGCTTTATTTTACATTGGAGAGCCAGCCAGATCTGAATTTTTGTATTTTTTTGCGGATTTCCCTCAACTTGCCCAAAAGGGGATTGAACTTTGCTAACGTCAGTCATATGTGCAAGTTATGAGGAACTCCACTATTCACAAGAATCAGACAGAATCTAGAAGTGAGGACTAAGAATTGCCAGATAGATTGAGAAGTACTACAAGTGCCAAAGTGCCAGACGTGCTGAAGCCAGACGTGTGAAGACAAGAGCCCAGCTTTGTCCATCAAAGGAACAAGCTGAGACGTTTCAAGGTAAGAGAAATAAAATGGATGTCATTAATTCTCTTGCTAAGCAGAGTAAATTGAAATTTAAGTCTGTAGACAAGTCTAATCCAGAAGTATTATGGCTTAGCTTATATGCCGAGTGCGAACTGGAGAATCAGAAGATAGACTGTAAGTTTCTCAATAGAGAAATAGATTAATACCTCTTCTTCACACATTTTAATAAAGAACAAATATAAATAAGGTTCAATGGTATAAGTATTGGGTATAATAACGAGTATTATAAAGAGTCATTTCTTTACACTAAGGCTGAGTTCACACGTGGCGTTTTTTTCGCGTTTCCGCGGCGGTTTTAACCGCGCGATTTTGCCGCGAAAACGCAAAAAATAGGCATCCCATGCATTCCTATGGGATTCCGCAATGCTGTGCTAATGCTGCGGTTTTTACCGTGGCGGAATCGCTTTGTGGTAAAAAACACAGCATGCTCATTATTTTGCGGAATCGCGGCGATCCCGCACCCATAGGAATGCATTGTTCCGCTTACTTCCCGCATGTGGCTGTGCACAACATGCGGAAAGTAAGCAGAACATTTGCGGATGGTACCCACGGTCCGGAGGAGAGGAGACTGTCCTCCGGGCTTTGGGTACCATATCCCTGTAAAAAATAGAATTAAAAATAAAAAATATTGTTATTCTCACCCTCCGACGTCCCGCGCAGCATTCCTGCTTCTCTTCACGCTCCGGTCCCAGTAAGCCTTTGCGAAAATGCCCGCGATGGCGTCCGATCTCGCGGGATCGCGAAGTCTCGCGGTCATTCGCGCGACGTCATCGCGAATGACCGCGAGACGTCGTGATCCCGCGAGAACTGACGTCATCGCGGGCATTTTCGCAAAGGATTACTGGGAATGGATGCGCGGGACGTCGGAGGGTAAGAATAACAGTATTTTTTATTTTTTTTTTACATTCTATCTTTTACTACTGATGCCGCATAGGCGGCCTCAGTAGTAAAAAGTTGGTCACACTCGTCAAACACTATGTTTGATGAGTGTGACCAACCTGTCAATCAGTTCTCCAAGCGATGCTTCAGATCGCTTGGAAAACGCTAGCATTTTGCAAGCTAAATACGCTTGAAAATGCTAGTTTTTCCGCGGGAAAATCGCGGGAATTTAAAATGCGATTTTCCCGCAGAATGGAATTCCGGAATTCTCGCGGTAATTTCCGTGAGAGTTCCGGTACGTGTGCACTTAGCCTTAGAGGAGTAATACATGCAAAGTTGCATAATTTGAATATTTTGGTAACACAAGTTTATGACAATTATGAAATAATCCAGATCATGAAAATATTAAGGGTATATGTTACTGAAGACATAGCTACTCTGCATCAATATAAAGGCCTTATCCTTATTTTTATTTTTAGTCTTATTCTTATTTTTAATTTTCAATTTTTTAATCTATTTTTATTTTAATTCTTAAATTTTATTTTTTCTTTCATCAATATTTAGTAAAGTAATATCTACTGAGAATATTGCTTCATTAAATATAGGGATGATATGGTTCTATTACAAAGGAAAATGTTTCACTTCTGAGTTATATGCAACAATTCTTTTATTCATTCATTCGCTCACTCGTATATTCTTATTTTGGTTCATGGCTATACATTCCTACATATTATTAGTATAATAAATATATTCCTTATTAATAAAGATGAAAACACTGGTTACATAAAACACAGTGACACCTATGGGTTGAAAAAGGTAATTACACCTATGAAAAAAAAAATTGTTCTATCACATGAAGAATATGGATAATAATGTATTATCACTTATTATTGGTTTATTATTTCAAACATTGAAATCCATATATGGTACAAATTCTGATAATAATTATATGAATATTACTGATTGCTATGGTACGCTGTGATATAGGTTAGGAAAATTACCAGATTTGGTATAGAATAGGGAATGAAGACTTCAAGCAAGATACTGAAATTACGTTAATAAAGACTTTTCATATTAAAATTGATTCTTACCAGTTGCAAGAAGAAGAATGCCGCTATCCAGAAGTCCCAGAAGGTAACAAAGCTATGATTTCTGAGTAATAGACTGTGTTAATTACAAGTGCAGTATCCACCACTGACAGTCACAAGTGCAGTATCCATCACTGACAGTCACCAGTGCAGAATTCACCACTGACAGTCACAATTAAAATGTCTAAAGCCTCTTTCACACTTCAGTTTTTTTGCATCAGTTATAATCCGCCAAAAAGGCAGACAAGCGGATCCGTTCTCAACTGATGTGAACGGATGTCACAGGATCCGTTTTTAGACGGATCCTGAAAATGAGGAAATAAAGGAACTGCTGGCCGGGAAGGAGAGAGAGAGAGAGAGAGAGAGAGAGAGATTTTTTTTCTTGTTTTGTGCGGCACCCAGAAAGAAATTCAGGTTAAATCAGTGTCTGGAGGATCCGCCAGAGAAAAAAAAGTTGCAAGCTCCGTTTTGAAATCTTTGAGGATGGTGACGGACAGCAACTTTTGGCGGATCCTCAAAAAAAACGGATGCAACGGACAGCAATCCGCCACAATCCGCCATTAATGCAAGTCAATGGGGAAAAAACGGATCCTCAAAAGAAAATTGAGGATCCGTTTTTTTCAAAACCTGGCGGATTGTGACTGATTGTAAAAAACTGAAGTGTGAAAGAGGCCTAACCTGACAACTAGAGGACGATGATCCTATGATGCTGAGATGAACGGTGTTATCATGTTCTTATCAAGTTCCAGAGGTTTTCAATCACCTGTAAAGCTTCGATGAAGGCTGGTGAACAATAAGAAAATTGTCAGGAAGCTGCAACCCTGACATGTGTCCTGTGCATTAGGACAAGGACTGGTTATGGTGCTATGTTTAGCAAGGAAGAGTCATTTTAACCCTTGCTTTGCTGACCAAAGACGTCACACCTGTTCAAAGACCAGTACCGATGAAGGATTCCAGAAAAATCCAAGGCGAGCCAATGTAAGCCCAGGTTTTTAAAGATGACACTGCACAGATATTAAAGCTGCATTTCATCCATAGACTTTGTTTCTTATCAACATTTGAATTTATGGACTTTGATTTGATACACAACACGATTTCTACAACATCTATATGCTATAGAAAAACTGTGTTTCTAAAAGAACCAAGAAGAAGACAGAAGACATCAAAATGAAGACCAGATGACATCAGATGATGACTGGACCTGAGATGCTTCAATTTAGACTTAGGGAAGTATAACTATACATATTTTATATGAATATTGTTCACGGCTTATCATAACATCAATTTTGTCATTGAGTACGTATAACGGTAATCTGATATTATTATTATTATTGATATTAAATTATTTTGTCAAAGAAGAAGAAAAGAAGAAAAAAGATCTTGTTATATTTTGAGGGTTCCAATTAATGTCTGTCTCCCTCAAAAGGGGGAATTATTAAATATTAATAATCCGTTAATTTCTTATAAGACTCAGTTCTGTACATTGCTTTAGCTTACACGACATAGGCTATTTTTAAGCTTGGCTCATGGTACAGGACAACTCCATATGTACCTGGATCACGTGCTTTAAGAGACGTATATAATTCATGGCTCGCTCTAGAGGTCGCTCCTTCCCTCACCATCATGAGACACAGACGCAAGATGTCATCTCTTCACGGACATAGCTGAACAGCTGGTATGTAACCTTGCTATTTGAGAAGCTGAACAGAGCCAGATGCCATTTTTACCATTTGCCATCCCAGAGAAAGAAGGTGACAAGCTTTTGCAATGAACTAATGGACAATCTCTCTTTCACCTGTTTTTATATTTTTCTGTAATAATCTTTTCTTTGATGGAAGAATCCAAATAAACCACTATATTTTTATCTGATAACTAGTCCTGAGTATTTTACAGGATAAGCTTTATTTTACATTGGAGAGCCAGCCAGATCTGAATTTTTGTATTTTTTTGCGGATTTCCCTCAACTTGCCCAAAAGGGGATTGAACTTTGCTAACGTCAGTCATATGTGCAAGTTATGAGGAACTCCACTATTCACAAGAATCAGACAGAATCTAGAAGTGAGGACTAAGAATTGCCAGATAGATTGAGAAGTACTACAAGTGCCAAAGTGCCAGACGTGCTGAAGCCAGACGTGTGAAGACAAGAGCCCAGCTTTGTCCATCAAAGGAACAAGCTGAGACGTTTCAAGGTAAGAGAAATAAAATGGATGTCATTAATTCTCTTGCTAAGCAGAGTAAATTGAAATTTAAGTCTGTAGACAAGTCTAATCCAGAAGTATTATGGCTTAGCTTATATGCCGAGTGCGAACTGGAGAATCAGAAGATAGACTGTAAGTTTCTCAATAGAGAAATAGATTAATACCTCTTCTTCACACATTTTAATAAAGAACAAATATAAATAAGGTTCAATGGTATAAGTATTGGGTATAATAACGAGTATTATAAAGAGTCATTTCTTTACACTAAGGCTGAGTTCACACGTGGCGTTTTTTTCGCGTTTCCGCGGCGGTTTTAACCGCGCGATTTTGCCGCGAAAACGCAAAAAATAGGCATCCCATGCATTCCTATGGGATTCCGCAATGCTGTGCTAATGCTGCGGTTTTTACCGTGGCGGAATCGCTTTGTGGTAAAAAACACAGCATGCTCATTATTTTGCGGAATCGCGGCGATCCCGCACCCATAGGAATGCATTGTTCCGCTTACTTCCCGCATGTGGCTGTGCACAACATGCGGAAAGTAAGCAGAACATTTGCGGATGGTACCCACGGTCCGGAGGAGAGGAGACTGTCCTCCGGGCTTTGGGTACCATATCCCTGTAAAAAATAGAATTAAAAATAAAAAATATTGTTATTCTCACCCTCCGACGTCCCGCGCAGCATTCCTGCTTCTCTTCACGCTCCGGTCCCAGTAAGCCTTTGCGAAAATGCCCGCGATGGCGTCCGATCTCGCGGGATCGCGAAGTCTCGCGGTCATTCGCGCGACGTCATCGCGAATGACCGCGAGACGTCGTGATCCCGCGAGAACTGACGTCATCGCGGGCATTTTCGCAAAGGATTACTGGGAATGGATGCGCGGGACGTCGGAGGGTAAGAATAACAGTATTTTTTATTTTTTTTTTACATTCTATCTTTTACTACTGATGCCGCATAGGCGGCCTCAGTAGTAAAAAGTTGGTCACACTCGTCAAACACTATGTTTGATGAGTGTGACCAACCTGTCAATCAGTTCTCCAAGCGATGCTTCAGATCGCTTGGAAAACGCTAGCATTTTGCAAGCTAAATACGCTTGAAAATGCTAGTTTTTCCGCGGGAAAATCGCGGGAATTTAAAATGCGATTTTCCCGCAGAATGGAATTCCGGAATTCTCGCGGTAATTTCCGTGAGAGTTCCGGTACGTGTGCACTTAGCCTTAGAGGAGTAATACATGCAAAGTTGCATAATTTGAATATTTTGGTAACACAAGTTTATGACAATTATGAAATAATCCAGATCATGAAAATATTAAGGGTATATGTTACTGAAGACATAGCTACTCTGCATCAATATAAAGGCCTTATCCTTATTTTTATTTTTAGTCTTATTCTTATTTTTAATTTTCAATTTTTTAATCTATTTTTATTTTAATTCTTAAATTTTATTTTTTCTTTCATCAATATTTAGTAAAGTAATATCTACTGAGAATATTGCTTCATTAAATATAGGGATGATATGGTTCTATTACAAAGGAAAATGTTTCACTTCTGAGTTATATGCAACAATTCTTTTATTCATTCATTCGCTCACTCGTATATTCTTATTTTGGTTCATGGCTATACATTCCTACATATTATTAGTATAATAAATATATTCCTTATTAATAAAGATGAAAACACTGGTTACATAAAACACAGTGACACCTATGGGTTGAAAAAGGTAATTACACCTATGAAAAAAAAAATTGTTCTATCACATGAAGAATATGGATAATAATGTATTATCACTTATTATTGGTTTATTATTTCAAACATTGAAATCCATATATGGTACAAATTCTGATAATAATTATATGAATATTACTGATTGCTATGGTACGCTGTGATATAGGTTAGGAAAATTACCAGATTTGGTATAGAATAGGGAATGAAGACTTCAAGCAAGATACTGAAATTACGTTAATAAAGACTTTTCATATTAAAATTGATTCTTACCAGTTGCAAGAAGAAGAATGCCGCTATCCAGAAGTCCCAGAAGGTAACAAAGCTATGATTTCTGAGTAATAGACTGTGTTAATTACAAGTGCAGTATCCACCACTGACAGTCACAAGTGCAGTATCCATCACTGACAGTCACCAGTGCAGAATTCACCACTGACAGTCACAATTAAAATGTCTAAAGCCTCTTTCACACTTCAGTTTTTTTGCATCAGTTATAATCCGCCAAAAAGGCAGACAAGCGGATCCGTTCTCAACTGATGTGAACGGATGTCACAGGATCCGTTTTTAGACGGATCCTGAAAATGAGGAAATAAAGGAACTGCTGGCCGGGAAGGAGAGAGAGAGAGAGAGAGAGAGAGAGAGATTTTTTTTCTTGTTTTGTGCGGCACCCAGAAAGAAATTCAGGTTAAATCAGTGTCTGGAGGATCCGCCAGAGAAAAAAAAGTTGCAAGCTCCGTTTTGAAATCTTTGAGGATGGTGACGGACAGCAACTTTTGGCGGATCCTCAAAAAAAACGGATGCAACGGACAGCAATCCGCCACAATCCGCCATTAATGCAAGTCAATGGGGAAAAAACGGATCCTCAAAAGAAAATTGAGGATCCGTTTTTTTCAAAACCTGGCGGATTGTGACTGATTGTAAAAAACTGAAGTGTGAAAGAGGCCTAACCTGACAACTAGAGGACGATGATCCTATGATGCTGAGATGAACGGTGTTATCATGTTCTTATCAAGTTCCAGAGGTTTTCAATCACCTGTAAAGCTTCGATGAAGGCTGGTGAACAATAAGATAATTGTCAGGAAGCTACAACCCTGACATGTGTCCTGTGCATTAGGACAAGGACTGGTTATGGTGCTATGTTTAGCAAGGAAGAGTCATTTTAACCCTTGCTTTGCTGACCAAAGACGTCACACCTGTTCAAAGACCAGTACCGATGAAGGATTCCAGAAAAATCCAAGGCGAGCCAATGTAAGCCCAGGTTTTTAAAGATGACACTGCACAGATATTAAAGCTGCATTTCATCCATAGACTTTGTTTCTTATCAACATTTGAATTTATGGACTTTGATTTGATACACAACACGATTTCTACAACATCTATATGCTATAGAAAAACTGTGTTTCTAAAAGAACCAAGAAGAAGACAGAAGACATCAAAATGAAGACCAGATGACATCAGATGATGACTGGACCTGAGATGCTTCAATTTAGACTTAGGGAAGTATAACTATACATATTTTATATGAATATTGTTCACGGCTTATCATAACATCAATTTTGTCATTGAGTACGTATAACGGTAATCTGATATTATTATTATTATTGATATTAAATTATTTTGTCAAAGAAGAAGAAAAGAAGAAAAAAGATCTTGTTATATTTTGAGGGTTCCAATTAATGTCTGTCTCCCTCAAAAGGGGGAATTATTAAATATTAATAATCCGTTAATTTCTTATAAGACTCAGTTCTGTACATTGCTTTAGCTTACACGACATAGGCTATTTTTAAGCTTGTCTCATGGTACAGGACAACTCCATATGTACCTGGATCACGTGCTTTAAGAGATGTATATAATTCATGGCTCGCTCTAGAGGTCGCTCCTTCCCTCACCATCATGAGACACAGGCGCAAGATGTCATCTCTTCACGGACATAGCTGAACAGCTGGTATGTAACCTTGCTATTTGAGAAGCTGAACAGAGCCAGACGCCATTTTTACCATTTGCCATCCCAGAGAAAGAAGGTGACAAGCTTTTGCAATGAACTAATGGACAATCTCTCTTTCACCTGTTTTTATATTTTTCTGTAATAATCTTTTCTTTGATGGAAGAATCCAAATAAACCACTATATTTTTATCTGGTAACTAGTCCTGAGTATTTTACAGGATAAGCTTTATTTTACATTGGAGAGCCAGCCAGATCTGAATTTTTGTATTTTTTTGCGGATTTCCCTCAACTTGCCCAAAAGGGGGATTGAACTTTGCTAACGTCAGTCATATGTGCAAGTTATCAGGAACTCCACTATTCACAAGAATCAGACAGAATCTAGAAGTGAGGACTAAGAATTGCCAGATAGATTGAGAAGTACTACAAGTGCCAAAGTGCCAGACGTGCTGAAGCCAGACGTGTGAAGACAAGAGCCCAGCTTTGCCAATCAAAGGAACAAGCTGAGACGTTTCAAGGTAAGAGAAATAAAATGGATGTCATTAATTCTCTTGCTAAGCAGAGTAAATTGAAATTTAAGTCTGTAGACAAGTCTAATCCAGAAGTATTATGGCTTAGCTTATATGCCGAGTGCGAACTGGAGAATCAGAAGTTAGATTGTAAGTTTCTCAATAGAGAAAGAGAGAAATTAAAAAATATTCTACAGATGGTAGATATATTTCTGTGTCAGAGAAATCCAAAAATGTGTGAAGGAAAATAGTGATGTTCCCGAGATTCACTGTAATGTGGAGAAACAGTTACAAGTAGCAGCAGCCATTCAAGGTGACTTTGCAGACGTTGAACAAGATGGAGAAGTAGGAGGAGACTTCAGAACTGATGTAGATTCCGTACAAGGGAAAGACGTACCACTAAAAATAGACGACTCACAGGCCCAACTCCGAAGTAACGTAAGGAAAAATTTGATAAAAATATGCAAAATCATTCCTGCATATGATAACAAAATCCATGTTTGTAGAAACTCTGAGGTTTTTGAAAGCTGTGTTGACAAATTTGATTTATCTAACGAGGAGAAGAATCAGTTGTTCAAAATTTGGATCCCTGTAAATTTTGCTAGGAGATTGACTTTAAAGTTATCTGGTGAAACACATGAGAATTTAACTGATAAGGACAGATTACAAATTCTTATTTTTTGTTCATCAAATGAAAATCATCCAGATATTGATATTCTTCAAAAATTAAGGATTGGTCGGAAGGAATGTACTTTTACGTTTATGTCCATATATGAACGTCTGTACAAAATGCTGAGTGAGAATGTCAAAACACAGTCCCTCATAAGGAGTTTTGTAAGCAAATTTTGGTTTTTAAATCCTGCATCTCGTGTTATTGCGTCACAAAAAGATTCTTTATTGGAATGTGTGCAATCCCTTGATTTTGCCAGAAAACACGAGAATCGTGAAAGGAAAGTAAATCGTGCTAATTTTGTGAAGACAGACAGAGTAAAATCTTATCAGAAGCCTGTATTAGCAAAGCCTTCTAAAATGAGTTTTCCCCAAAATCAAATCTATGAAGAACGAAGAAAATCACATGTTTGTTTTAAGCCCTATGGAATGATGCAAAGGATCACCGAAAAGACACAGATTGAGTTAAGAAAAATTATGAGTTCTGATTTTCTTTCTGTAACAAAGATGGCAGAATTTGACAGACAGAAGCAGGTGGTGAGTGACATCATGGCCTGTAAACTGAATACTCTGCTCCAAGAATCTCTCAGCTTCAAAATGGCAAGAACTTTTCAGGATATTTTTTGCAGAGAAATAAGTATGGGTGTAGGAATTGGCTAGAAAAATTAATTATATACAGTGCCTACAAGTAGTATTCAACCCCCTGCAGATTTAGCAGGTTTACACATTCGGAATTAACTTGGCATTGTGACATTTGGACTGTAGATCAGCCTGGAAGTGTGAAGTGCACTGCAGCAAAAAAGAATGTTATTTCTTTGTGTAATTTTTTTTTAAATTGTGAAAAGTTTATTCAGAGGGTCATTTATTATTCAACCCCTCAAACCACCAGAATTCTGTTTGGTTCCCGTAAAGTATGAAGAAGTATTTCAGGCACAAAGAACAATGAGCTTCATAAGTTTGGATTAATTATCTTTTTTTCCAGCCTTTTCTGACTATTTAAGACCCTCCCCAAACTTGTGAACAGCACTCATACATCGTCAACATGGGAAAGACAAAGGAGCATTCCAAGGCCATCAGAGACAAGATCGTGGAGGGTCACAAGGCTGGCAAGGGGTACAAAACCCTTTCCAAGGAGTTGGGCCTACCTGTCTCCACTGTTGGGAGCATCATCCGGAAGTGGAAGGCTTATGGAACTACTGTTAGCCTTCCACGGACTGGACAGCCTTTGAAAGTTTCCTCCCGTGCCGAGGCCAGGCTTGTCCGAAGAGTCAAGGCTAACCCAAGGACAACAAGGAAGGAGCTCCGGGAAGATCTCATGGCAGTGGGGACATTGGTTTCAGTCAATACCATAAGTAACGTACTCCACCGCAATGGTCTCCGTTCCAGACGAGCCTGTAAGGTACCTTTACTTTCAAAGCGTCATGTCAAGGCTCGTCTACAGTTTGCTCATGATCACTTGGAGGACTCTGAGACAGACTGGTTCAAGGTTCTCTGGTCTGATGAGACCAAGATCGAGATTTTGGTGCCAAACACACACGTGACGTTTGGAGACTGGATGGCACTGCATACGACCCCAAGAATACCATCCCTACAGTCAAGCACGGTGGTGGCAGCATCATGCTGTGGGGCTGTTTCTCAGCCAAGGGGCCTGGCCATCTGGTCCGCATCCATGGGAAGATGGATAGCACGGCCTACCTGGAGATTTTGGCCAAGAACCTCCGCTCCTCCATCAAGGATCTTAAGATGGGTCGTCATTTCATCTTCCAACAAGACAACGACCCAAAGCACACAGCCAAGAAAACTAAGGCCTGGTTCAAGAGGGAAAAAATCAAGGTGTTGGAGTGGCCTAGTCAGTCTCCTGACCTTAACCCAATTGAAAACTTGTGGAAGGAGCTCAAGATTAAAGTCCACATGAGACACCCAAAGAACCTAGATAACTTGGAGAAGATCTGCATGGAGGAGTGGGCCAAGATAACTCCAGAGACCTGTGCCGGCCTGATAAGGTCTTATAAAAGACGATTATTAGCTGTAATTGCAAACAAGGGTTATTCCACAAAATATTAAACCTAGGGGTTGAATAATAATTGACCCACACTTTTATGTTTAAAATTGATTAAAATTTAACTGAGCAACATAACTTTTTGGTTTGTAAGATTTATGCATCTGTTAATAAATCCTGCTCTTGTGTGAAGTTTGAAGGCTCTAACTTATTTGCATCTTATCAAACCTGCTAAATTTGCAGGGGGTTGAATACTACTTGTAGGCACTGTATATTGTGTAAAAGTGTACAATGTATTAGTCAGTTACATGTAATTATTTTATAGAGTATAATCTGTAGTTCTATAGTTTGGTAGATAGATATATATTCATACAGTATATACAGTATATAGTGTTTGTAGAAGTAGAGATTGTAGAATTGTATTTTTTAGTGAAACTCCAGTAATATATAGAATTATGAATATGATATTAACGTTATCTTTTATTTTTCCTTAGAATTTTTATTTCAAAGCAGGACTTAATCGGGAAAAATTCTCTTACAAGGATTTATGCCTTTATTTACACAGGAAGTTGCAATTGTTGCATGATTTCTTATATGCGAGTGGCGGTGGTGTATCGTCCTCCCGGCCCCTCCCATCAGTTCCTGGATCATTTTGCCACTTGGCTTCCACATTTTCTCTCCTGTGACATCCCTACCCTCATCATGGGAGATTTCAACATCCCCATTGCTCTTCCCCTCTCCCCATCTGCTACTCACCTTTTATCTCTAACCTCCTCATTTGGCCTTTCGCAGCTTACTAATTCTCCAACGCATGAAGACGGAAACTCCCTCGACTTGGTCTTCTCTCGGCTTTGTGCAGTGGATGATTTTGCAAACTCCCCTCTCCCGCTCTCTGACCACAATCTTCTTTCATTCTCTATAAAGAACTGCCAGGCTGCTCAGGTCACCCCCACTGTCCAGACTTATAGAAACATACAGGCCATTAACACCCAGAAACTTCTGAAGAACTTGCAGTCTTCATTGGCCCCTATCTCCTCCCTCTCATGTCCTGATTCTGCATTGAAGCATTACAATGAAACACTTCAAAGTGCCCTGGATGAATTTGCACCCCCTATAAATAGAACACCACAACACAGACGGCGACAACCCTGGCACACGGTGAAAACACGTTTCCTGCAGCGGTGCTCCAGGTGCGCCGAACGTCTGTGGAGAAAATCCAACCTACACGAAGATTTCATCCATTTTAAGTTTATGCTTAGAACATACAACACTGCCCTTCACCTCTCCAAACAAACCTATTTCAACACCCTCATCACCTCACTGTCCAACAACCCGAAACGTCTCTTTGACACTTTTCATTCTCTACTCAATCCAAGAGTACAGGCCCCAACCACGGAGCTCCGAGCTGACGATCTGGCCAATTACTTTAAAGAAAAAATTGACCAGATCCGACAGGAAATTATCTCCAAATCCCCTCATACCATGCACTGTCCTCCCTCCCCCACTGCATCTAACTCACTCTCTGATTTTGAACCAGTCACAGAAGAAGAAGCAGGCTCCTTGCATCTTCTCGCCCAACTACTTGCACCAGTGACCCATTTCCGTCACATCTCCTCCAGTCCCTTTGCCCTGCTGTCACCCCTCACCTAACTAAAATATTTAACCTCTCTCTCTCTTCTGGTATTTTTCCCTCCTCAATTAAGCATGCCATCATACATCCACTACTTAAAAAACCATCCCTCGACCAAAACTGTGCCGCTAACTATAGACCTGTCTCTAATCTTCCCTTCATCTCTAAACTCCTGGAACGCCTGGTCCACTCCCGTCTTATCCGCTATCTCTCAGAAAACTCTGTTCTCTTACCCTCTCCAATCCGGTTTCCGCTCTTTACACTCCACCGAAACTGCCCTCACTAAAGTCTCTAATGATCTGCTAACAGCTAAATCAAATGGTCATTACTCCATGCTAATTCTCTTGGATCTCTCTGCAGCATTCGACACTGTGGATCATCAGCTCCTCCTCACTATGCTCCATTCCATTGGCCTCAAGGACACCGTTCTCTCCTGGTTCTCCTCCTATCTCTCCGACCGCTCCTTTACTGTTTCTTTTGCCGGTTCCTCCTCCTCTCACCTTCCCCTTACTGTTGGGGTTCCTCAAGGATCGGTTCTAGGCCCCCTCCTCTTCTCCTTGTACACTGCCCCTATTGGTCAAACAATCAGTAGATTTGGTTTCCAGTACCATCTCTATGCTGATGACACCCAATTATACGCTTCTTCTCCTGACATCACGCCAGCCTTTCTAGAAAACACTGGCGATTGTCTAAACGCTGTGTCTAATATCATGTCCTCACTATATCTGAAACTGAACCTGTCAAAGACTGAACTCCTGGTGTTTCCTCCCTCTACTAATGTACCTATACCCGACAGTGCTATTTCTGTGTGTGGTTCCACTATTACTCCCCAGCAACATGCCCGCTGTCTTGGGGTCATACTTGATTCCGAGCTTTCCTTTGCCCCCCACATTCGATCACTGGCTCACTCTTGTCATCTGCACCTCAAAAACATTTCTAGAATTCGACCTTTTCTTACTTTTGACTCTGCAAAAACTCTTACTGTTTCTCTTATTCATTCTCGTCTCGACTATTGTAACTCTCTTCTAATCGGTCTCCCTCTTACCAAACTCTCCCCTCTCCAATCTGTCTTGAATGCTGCAGCCAGGATCATATTCCTCACCAATCGTTACACCGATGCCTCTACCTTGTGCCAGTCATTACACTGGCTACCCATCCACTCCAGAATTCAGTATAAACTTATTACCCTCACCCACAAAGCCCTCCATGGCTCAGCACCACCCTACATCTCCTCCCTTGTTTCAGTATACCACCCTACCCGCGCCCTCCGTTCTGCTGATGACCTGAGGTTAGTATCCTCAATAGTCAGAACCTCCCACTCCCGTCTCCAAGACTTTACACGTGCCGCGCCAATTCTTTGGAATGCACTTCCCAGGTCAATACGATTAGTCCCCAATCCCTACAATTTTAAGCGTGTCCTGAAAACACATTTATTCAGACTGGCCTATCGCCTCAACACATTAACCTAACCTATCCCTGTGTGGCAGAGCCAAAAGTTTTACCATAACCAGGTTCCCAGCATCATGTTCCCACATGCTTTATGCATCCATTAGCCCTCTGTGTCTGTACTGTTACACACTTAACATTATGGCTGGTCCATACAATCAGAGCAACTGTTACCACCCACCTTTCGTGTCTACCTCTTTCCTCATAGACTGTAAGCTTGCGAGCAGGGCCCTCACTCCTCTTGGTATTTGTTATAATCTACTGTATGTGATTATTGTTATGCTGTAATGTCTATTGTCTGTACAAATCCCCTCTGAAATGTAAAGTGCTGCGGAATATGTCGGCGCTATAAAAATAAAATTTATTATTATTATTATATTATTATTATATTTAACACTTAAAAGAAAATAACTAACTGTATTTTAAATGTGTTCTGTGTGTGCCTTTACTGCTTGGCATGACATGACAACCACAGCATGTGAAATTTGAACTTTGTTCTAATAATAGGTATACCAGTATACTACGTCCCTGTTCTTTAGGAAAAGAATTTTAAGGGGGTCTCAACTTTTGCAAACCAATGGAATTTTTTTCAGGCCTAAATGTCAAGTATAGCTATACAACATATATTTATGTCATGTGGGGAATATTCAAAGAAATATTAAGACTAAATTTAAATAGTTTACAATGCATTGATAATTTGGGTTAAAATATGTGTATTCATCACACCTTCGTATGTGGGATAATATGTGACACAGTCTGAGTGACAGTGACTGAGTGTATGAGCAGCTGCTGAGCGAGTAATGTGATACGTTTGTATGTGAGGCCTCAGGAATCTGAATGCAAGAGAGAAAGAAAAAAAAAACAAAAGCTTATCTTTAGAAGAAATATGCAGATCAGTTAAATTATTAGAATATTAGGATATATAATGAAATATTATCTACACAACATATATTTCTATATTTCTATAGTAATTATTATTTCTTGATTTAGTTAATTGTGGATAAGTGCAACCGCACATGAAAATGGTTTATGAAGAAAATCTACATTTAAATTAATTTTTCCAAAGGATAATTTTATGATATTCAAATTAATTTTAATGGTTACACATTTTCAGACAAATAATGGTATAAGCAAGTGTAATATTCACACAATTTATAAATTAATTATTTTTAATTTTGGCATGAAACAATATTTTTCAGTATTAAGTGGGAAATGTGCTTTTGATCCTGACTACATCATCACATTTGATTAATACCTCTTCTTCACACATTTTAATAAAGAACAAATATAAATAAGGTTCAATGGTATAAGTATTGGGTATAATAAAGAGTATTATAAAGAGTCATTTCTTTACACTAAGGCTGAGTTCACACGTGGCGTTTTTTTCGTGTTTCCGCGGCGGTTTTAACCGCGCGATTTTGCCGCGAAAACGCAAAAAATAAGCATCCCATGCATTCCTATGGGATTCCGCAATGCTGTACTAATGCTGCGGTTTTTACCGCGGCGGAATCGCTTTGCGGTAAAAAACACAGCATGCTCATTATTTTGCGGAATCGCGGCGATCCCGCACCCATAGGAATGCATTGTTCCGCTTACTTTCCGCATGTGGCTGTGCACAACATGCGGAAAGTAAGCAGAACATTTGCGGATGGTACCCACGGTCCGGAGGAGAGGAGACTGTCCTCCGGGCTTTGGGTACCATATCCCTGTAAAAAATAGAATTAAAAATAAAAAATATTGTTATTCTCACCCTCCGACGTCCCGCGCAGCATTCCTGCTTCTCTTCACGCTCCGGTCCCAGTAAGCCTTTGCGAAAATGCCCGCGATGGCGTCCGATCTCGCGGGATCGCGAAGTCTCGCGGTCATTCGCGCGACGTCATCACGAATTACCGCGAGACGTCGCGATCCCGCGAGAACTGACGTCATCGCGGGCATTTTCGCAAAGGATTACTGGGAACGGATGCGCGGGACGTCGGAGGGTAAGAATAACAGTATTTTTTTTACATTCTATCTTTTACTACTGATGCCGCATAGGCGGCCTCAGTAGTAAAAAGTTGGTCACACTCGTCAAACACTATGTTTGATGAGTGTGACCAACCTGTCAATCAGTTCTCCAAGCGATGCTTCAGATCGCTTGAAAAACGCTAGCATTTTGCAAGCTAAATACGCTTGCAAAATGCTAGTTTTTCCGCGGGAAAATCGCGGGAATTTAAAATGCGATTTTCCCGCAGAATGGAATTCCGGAATTCTCGCGGTAATTTCCGCGAGAGTTCCGGTACGTGTGCACTTAGCCTTAGAGGAGTAATACATGCAAAGTTGCATAATTTGAATATTTTGGTAACACAAGTTTATGACAATTATGAAATAATCCAGATCATGAAAATATTAAGGGTATAAGTTACTGAAGACATAGCTACTCTGCATCAATATAAAGGCCTTATTCTTATTTTTATTTTTATTCTTATTCTTATTTTTAATTTTCAATTTTTTAATCTATTTTTATTTTAATTCTTAAATTTTATTTTTTCTTTCATCAATATTTAGTAAAGTAATATCTACTGAGAATATTGCTTCATTAAATATAGGGATGATATGGTTCTATTACAAAGGAAAATGTTTCACTTCTGAGTTATATGCAACAATTCTTTTATTCATTCATTCGCTCACTCGTATATTCTTATTTTGGTTCATGGCTATACATTCCTACATATTATTAGTATAATAAATATATTCCTTATTAATAAAGATGAAAACACTGGTTACATAAAACACAGTGACACCTATGGGTTGAAAAAGGTAATTACACCTATGAAAAAAAAAATTGTTCTATCACATGAAGAATATGGATAATAATGTATTATCACTTATTATTGGTTTATTATTTCAAACATTGAAATCCATATATGGTACAAATTCTGATAATAATTATATGAATATTACTGATTGCTATGGTACGCTGTGATATAGGTTAGGAAAATTACCAGATTTGGTATAGAATAGGGAATGAAGACTTCAAGCAAGATACTGAAATTACGTTAATAAAGACTTTTCATATTAAAATTGATTCTTACCAGTTGCAAGAAGAAGAATGCCGCTATCCAGAAGTCCCAGAAGGTAACAAAGCTATGATTTCTGAGTAATAGACTGTGTTAATTACAAGTGCAGTATCCACCACTGACAGTCACAAGTGCAGTATCCATCACTGACAGTCACCAGTGCAGAATTCACCACTGACAGTCACAATTAAAATGTCTAAAGCCTCTTTCACACTTCAGTTTTTTTGCATCAGTTATAATCCGCCAAAAAGGCAGACAAGCGGATCCGTTCTCAACTGATGTGAACGGATGTCACAGGATCCGTTTTTAGACGGATCCTGAAAATGAGGAAATAAAGGAACTGCTGGCCGGGAAGGAGAGAGAGAGAGAGAGATTTTTTTTCTTGTTTTGTGCGGCACCCAGAAAGAAATTCAGGTTAAATCAGTGTCTGGAGGATCCGTCAGAGAAAAAAACGTTGCAAGCTCCGTTTTGAAATCTTTGAGGATGGTGACGGACAGCAACTTTTGGCGGATCCTCAAAAAAACGGATGCAACGGACAGCAATCCGTCACAATCCGCCATTAATGAAAGTCAATGGGGAAAAAAACGGATCCTCAAAAGAAAATTGAGGATCCGTTTTTTTCAAAACCTGGCGGATTGTGACTAATTGTAAAAAACTGAAGTGTGAAAGAGGCCTAACCTGACAACTAGAGGACGATGATCCTATGATGCTGAGATGAACGGTGTTATCATGTTCTTATCAAGTTCCAGAGGTTTTCAATCACCTGTAAAGCTTCGATAAAGGCTGGTGAACAATAAGATAATTGTCAGGAAGCTACAACCCTGACATGTGTCCTGTGCATTAGGACAAGGACTAGTTATGGTGCTATGTTTAGCAAGGAAGAGTCATTTTAACCCTTGCTTTGCTGACCAAAGACGTCACACCTGTTCAAAGACCAGTACCGATGAAGGATTCCAGAAAAATCCAAGGCGAGCCAATGTAAGCCCAGGTTTTTAAAGATGACACTGCACAGATATTAAAGCTGCATTTCATCCATAGACTTTGTTTCTTATCAACATTTGAATTTATGGACTTTGATTTGATACACAACACGATTTCTACAACATCTATATGCTATAGAAAAACTGTGTTTCTAAAAGAACCAAGAAGAAGACAGAAGACATCAAAATGAAGACCAGATGACATCAGATGATGACTGGACCTGAGATGCTTCAATTTAGACTTAGGGAAGTATAATTATACATATTTTATATGAATATTGTTCACGGCTTATCATAACATCAATTTTGTCATTGAGTACGTATAACGGTAATCTGATATTATTATTATTATTGATATTAAATTATTTTGTCAAAGAAGAAGAAAAGAAGAAAAAAGATCTTGTTATATTTTGAGGGTTCCAATTAATGTCTGTCTCCCTCAAAAGGGGGAATTATTAAATATTAATAATCCGTTAATTTCTTATAAGACTCAGTCCTGTACATTGCTTTAGCTTACACGACATAGGCTATTTTTAAGCTTGGCTCATGGTACAGGACAACTCCATATATACCTGGATCACGTGCTTTAAGAGACGTATATAATTCATGGCTCACTCTAGAGGTCGCTCCTTCCCTCACCATCATGAGACACAGACGCAAGATGTCATCTCTTCACGGACATAGCTGAACAGCTGGTATGTAACCTTGCTATTTGAGAAGCTGAACAGAGCCAGACGCCATTTTTACCATTTGCCATCCCAGAGAAAGAAGGTGACAAGCTTTTGCAATGAACTAATGGACAATCTCTCTTTCACCTGTTTTTATATTTTTCTGTAATAATCTTTTCTTTGATGGAAGAATCCAAACAAACCAATATATTTTTATCTGGTAACTAGTCCTGAGTATTTTACAGGATAAGCATTATTTTACACAGACACACCGCGGAGGTACTGGCCGACTACTTTCAGCGACAAACTGAGTCATGGCTGGGCAGTCTACATCTTGAGGCAGGCAAGGTAGTTAGTGATAACGGCCGGAATTTTGTGGCAGCCATAGCCCTTTCAAAACTCAGACACATACCTTGCTTGGCTCACACCTTGAACCTGGTGGTGCAGTGCTTCCTCAATAATTATCCGGAGTTAACAGGCCTGCTCCATAAGGTCCGAAGACTGTGCTTGCACATCTGCCGGTGGCCGATACACTCCAGTCATATGCAGAAGCTGCAGCGATTGCTCCACCTTCCCAAGCACCTCCTAATTATCGACATTGCAACAAGGGGGAACTCCAACCTGCACATGGTTGAGCGGCTGTGCGAACAAAGGCAGGCCGTAATGCATTTGTGGGAGGATACACGGGCAGGCACTTTGAGGGCAGACATGGAGTTGACAGGTGTGCAGTGGTCGAAGCTGAAAGACCTCTGTAAAGTCCTTCAGTGTTTTGAGGAATGCACACGGCTGGTAAGCGCAGACGACGCCATCATAAGCATGAGCATCCCACTTATGCGTCTACTCATGCAAACTTTGACGCAAATTAAGGAGCAGGCGTCTGCAGCCAAGGATGATGAGGAAGAGGAGGAGGGAAGCCTTGATGACAGTCAGCCATTGTCTGCTCCGGGAACTCTCCTGGACGAGGTGGAGGAAGAAGAGGAAGAGGAGGAGGAGGATGACGATGGGGATGATTATTTTGGGGAGGAGGATGCTTCTCGTGGGGCAAGAGAAAATGTTGGCGTGGCCAGGTCTGGTACAGGGTTTGTGCATGACTGGAGGGATGTGGATTTGCCAGAAAGTGCTCCTCCACCCAGCACTCGCAGTGCATCATTAACACCGGGAACATTGGCCCACATGTCAGATTATGCCTTGCAGACCCTAAAAAGGGACCCACGCATTGCCAAAATGATGAACGATGACAACTACTGGTTGGCCAGCATCCTGGATCCATGCTATAAAGGCAAATTCCAAAACATAATGACACAGGAGAACCTTGACCTAATATTGGCTACTAAATAAGCAACTCTGGTAAACTGGTTGGTTGAGGCATTCCCAGCACACAGCAGCGGTGATGGTTCTCACAAGAGCCGTAGGAGCCGGGGGCAACTTGGAAGAGGTGTTGGTGGTGCACACATCAGAAGTGGCGTTGGACACAGGTTTCATGACCATGTTGTGGACTGATTTTTCAAGTCCCGCTCACACGACTGGTAATACTG
Organism: Dendrobates tinctorius; assembly: GCF_039654945.1. NCBI lineage: Eukaryota > Metazoa > Chordata > Amphibia > Anura > Dendrobatidae > Dendrobates > Dendrobates tinctorius. The sequence goes on along the minus strand of NW_027361696.1, from coordinate 96,887,332 downwards.
CATCGATTGAAAGTGACAGGAGACCGCACTTGTCAACTATGGTTACAAACTACTTCTCGCCCCATATCGATGTTCTCCCTCACACGTCATTCCCATTTGACTATTGGGCTGCTAAACTGGACACCTGGCCTGAATTGGCACAATATGCCTTACAGGAGCTCGCTTGCCCAGCTGCAAGTGTGCTATCGGAAAGAGTCTTCAGTGCTGCTGGATCAATCCTGACAGAAAAAAGGACCCGTCTCTCGACCCAAAATGTGGATGATCTAACCTTCATTAAAATGAACCATGCATGGGTTTCCAAGGATTTTGTCACACCTTACCCTGATGACACATAGGTTGCCAGAAAAATGGCTTTCTTTGGTCCTCCTCTTCCTGGGACTTGACCAATTTCGCCTTTAGCAGTAGGTGAATGTCCCACATAAACATATGCCATTTTGTAAACCTCCCTAACTGGGCTGCCTCCTCCCCCCATGGCTGGGGTCACCACCTAGCGCACGCAACCGTGCGAGTGCCGTTGCCCTGGACAGGTGGGTGGGCCGACTCTTGGGTGCGGGCACTGGCGCAGGGTCCCTCATAGTGCAATCAAGTGTCTCTGACTGTGGGGGTGCACTCCCGCCGTCAGACACACCACCGTACTATGAGGGGCCCAGTGACAGTACCAACACCCACGAGTGGGCCCCCCTTGCTTGTCAGGGCCCCAGCATTTGCAATGTTTACCTCTCCCTGCTCCTCCACTGTGTAGTCTGGGCTGTCAAATCTTTCACTGGGACTGCCACTACAAATTTGGTGAACTGATAGAAGATGATGGTTAAGTCGTAGCTATGCTCCATCCTGCTGGCCGGGCTCTAGCTTCAGATGATCAATGGCTTCCATTTCTTATGGACATCGACTCACAATGACATGCAATGGTGGTTTTTCATCAGCTTTCACACTTTTCCTACCCACAGACGTGTGACATTCCAGCGTACATTTTTAAATGTTCCCTCTCATGCCAATCCAATTGAATCCCCTACCACCTGTGGCTTCTGTGTTTTGCACTCCAAAGTTACGTGACAGATCATGATAGGCAGTGTAAGGTACTCCTGGGGTGGACCCACTAGACCGTGGCAACGAACCTCCCGAGGGCGAGCTGACCAGGTGGACCACCCCCTATACAGGGAGTCTATGGGGCAAGCCCACGGGTAACTATCACCACGGTAGCCGGTACCCGGGAAAGTATGAGCGGACAGACGGGTAGATCCAAATAGCAGGCACTGGACAGACGACACGGCTCGGAGACACAGGAGAGACGGCACGTCTTGGCGAGACAGGAGGGATGGCATGGCTAGAAGACACAGGAGGAACGGCACAGCTTGGCGAGACAGGAGGGATGGCACGGCTTGAAGACACAGGAGGGAAACGGACGAGGACTGAAGCCACAGAACCTAGGAAAGAGAGCACAAGAGGAACTGGGTAAATGCACGGGAGAAAGCTAGGGAGCACTAGGAGGGCGGCCAGAGTCACTAGCAAGTTCTAGTGATAGTCAGGCATCGCCTCCAGAAGGAGGCGGCCTGATATAGGGAGAGAGAAGGGCTTCCAGGTCATGACCTCCAGCTGGAGGAGGAGACGCGCGTCCTCAGGTGGGGGAGGGCACGCGCCCGGCCATAGCGAGGAAACGCGCCCGCCGAGGAGGAGGAGCGGGAGCGCGCACCAGGGGGCTGGACCGAGGCGGCCGTGGGCCGTGGACGGGAGACCGGGAGAGACCGCGCCGAGGCCTGCAGCGGCCGGCGCGGCAGCAAGGAGACCCCCGGAGAGCGGGTGAGCCGGGGCCGGAGGGAGGTAAGAGGAGAAGTCCGCGGCAGCCGCCGTGTGACAGTGCCCCCCCCCTTACGCGCCCTCCCCCGCAGACTGGACAAAAATTTAGCCAGGATTCGAGGAGCTTGGATATTCTCCTGGGGCTCCCAGGATCTCTCCTCAGGACCAAAGCCCTTCCAATCAACCAAAAAAAAGGTTTTCCCTTTTTGCTTTCTCATGGCCAAAATATCTCTCACCTCAAATACATCGTCTGCGGCGGCAGGCGGAGGTGAATGAGGAGCTTCAGAAAGGAAACGATTGAAAATAACTGGCTTAAGCAAAGACACATGGAAAGCATTAGGGATGCGGAGAGAGGCGGAAGACGCAATTTATAGGAGACATCATTAATACGGGACAAGACCTCAAAAGGTCCAATATAGCGGGGACCCAGTTTGTGGGACGGGACTTTGAGGCGAATAAACTTGGAGGCTAGCCAAACTTTATCACCTGGGTGATATGGTGGAACATCCAGGCGCCTCTTGTCTGCGTATCCTTTCACCCTGTTACAGGGAGGCTAGCCAAACACCAATCTTTGCAACCACTGAAAGGTTTTTTCTTGACCGAAGTGGGACCCATTTTCATGTGCCTCCATGGCCTCTTGATGTAACAGGTTCTCAGGAATCACTACTTGCCAAGGGACAGTCAGGTCCTGCTGTAGCTGGACTTTTCTATGCAGCAATCCGTCTCTCAGATGGAGCCTCTCCCATTGCCGTAGGATTTGTTTCCTACCAGGAAACAGGTTTTCTCTCTCCTTCCTGCTAGGCAGATGTTTGAGGGCCACCCACTGCCGAAGTCGGGCTAGCTCTCCATCCTCCTGCTGAATTCCTACCCACTCATCACGAGGCTGTTCCAGCACACCTTTCTGAGATTCTGCCCGATTTTGTTCCCCCGTAGCTGCCAACATCCTGGCAGATCCTCAGAACTCCAGCACTTCGTCAGCCTCCAGCTCTTCATCTCGGTTAGGGCCGGGCTGCTTAAAAGGAACCCTGGATAACGCATCTACATGGGTGTTTGGCCATTCTAGAGACCCAGCATTACTCCAGAGTACCTAACTTCACGTTCTCCAAGTGGGCCAGTGGGTTGTTATCTGTGCACACCAGTACCTCTGACCCGGATAGGTATTCCGTAAACTTTTCTGTCATGGCCCATATCAGTGCCAACAATTCTAGTTTGTATGAGCTGTAGTTGTTTGAATTCTGTTCAGAGTCATGGAGGGAACGACTCGCATAGGCAATCACCCTCTCTTTTCCACCTTGGATCTGTGACAGTATGGCTGGGAGCCCATATAAGCTCCCATCTGTATGGAGAATGAAAGGTTGAGAAAAATCAGCGAAGGCCAGGAGCGGGGCGTCTGTCAGAGCCATTTTCAAGGCTTGGAATGCTTTCTCTTGGTGCTCTCCCCACTGAATCTTCCTATTTTTTGCTCCTGCCAGTACTCCTTTCAGCAGTTCTAATAATGGATTCACAATGTGGGTGAAGTCTTTCACGAACTGGCGATAATACCCAGTCAGCCCTAAGAACGCTCGAACATCCTTTAAGGTTCTCAGGGTAGGCCAGTCTTGCACTGCCGCAATCTTCTCATGGGACGGACGTACGCCTTCTGCAGAGACCATATGCCCCAGGTACTCAATCTGGGTGTGGAACAGGTAACATTTAGATGGTTTCACTCGCAGCCCATGTTTCTGGAGTCGGCTGAGTACTTGCTCAAGGCACTGTAAGTGCTCTTCGAACGTGGGAGTGAACACAATTATATCATCCAGGTAGATGAGAGTGGCCTCAAGGTTTATATTTTCTAAACATCGTTCCATGAGTAGCTGAAAAGTACCGGGAGCATTAGCCAATCCGAATGGCATTCTGTTGAACTCGTACAGGCCCATAGGTAGTATAAAGGCTGTCTTTGCTCGGTCATGTTCTGACATCGGCACGTGCCAGCACCTGCTAGCCAGGTCTAGAGTGGAGAAGTATCTTGCGTTCCCCAGAGCGGACAAGGATTCTTCAATACGGGGTAGTGGATATGAATCTCGCACCGTGCAGGCATTTAATTTGCGATAGTCCACACAGAACCGCAGAGTATCATCTTTTTTTTTTGCGCCTCGACAATGGGTGAAGCCCATGGGCTTTGGCTCTCTCAGATGACACCGTTCTGTAGCATTTGTGTGTTGATAATGCTCTCCCACAGGCGCAGCATTACCCGTTGGAATCTCATGTGTGATGGCAGTCGTACAGCCGAAATCATCCTCAAACACGTCCTGGTAACATCCCAGTAAGGCCTCCACCTGGTCCACCTGCTGCAGTGTAAACTCTTGGGGCTTTCGTGTGACACGCTGGCATCTTAATATGGGTAAGAACTCTCCCACTATCTGTTAGCTCTATTTTACATGGTCTTTGGGTATGGGGTAGAAGTGAGGGGATTTTTCTAAGATCAATGAGGGGCCGGCTGAGTATCCCTATTTATGGGGGCCTGTATGTGTGCCCTGTGTTTTTGGATCTTATCAGTTACATGGGTGGAAAGAATCCACTAATCCCCCTGAATTTTGGTGGTTATTAACCTCCCCTCTCCCTCTTTTACTTGGCCTTTCACAGTTCTTTACCCACATCTTTGACACATAACAATAGTTATACATATGATCTTTCTACTATATTGTTTTCCTGGATGTATTATTATGGATGCCTGCTGTTTCACGCCATTAGTTGCATCATTGTTCACTGGTTTTTAATATTTATGAACTTTGTATATGGTGTTTACTGTATGTCCACTTTTTTGCCTTGCTGTAGTTATATTACATAATAAAATATTTTTGTACTTTGTACTTTGGTAACAAAAAACTTGGCTTCATTAATGATTTTCTTTGAAGTGTATCATGTACCTATATGTATTTCTTTGTAGATATAAGCTCTTCTGAGTTCTTTCGTTGTTCATCTGTCAACTCAGCCTGGGCTTGTTCTAAGATGTGACGCCCCTTTCTCTGTGATTGGGGTTCGAACACAGGGGCTGGCCTGTGAGGGTAGCAACTCCTCTGACATGCCTACAATTTGCCCAATTTCGCTTCTGGGGGTAAGCGTCAGAATGCCTTCCCTTAAGTTCACACACCGCACAGGTATCTTTCCATCACGCTAACATCCTGGCTACTGATGCTAGATTTTCCACAGTAGCTGGTTCAAGTTGTACTTCAACCCCCTCCAGCGGGATGCAAACTCGGACAGGAAAAGACAGCACACTTTGACTCGGAGGTAAGACTAGATTGTTTGTAGCCGGAATGATCACTTTTCCAAATTCATTTCCTTCACAGGAGACCTCTTGTGCCTGGGCTGTCCGGATCAATTGCTGAAACACTCTCCTTTGTGGCATACGTGGGCTCCATTATTTCAGGAATGCGTTCGGAGACTCGTTAATAAGAAGACTTCCAAACTCTATAAGTACATTCATTCCTAGTGTGACTGAAAGTCTCTGCACTGGGTCGCCCGCCTTTAACACCATTCTCTTGCGGCCCAGGTTTTTACTGCAGACCTTAATCTGCATCCATGCCACCCCTGTGACTGGGATAGGCAGTTGATTGGCGGCCATCAACTTGATCACTGGCCTCCACTCAGGCCTTATGGCTTCTGGGAAGTGTCTTTTAAAGTTTGTTTCAGGCATTGTGGTTACTTGGGAGTCCATGTCTACCAGGCAGCATATGGCCTGTCCATTGATTTCAGCCCATACTAATGGACTCACTGACACTAAATTGTTGGGACTATTGGTGCTCCTTTCGGGCTGTTCTGGCTCCGGGTATCGTCCCCCAGCCTCAGAGCCCATTAGTTTAACGGGCGACGCTGTAGTGGCCGCCCACGTTGCGGGCAGGCCTGGACCACATGTTCTAATTCACCACAGAGGTAACACGTTGGGGGCTCTTCCCGATGAAATCCTCTTCCACCCTGTCATGGTACTGAGAGGGTTTTACTTCTGGGGGTACGTAACGAGGTCACTTTCCTTTTAGTCTCGGTCAAATCCTCCCTCATGGATTGGATCTTTTTCCGTAAATCTTCCACCCATCCTGGTTCAGCAGCTGCATTCACATCCACCTCCTGCTCCGGATCTTCGCCACCGGGACTGTCACCCCCTGCTCCTGTTCACGCGCACGCGCCTCGCTTCCCGCCTCTGCAAAGGTCATATGTGGGTTCACGCGCAAACGTTCTTGCAGGGCCTGCTTAAGTAACGCATTTCTTATCCCGGTCACTAATTGGTCTCGTAACACCACATCAGTCGGCCCTACTCCCAAGCCATCTTTTCTGACTATGGCAGTGTGAATTTCTTGCAGCTCATTCATATACTGGATCACCGTCTCCCACTCTCTTTGAATACGCCTGAACAGACTCATACGTAATTCTCCTACGTCCGTAGAGTACCCGTGAGTCTCCTCCGGTATTTCTAATACTTTGTCAAGGGTATCTCGATCCCGAGGGGGCCGCAACATAACTGAATCTCTCGCCGCCCCATCTAAAGCCTTTATGGTGACCTCTGCCTGCAAGGCAGGGACCATAGGATGCATTGTCATCATTCCCTTTATATGCTCAGTCCAGCTCCATAACATGGTGTTATTCAAAATAAGCTTCGGAAGGTTATTTAACATTTCCCCCAGAGAGATACTGGATCTAGGGCCCTCCCCAGACGCTTGGTCTGCCATAATAATAATAATAATAATCTTTATGTGCAGTTGTGGCCAAAAGTATTGACACCCCTGCAATTCTGTCAGATAATACTCAATTTCTTCCTCAAAATGATTGCAAACACAAATTCTTTGGTATTATTATCTTCATTTAATTTGTCTAGAGAGAGAAGACAATTGGGCCAAGAACTGAGCCCTGAGGTACCCCGACCACAAGAGGAAGAGGAGATGATGTGGAGCCAGAGAACAAAACACTGAAGGAGCAGTCAGAACGATATGAAGAGTACCAGGAGAAAGCGATATCTTTAATGCCTAGTGACTGGAGCCTAGAGAGTAGGAGACAGTGGTCAACAGTGTCGAAAGATGCAGAAAGGTCGAGAAGAATGAGCAGAGAGTGGTCACCGGTACATTTTGCTATCAGAAGGTCATTGGTAACTTTGATGAGTGCAGTTTCAGTCGAATGTAGAGGGCGGAAGCCGGACTGTGAAGGGTCTAGGAGGGAGTGAGTGGAGAGGTAACGGGTAAGGTGGGAGTAGACCAGGTGCTCCAAAAGTTTAGAGAGGAGGGGGAGATTGGAGACTGGTCTGTAGTTTGTGCAGGATGGGTCGAGAGCAGGTTTCTTTAGTAATAGAGTAACAATAGAGTCTGAAGGAGGATGGGAAAAAAGTGAGAGAATAAAGATTGTAGTTAGGTGAGTTGTGACGACTGGAGAGAGAGACTGGAGGAGATGTGAGGGAATGGGGTCGGTAGTGCATGTAGTCGAACGAGAAGAAGAGAGGAGTCTGGAAACATCTTCTGTGATGGGATCAATTGTGGAAAGTGAGCCAGGGGAAATGCAGGGAGGGATTGGAGTGACAGCACTTGGTGGTTGGGAGCAGATTTCCTGATGGATAGTATCAATTTTCTCTATAAAGTGGAAGACCAAGTCATCAGCACAAATGTCTGTGATAGGGGCTTGTGCTTTTGGCCTGAGGAGGGAGTGAAAGGTGTTAAAAAGTTTCTTGGGGTTGTTGGCTAGTGAGGAGATCATTGTGGTGAAGTAAGTCTGTTTGGCGAGGTGAAGGGCAGAGTTATAGGTTGTTAAAATAAATTTGAAGTGGATGAAGTCTTCTGGAGTGCCATATCCGTTTGTGTGGACTGCATCCTGCCGACTACTCGCAAGTGTTAGGAGACTGCAGGCATGTAGGATGCAGTAAAGGACTGTACACAGACCAAGGGTGAAAGGGGTTTATTATACAGTAGAAACTCCACACAGAGATAAAACGGAGGGATAATATTCCTTAATACAGCAAAAGGCTAATGGGGATAAATTAACCCCTTCATGACCGGAGCTTTTTTCGATTTTTTGCTTTCGTTTTTCGCTCCCCTCCTTCACAGAGCCATAACTTTTTTATTTTTTCGTCAATATGGCCATTTGAGGGCTTATTTTTTGCGGGGTGAGTTATACTTTTGAACAACATCATTGGATTTAGCATGTCATGTATTCAAAAACGGGAAAAAAATCCAAGTGCGGTGAAATTGCAAAACAAATTGCAATCCCACACTGGTTTTTTGCTTGGCTTTTTTGCTAGGTTCAATAAATGCAAAAACTAACCTGCCATTATGTTTCCCCAGGTCATTACGAGTTCATAGACACCAAACATGTCTAGGTTCTCCTTTATCTGAGTGGTGAAAAAAAATTCCAAAGTTTGCTAAAAAAAAAAAAAAATTGCGAGACCCGTAGCGTCTCCATTTTTCGTGATCTGGGGGTCAGGTGAGGGCTTATTTTTTGTGGGCCGAGGTGACATTTTTAATGATACCACTTTTGTGCAGATACGTTCTTTTTATCGCCTGTTATTGCATTTTAATGCAATGTCGCGGCGACCAAAAAAACTTTATTCTGGCGTTTTTAATTTTTTTTCTCGCTATGCCGTTTAGTGATCGGGTTAATGCTTTTTTTTATTGATAGATCAGGCAAATCTGAACGCGGCAATACCTAATATGTGTATGTGTGATTTTTTTATTGTTTTATTTTGATTGGGGAGAAAAGGGGGTGATTTGAAATTTTAGGTCTTTTTTTATTTTTAAACATTTTTTTTTAACTTTTGGCATGCTTCAATAGCCTCCATAGGAGGCTTGAAGCATGCACAACCCGATCGGCTCTGCTACATATGGGCGATGAGCAGATCGCCCATATGTAGCAGATTTACTGCTGTGCTTTGAGCGCCGGCAATCGGGCAGCGCTCAAAGCAATCTGCCTGGAACAACCATAGAGGTCTCTATGAGACCTCTGGTTGTCCAGGCAATGCATCGCCAACCTCCGATCATGTGACGGGGGTCGTCGATGAGCTCACTTCTGGCCCGACAGCTGGAAGCGCTTGACAGCGGGATTTAACTAGTTATTAAGCGTGGGCGGACAGCGATTCCGCTCGCGCCTATTGCGGGCACATGTCAGCTGTTTATAACAGCTGACATATCGTGGCTTTGAGGTGGGCAGAGCAGAGGAGTTTGACCGCTGACATACTATCCCGTCAGCGGTCAGAAAGGGGTTAAGGAACAGGGACAAGTAAAGCTGACAATACAATAAAATATAACTTATCACTCAGGCGCCAGTCACGGTTGAACTTCTGTCTGTGACTGGTGCTGCCCAGATTGAATCGCAGTGGGGTCCTGTCCAGGGGTGGAATTTGGCCGTTTCGCTCTGGTTCGATGGAACCGCCTGTTAAAAAAGCAGCCAGTTCACCGAACCGGGGAGATTCAGAGCCGCGATCCAGTACTGCGCACCCTGAGCAAGGTTTTTTCTAAAATATAAGTCTGGGATCGTCCCCCCACCCTCCGCAAGACATCATACTCACCTCCTTCAGTGGTGCCTGCAGCTCCAATGGTCTCCGGCGTCGGTATCTTTTCCCTGTGTGAGCGCGCGTTCACATGGTATCGCTCATTAAGGTCATGAACATGGATGCCACTCCACTCTCATTGGCATGGCGCCCATATTCATGACCTTAATGAGCGGTACCACGTGACCATGTGCTCTCAGTAGAAAAATATACTGGTGCCTGGCTGGACATACATGCAGGGACCGCGCCAGTACTCAGTTGAGCGACATGCCCAGCCAGGGGGGAATGAGCTGGGGGGGAGAATGAGCCGGGAGTGGGGGAGAATGAGCAGGGAGTGGGGGGGATTACCCGGGGGGGAGAATGAGCCAGGGGTGGGGGGAGAATGAGCCGGTGTTGGGGGGAATGAGCCGAGGGGAGAATGAGCCGAGGAGAGAATGAGCCGAGGGGAGAATGAGTCGGGAGTGGGGGGAGAATGAGCCGGGGAGGATGAGCCAGGGGGAGAATGAGATGGGAGTGGGGGAAGAGCCGGGGGGAGAATGAGCGGCAGAAGGGCCGGGGTGGTGGCCCCCAACAGCCAGGGTCAGCGTAAGCACCCTGCGCACCCGGTCAAATGCCAGAGCCCTGAGCAGGTGGGGGTCCACTGGCCGTCAGGACCCTGCATGCTATGGGCGCCTGGTGCCTGTGCCAAAGTCGGAGCCCACGAAAGGGCCCCCTGCTGGCTCAGGGATCCGGAACTTGCGATACTTACCTCTCCCCTCTCTACCTCTGCAGCATCTTCCACATCTCCTGACTGCGATGTTCAGGTCAGAAGGCGCAATAACGTCAAGTCTGTATACACTCTGCCTGAACACTCACAGTGCAGACAGCCAGAAGATGGCGGCACTGAGGAGTCCAGACCAAAGCAGCGGAAAGCAAGGAGAGATGAATGTTTCATTTTCTTTTTTTTAATGTTTGGAGCAATATATGGGGACCATCATACACGGAGCATCATATATGGGGACCATCATACACATGAGCATCATACATGGGGACCATCATACACAGAGCATTATATATGGGGCCCATTACACACTGGAGCATCATATATGTGGCCCACTATACACTGGAGCATCATATATGGGGCTCATTATACACTGGAGCATCATATATGAGGTCCATTATACATTGTATGGAGAAATATATGGGACTCATATTATATGGAGCAATTTACGGGGCTCATTATACTCTATGGGGCCCATCCTATACTGTATGGCATATTATTTCGGGCCTATTATATATGGGGCAATATATGGGACTCATTATTCTTTATGGAGCATTATACAGGGCCCATTATACAGTTTGGAACAATATATGGGGCTCATTATACTGTATGGAGCATTAAATGGAGTCCATAATTCTGTATGGAGAAATATATGGGGCCCATTATACTGTATGGAGTAATATATGGGGCTCATTATTCTGTATGGAACACTATGTGGTGCCCATAATATTGTATGGAGCAATATATGGGGCTCGTCATTCTGTATGGAGCAATATATGGGGCTCATTATACTGTATGGAGCAATATATGGGGCTCATTATTCTGTATGAAGCAATATATAGGGCTCACTATTTTGCATGGAGCAATATTTAAGGCTCATTATTCTGTATGGAGCAATATATAGGGCTCATTATTCTGTATGGAGCACTGAGTGGTGCCCATAATGCTGTATGGAGGACTATACTGTCCAGTCTAAAATGATAAGTCTGCAGTCCCTCTGTGTCCTGTGTGCTGTGAGGATTCGCCGGTTTCTGACTTATTGTAGAATTTACAATAACTATAACTCATGTAATATAAGAAGTAAGTGAATTCATTGGAATTATACTATACCTATATTTCTCTGCTGTATCAGTGCATCTTGAAAGTGGTATGTGTTAAAGGGGCCCACTGAGACTCTTTTGCCCTGGGCCCAGGAAAACCTGGAGCCGGCCATGGGTTTTCCTACACACAAACACAGAACCTGTTGTTAAAAATTTGAATCCCACCCCTGGGTCTGTCACAATCCTGAGGTAAATGATGTAGTATCTTTTGACGTTGGCGGTGTCCTTCCGTGGTCCTGACGATGGTGGTGAATCTTCGGGATCCTGATGCGGGTCTTGGGTCTAGCAGATGAGGTTTTGAAGAGGGATATGCCCTTATCCTCAGCGGTCAGTGTCTCAACTTTACGGTGATTTGCAGCACTACCCAAACACAGTTTACAATGGCCAGCCTGGTTTGCTGTGCCGAATCGACACGCCTAAGTCCCGTTCACAGGCCTTGTCTCTCACGGTCAGTACTGTAAGCGGGGGTGGCTGTGGCAGCATTGTCAGCTGTGTCTGCGGTCTCAGAGAAAGCAGTGATGATGGCTGGGACAGCGATGTCTGAGCGGTACTCAGTCGTCGGTCTCCTGTCAAAGAGCTCTGCCATCCCAGGCTCTGCTCTGCCCAGACGCCAAAGCTGTCTGGTCACTCGCGCGCTACAGCTCTGTCCGCTTAGCCATGCCCCCTTTTCTCAAACACGGAGTACGGTCTAGAGTCTCAAGCTTTCTACCCCGCAATATAGATGACAGCCCCGACGGTTCTGGACCCTTCATGGAGGAGACATGCCTAGTTAGTTCCTTCCCCTTACATTGGCAACAGGATGTTAATTGTCCTTTCGTAGGCCTGAACACAGCTGCACAAATGGGGAGGCCACATGGTGTTGAAAAGGTGTTAGATTGAAAGGCTTAGAGTGACTCCAGTTCCTTCACATTATCTTCCACCCAGTCCAGTGCAGAAAGTGAAAAGTTGCCACCTAAAGATCATGGTCATCCAGCTTCCACTTCACCCCATTACAAATTAACCAAGCAGTCAGAGTCCCAAGTCATGCAGCAGTCTCTTCTGCTTTTTGATGACACTGCTGGCTGGGATTTTTTTGGCCCATCCACCTGACCTTGCTCCTGAAGTTGACAAGAATGAGTGCACTGATGCCCATCCACTTGTTAGGTTGGATGATGAGTAGGTGGGATGGCTAGTGTACATGGTCAGTAGACCACCGCAGCACATGTCAGATGATGACGAAACTCAGTTACCAGCTGAGTGTGAAGTATCCATAATCAATGATGGTTTCGGAAGCTATGTCACCTGCTGGTGTAGGTCCACTGTGTTTTATCAAGACCAAAGTTAGCGCAGCAGTATACCAGGAAATTTGATAGCACTTTATGCTTCCCCCTACCGACAACCTTTTCGGAGATGAAAATTTAATTCTCCAGCAGGACTTGGCACCTGTCCACACTGCCAAATGTACCAATTTCTGGTTTAAAAACAACGGTATCACTGTGCTTGATTGGCCAGCAAGCTCGTCTGACTTTAACCCCATAGAGAATCTATGGGGTATTGTCAAGAGGAAGATGAGACACCAGACCCAACAATGCAGATGAACTGAAGGCTGCTATCAAAGCAACCTGGGCTTCCATAACACCTCAGCTGTGCCACAGGCTGATCACCTCCATGCCACGCCGCACTGATGCAGTAATTCATGCATCAAAGTATTAAGTGCATTTACTGAATATACATTTCAGTATGCCAAGATTTTTGATTTTAAAATAATTTTTTGAAGCTGGTGTTATAAAGTATTCTAATTTACTGAGATAATGAATTTTGGGTTTTCACTGGCTCTAAGCTATAATCATCAACATTAACAGACAATAAACACTTGAAATAGATCACTCTGTTTGTAACGACTCTATCTAAAAATATATGAGTTTCACTTTTTGCATTGAAGAACTGAAATAAATTAACTTTTCGATGATATTCTAATTTTGTGAGATGAACCTGTACCTTATGTCCTACCACCACAGAGTATTGCTGGATGTTTACCTGTTTAGGTTCCCTCCTTCTCCTACTCTTCTTCCTCCACCGCCTCCTCATTCAGTCACAGGAAAACCTGCACCACCAACTTAAGCAAAGGCACAGGAAAATGACAGCAGGCTGTTCTTACACTCCTCTGTTTAGGGGCAAATCCCACAACGTGCATGAGTTGTGGACTGTGATGAAACAGCAGACAGATGAGTGGTTGCTGCTGGTGAATTTCTTGCCTGGCCTGGTGATGTGCGATAATGGTTGGATGCACAACCCTTGCCTGGCCCATGTGCTACACTTGGTGGTGCAGAGCTTCCTAAAAAACTAAAAAACTACACACACATGTCGGAGCTGCTCCTGACAGTGTAGGCAGTGTGTGCGCACTTTCGACGTTCACTTCTCACCCTGCTCCTGCTCACCCTGCTACTCTTGCCTGTCTGCGCTGCATCATCACTTCCGCCTTCCCTTTCCTCAGCTGATGTGCAACGTACGAACAAGGTGAAGGAACTATGCAAGCAGTAGGCAATAGTGGAGTTTCAGCTGCAGCACGCATGGATGAGTTGCAATGTACTGTACATTGCAAATTGCACCAGAATGCATACACCAAATCGCCAGCAGATGGTGCTGTTACCTTACAATATAAAAAAATAGAAAGTAAGTATTAGTATATATATATATATATATATATATATATATATATTTAACTTATCTGCAATAAATATTTGGATTTTTTAAAGTACCTCAAGTCTCCGTTTGCTGGACTTTTCTGCTTTGATATATATATATATATATATATATATATATATACAGAAAAATATACCTGTAATAACTGTGAGGTACAAGATGACTAAACTTTACACAGCAAATTTACTGCTAGGACAGAACAGTAGTCTCTACATTATTATGTATGACCCCCCCTTCCTGTATCTATATGTATGACCCTTCCCTCTTGTTTGTGATGTCTCCCCAATGTTTTATTTTACACTAGGAAACATATGCATTGCTCACCTATTTCTGGATCCTGACGAGTCCTCCAGTGGGGCTCAGGCACACCAACGCACTGTCAAATCTGCAAAGTGCGCACAGGACACCAGAATCCTACTATGGAGCGATGAATTCACCGTGCTGGGATGTCTTGTAAATGCATTGGTACCTCTGCAGTTCTCTAGACAACAAGTTTAAAGTGACCTGTGAAATCATATAAAGAAAAGATGTGAATGACCAAGGTACACATAAATAGATAATTAAAAAGTAATTTTTTTTATTAGTAACTCAATAAAAAGCAATGTAATACATATAGAAGATCATAGTTAGCCATAAGATGGTGCCACCAGTGCTTGCAAACAAAGTAAATAGACATGCATGATACAAATATGAATAAAACCCACAATTGGAGAGTGACAGTCAAACAAAAAGGTAAGCAGTAATATATAGTACAAGTGAAGCCACCAGAAAATCATTATATAATGTGTCACTGTGTAGGATGGGCGAGGGGAGTGCTGATGTAGTGCTGATCCAACAGGACTGGGGGGTTGACCCACTTCATGGCGCCGGCAGACATGAGACTGAGACAAGGGTTGTGTCCAACAGTTCAGATTTTATTGGCCGCTTTTCGTATGACCACCGTACTTCATCACAGGAATAGTCCAGAATTCACTTTTACACAGACCCGGGTACCTTCTCTTTCTTATGTCACCGCTCGTGGCGTCCTCTGTGGCTCTTCCCCCGCTGTGGCTGCTCTAAGCACTTCCACCACAGCGTTTCACCCTTTAGAGTACGCCTTTCACCTGACACTCACAGTCTGTCTCTGTCCGCAGCCACTGTCCTTTTTGGTCACCCCCCGTGACCGTCTCCACTGTCAGTAGCTCTCTGTAGGCCTTTCCCTTCCTTCTACCTACAGCAAACTCTCCTCTCTAGTGAGCTCCCTTGGCTGACTGGAACTTCCAGAACCTTCCCTGACCTCTTATACTCCCAGTAGCTCCGCCCACTATCACCTGACAAAAACCTTTGACCAATGGCAGTGACCTTGACCCATGGCAATTCCATAACCACTCTCTCCTATGCTCCCCACTGCCCTCTAATGGTCAAACGGCCACATGTTGCCCCTGGCTCTATATCTCAGCCTACACTGCGCTGCTACTCTGCCTCTCTCCTTAGGCAGATCTGTCCGTCAGACCAACCTCCCCACAACTGGACAAAGGTGTAAAGAGTATATGGTGCAAGGATATTTACCAGCAATGCACTGAGATGCCGGGAGTCCCTACGTACAAGCCTTCTTCCTGCATATAATTAAAGTCACCTGTGGTCTACAGAATGGAGAGCGGTAGTGTAGGGAAACTGTGTCTCACTGCTCTAATGCAGAGCTTAAGGCTGTGTTCACACACAGCATTTTTTTAAGCGGTTTTTACCGCGGTTTTCACTATAAAACCGCTAAAAATAAGCTTCCCAGTCATTTGTATGCATTTTGCACTTTTTGTGCACATTGATGCGTTTTTTACCGAAAAAAAACGCATCGTGGTAAAAAACGCCGCTTGCTCATTAATTTTTTGGATTTTTCCCTGGTTTAGGCTTCTTCCATGCGGTTTGAAACTGCTGCGGAAAAAGCCGCATCAAAACCGCGCCAAAACCGCGCCAAAACCGCCGCGGAAAAATAGGTGCATTTTCTGGGAAGGGATTCAGGTTTTTGAGCAGAAATTTTCTGCAACGTGTGCACTTAGCCTAACTGTATCGGCACACTATGCACGTTGATCATTGAAGGGTAGTGTAGCTCCGGGTGGGCCCCTCTGAGTGCGAAGCCCTGGGCGATCGCACCCTCTGCGCCCTGTAGCTACACTACTGCTGCTGAGCCTACTTCTGCAGCTGCATGTATTTCTATGCAGCCGCACACTCTGGTCCCGAGTGCAGGCGGCCATGCCGAGTATTGAGATGCGAGTCTCATGCGAGTTTCTCGCAAGTATGATCCCAGCCTAATGCTTACCTTTTGTCCTTAAGATGTCAGGTTGAAATGTATAATAGGAACTTTATGTAAAGAGGCAATAAACAAACATAAGGTGCATTCACTTCCTGGTGATCCAGGAGCTTAGTCTCCTTGATTCACATGCAATCCCCTGGAGCAGATTTTACCACTCTCTATGTCCCCTGCAGATACTGCAGATAGTTGTGAGTCTCACACTTGAATATGTCTTTCTATTTCTGCTGCTACAGGAAAGATATAAATATAAGATATATATGAGTTCAAGCTCATGATGACCTTTGACACTTTCAGTGCTGGAATGAATGTGTCGCATGGATTTATGTCTTTTTACATCAATTAAGGAATTTGCTCCTAAGACCTTGTGGGGGCATCACAACACATTAGGAGACCCCAATCAGAGGACAATAAAACATCCAGACTCCTTATCTATGAACTTGTCCAATATTTATATTTCTCCCTCTCCCACAATGATAGTTCTGCTTCTCGTCACTTGTCTTATTGGGTCGCCCTCCCAGGGCTGGTGGGGGTACTCGGTACCGGGCCCGATGAGCTTCAATGGGAGATGTCACGGCAGCTGGGACCTGGCCCGTGGCGCTCAGCGCCCATTGTAAAAGGGGAATGTTCAGTGTGCTTATGATGATTAGAGTTTATGATGAATGAATGAGTCATGACGCCACCTGTGGTGTTCAGCAATGAAGATGTTAAGCCGATGCTGCAGACAGACCCTCTGGGACAGATGGTGTAGTGCAGCAATGATGTTATAGCCCTCCACAGGCAGGGCCATAGTCCCAGGGCAGAGTAGGTGAAGTGACACGTAGACGGTGTAGTGTCAGGCGCAGGGGATGTAGCAGTGCCGGGCAGGTTGACGCAGGAATAAGTGGAGGACACCAGGGCATGTAGTTCCAAAGCTTTACTCACAGTCCGTTGTGGTACAAGGGCCCACATCTGTGCCGTGTCCTCCAGGTCAGGAGCTCAGCCAACTTCCAGGCAAGATGAAGTACTCCTTTCCAACACTCCGCCAACATGTGCCTTTTCTGAACGTCTCCCTTATTGCGCCTTTATTGAAGTACCCACAGTACTGAGTTACACTGGAGTTCCTTCTGTCAGATGTTCCTATGAATGCTACTTGTACGGCAGACAGCTGTAGCCTGCTTAGGGGACTCCCTGCTACTAAGTCCAAGCTCACTCACGTTGCTGTTGTGCCCCCCAAGTTTTGTGTGGGAATAAAGTGGTGACAACTTCTATTCCTCCGGTGTCTGCTGCAGGACCATTAGTATCCATACAACCTCGGGGACCGGAACCCGGCCTTGCGCCTAGAACTTGGGAAGGGATCTCCTCTAACCCTAATCCTTAGTTCTCTTCTTCTCCTCACGTTCCGTACTAATCCTTTCCTTCTTATAGAGAGTCAGGCTTTCTATCACTGTTCCTCTCCTGTGCCATCGGACCCAGGTCACTGAGGTCAGCTCCAGCACTTCCTTCCATCCATCCCACTCAGGAGATCTCCTCTCACAGAGTGCCTAAATCCTAAACTCTTCCCGCTCTTTTAGTACAAACTAAACTCCACCCGCCTCCCAGCATGCTTCGTCTTCCAAGCAGGGAGCCACCAAAGGGTGCTTTGCTACACTGCTATCTTGTGTGGAATGCAAGTGTTGGAGTGTGGTCAGGTGTCTCCACCTTACCTGGATGGTGGGGTACCACACCTCAGGAGGAGGTGCAGTACTTCTGTGGCGACTGAACCCTCAGGGGTGCCACATACCCCCTCCGTTAAACACAGCACGTCCGTGGGCTGCAAAAGAAGCAAAGATGGACAAATACAGGAACATACAAAATTTTTGTAATGCTAAATAAACAGTTCTTATCTAAACTTCCCAATGTGGGAGGCACTCATTCTTGAATGTTGCAAACAATTTTAACTAACTATCTATGTTCTAATACAGTACCTATTTCAAAAGTGCTATTGGCAGTAACTCACTACCACATCAAGTATTATTATTAACACATTTCTTCATCATCTCTTCTTTTTCATTTTCTACTTTCTATTGTTAACCTTAAGTGACAACCGCTGATGCCTGGTTCGTCACCTGTAAATTTTAACTCTTTATTCAATTATTAAAGCATTAGTCTAAACTCTATAAAGCATTCACTATTTACTTTTTCTATCAAAAATGCTAAACATTATCAATAAGTGCAATATAGACGTTGATCCAGCCAAGATGTCTTGAAATGTCCTTATTATTAGTGAGGTAGTCCTTATTCTTAAAAGACTTATGTAAAACCAAGAAACGGCACCTAAAGAGGTGCAACTATATACATTACAGCTCTGGATCATTCAGTGTCCATGATCTCCACAGTTCAGTAAGAAAAACGCTGCCAATAAAACTGGGTAACAAAACTGGAATCACCAGGGAAGCATCATGATAACAAAAATGGAAAAATAGAAAAAATAGGCACAATGGTGCAAATACCCTCCTGGGTAACAGAGTTAGTTAGTGATCTTTAGTGTGGGTGTTCTCCTCCTGGGGTGCTAGAAGCTGATTTCTTTGGCTGCTTCCAGGGAAGAACTTTCGAACATCATCTTCCTGCTGACTGGCCACAAATTGCAGGTACTCCTTTTCTCCTGGCGTGAGGTCGGCATCTGCCTGTATAGGTAGCACATCAACTGCTGCTGGTGATATCTCTGCTGCCTGTAATTCTGCAGAAGTTGCAGCTGGTACCAATGGATGTTGTTCCTTAATATCAGGCGGTACTGCAGTTAGCGGCACTACTATCTGTTGCTGCCGGTAAAGCGCCATTTGGGTGCTGTCGCTTGATCCCTGAGCAATCACTGGACCATTTCTGTCTACGGGCGCCATCCCTAGCACCAGGATCATGGTCGGGGCAGTGACCGTACCTGGTGCTTCTCGATGAGGCTCCGGTTCCTGTGCGGGTACAGGGTGGCGAACGATGGCTGCCATAACCCCTGAGGCTGCCTGATAGATGGACGGCAGCTGTGTCTGTACTGGTGCAGGGTTGATGTCCGCCAAGACCTCCGGGGTGGACATGCACAGCGGCGCCAGGTCCGGGTAGGGCCTCAGCCCCTGCTCCACCACTTGCTCCAGGACTCTCATGTACCTCCTTCTGGCAGGCCGCATCCACTGGCAGCACCAGTTTGGAGGTGGAGGTGGGCGCTGTAGATGGTACCGCAGAGGCCGTATGCCCCGCAGGGGCTGCCTGGGAGCAAGTGGTTTTTCTCCATCGCGTCCTCCTGACCTCCGCCCGTCCTCCATCATGGCGTTCTTTCTTCTTTCTTCCTCCTGTCTGGACTCTTTTCCCGCCACCGGCTCTCGCTCCTCTTTCTGGGGGCGGCGTCTTCTTCCTACTCCTCCATACCAAGCCAGTATACGAACCCCTCGGGGGTGGGCCATGTTGCGGTTGCATAGAAGTTCGGGCAGGGGAGACCCAGGACAGTTCGCGGTCTTTTCTTAGGACCACCCATGTTGTCACGCCCTTCTTCTCCGCGCCGGCGGACATTTTTAGAGTCCATTTTACAGTCTATCAATTTGGTTATTCTGCACATTGTCAGCAATCTTTAAGTCCAATAAATCTTAGGCACACAGAACCCGGTGGCACCGGGCTTTGTCATCCTGTTTGTGATGCCAAGTCGGGTCGCCCTCCCAGGGCTGGCGGAGGTACTCGGTACCGGGCCCGATGAGCTTCAATGGGAGATGTCACGGCATCTGGGACCCGGTCCGTGGCCCTGGGCGCCCATTGTAAAAGGGGAATATTCAGTGTGCTTATGATGATTAGAGTTTATGATGAATGAATGAGTCGTGACGCTACCTGTGGTGTTCGGCAATGAAGATGGTAAGCCTCTGGGACAGATGGTGTGGTGCAGTAATGATGCTATAGCCCTCCACAGGCAGGGCTGTAGTCCCAGGGCAGAGTAGGTGAAGTGACATGTAGATGGTGTAGTGTCAGGCGCAGGGGATGTATCAGTGCCGGCAGGTTGACGCAGGAATAAGTGGAGGACACCAGGGCATGTAGTTCCAAATAGTGTTGAGCGACTTTTGGTTTTTTAGGGTCAAGTTTCGTTTCATGAAACCCGACTTTTCCAAAAGTCTGGTCGAGCAAAATCGGCCGACTATAGGGAAAAGTCAGGGTCGTCCTGAAACACGAAACCCAATGTAAGTCAATGGAGAATTAAAGTCGGCAGTGAGAGGAGGACAGGAAACACACCAACAGTGCCCATTTGAATGCCAAAAGCATAAATTCTTGTTACTGAAGCTTGTCAACCTTAATTAACTTCATAATACTAGTTACGCACTGAAAAATGAGGGTTATTTGGCTACAGTTGTGGGGGGGGGGGCTGGCTCCAGGTTTTCGCATGCCCAGGGCCAAAGAGCGCCCCTTTAACACATACCACAACTCATGATGCTCCGATACGGCAGAGAAATAGCAGTATAGTACAATGAAAAATACTTCACTTTTTACATCTTATGACTGATATCCATTTTAAATTCTCCAATACCTCCAAAAACGGACAGTATATAACTCCATACAATATTATGGCCAGCGCTTAGTGAGCTATACAGAGTAATGAGGCCCATATATTTCTCCATACGGAATCATTATTCCCATATAATGTTTCAAACCATATATGATGAGCTCCACATAATGCTACAGTATATGTTGGTCCCAATGGATGAAGCTCCACTGTCTTATGGGCCCAAATAATGCTTCATATATAATGGTCCCCATTTCTACTGCTCTAGTGTATAATGGGCCCTGTAAATGCTGCTCCAGTGTCTGATGTCCACCTTTGGAATGCTCCAGTGTATGGTGGGCCCCATATATCATTCACCAGTATAGTGCTCCCCAAAAATTGCTGTCCCAACATTGAAAACAATTACATAAGTCTCCTTGCTAGGGAATCCCTGCACTACTCTAAACTCCTTGTCGTCCCCATCTTCCATCTCACTGCACTTGGCTGTTTAGGCCCTCCCTCCGGCAGAGACACTTTTGCGTACTATGCGGTGCCCTGTGCCAGTGCCATCGCCCATGAGTATGCCCCGCCACCTGCTCAAGGAACCTGCACTTTCATCTGCACCTTCCTCTTTGTCACCGTGTAAGGTGGTATAGTATGCGGGAAGGGGAACCTGAGTTTCCTCTGGGTCAGATTCTGGCTGTGTAGAGTGCGAGGGGAATGTAGTGGTCTGCGTCAATGTACCAGCAGCATCATCCAGCAGTGGCTGGGCCTCAGTGCACTTGTGGCGTCCCCAAGAGTACGGTCGCCACTGTAGCATTGCCTTCCTCCTAGGGAGTGTGTTGTCAAGCTTGGGAGCAACGAAGGATCTCTCTAGCAGTGAAACCAACGCACAACACATTTCCCACTCCAGGTCAGCAGGGAGACCTCTGAACCTGACTGCTGAGGAGCTGCTCTCTGTGGTCGGGAGGAGGTAAGTTAGGGCACTCTATGCAGGGAAGCGGAAGTGTGTGGACGTGAGAAGGGGAGATGGAGGATGAGCAGAGTTAAGGCTCATTCCTAGCTGGAGCGCATGGTCCGGATTCTGGTCTCCGAGTTTGTAGGGACACTGACGTTCCTGCAGCAGAAACCGGGGGAAGTAGCAGCTATAAATGCTCTGTACCCAACTAAGGCTCGGAGGCCCCAGCATCGACGTGTGCAAGGCAGAAGGAAAGGCTACAGCTGTCTGCCATACAAGTAAAGTCTGAGGAACATCTGTTAGACAGGAGGCGTTTCAGTGAACCACGGTCTTGTGAGTGCTTCCCCCACAAGCGCTAGAAAGGAGACATTCAGGAAGGTACATGTTGGCGGAGTGTTGGAAGGGAGCTTTCCATTCTGGTCCCGGAGGTTGGCAGAGGTCCTGACCCGGAGGACACAGCACGGAGGCAGGCATCTGTGTAACCTGCAGACTGTGAGTAAAGCTTTGGAACTGCACGCTCTGGTGTCCTACAGTTATTCCAGCACCGCTACATCTGGGTACCAGGACCTACACCACCTGTGCCTTTCCCCCATCACTACATCTACACTTCCCTGGGACTCCAGCTCCACCTGTGGGGAGCTTCACCATCTTTGCTGCACAACACCATCAGTCCCAGAGGATCTGCATGCAGCGTCGGCCTAACATCTATGTTGCCGAACACCACAGGTGGCGTCAAACTATCTATATAAACTCTTTACCATTATACCATGCCATTTACATGGGCGCCCAGGGCCACCATCCGTGTCACCGCTGCTGTGACACATCCCACTGACACCGGCCCGGTACCAAGTACCCCACAGCCCTGGGAGGGCGACCCATATGCCGACTGCTGATTGGGCGGCGTTATTTCCACGAACCTCAAAACAGCGTCCCTGAAGGCAAAGTTTTTGGTTTCCGGGGGCAGTATGATTGCAAAGCTGAACCTTAAAGGAATGTCCAATAGGGCACCACCAGGAGTGGAGTCTGTGGCTTAATTGGACTGCACCCGGGAAACCACTACCATACAAGCTACAGAAAAGATGGACAGATTGCAAGCTTTGTCGATTCTGTGCGTGGTGTGGTATGTCCGTTTGTAGTTGTGCTATCGATTTCTCAGCTTTATTCCGTTAACGACCGAGACTCCGGCATGGCCCCGCGGTACGCGTCAAGCTTACTAGAGGGATACGCGAGGCTGTGGCACGTGGGATCGAGCAATAACAGGTCTAGCCTTCCAGTACATGTCCGGAGCTGCATGCACACTACACTGAAAGGACCAGCTTTTGTCGCTTACAGGTGCAGATAACCTGCTGAACTCCGGTAGTGATGGGGATCTGGGATTCAGATTATTCCCCGCGAACGAACGATGATTTCCCAGTAAGTTCAGGTCAACCGCAATTCCGGAGTTAGGCCTAACCGTCATTCCTGAAAAAATTACGTGTCCAAACCACAGGTGCTGGAGCTTGCTTAACAGCTCGGCAGCCGTTCTCAGGCCCAGTATGGATTCAACAACATTGTAGAAAGTTGATAAAGGGTACAGTTTCACCGGATAACACGTATATATGTAGCCTAGTTTACACATTAAAAATATATGTCTATAGATCAGGAGGCAGACTCAGTGTTCTCAGGCCCAGTATGGATTTGACTAGATTGTACAAAGTTGAGAAAGGGTACTTTATCACTGGATAGCAGGTATATATAGCATAGTTTAAACATGTAAAATCTCCATGTTCTCAGTATGGATTGCACAGCAATCTAAAAAGTGGAAAAAAGGAAATGCATTTGAGGCGTACACAACTATATACTTTTGGTGTTATTTTTAAATTTTCATATATATTTCTGTCTCAGTAATACAGTCCAGCCTCTCCGCAATAGGAAATGAGATGCATACAATTAGTGACATGTGAATAAAGTCTTGCTGTATCGCACTTCCATTGATTCCATCACTGTTACTCATCTCAATCCAATTTTTATCACAGGGAGCGATGTAAACATGGTGCTCACTGGCTATCATGATCTGTCACATAACTTTGGAGTGCAAAAGACAGAAGCCACAGGCTGTAGGCGATTCTATTTGATTGGCATGAGAGGGCACATTTTGAAATGTGCGCCGGAATGTCACACGTTTGTGAGTAGTAAAACTGTGAAAGCTGATGATAAACCACCACTGCATGTAATTGTGAGTCGACGTCCATAAGAAATGGAAGCCACTGATCATCTGGAGCTAGAGCCCGGCCAGCAGGACAGGGCATAGCTACATCTTAACCATCATCTTTCAGTTCAATCAATTTGTAGTGGCAGTCCCAGTGAAGGATTTGACAGCCCAGACTACACAGCAGAGGAGCAGGGAGAGGTAAACATTGCAAATGCTGGGGCCCTGCCCAAGCAAGGGGGGCACACTCGTGGGCGTCGGTACTGGCACTGGGCCCCTCATAGTACGGCGGTGTGTCTGACGGCGGGTGTGCACCACCACTGTCAGAGTCACTTGATTGCACTATGAGGGACCCTATGCCAGTGCCCGTGCCCAAGAGTCGGCCTACCCACCTGTCCAGGGCAACGGCACTCGCACAGTTTTGTGCGCTAGATGGTGACCCTGGCCATGGGGGGGCCGCCCACTTAGGGAGGTTTACAAAGTGGCATATGTAGATGTGGGTCATTCAGCTGCTGCAAAAGGTGAAATAGGTCAAGTTCGCGGAATAGGAGGAGGACCAAAGCAAGCCATTTTTCTGGCAACCTATGTGTCATCAAGGGCAGGTGGGACAAAATCCTTGGAAACCCATGCATGGTTCATTTTAATGAAGGTTAGATCATCCACATTTTGGGTTGACAGACGGGTCCTTTTTTCTGTCAGGATTGATCCAGCTGCACTGAAGACTCTTTCCGATAGCACACTTGCAGCTGGGCAAGCGAGCTCCTGTAAGGCATATTGTGCCAATTCAGGCCAGGTGTCCAGTTTCGCGGCCCAATAGTCAAAGGGGAGTGACCTGTGCGGGAGAACATCGATATGGGAGGAAAAGTAATTGTTAACCATAGTTGACAACTGCTGTCTCCTGTCACTTTCCATCGATGCAGTATTACCAGTTGTGTGAGCGGTCCGTGAAAAATCAGTCCACAACATTGTCATGAAACCCCTGTCTCCAACGCCACTTCTGCTGTGTGCACCACGAACACCTCTGCCAAGCTGCCCCCGACCCGTACGGCTCGTGTGAGAACCATCACCGCTGCTGTGTGCTGGGAATGCCTCAACCAACCGGTTAACCAGAGTTGCTTGTTTAGTAGCCAATATTAGGTCAAGGTTCTCCTGTGGCATGATGTTTTGTAATTTGCCTTTATAGCGTGGATCCAGGATGCTGGCCAACCAGTAGTCGTCATTGTTCATCATTTTGGCAATGCGTGGGTCCCTTTTTAGGATCTGCAAGGCATAATCTGACATGTGGGCCAATGTTCCTGGTGTCAATGATGCACTGCGAGTGCTGGGTGAAGGAGCACTTTCTGGCAAATCCACATCCCTCCAGTCACGCACAAACCATGTACCAGACCTTGCCACGCCAACATTTTCACTTGCCCCACGAGATGCATCCTCCTCCCCTAAGTAATCATCCCCATCATCATCCTCCTCCTCTTCTTCCTCCACCTCGTCCAGGAGAGGTCCCTGAGCAGACAATGGCTGAATGTCATCAAGGATTCCCTCCACCTCTTCCTCCTCGTCAACATTGGCTGCAGACGCCTGCTCCTTAAGGTGCGTCAAAGTTTGCATGAGCAGACGCATAAGTGGGATGCTCATGCTCTAGGATGGCGTCGTCTGCGCTTACCAGCCGTGTGCATTCCTCAAAACACTGAAGGACTTTACAGAGGTCTTTCAGCTTCGACCACTGCACACCTGTCAACTCCATGTCTGCTCTCAAAGTGCCTGGCCGTGTATCCTCCCACAAATGCATTATGGCCTGCCTCTGCTTGCACCGCCGCTCAACCATGTGCAGGGTGGAGTTCCACCTTGTTGCAATGTCGATAATGAGGCGGTGGTTGGGAAGGTGGAGCAATCGCTGCAGCTTCTGCATACGAATGGAGTGTACAGGCGACTCTCGGATGTGCGCGCACAGTTTTCGCACCTTCTGGAGCAGGGCTGTTAACTCCAGATAATTATTGAGGACGCACTGCACCACCAGGTTCAAGGTGTGAGCCAAGCAAGGTATGTGGCTGAGTTTTGAAAGGGCTATGGCTGCCACAAAATTCCGGCCGTTATCACTAACTACCTTGCCTGCCTCAAGATGTACACTGCCCCGCCATGACTCAGTTTGTCGCTGAAAGTACTCGGCCAGCACCTCAGTGGGGTGTCTGTCGCCCAAACACATCATCTGCAACACAGCCTGCTGACGCTTTCCACTAGCTGCTCGATAGGGGGACACCTCGTGTGCAACAGTGGCAGCTGCAGATGGAGTGCTCGTACGACTGCGCTCTGTGGACGAGCTTTCGCTTCAGGAGGAGGAGGGTCGAACGCCTACAGCCAACTGTTTCCTATACCGTGGGCTAGGCAGCACTGTCCCACCACCGCTGTCCCCTGTGGACCCTGCATCCACCACATTAACCCAGTGCGCAGTGATGAACACATAACGGCCCTGGCCATGCCGACTGGACCATGCATCAGTTGTGAGGTGCACCTTTCCACTCACTGACTGCTTGAGTGCATGGACAATCCGGTCTTTCACTTGATGGTGGAGGGCTGGGATGGCTTTGCGAGAGAAGAAGTGGCGACTGGGTAGGTCATAGCGTGGTACTGCATAGGCCATGAGTTCGCGGATAGCTGCGCTTTCCTCCAACCGATAGGGCATCATCTCTAACGAGATTAGTTTGGCAATGTGGGCGTTCAAACCCAGTGTACACGGATGAGAGACTGAGTACTTTCTTGACCTACTCATAGTGTCTGGGAGGGTGAGCTGGACTTGAGAGCTGCATATGGTAGAAGTAGCGGTGGACATGGCGGACTGACAGAGGGTTGATGATGGTGATGGAGTTGGTGTTCTTTCTGATGGCCTAGATTCAGTCTTTCGTTGATATAACAGTGGGATTCCCTGACTGCTGTGGCCTTGCAACGACACCTCAACATTTGCTGCTGTGCTAACCGGTGGGCTTACAGTGGGGGAAACAATGTAGCGTTGCTGACTACCTTCTTTGTGATCAGTTGCACATGTGGTACTTGAGGTTTGGTGTTGTGTCCACGCTTGCAAGTGCATGCTGGTTAAATGTCTAAGCATGCAACTGGTATTCAAATTTTTAAGATTTTTTCCTCGGCTAAAGGTCTTTGCGCACTTCTTACAGATAACCTTGGCTGATCATGAGGATTTTGTTCAAAAAAGTGCCACACTGCACTCTTCCTACTTTGGCAGACATTTTGCGGCCTAGCACGCTGTGATATTTTGACCCTCTGGACAAGCTGTCCAGCAACTCTTTTGATTTTTGGAACCTGTCTTTGGAGTGCTCCGGGCCTGCCAGATAACAGCTGTTGCGATGTCGATGTCTGCTGTGGATGCTCCTCCTCCTCATCTGAGCTATTGGAAGCAGCACCCTCTTCCCCCAATGGATGCCAATCTGGGTCAACAACTGGGTCATCCATCACCTCCTCTTCAATGTCATGTGCACCTTCCTCTGTGTCACCGTGTATGGTGGTATAGTGTGCGGGAAGGGGCACCTGAGTCTCATCAGGGTCAGAATCTGGCTTTGTACACTGCGAGGACAATGTA
This sequence comes from Dendrobates tinctorius, assembly GCF_039654945.1. Lineage (NCBI taxonomy): Eukaryota > Metazoa > Chordata > Amphibia > Anura > Dendrobatidae > Dendrobates > Dendrobates tinctorius. The sequence continues at coordinate 96,860,011 of NW_027361696.1, read as the reverse complement.
GTGCTCTGAGTGAATGTACCAGCAGAATCATCTATCAGTGGCTGTGCATCAGTGCACTCCATGTCAGATTCATCTTGGCCTGGGTAATTCACCTTTTCACTTGATAATCCAGGCATGGTATGTGAAAACAGCTCCATGGAGTAATCAGTAGTATGGCCTGCGTCATCCTTCAATCTTGGTTGGGGTGAAGGACACAAGGAAAGGTGTGGTTCATGAACATGAGCCTCCAATGACGACTCAGTGCTTTTATTTTTTACAACTTCAGAAGAGGAGGTGATAGAGCTGGAGGCTGAGTCAGAAATGTAAGACAAAACTTTTTCCTGAAGCTCTGGCTTTAAAAGCGGTTTGCCAACTCCTAGAAAACTAAGGCTTCGAGGCCTTGTGGAGCCAGGCGATGACGCAGGCTCAACACCTCCTGCATTCGGTCCTATTTTGCTTTTGCCACTACCATCAGATCCACCACCAACATCATCATTACCAGCTGCCAACCCCCGCCCAATTCCACGGCCTCTTCCACCAGCCTTCCTCATTTTTGGTAGAAATGTAGACAAAATCCAACAAACTATATAGTAATGTAAAACAAGGTACAAGGTGTCTAGAGGACAGGGGAGATTTTGAATTTCTGCACACACTTGTGGACACTGGACACTTTTGGATTGTGTGAGGCCCACTGAATATCACAGCGCTATGTCACAGGCTCGATGTCGCAGGTGTGAAAAATGTCACTAGAGGATAATGGAGATTTTGAATTTCTGCACACACTTGTGGACACTGGACACTTTTGGATTGTGTGAGGCCCACTGAATATCACAGCGCTATGTGACAGGCTCGATGTCGCAGGTGTGAAAAATGTGACTAGAGGATAACGGAGATTTTGAATTTCTGCACACACTTGTGGACACTGGACACTTTTGGATTGTGTGAGGCCCACTGAATATCACAGCGCTATGTCACAGGCTCGATGTCGCAGGTGTGAAAAATGTCACTAGAGGATAACGGAGATTTTGAATTTCTGCACACACTTGTGGACACTGGACACTTTTGGATTGTGTGAGGCCCACTGAATATCACAGCGCTATGTCACAGGCTCGATGTCGCAGGTGTGAAAAATGTCACTAGAGGATAACGGAGATTTTGAATTTCTGCACACACTTGTGGACACTGGACACTTTTGGAATGTGTGAGGCCCACTGAATATCACAGCGCTATGTGACAGGCTCGATGTCGCAGGTGTGAAAAATGTCAAATGTCACTAGAGGATAACGGAGATTTTGAATTTCTGCACACACTTGTGGACACTGGACACTTTTGGAATGTGTGAGGCCCACTGAATATCACAGCGCTATGTGACAGGCTCGATGTCGCAGGTGTGAAAAATGTCACTAGAGGATAACGGAGATTTTGAATTTCTGCACACACTTGTGGACACTGGACACTTTTGGATTGTGTGAGGCCCACTGAATATCACAGCGCTATGTCACAGGCTCGATGTCGCAGGTGTGAAAAATGTGACTAGAGGATAACGGAGTTTTTGAATTTCTGCACACACTTGTGGACACTGGACACTTTTGGATTGTGTGAGGCCCACTGAATATCACAGCGCTATGTCACAGGCTCGATGTCGCAGGTGTGGAAAATGTCACTAGAGGATAATGGAGATTTTGAATTTCTGCACACACTTGTGGACACTGGACACTTTTGGATTGTGTGAGGCCCACTGAATATCACAGCGCTATGTCACAGGCTCGATGTCGCAGGTGTGAAAAATGTCACTAGAGGATAATGGAGATTTTGAATTTCTGCACACACTTGTGGACACTGGACACTTTTGGATTGTGTGAGGCCCACTGAATATCACAGCGCTATGTCACAGGCTCGATGTCGCAGGTGTTAAAAATGTCACTAGAGGATAACGGAGATTTTGAATTTCTGCACACACTTGTGGACACTGGACACTTTTGGATTGTGTGAGGCCCACTGAATATCACAGCGCTATGTCACAGGCTCGATGTCGCAGGTGTGAAAAATGTCACTAGAGGATAATGGAGATTTTGAATTTCTGCACACACTTGTGGACACTGGACACTTTTGGATTGTGTGAGGCCCACTGAATATCACAGCGCTATGTCACAGGCTTAATGTCGCAGGTGTGAAAAATGTGACTAGAGGATAACGGAGATTTTGAATTTCAGCACACACTTGTGGACACTGGACACTTTTGGATTGTGTGAGGCCCAGTGAATATCACAGCGCTATGTCACAGGCAGAAATTGGCTAGTGTATGACAAACTACAAGGTGTATATAGAATTGGGCAGAATAGGAATCTCCCTAGAGTGTAGGTCTGTAAGAACGGAACAAGTCCTCGACTTATCCTTACAGAGCGACACACAGATAGCTTCACTGTGGCAGTGATAACAGCCATTACACGGTACTGAGAGAGGAGCGTGCACGTACACGGCTGTCTGGAGTACGTAAAATTGTCAAGCTCCGTGTTTTTTAAGTATACGGACTGACACACGCTGTGTCTCTATAGTTTTGAATGTGATCAAACAGCAAATATATTAAACTGTTTGAAAGCTAGACAAAACTAGAAGGTGCAGGTCTGTAAGAACGGAACATGTCCTCGACTTATCCTTACAGAGTGACACACAGATAGCTTCACTGTGGCTGTGATAACAGCCATTACACGGTACTGTGTGAGGAGTGTGCACCGCTGTATGGTGTGAAAAAATGCACGCTCAGTACCTCACCAGGACAAAAAAAAAATTGGGATTGCTTTTAAAAAAGCAGTTTGCAGAGCAGTGGGTAAACAGCAATGCAGCTGTCAGGAAGCCTTAGAAGGCAGCCTATCAACCAACACCGCTGATCCAGCAAAATATAGCCTCCACTTGCACTGCACAAACAGTGACTGGTGTGTTGTACAGGCAAAATCGCTAGCAGCAGAAGCAGTTTTTGGTGTCTTCTTCCCTGCCTAACGCTCTCCCTACAAAATCAGCAGCAGCAGCTCTCCCTATTCTGAGATCAGCATGAGTAACATGGCAGTCGGCGTGCACGCCCTTTTATACCCCCTGTGACGCCCACAAAAGCAAGCCAATCACTTGCATGCCCTTCTGAAAGATGGTGGTGACCCCTGCCTATGTCATCACGTTGCCCACAGTGTCCGTGGATCCTGATTGGCTGAAAAAGAGCGCAAAACAAACTTTTGAAACGCGACTTTGGCGCTTAAGTTGCCGACCTCGTGGCCGACCTCATTCTAGGGTCGGGTTTCGTTTCATGAAACCCGACTTTGCCAAAAGTCGGCGACTTTTGAAATTTTTCGACCCGTTTCGCTCAACTCTAGTTCCAAAGCTTTACTCACAGTCCGTTGTGGTACAAGGGCCCGCATCTGTGCCGTGTTCTCCAGGTCAGGAGCTCAGCCAACTTCCAGGCAAGATGAAGTACTCCTTTCCAACATGTGCCTTTTCTGAACGTCTCCCTTATTGCGCCGTATGTGAAGTACCCACAATACTGAGTTACACTGGAGTTCCTCCTGTCAGATGTTCCTATGAATGCTACTTGTACGGCAGACAGCTGTAGCCTGCTTCGGGGACTCCCTGCTACTAAGTCCAGGCTCACTCACGTTGCTGTTGTGCCCCCAAGTCTTGTGTGGGAGTAAAGTGGTGACAACTTCTATTCCTCCGGTGTCTGCTGCAGGACCATTAGTATCCATACAACCTCAGGGACCGGACCCTGGCCTTGCGCTTAGAACTTTGGGATCTCCGCTAACCCTAATCCTTAGTTCTCTTCTTCTTCTCACGTTCCTTACTAATCCTTTCCTTCTTATAGAGAGTCAGGATTTCTATCACTGTTCCTCTCCTGTGCCAGCGGACCCAGGTCACTGAGGTCGGCTGCAGCACTTCCTTCCATCCATCCCAATCAGGGGATCTCCTCTCACAGACTGCCTAAATCCTAAACTCTTCCCGCTCTTTTAGTGCAAACTTAACTCCACCCGCCTCCCAGCATGCTTCGTCTTCCAAGCAGGGAGCCACCAAAGGGTGCTTTGCTACACTACTATGTTGTGTGGGATGCAGGTGTTTGAGTGTGGTCAGGTGTCTCCACCTTACCTGGATGGTGGGTTACCACACCTCAGGAGGAGGGAAGTACCTCTTTGGCGACTGAACCCTCAGGGGCGCCACATTATCTATTGCATTTTTTCTGTGCTGTGTTGTGTTTAAATATGTGATTTTGCATTAGTCAATGCCTGATGAAGAGACCTGAGTAGTCTCGAAAGCTTGCAATGTGTTACCATCTTTTCAGTTAGCCATTAAAAAGTATCAACCACTGAGGACTCTCAGTTTTAAGGCTATGTGCCCACGATGTGCTTTTGAAGCATTTTTTTCCTGAGCAGAAAGGCATACCCTTGCCAGGAAAAACACATGCGGTTTTTTACGCGTTTTTCATGCGTTTTTTCATGCGTTTTTCAATGCATTTTTTAAGCGTTTTGACAGCAAATAAAGTTGTTTATAAAAAAAAAAAGGCTACTATGAGGTCATTTCCTTTTCCACCCCTTTTCTCCATTTTGTTTTTGGGCTGTTTTCAAAATGCCTCATGTGCAGCACCAGTGGAGTCTGAGCGAAGAAAACTTGCGGATTTTGCTGCTGACTTTGCTACTGAATCTGCTACACCTACACCACAACGAGCAAGTAACATAATGTTATTCGATTTTTTGATCTGTTTAATATTTTATTAAATATTTTATGTATTTTTGACTAAAGTCTATATTCTCTCATAGGAGCGCTCTAGGAGGAAGAGGAGGAGAACAAGAATCTGGGTACACCCGATAGTTCAAGAGCGGGCGGCAAAGGGCCACTTCCATCTCCTTTACCAGGATATACGGAGGTAAGATATATAATGGAAAATAGGTCTATTGGTAGCCGTGTGAACCTAATGGATAGTTAAGTTTATTTTTTGTTGTTATGTCAAATTTTCATTTGTGTGCTTAATCGCAATTTTTTTTCACAGTCATCCTGAAAAATTCATACATTTCTGCAGGCTCCCAATTGAAGCATTCGATTGCCTACTTGGCCTTATTTCTCCAGCTTTAAATTATGAGGACATGGTCATGCAACGAGCCATCTCTGCTGTGGAAAGGCTGCTCATCACCCTGCGGTAAGTGTTCTTTTTTTGGGTTTCAGTAACACATTTCGCCCCCAAAAGACTGTTAGACACACTGCCCCCATACTGCTGACAGCCACTGCCCCCATACTGCTGCCAGCCACTGCCTCCATACTGCTGCCATCTATATCTATATTTGAAATGTGCTATTTACGCGTGGCCTTTTTTTTTGCTCATCAATTTTTTTTTTCAAGTTTTTGGCCACAGGAGAGAGCTACACATCACTGCACCTCCAATTTAGGGTTGGTAAAACCACCATCTCTAGAATTGTGAGGTTCACATGTACCGTCATCTGGCAGAAGTTGCAGCCCATTGTGATGCCTTCCCCAACCGAGGAGACTTGGCTGCAGGTCGCATCAGGCTTTCAGTCTGTAGCCAATTTCCCAAACTGCATAGGTGTTGTCGATGGCAAACATGTGAGAGTGCTGAAGCCACTACGATCAGGATCACGCTTCTTTAATTATAAGAAGTATTTTTCAGTGGTCCTGACGGCGGTGGCTGATGCACATTGCAAATTTGTTGCCATTAACGTTGGTGCTTATGGCAGTACTGGGGATTCTTGGGTGTTGCGATCAGCACAGATTGGACTGCAAATTCTTCGAGATGGCGGAGCGCTCCCAGCCCCAAGACCTTTGTGGGTTCCACACATCCAGTGCCCTTTGTGATGGTATTAGATGAGGCGTTTCCCTTAAAGACCAACCTGCTGCGCCCATACCCACGAAGGGCACTGGATGACCGGCGGACGGTATTTAATTATCGGCTCAGTAGTGCACGCAGATATGTGAAATGCACCTTCGGGATCATGTGTAGTCAGTGGCGGATTTTTCACACAGCCATCCAGTTGGATGCGCAGACCACTGACACAGTAATTAAGGCATGCTGTGTACTCCACAACTATGCTCGAGAATATGACACTGACTTAGATGAGAAGTCACAGCTGTCTGAGTTAAATGCTGTTCAAAATTTGGGTCAAGGAAGGCTATCCAAGTTGGGTGTGCATGTGCGAGAAACCTTCACTGACTACTTCATGTGTCCTGAAGGTGCCATGCACTGGCAATACTCCTGTGCCGGTGTTGAGCACCCAGGACAGCAGAGAAGATCTGAAGACTAACTACAAGCAAGCACGGTCCCTTGTTCTATAAAAATGTGAAAAAACAAAAAAAGTTAATAAAAATTAACTTTGTTTTCAAAATAAAATCTTGTCTCCATTATTTTGGTAAAACTCCATGTTGGGGCCCTAGTTGCACTCTAGATCCTATTAACACATAGGTAGTGTCGACATCATGACACCCTAATGTAATAATGTCCACCGTCCTGGCGCCTTTTTGTAAAAATGTCTCTCATCCTAAGTCCCTTCCAGTTATAATTTCCCCCATCTTGGGCACCTTCCTGGTCTAATGACCCCCATTGTGATAAAATGTCACACCTTCTGAACCCTTTTTGTTAAACTATCCCCATTCAATGTCTTCCTGTAATAATGCCCCCCTCCCATCCTGGGTCAGTTCCTTTTAAGGGCAGCACGGTGGCGCAGTGGTTAGTGCTGCAGCCTTGCAGCGCTGGGGTCTTGGGTTTGAATCCCACCAAGGACAACATCTGCAAGGAGTTTGTATGTTCTCCCTGTGTTTTCGTGGGTTTCCTCTGGGTACTCTGGTTTCCTCCCACATTCAAAAGACATATTGATAGGGAACTTAGATTGTGAGCCCCGTTGGGGACAGTGATGAAAATGTGTGCAAATTGTAAAGCACTGCGGAATATGTTAGCGCTATATAAAAAAATAAAGATTATTATTTTACGTCATCCTCCCTAGTCATGGATGTTTAATGTAAGTTTTTTTAATTTTTTTAAAGAAATTAAAATCAACACAGAGTTTCTTTAGAAATTTTTTTTAACTAAACATTAATTTATGTTTTATAAAAAAAACAAACATTAAATTACAAACAAATACCACCCTTTCAACAGGACAGAGTAGGAGGGGCGGGAGGTCCAGACTGGTTGGTGGGGAGACAAGAACATTTTTCAAAAAATGTGATAGTCTGGATCAAATCCATAGTTGGGATATAAGTCTTGGGATGACATTGAGGAGTTGGGGGAAATATTATGGGCTGGGGTACGTGGTGCTGGTGGTCGGCCATACCCAAATCCTTCGGCAGCGTCAGGCCTGTATGCTGCCACCTGCTCAAAACGCTGCGATGCAGCTGCTGCTGATGGTGGTGGAGGCCCACTTTGTGGATTAAAAATATTAAGAATCCCCGTCATTATAGCTGATGACGGGGGAATTGGGGATGGGACGTCAACATTCATTAACAGTAAATTTACTGCTGACATCAAAACATTCTGCCGGTCCCATGTCATGGATCGTAGGCGGCCGAATTTGTCCAGCTCATCTTGCTTTGACGAAGTGTCGAGCATACTGAGGGTTCGACTAGTGAGGTTCTCTAACGCACTAGTCGAAGTCTCAGTATTTGGGACCTTTTTTTGTGCCGCCCTTCTCGATGCCATGGGATTGGCAGAAGGTGCCCCCATCCTAGTGGGCCTTGACACGCCACCAGCAGAGCTACAGACAGCGCCCGAGGCAGGAGCAGCAACACAGGACTCTGACACCACCTCCACCCCAGATGCCAAAGTGCCTGCTGCATAAATTGTTGTCGTTTCAGATACAGTATCTGTAGGCGTCGAGGATGATGGCCTGTCCTCCGATCCATCCAGGGATGAGAAGATATGTTCCTCCACCTCCTCTCCCAGACCCTGCTCCAGGGTATTTTGATGGGCTGGTGGTGTTTCGGCCCTGATGTTGCCGTCAGTTCTGTAGAAGGAAGACAAAAACCATATTAATTTAAGAATACTATAAAATGTTAACAAAATGAAAAAAAAAATATATATATAAAATTTACCTTCGCAAGTCTCGGCTTGTTAAAATAAATTGGAGCTGGTCAGCATATTGGACTCTACCCCTCGGAGGAGAGCTTCCGCTTGGAGGTTTGATGGACTTCATGAAGCGGTCTGTGACAGACCTCCAGCGTTTCTTAATATCTTCCACTGAAATGAAAAAATAAAAAAAAGGATTTTTAAAATTAAATTATTACAAAACTTGGACAAATTCAATTTATGAAATACATACTAATCATTTTTTGGCCAGCTGAGTGCAGATTAGCCCACTGTGGGTACAATTCTTTCACGATAGCCGGCCATACATCCCGCTTTGAACCCTTGTACTGTTCACAGGAGCGGTTCCAGATGGCCGGATATTTCTCAATCTACAATAAAGAGAAGAAATTTTTTTGAAATAATTGTGTGGTCAACAATATGAATATTATATCAATATCTACATTTGCACCCATAAATTCATATACAGTTGTGGCGAAAAGTATTGACACCCCTGCAATTCTGTCAGATAATACTCAGTTTCTTCCTGAAAATGATTGCAAACACAAATTCTTTGGTATTATTATCTTCATTTAATTTGTCTTAAATGAAAAAACACAAAAGAGAATAAAGCAAAAAGCAAAACATTGTTCATTTCACACAAAACTCCAAAAATGGGCCAGACAAAAGTATTGGCACCCTCAGCCTAATACTTGGTTGCACAACCTTTAGCCAAAATAACTGCGACCAACCGCTTCCGGTAACCATCAATGAGTTTCTTACAATGCTCCGCTTGAATTTTAGATCATTCTTCTTTGGCAAACTGCTCCAGGTCCCTGATATTTGAAGGGTGCCTTCTCCAAACTGCCATTTTTAGATCTCTCCACAGGTGTTCTATGGGATTCAGGTCTGGACTCATTGCTGACCACCTTAGAAGTCTCCAGTGCTTTCTCTCAAACCATTTTCTAGTGCTTTTTGAAGTGTGTTTTGGGTCATTGTCCTGCTGGAAGACCCATGACCTCTGAGGGAGACCCAGCTTTCTCACACTGGGCCCTACATGATGCTGCAAAATTTGTTGGTAGTCTTCAGACTTCATAATGCCTTGCACACGGTCAAGCAGTCCAGTGCCAGAGGCAGCAAAGCAACCCCAAAACATCAGGGAACCTCCGCCATGTTTGATTGTAGGGACCGTGTTCTTTTCTTTGAATGCCTCTTTTTTTCTCCTGTAAACTCTATGTTGATGTCTTTGCCCAAAAAGCTCTACTTTTGTCTCATCTGACCAGAGAACATTCTTCCAAAACGTTTTAGGCTTTTTCAGGTACGTTTTGGCAAACTCCAGCCTGGCTTTTTTATGTCTCAGGGTAAGAAGTGGGGTCTTCCTGGGTCTCCTACCATACAGTCCCTTTTCATTCAGACTCCGACGGATAGTACGGGTTGACACTGTTGTACCCTCGGACTGCAGGGCAGCTTGAACTTGTTTGGATGTTAGTCGAGGATTTTTATTCAACATCCGCACAATCTTGCGTTGAAATCTCTTGTCAATTTTTATTTTCCATCCACATCTAGGGAGGTTAGCCACAGTGACATGGGCTTTAAACTTATTGATGACACTGCGCACAGTAGACACAGGAACATTCAGGTCTTTGGAGATGGACTTGTAGCCTTGAGATTGCTCATGCTTCCTCACAATTTGGTTTCTCAAGTCCTCAGACAGTTCTTTGGTCTTCTTTCTTTTCTCCATGCTCAATGTGGTACACACAAGGACACAGGACAGAGGTTGAGTCAACTTTAATCCATGTCAACTGGCTGCAAGTGTGATTTACTTATTGCTAACACCTGTTAGGTGCCACAGGTAAGTTACAGGTGCTGTTAATTACACAAATTAGAGAAACATCACATGTATTTTTGACCAGTGCCAATACTTTTGTCCACCCTCTTTTTTATGTTTGGTGTGGAATTATATCCAATTTGGCTTTAGCACAATTCTCTTTGTGTTTTATCATTTAAGACAAATTAAATGAAGATAATAATACCAAAGAATTTGTGTTTGCAATCATTTCCAGGAAGAAACTGAGTATTATCTGACAGAATTGCAGGGGTGTCAATACTTTTGGCCACAACTGTATATCCACACGCAAACATACTTTCAAAACCAATATAGATATGTATGAATCCATGTACACATGTGCACACACACACAACCACCCCAACACAGCTCTTTCAGCCTACTCTCCGTTACGATTAGTCTAACCCTAATCCCAACCCTAACCCTAACCCTAATCCCAAACCTAACCCTAATCCCAAACCAAACCATAATTTTAAATTGTTATTCTTAATTCAAATTAGGATTTGGGATGGGATTACGGTTAATGACTTGCATAGAGTTGGGATATATATATATATATTTTTTTTTTCTGGCAGGGGGGTTAAAAATGGGGAATATATGTATATATATTTTTTCATTTTTTTTCTGGCGGGGGGGTTAAAAATGGGGAATATATATATATATATATATATAATTTTTTTTCTGGCGGGGGTAAAAATGGGGAATATATATAAATATACAGTGGGGCAAAAAAGTATTTAGTCAGTCAGCAATAGTGCAAGTTCCACCACTTAAAAAGATGAGAGGCGTCTGTAATTTACATCATAGGTAGACCTCAACTATGGGAGACAAACTGAGAAAAAAAAATCCAGAAAATCACATTGTCTGTTTTTTTTCATTTTATTTGCATATTATGGTGGAAAATAAGTATTTGGTCAGAAACAAAATTTCATCTCAATACTTTGTGATATATCCTTTGTTGGCAATGACAGAGGTCAAACGTTTTCTGTAAGTCTTCACAAGGTTGCCACACACTGTTGTTGGTATGTTGGCCCATTCCTCCATGCAGATCTCCTCTAGAGCAGTGATGTTTTTGGCTTTTCGCTTGGCAACACGGACTTTCAACTCCCTCCAAAGGTTTTCTATAGGGTTGAGATCTGGAGACTGGCTAGGCCACTCCAGGACCTTGAAATGCTTCTTACGAAGCCACTCCTTCGTTGCCCTGGCGGTGTGCTTTGGATCATTGTCATGTTGAAAGACCCAGCCACGTTTCATCATCAATGCCCTTGCTGATGGAAGGAGGTTTGCACTCAAAATCTCATGATACATGGCCCCATTCATTCTTTCATGTACTCGGATCAGTCGTCCTGGCCCCTTTGCAGAGAAACAGCCCCAAAGCATGATGTTTCCACCACCATGCTTTACAGTAGGTATGGTGTTTGATGGATGCAACTCAGTATTCTTTTTCCTCCAAACACGACAAGTTGTGTTTCTACCAAACAGTTCCAGTTTGGTTTCATCAGACCATAGGACATTCTCCCAAAACTCCTCTGGATCATCCAAATGCTCTCTAGCAAACTTCAGACGGGCCCAGACATGTACAGGCTTAAGCAGTGGGACACGTCTGGCACTGCAGGATCTGAGTCCATGGTGGCGTAGTGTGTTACTTATGGTAGGCCTTGTTACATTGGTCCCAGCTCTCTGCAGTTCATTCACTAGGTCCCCCCGCGTGGTTCTGGGATTTTTGCTCACCGTTCTTGTGATCATTCTGACCCCACGGGGTGGGATTTTGCGTGGAGCACCAGATCGAGGGAGATTATCAGTGGTCTTGTATGTCTTCCATTTTCTAATTATTGCTCCCACAGTTGATTTCTTCACTCCAAGCTGGTTGGCTATTGCAGATTCAGTCTTCCCAGCCTGGTGCAGGGCTACTATTTTGTTTCTGGTGTCCTTTGACAGCTCTTTGGTCTTCACCATAGTGGAGTTTGGAGTCAGACTGTTTGAGGGTGTGCACAGGTGTCTTTTTATACTGATAACAAGTTTAAACAGGTGCCATTACTACAGGTAATGAGTGGAGGAAAGAGGAGACTCTTAAAGAAGAAGTTACTGGTCTGTGAGAGCCAGAAATCTTGATTGCTTGTTTCTGACCAAATACTTATTTTCCACCATAATATGCAAATAAAATGAAAAAAAAAACAGACAATGTGATTTTCTGGATTTTTTTTTCTCAGTTTGTCTCCCATAGTTGAGGTCTACCTATGATGTAAATTACAGACGCCTCTCATCTTTTTAAGTGGTGGAACTTGCACTATTGCTGACTGACTAAATACTTTTTTGCCCCACTGTATATAAATCAAGAAAAAAGGGCAGCACTACCAAAATAATACAGCAGGTGCAAAACCTATTCAGCAGTGTCCAAACAGCCAAAATGACAAAAGGAAAAAAAATAGGCAGCACTCAAATTAAATGTGAAAAAAATGGATACTTTACTGATCCTTAGATGGCAACGTTTCAACAGTGACAAAGACGGGTCTCCGTTGAAACGTTGCCATCTGAGGATCAGTAAAGTATCCACTTTTTTCACATTTAATTTGAGTGCTTCCTATTTTTTTTCCTTTTATAAATATATATATATATATTTTTCTAGCAGGGGGGGTTAAAATGGGGAATATATATATATATTTTATGTATATATTTAGTTTTTGGGAGGGGGGGTTACAAAAACCACACACTTTAATTTAAAAAAAATGTAATGAAATAAAGACAACATTTTTTTGACGAACTTTTTATTTTTTACACAATCCAAAAAAAAAAAATGTCATAATGCATTGCGCAGGCACCCTGGCTCACCTGAGATGAACTAATTGGCGTGGGAAAAATTCCCACACTCCTGAGTTCACCTCAGGTCAGCCTGGGAGTCTGTGCATGTGCAGACCGCACCGCCTGAGTTCACCTGAGCAGCACGAGCTGCCTTCGGGTGATGTCGGTATACAATGAACCGGGGCGATTTACGGCCCCGTTCATTGTAGCGGCGTCGGTGGCTCTAAACTTTAGATCTTCGTGGGATACTCGTTTTTATGGGATGCTGCGGAGGGTTTGTTTTTTCATATTTTTATTTAGGTGGAACATGGTCTTCGGGGAATTAGCTGTGTAGGTGAGTAAGGGTTTTTTATATTTTTTTTTTTAGGTGGCGACGTCGGGGACAGGTAAATATAGTTTTTTCCACAGGTAACTACTGGCTACCAATGAAAAAAAATAATTGGACACATTTTATAATTTTAGAGAAAAATTTTTTTGAAAAAAAAAATTAAAAGAAGGGGCCATATTAAATTTTATTATATATATAAGGGGCCATAAAAATATTATTACCGTATATACTTGAGTATAAGCCGACCCGAGTATAAGCCGACCCCCTAATTTTGCCACAAAAAACTGGGAAAACTTATTGATTCGAGTATAAGCCTAGGGTGGGAAATGCTCCATCGATTATTCCCCCATATGTTGTCCCCAGAAGAAGCTCCTTAGACTATTCCCCCATATGCTGACCCCATAAGAAGCTCCTTAGATTATTCCCCCATATGCTGACCCCATAAGAAGCTCCTTAGATTATTCCCCCATATGCTGACCCCATAAGAAGCTCATTAGATTATTCCCCCATATGCTGACCCCATAAGAATTTCCTTAGATTATTCCCCCATATGCTGCCCCCATAAGAAGCTCCTTAGATTATTTCCCCATATGCTGCCCCCATAAGAAGCTCCTTAGATTATTCCCCCATATGCTGACCCCATAAGAAGTTCCTAAGATTATTCCCCCATATGCTGACCCCATAAGAAGCTCATTAGATTATTCCCCCATATGCTGACCCCATAAGAATTTCCTTAGATTATTCCCCCATATGCTGCCCCCATAAGAAGCTCCTTAGATTATTTCCCCATATGCTGCCCCCATAAGAAGCTCCTTAGATTATCCCCCCATATGCTGACCCCATAAGAAGCTCCTTGGATTATTCCCCCATGTGCTGCCGCTGCTGCTGCATGTAAAAATAAAAAAATTATATACTCACCTCTCCATCGCTGGGTGTCAGATACTCACCTGTCCTGCGTCCATGGCTGCTCACCGCTATCTGCCACGTCATCGGTCAGTGACGTTCACACTGCAGGGGGTGTGGCGCGCACTAATCACGTCACCGCACCCTCTGCTGTCTGAAGTCACTGACCGATGACAGACAGCAGCAAGCAGCCATGGACGCAGGACAGGTGAGTATCGCTATACTTACCCATCCTGACGCTGTCTCTTGAGCCCCCAGCTTCTCCGCGCTCTCTCTTTCTGCATTCAGCGTTGATGTGATACCGCTCATTAAAACTCATGAATATGCGCATATTAATGAGTTTTAATGAGCGGTACTAGGTGACCTCTGAAGGCAGGAAGAGAGAGCGCGGAGAAGCTGGGGGCTCAAAAGACAGCATCAGGACGGGTAAGTATGACCTGACACCCCCGCCCCCCTCCGACCCCCCAGTGTATATGACTCGAATATAAGCGGAGAGGGGGACTTTCAGCCCAAAAAATGGGCTGAAAATCTCGGCTTATATTCAAGTATATACGGTATATATATCTATATATTTATTTAGATATATAAGGGGGGGTATTTTATGGACGATGGGGGGCGGGATGAAAAAAAAAAGTGTTTTTTTTAACAGCAGGAACAGCTCGATGGGAAATACTGCTCCCATTGTGCTGAGCCTGCTGCCACTAGTGAAGGGGGAACAGACATAGGCCGATGGGAGGAGTAGTCCTATCAGCCTATGCCAGACAGCACACAGACGCCGCACACACTACATATACGCCGCACACACACCACATATACACCGCACACCCGACACACATACCGAGACACACACACAGACACACACCGACACTTACCACACTGATGAGGAGGCCCACATCCAGGTCCATCCTGCGGTACCACTCCATGCCAGCAGCCATGATCCAGGAAGACAGGAATTATGGGATTTTTTCTTGTCTTCCTGGATTATGGGATGCTCATGGGATGGCATTATGGGATGGGCCGATGTCACTTCCTGTAGTGTGCGTTTTGAGACGCTTGAAAAACTGCAAATGTTTGTTACATTTGCGATTTTCAAGTGTTTCAATACAACTCTATGTAGGCGGAATTGCATGCGATTCCTCAAATTAATGAACATGCTGTGATTTTTACCGCTTAACGATACCGCAGCGGTAAAAATCGCAACATTAGCACAACATATGCGTTTTCCATTAAGAATGTATGGGATGCTTTTTTTAAACGTTTCCGTGGCAGAATCGCGCGTTTAAAATCGCCACGGAAACGCTTAAAAAACACTACGTGGGCACACAGCCTAAGTATTTTTCTTTTTCTGGAGAGAATAGTATTACAATGGCCAGATGATAACAAAGATTATGCATCACATTTGTACAGTAACTATCTTTTGGTATTATCCATGAAACCGGAAGTCAAGATGCTTTTTTACTTGCTCAGCGCTGAGACGCTGTGCTCCATATTTAAAACTTGCCAAATGCTCTGTAAATTGCATCGTCTCAAGTTTCTTTTTTGATGCATTCATTTCTTTATGACTCTGAAAAATGAAAAAATATATACTTTTATTTATATAATACAAAAGCCTGTGAGTGCCCTGGATATTCACTGTTTTCATCCATTTCAGCAATTTTCCTGCCCCTCTAGCCCTACTGTTATGGTCTTTTACAAAAAAGCTCAAGTTTTCCAATGGCTTTCATAATAATCATTACTTGAGTTGAGCCCATCTGATCATCAGAATTGCTTGATTCGAGTACCTCGCACTCTAGCATTTTACTGCTCGCTAGAGATGACTGAGCACTAAAATGCTCGTGTGCTCGTTCGAACCAAGCAATTCCCAATCGTCGAATGCTCATTTCGAGTATATTGAGAATCAATGGGAAAGCTGAGTTTTTATTTCTGGCAGACCTTACAAAGAAGTCTGGGGTCAGTGAAAATGTTCTAATGGTTGAAGAAAGTTCTGACTGAAAGTAGAATAGCATGGGGAAAACTCCTGGAAGTATCACAGATGCCCAGATTGCTGCTGAGAACAATGGTGTCACACTTTTAATCTATTTAAAATTGCATTTTACAGGTATATTTTTTACTTGCATAATGACTTTTATACAAAGCCAAATGTAAAAAAAATAAAAATATATAATTTAAGCAATCTAGAATTGTTTCTTTATTAAAAAATTAGGAAACTTCAGGAAATAATGAAGGAAACAAGAACTGCCAAAAATGAGGGATTCAGATACACCCTGTATTAGACATAAAGGAGGGCCTCATACACATTCTTTTCAAATTGTCATGTATTGGTACTCCTAGATTCAAAGGCTATGCACGTTTGAGGTTTATATACAAACAAAAAATACTCCAGACCACAATACATTTTTTAACAAGTTTTTTTGAGGCTTATATAGCAACAAAATGTACCCAATAAGATGTAAAAGTTTATGGATGAGCAATATTATACCAATACATTTTTAAACAAGTTTTAGAAGGGTTATATACCAACAAAATGTACTTCAGACAATGGTATAGTCTATGGGTGAGCAATATAACACTGATAAATTTATGAATAAGTTTTTTGAGGATTATATAATGAAATCTACCCAAGAATATGGAAAAGTCTACGGATGGACAATTTAATAAAGGTAAATTTTTAAACAAGTTTTTTGAGGCTTACATACCAATGAATTGTACCCAAGGACAGGTATTACCATATGGATGTGCAGAATAATCCTAATAATTGAAAAAACAAGTGTTTTTAGAGGCTTAGATAGCAGCAAAATGCACCCAAGAAGACATAATACTAGTGATGGACGAGCACTAAAATGCTCGGGTGCTCGTTGCTTGGGTCGAGCAAATTGGAATACTCTGGTACTGGGACAGAACAACAAGCCCAACGTATGTCTATGGGAGACACGAGCATTTTTACCGTGATCCCCCCGGGGGGTCCTTTTAAGGTCTAAAAACATCTGAAAATGTTGGAAACACTGCTCAAATGACACAGGGACATCATGGGGATCGTCCCTGGAAGCATTCCTGACTCCTAGTTCACAGCTTTAAACAATGTTGTCAGTTTCATGACATTTTTACCGGTGCACCAAAAACATACCAAAACAAAACTAAAACGGATTTTGCTGGGAAATATGTTAAGGTACATCCTTTCCAGGTTAATGACTTGTATATAACGCAAAATAAATAACCCCAAACTAAAATGTTCCTCCCCCCACTTGGGCTATGTTCAGATGCAGCATTCTTGAAGCGTTTTTCAACTTTAACATTGCTTTCAATCAATGCAAATGCATTCACTGGGAAATGTCATTGTAACATTTCCCAACCCTAGCTGGCCATGTGGTGTGTGACAAATAAGCAGACACATGTTGCTTCATTTATGAAGGAGGGACTCTTAAAGTCACAGAGCCTATTTTTCCAGGGGCATCTGGCAGCATTAATCTGCTTAAAGGCCATTATTAAACAGTGGGTCTCCGAAACTGTTATTGCCTATGCAGTGAGTGAATGGGCTGCCAAGAATAACAACGCACCCCAATACCCCTTTCACGAGATGTACAGGAGGGCTTCAATAAAAAATGTTGCATTGAATGCAAGGACTGCCCTGCTACCAAGTCATATGCACCCTAATAAGCCTTTGACCCCACATACTGGATGGACACAGGAAAATCCACTTCACATTATTCATTTTGCACTCCCATTCTGTTTTCTTATGCATTGACTGCAAGGCCTGCCCTGCTACCAAGTCATATGCACCTCAATAACCCCAATCCTCCCTTGGAAGAAAAATGGAGGTGGGCCTCTAAACAAAAAATGTCCCATTAAAAAGGAGTGGGTCTCCTAGACTTTTAATGCTCATACACTAAGTGTGTTGGCTGGCAACCCTTTCCATAACAAGTATTTTACAACCAGCAAAACCACCCACCCTTGTTCGTGTGATGACTTCTGAAGTGGACCCTCTGGGCCATGATACCAACCCTCCCCGGGTGAGCTGACCTAGTGAGGACCACCCCTATACTGAGAGCGTCAGGGGCAGGCCCAGGGGAATAAAGTGGGCTGGCAAACATTTCGCCCTGTGGGTAGATATCAACATTGGGCAGCACGGTGGCTCAGTGGTTAGCTGCAGCGCTGGGGTCCTGGGTTCGAATCCCACCAAGGACAACATCTGCAAGGAGTTTGTATGTTCTCCCCGTGTTTGTGTGGGTTTCCTCCGGGTACTCCGGTTTCCTCCCACACTCCAAAGACATACTGTTAGGGAATTTAAATTGTGAGCCCCCGTCAGGGACAGTGATGGAAAAAAAAAAAAATGTGTGCAAAACTGTAAAGCGCTGCGGAATATGTTAGCGCTATATAAAAATAAAGATTATTATTTATAGTGTGGCCTTTTGTTTTGGGGGAGCATCATAAACACCTTGCAAAACTGTTTCGTGGTTTCATACACAGTTGATGCTTGGAAGGTGCAGGATTTTAGTAAAAATAAGGCGGACGAATCGTTGGATGAAGTGATCTGAAAAAGGGGCATGGTGATGATAGGACTGTGAAAGTACATGATTAATAACAGCAGTGGCTATGGGAGGTATGACATTCAGGATACAGCCAATAATGATTTGTCGTTTATCCACCATCAATTACCAGAATTGGTTTCATGCCCGTCAGAAGATCGGTTTACCAGATGCGCGTGTGAAACTCACCCTAAGAAATGCCCATTCCAAATATGTTCTCAAACACGCACATGTCTGTATAAAGGGCAAAGTGCAACATGTTTGGTAGATGTTGAATTATATAAAGAAGATCAGTGTCGGAGGAAAACCAAACAAACTGATGAATGCTCGTGACAAACTAAGTTTAAAGAGAAGTGCACCGTCCGTAACTATAAACACACCTGTGGCACAAGCTTCTTCATCTTCACCAATACATATTACCAATAATATACAAATGTCACAGTCAAAAATTAATTGTCTGAGTATAACCAACATTGCTAAAGGAATGCCACAAAACCTACATTACCCTGACCTTTGGAAAAACCTGATTTCCTCTTTGCAACATATGGATAATGATGGTATTGATGACGACTTATAAAATTTCCACATCCACACCAAGAAGATGAAAATCACAGCTGCAAAAAATGTTCAAAAAAGGCAGTGAATGTCTGGAAAATCATTTTCTCTAGAGCAAAGTCTACCTTTTACTAAAGTGGTACCGAATGATGCATACACAGCTCTCAGTTGTACTCAGCGTGAGATGCTTGAAAGAGGATGTATTCTGATTTGTTCATGTCCACTTTTTTAAAGTGAACAGAAAAGAAGGATGATTAGGCGGGAAGACGTGTGATTTTGGTCAGTAAGGAGGTGATGTCAGGTACAGATAGGTAGATGTGCGTTTCATCGGCATAGTAGTGATGATATTGCAAACCGTGCCAATACATCATCAGGCCCAGGCCGAAGGTATAGATGGAGAAGAGTAGGGGTCCTAGAACAGAGCCTTGGGGAAAACCAAAGACAGGTGTTGAGGTGAGGAGGTGGGGTGGTAGAGGGAGATAATGACTGTCCCCCTACCTGTCTTCTTGTTATTTAAAGAGTCTGACGATAACCCCAAAAAAGACATTTGCACCACCGGCCATGGCCACATCAGCAGGGGTATTAAAACTACCAGTCTTACCAGGACCTGCATGATCAGGCACATGGCAGCAAAGCAACAGACTTTGTTGGTTGAACACCAGGCTCCATGAACAGTGTCTGCGGGTGATACCACTGCTTCTTTCACTGTTGTGCGTGCAAGCCAATCCCCTGTCCACGATGCATGCGAAGATGCCTTCCTCCCTGCACCTGCCGTTGAACACAGTCAAATAGCACCATCATCAAGCATGTCCACGTCCTTGTCCCAGCACAGCCTTCAGTTGTCCATATCCCAGTCATTGGAGCGTAAGCGGAAAGATGCAACCAACGCCCCACAGGCCACAGTACTAAATTAACAAATTTCTCGCCTGCTTGAGCTTGAAATGTTGCAATTTAGGCTCCTGGGAAATTGACGCTTTCCATAACCTGATGGTGGTGGCCGTAACAAAGTACTCTGTCCCCACCCGACACTATTTCTTTTGGTCTACCTTCACAACATTAGACAAGCAAGCACGTGTCCCACAACATTACCTGGGCCATCAACAATGCTGGTACAGGGAAAGTACACCTAACCACGGACCCATTGACAAGTGCTTGTGGGCAGGGATGGTACATCTTGCTGACGGCACACTGGGTTTGCGTAGAAGAAGTCATGAGCCAGTCGGACACTGGGAGACCATGTCACAGATGTATGGAGGAGACAGGTTGTGGAAGGATTTGCATGTCATATTTATAGTTTTGAACTGTAGCATATGGGCAAAAGGAAGACAGTGAAGGGCATCGCAGAGAGGAGGGTCTGGGGAATAGCAGAGGGACAGTTGGATTAATCTGGCAGCAGAGTTTTGGATAGATTTGAGTGGGTCAAGAGTGCTAGAGGGGAGACTAGAGAGTATAAGGTCGCAATAGTCAAGGAGGGAGATCATGAGGGCGTGCACAAACATTTTTTAATTTTCTTGGAATGTACGGATCCAGGAAATGTTTTTGAGTTGTAATGGGCAGGAGGAGGCAAGGCTTGGATTTTAGCTTGAAAGAGAGGGCAGAGCCGAGTATCACCCTGAGGGCACGAACATGGGGGAATATTTGTCCCGGTGTGCCGTCCCGGCATTACACAGACATGTGTCCCACAACATTACCCATACCCTCCACAATGATGTTACTTGTTAAGTCCACCTAACCACAAACACGTGGACAAGTCCTTGTGGTCAGGGATGGTACATCTCAATGAGGGCACAATGGGTTAACATAGTGGAAACCGGGACCCACTCCAAACTTGATATGGTGCACGTCCTCCCAAACCCTGAGTATTGCGTGCCCTACGTTAATCTGAGTTGCCTCCGCAGTCTACAGCTCCTGCACCTCCTCCTCCTCTTTTGCCTCCTCTTCATCTCCAGCTAGAAAAGGTAGCACATCAGTCACAAGCTGGAAGCACTGCAGCACTGCCAAATGAAAGCGGAAACAGGCTGTGCTGAAGCTAATATGCTTCTGTGACAAACCCCAAAATGCTGAAGAGTTTTGGACAGCTCTGAAAGAGCAGGCACATGGGTGGCTGAGATGGCTGAATCCACAGCCAGGCATGGTTGTGTGTGACAATGGCTGGAACCTGGTGGCTGCTCTGTGGCGAGGCGAGCTAACACATGCCATGCCTGGCTCATGCGCTTAATCAAATTGGTCAACATTTTTGGAAAAGCGACACGGAGCTGGCAGATCTGCTTGGAAAAGTGCAAAGCTCAAAATGCCCTTTTTAGAAAGTCAGCTACAGCTTCATCCTCCCTTGCTGTGACTCAGCAGGGCTTGCAGCTTACGGCTCAACGACTGGTGTGTGATGGTCCCAGCCCTTGGAACTGTACACTGCAGATGTTGGAAAGGATTTGTAAGCAGAAGAGAGCAGTTGTTGACTACCAGCATCAACAAGGCCATCGGTACTCAGTTCAGACTCCACACATAAAACCCCAGGACTGAACATGGATGTTAGACATATGTACCATCCTCCAAAACTTTGAGGACTGCCATAATTAGCATCACCATCCTGCTTCTCTGTGTTCTGAAATGCTCTATGCAGATGTTGGAAAGGAATTGTGAGCAGAAGAGGGCAGTTGGTGAATAGTCTACCATCATCAAGTTTGTCGGTATTCAGTTTTGTCTTCACACATAACATGTGAGGAGTGGACATGGATGTCTGACATATGTAACATCTTCCAAAACTATGACGAATCCACAAAGAGGGTGAGCGTCAATGACACCATAATTATCATCTCCATCCTGCTTATCTGTGATCCGATTTGAAGATTGAGAGTTATTATAGAGCGAAAACATATTTACAGTTTAACAGTTTCAAAGACAGCAGTAATTAGTAACAACGATAACAATAATCCAATAATTAAACCAAAACAAAACTACCCTGATGGTGACAGCTTACAATCAACACTAAGTAACAATGATAGCAATAATTTAACCAAAACAAAGCAATCCTGCTCGTGACATCTTACAATCTAAAATGAGGTAGGGGAGCTTAAAAATACAGGGGTGTGTTTACAAGAAGGTATTTACAATGATGTTTGTACTATGATCTAACTGATGTTCCTTGTAAGTGTTGTAGGCCTGAGGACAAGGAGGAGGAGGAGATGATGGTCAGTCATCTCCTTGGTGACAACACGGAAGTGTTGCCTGTTAGCAGTCAGGGACACATTGGGCTGACTTTATGTTGCGCTGTGTTTCCCATGACTCTCGCATTATAAACATTTTCGGTGACACTCATTACTGCTTGGTGACACTTCTAGACCCACGCTACAAGGAGAACTTTCAATCTCTTCTTCCAGAGGCAGAGAGGTGTACAAAAATGTTGCTGTACCAGAGGGCCCTTGTACGATACGATACACTTTATTGATCCCGAGGGAAATTGTAGCAGAATTACTGAAAAAATTCCCATGTGAGAATGCTGGCAGCAGACGTCAGAGTTTGTTGTACAACCAAGGAGTCCAAGCAAGAGAGACAGACGTAAAATCCAGCTCAGGCAGGGGAACAATGGCAAAGTTCTGGGACAATTTTCTCAGACCCTCCCATCGTGTCAGCACAGAGGCAAGGGGTGCTGGCACAAGAAGTGCAATGTTTGGGAAGATGGTGAGGGAGTACCTTGCAGATCGTACAAATGTCCTCCGGGATTCCTCTGTGCCTTTTAATTATTAGGTATCCAAGCTGGACGCGTGGCATGAACTGGCTCTATATGCCTTGGAGGTCCTGGCCTGCCCTGCTGCTAGCGTTCAGAGCGGGTTTTTAGTGCCGCTGGTGGAATTATAACAGATAAGCGCATCCGCCTGTCAACTGACAATGCTGACAGGCTGACTTTTATAAAAATGAACAAGGGCTGGATTGGGCAAGACTTCTGCTCACCCCCGAATGAAAACAGCGAAACATAACCTCAAATATATTGTCTTTTTTGTGGAGTTGTATTCTCATGCACCTCTTCACAACCACACATAGGTATCCGCTTCCTGATTTGGTCTGTTTGGTGTTATCCTCCTCCTTATCCTCAGCCTCATCATCCACAACTAGTAGAACACCAGGGTGAATGTATTCCGTGATGCAAAAGTCACTCAATTTTTGCGCAAGGGTGTTTATGATGCCCGTTACTAATTTGAAACCAAAACAAATGTTACTACCCCAGGGGGGAACTGTCATAAAAATGAGATGTACGTATATTACTCCCATTTATTCTTATATTTTCCAGTTTTACTACCTCTGGACCATCGTCTTAGGACCTAGTGTATACCTCTCCAGTAGAAAAATATTGAAATACTATCATATTATATTTTAATTTATATCTCTGAGCTGTTGCTAGGGACAAACATATCTCGTTGCACACATTCTGGCTTCATATCTATGAACCTGTGTTCGCCCCTCCCTTTTGTTATTTTCTTTCATAGGTGGATTCACATTTTTTAAATATTTGTTTGATTTTAGTATGAATGATCACTATGTCTCCTCATTCTCCGCCACTAAATCACCAGGGTTAATGAGTTCTGTGCTGCTACAGGCAGTCCAATTTTTGGCAAGGGTGTCTATGATGCCCATAGTATATTTTTTAAAAATGTACCCCCCATGGGGAAATGTTTGTCATCCCAGACACTGCATGTATATAACAAGAGTGACAGAATGCCCAAAAAAGGGAATTTAGGCCTAAAATGCCTCAATTTTTGGCACACGGATGTACCAGACAGGAAATCACTGGAGTGCCGGCCTAAAATCCACAAATTTTTATCACACGGACATATGAGGCGTGTCACAGATTGACCACACTGTAAAATATGTTTCTTTGCTTTTTGGTGGATGCAAAAGACTGCTGGATATAACGAGAGTGACAGACTTCCCAAAAAAGGATATTTAGGATTAAAATGCCTCAATTTTTGCAACACGGATGTATGAGGTGTGTCAGAGATAGACTTATTGTAAAATGTGGCCTGTTTTTTAAAATAATGCAACATAGTGCTGTGTTTAAGTACAGTTTCACCCAGGACAAAAAAAGAAAACAGCCGTAAACTGGCAAAAATTTGAGCACACACAGATATGAGCTGGAACAGAGATACCACTACGACAAATATGTGCCCTGTTTTTTTTATATTTGGGCTAACTAATGCTGTATATAAGAACAGTTTCACCCAGGAAAAAAAGTGAAAAGCGCCATAAACTGGCAAAACTTTGAGCACACACAGATATGAGCTACCACGGAGATACCACTACAATAAATGTGTGGTCTGTATTTTTTTGGGCAAAATACTGCTGTATTTAACCAAAAGTGACAGCCAGGCCAAAAAAGAAAAGAGCCGTAAACTGGCCAAACTTTGAGCACGCACAGATATGAGCTGGCATGGAGATACCACACTAAAAAATGTGTGGCCTGTATTCCAATTACACCTGGGGCTAACTATATACGACAAATATATCCCACAGGTAGCCGCAGCAGCACCAGAACACAGGAAGGGAATGGACCCTCTTTATGTATGCAATGATCTGTATACACACATACAGTGCCTGCAGGCCTTGCACTGATGTGTATAGAGCGACGTACACTACCCTGCCTACCTGATACTGGAACCTATATACTCCGGAATTAGTCCTTAGAAGGACTGTTGGTTTAGCTGAATGTGAGTATTTAGGATGGTAGACCCCACACTAACTAATAAATTCTCAATTCTGACCCTATATCGGCAGCATCTCTCCCTACACTCTCTCAATCCGGAGCTGAATGTGCCGAGCAGGGTGGTGTCCGGTCTCTTATACCGCTGATGATGCTGTGCGGTTAGCCAATCACTGCACAACGACAACAAAGATGGCTGCCGAGTTTCATAGCCTGGCAGACAATCCCTGCAGCGTGATTGGGTCTCTAAAGTTCGCCAAAAATGTTGGAAGGAGACCCGAGTTTCCGCCAAGTAATCCCGGAAATGCTCGGTGTTCGCCGAGTACACCGAGTACCGTGATACTAAAGATACCCTATGGATGAGCAATATAATACCAATGCATTTTTAAACAAGTTTTTTGAGGGTTGTATACCCACAAAATGTACCCAAGAACACCTAATACTGTATGGATGGGAAGCATAATACCAATACATTTTTTTTAAAAGTTTTTAGAGGCTTAGATTGCTAGGAAATGTACTCAAGGAGACATAATACCCTATGTATGAGAAATATAATACCAATAGATTTTAAAAAAAGATTTTTTGATGGTTATATGCCAAAATGTACCGTAGAACACGTAATACTGTATTAATGAGCAATATAATACCAATAACTTATTAAAACATTTTTTATTTGTTACATAGCAATGAAATGTGGCCAAGAAGATGCAATACCCTATGGATGAGCAATATAAAAGCAATACGTTTTTGACAAGTTTTTGGAGGCTTATATAGCAACAAAATGTACCCTAGAACACGTTGTACTGTGTTGATGAATAATATATTACCAATATATTTTTTGAGAGAATTCTGATGAGCATTATGGGTGCAAAAATCAATATCAAGATAGAGGTATCCCTAATAGCCACCCAGATTTAGGACAAATATGGACAACTGCATATAAATAGCAACAGCAACAGAAAAAGAGCAGTCACAAAGTCCAAAAAAGGTACTGACAACTTTATTAGGACAAATAGCCAAATATACCAAACAAACTGAAAAAAGTGGGGCTAAAAGATGGAATCAGATGAATTCCAACAAATAAAATTGCCCAAGGTGTGCAGACCCTCATACGGGAACACCTGCAAGGTATATACACTCACTGGCCACTTTATTAGGTACACCTGTCCAACTGTGTGTTAAGACTTAATTTCTAATCAGCCAATCACATGGCGGCAACTCAGTGCATTTAGGCATGTAGACATGGTCAAGACAATCTCCTGCAGTTCAAACCGAGCATCAGTATGGGGAAGAAAGGTGATTTGAGTGCCTTTGAACGTGGCATGATTGTTGGTGCCAGAAGGGCTGGTCTGAGAATTTCAGAAACTGCTGATCTACTGGGATTTTCACGCACAACCATCTCTAGGGTTTACAGAGAATGGTCCGAAAAAGAAAAAAAATCCAGTGAGCGGCAGTTCTGTGGCCGGAAATGCCATGTTGATGCCAGAGGTCAGAGGAGAATGGGCAGACTGGTTCGAGCTGATAGAAAGGCAACAGTGACTCAAATTGCCACCCGTTACAACCAAGGTAGGCAGAAGAGCATCTCTGAACGCACAGTGCGTCGAACTTTGAGGCAGATGGGCTACAGCAGCAGAAGACCACACTGGGTACCACTCCTCTCAGCTAAGAACAGGAAACTGAGGCTACAATTTGCACAAGCTCATCGAAATTGGACAGTAGAAGATTGGAAAAACGTTGCCTGGTCTGATGAGTCTCGATTTCTGCTGCGACATTCGGATGGTAGGGTCAGAATTTGGCGTAAACAACATGAAAGCATGGATCCATCCTGCCTTGTATCAACGGTTCAGGCTGGTGGTGGTGGTGTCATGGTGTGGGGAATTTTTTCTGGGCACTCTTTGGGCCCCTTGGTACCAATTGAGCATCGTTGCAACGCCACAGCCTACCTGAGTATTGTTGCTGACCATGTCCATCCCTTTATGACCACAATGTACCCAACATCTGATGGCTACTTTCAGCAGGATAATGCGCCATGTCATAAAGCTCGAATCATCTCAGATTGGTTTCTTGAACATGACAATGAGTTCACTGTACTCAAATGGCCTCCTCAGTCACCAGATCTCAATCCAATAGAGCATCTTTGGGATGTGGTGGAATGGGAGATTCGCATCAGGGATGTGCAGCCGACAAATCTGCGCCAACTGTGTGATGCCATCATGTCAATATGGTCCAAAATCTCTGAGGAATGCTTCCAGCACCTTGTTGAATCTCTGCCACGAAGAATTGAGGCAGTTCTGAAGGCAAAAGGGGGTCCAACCCCTTACTAGCATGGTGTACCTAATAAAGTGGCCAGTGAGTGTATATCTCCATATAGTACAAAAAGCGAGACAGTATGTGCTTACAGATAGCATATGTATATAGGGCTGTATAAGCCACTACCCATGTCAGTAAACATTATCATCATCAACTCATATATTATTAGGTAAATATCCCCCAGAATCATCCATTATCATGACATAACAGGGTAGACACAGAGCCTAAGCACATAGAGCAAGTATCGCAATACCTAAACGGCAACTACCTTATGCAGAGTGGAACCACGCACAGGACCAGCCCACCTGTCCCGACGCGCGTTTCGGAGCGCAGACGCTCCTTCCTCAGGGGGCACAACATGGCAGTACACAAGCGCCTGTATATATATGGCGCATACCAGAAGTGCCGCACTACCGCGCAAGCGCGGTCCACGCACAACGCCAAGCGAGCCGCCTCCCCCATACGACGTCACCGGAAGCACATGGGGCCCCATGTGATCCAGCGGCGACCAATCAGGACGAGGCACCAGCACAGACAGAGGGCGGAGCGCGCACACGCGGCAATGAAGCACACCATCAGCCATCTTGAAGGAGGGCAGATTTTAAGGCATATATTGCACAAAGACCAAATAAAAATGGATTTGGAGAAATCGCATAGCGCATACTTAAGTAACACGAGAATGAGTCTATACATCTTTGGTGATATAGGGAGATAGGATATACGATATCAATCAAAATATGTGAACATGCATCACTGATGGAATACATAAATATGTGACAACAAGGGCATGAACACATATGCACACGAAAAATGAGGAACAATTCTTTCAGAGCCAATCAAGTACAATATATACACATTCATATAACTAGCTGAAGAGCCCGGCGCTGCCCGGGCATAGTAACTAACTGTGGTTAGTTATAGCAAATTATAATTATCCTCCATCCCATAGTCCTGTGCCCATATACCCATCATGCATATCCACGATCACATAGTCCCTTGCCCATATACCCATCATACATATCCTCCATCCCATAGTCAAGTGCCCATATACCCATCATACATATCCTATATCCCATAGTCGAGTGCCCATATACCCATCATACATCCTCCATCCCATAGTCCCATGCCCATATACCCATCAGTCCCATGCCCATATACCCATCATACATACTGTATGCACGATCCCATAGGCCCGTGCCCATATACCCATCAAACATATCCTCCATCCCATAGTCGAGTGCCCATATACCCATCACACATCCTCCATCCCATAGTCCCATGCCCATATACCCATCATACATATTCGCCACCCCATAGTCGAGTGCACATATGCCCATCACACATCCTTCATCTCATGGTCCCATGCCCATATACCCATCATACATATCCTCTATCCCATAGTCCCGTGCCCATATATCCATCATACATATCCGCCATCCCATAGTCCCGTGCCCATATACCCGTCATACATATCCTCCATCCCATAGTCCAGTGCCCATATACCCATCACACATCCTCCATCCCACAGTCCCATGCCCATATACCCATCATTGTTGTGAGTTCAATTTCCCCTTCACTACTGAGGCCCAAGGAACTCCCTCTTCTGGTAAAGAAATGT
The DNA here is from genome assembly GCF_039654945.1 of Dendrobates tinctorius. NCBI lineage: Eukaryota > Metazoa > Chordata > Amphibia > Anura > Dendrobatidae > Dendrobates > Dendrobates tinctorius. Next base: position 96,831,423 of record NW_027361696.1, on the reverse strand, counting down.
AGTGAGCCTGATTATCAAACACCTGAGTCTGATGATGATGACTGGCTGAGTGGAGTTACTGACTTCAGGTGATTTCTCCTGTGTCCTGAGTAAAGCAAACTGTGCTCAAAGCTACCTGTGGAGCGGGCAGCAACCGAATAGATGCGTACTTCAGAGCCGCAGGAGCTGAAGCACGTGACTGCTAGAGGCGTGGCTTAAACTCCACAGAGCTAGGAGCTGCAAGACAGTTCCTAGCAGAGTAACTGCGAGACAAAGTTACCCGGGGGCATAGACAGTGAGAATAGTCAGGACGTAGCCAATGAGTCACACACAGAGATAGCTGCAAGGTACAAGAGGGGCGAGCAGAGAGTTGTCAGGTCACAGGCAATGAGTCATACACAAATAATAACGCAGTACAAAATCAACAGGCAAACTTACAACGGGATACAGAATCGGGTCAGAACCATATAAACAAGCTATAGCAACACACAGGCACACGGGGGTCAGCACACTAGGCCAAAGGCAAAAGTATAACTGGCAGGGATAGAAGCTACCCAGGGGTTTATGAAGCTTTCCCAGAACCAGAAAGAGGCCACAATCATTAACCCCAAGTGTGCAGGTCAAAACCTGCACAGAGCTCCAGAGATTAACCCCCGGTGTGCAGCTCAAAAAACCTGCACTGGGATCATGACACTTTTACTTTGGGGTCTGCTCTGGGGCAGTTTAGATTTCCTTTTCTGTCTTTAGGCTATTTAGCGCTCCGGCTGTGATCGAGGGGTCTAGGGCATCGTAGGAAGCCCCCACGGCTACTGCTAGTTGTGTTGATAGGGGTCTGCAATCTGATAGTTGCCAACTTCTCTGGTTTTCTGGGTTTTCTGGACGTAGCTTCTATTTTTGTGTCTGCCTCCTACGGTGACTCAATCATAACAGAATCACCCGCCATACCACAGATCCTAGGGTACTCAATAGCAGGAAAGAATTGTATAAAAAAAAAAAAAAAAGTGTGTATATTTTTTCCTCTATATCTCTGAGGCCGTAGAGATTGTCTGATCGTGTGGAGCAGCTCGCTGCGGAAGTGCGGGGAATTTCCGCCTACCTTGCTCATTCACATGCTGCTGAACCAAAGATTAATACACCTGATGTATTTTTTGGGGATCGGTCTAAATTTTTGAATTTCAAAAATAATTGTAAATTATTTTTTGCCTTGAAGCTTAACTCGTCAGGGAGCTCCGTGCAGCAGGTTAAAATTGTCATCTCTTTGCTGCGTGGCGATCCCCAGGATTGGGCGTTTTCTTTGAAACCAGATGATCCTATTCTGACTAATGTGAACGCATTTTTTCAGGCCTTGGGGTTGTTGTATGACGAACCTAATGCCATTGATCAGGCTGAAAAGACCCTGCTGGCATTGAACCAGGGTCGTGATTCTGCAGAATTGTACTGTAAAAAATTCCGAAAGTGGGCACTACTTACTACCTGGAATGATAATGCCTTTGCTGCTTTCTTTCGGAAGGGGTTGTCAGAAGCCGTTAAAGATACTATGGTGGGATTTCCTGTTCCCTCTGGTCTTGACGATTCTATGTCATTAGCCATTCAGGTTGATCGGCGTTTGCGCGAACGCAAAGCTGCACAAGAGGTGTTGCCACCTGTTGAACAAATGTCTGAACCTATGCAATGTGATAGAGTTTTTTCCAGAGAGCAGCGACAGGAGTTCAGAAGGCGTAATAAGTTGTGTTTTTTCTGTGGAGATGCCTCGCATATTATTTCTGTCTGTCCTAAACAAGAGAAACGCTTTGCACACACGTTTTCTGTTGGTGGTGTTCAACCTAAGTTTCTTCTGGCTATTACTCTGATCTGCTCCCTGTCCACATTTTCCGCCAAGGCTTTTGTGGATTCGGGAGCAGCCCTAAACCTAATGGACTTGGATTTTGCTAAACGTTGTGGATTTCCGATGACACCTCTGCAGACGCCTATCCCTTTGAGGGGGATTGATGCTACTCCTTTGGCTAAAAATAAACCTCAGTTTTGGACCCAGGTGGTAATGCGGGTCGCCCCAGACCATCAAGAAAATTGCAGGTTTTTGGTGTTGCATAATCTGCATGATACTATTGTTCTGGGGTTTCCCTGGTTACAAATTCATAATCCAGTTTTGGATTGGAAATCTGTGTCTGTGGTGAGTTGGGGTTGTCGGTGTGCCTTTAGTGAGGCTCCGGTGTTTTCCATCTCTCCTCAGTCGCATGATGTTCCTGATTATTTGGCGGACTTTTATGATGTATTTAGTGAGAATGAGTCTGCGTCTCTGCCTCCTCATAGGAGTTATGACTGTGCAATTGAACTGAGCCCGGGGTGTAAATTTCCCAAGGGTCGGCTCTTCAATTTATCTGTACCCGAGCACGAGGCTATGCGATCCTATATTAAGGAGGCGTTGGAGAAGGGTCATATTAGACCATCCTCGTCACCCTTAGGTGCCGGGGTTTTTTTTGTAGCCAAAAAGGATGGATCATTAAGACCTTGTATTGATTATCGTGCCCTCAACAAAATTACTGTTAAATATCAGTATCCGTTACCCCTGATTTCTGATCTATTCTCCAGAGTTAAAGGTGCTTGCTGGTTTACCAAGCTTGACCTCAGGGGGGCGTATAATCTTATTCGCATTAAGCATGGGGATGAATGGAAGACGGCGTTTAATACTCTGGAGGGACATTGAGTACCTGGTGATGCCTTTTGGGCTCACTAATGCCCCTTCTGTATTCCAGTGCTTCATGAACGATATTTTCCGAGATTTTGTCGATAAATTTTTGATTATCTATCTGGATGATATTTTGATCTTCTCCAAGGATTGGGATTCTCATGTGGAACATATTCGGACTGTGTTCCGGATCTTGAGGGAGAATTCCCTCTATGTCAAAGGATCTAAATACCTTTTTGGAGTACAGAGGATTTCTTTTTTGGGATTTATTTTGTCCCCGTCAACTATTGAAATGGACCCGGCCAAGGTACAGGCCATTTACGATTGGGTTCAGCCCACTTCTTTGAAGGCCCTCCAGAAGTTTTTGGGTTTTGCTAATTTTTATCGGAAATTTATAGCAAAATTTTCTAGTATTGCCAAGCCATTGACTGATTTGACTAAGAAGGGTGCTGATGTGTTAAATTGGTCTCCGGAGGCTGTTTCTTCCTTTCAGGAGCTGAAGCGAAGATTCACCTCCGCCCCAGTTTTGCGGCAACCTGATGTCTCACTTCCGTTCCAGGTAGAGGTGGATGCTTCTGAGATTGGTGCAGGAGCTGTTTTGTCCCAAAAGGATCCTGTAACATCTAAAATGAATCCCTGTGCTTTCTTTTCCCGAAAGTTCTCTCCATCTGAACGTAACTATGATGTGGGGAATCGGGAACTGTTGGCCATGAAATGGGCATTTGAGGAGTGGAGACATTGGTTGGAGGGAGCTAAGTATCAAGTCGTGGTCCTCACTGACCACAAGAATTTGATTTACCTAGAGTCGGCTAAGCGCTTGAACCCTAGACAGGCTAGGTGGGCCTTGTTTTTTACACGTTTTGATTTTGTGGTTTCTTTTCTTCCTGGAACTAAGAATGTCAAGGCAGACGCCCTCTCTAGGAGCTTCTTTGCTGATTCTCCTGTGGTGACCAAGCCTGCTACCATCTTAGGTGAAGGGGTAGTTCTTTCTGCCATCTCGCCCGATTTGAGACGTGCTCTGGAAGAGTTCCAGGAGGACAAACCTGAGCGTTGTCCCAGTGGAAAGTTGTATGTTCCTGACCAGTGGAAGAAGAGAGTGATGTCTGAAGTTCATTGCTCTGCTTTGGCTGGTCATCCAGGTATTTTTGGTACTAGAGATCTGGTGAGTCGGTCTTTTTGGTGGCCCTCCTTGTCTCGTGATGTCAGGAATTTTGTGCAGTCCTGTGGGACGTGCTCTCGGTCTAAATCGTGTTCTCGCTCTAGTGGGTTGTTGATGCCTTTGCCTGTCCCCAAGAGGCCATGGACCCATATTTCAATGGATTTCATCTCTGATATGCCTGTCTCTCAAAGGATGACTGTTATTTGGGTGATTTGTGATAGGTTCTCTAAGATGATTCATCTTGTACCACTCCCTAAGTTGCCGTCTTCCTCTGAGTTGGTGCCCCTGTTTTTACAACAGGTGGTTCGCTTGCACGGGATTCCTGAGAACATTGTATCTGACAGAGGAGTTCAGTTTGTGTCTAGATTTTGGAGAACTTTCTGTTCCAAGCTGGGAATTCAGTTGTCCTTCTCCTCTGCTTTTCACCCTCAGACCAATGGGCAGACAAAGAGAACAAACCAGACCTTGGAGTCATATTTGAGATGTTTTATTTCTGCTGATCAGGATGATTGGGTTTCATTTTTGCCCTTGGCTGAATTTGCTTTAAATAATAGAGCTAGTTCTGCCACTTTGATGTCACCTTTTTTTTGTAACTTTGGGTTTCATCCTCGATTTTCTTCAGGGCAGGTGGAGCCCTCTGCCTGCCCAGGTGTTGACACTGTGGTGGAGAGAATGCACCAGATCTGGGACCAAGTGGTGGATAAGTTATCTCTCTCCCCTGAAAAGGCCCAGCGGTATTCCAACCGACATAGGACCATTGGTCCCCAGTTTAAGGTTGGTGATATGGTGTGGTTATCATCAAAAAATATTGCTATGAAGGTGGCTTTTCCTAAGTTTAAGCCTAGATTTATTGGACCTTACAAGATTTTGGAGATTATTAATCCGGTCTCTTTTCATTTGGCTCTTCCTGTCACATTTAAAATCCATAATGTATTCCATAAATCTTTGTTGTTCCGGGGGTGGCACCTCCAGACCCTGTATTGGTTGAAGGTAACATGGAATATGAGGTAGAGAAAGTACTGGATTCCCGTCTGGCTAGACGGAGACTCCAGTATTTGTTTAAGTGGAAGGGTTATGGTCAGGAGGATAATTCCTGGGTCTCTGCCTCTGATATTCATGCCAAAAGATTGGTGCGTGCCTTTCATCGGGCTCACCCTGATCGCCCTGGTGGCGTGGTTGAGGGTTCGGTGACCCCTCCTCAAGGGAGAGGTACTGTTGTGAGTTCATTTTCCCCTTCACTACTGAGGCCCGAGGAACTCCCTCTTCTGGTAAAGAAAGGTAGTGAGCCTGATTATCAAACACCTGAGTCTGATGATGATGACTGGCTGAGTGGAGTTACTGACTAGATATAAGGCTGCCGACGCCCTTCTGCCCTGCGGGTGATTTCTCTGTGGGATCCTTGGAGACCAGTCTGAATTCCTGCTCCTCTAAAGCTAAGTTTTCTGCTCGGCTTTTTGCATTTGTGCTTAGACTTTGTTTTGCTTTGTTTTTCTGGATTTCTGCCATTCCCTGCTGGGGTGTGCTGAATTCCTTTAGCTCTGTCTTCTGAAAATACCTGAGTGCTGATTTAGTTTTTGAAGCCTAGCTGCTTCAGGGTCTTTTTCATATCAGCTTGTTGGCTTATGTCTTTGAGAGGGTTTTGGCAGATTGCAGATAGCAACCTTCCTTTCCTGTTCTGTTTAGCTAGCTTGGACCCCATCGTTTGCTCAGCCTATCTTTCTATCTGTGTGAGTGTTTTTTCATCTTGCTTCACCGTCATTATATGTTGGGGGCTGCCTTTTACTTTGGGGTCTGCTCTGGTGCAGTTTAGATTTCCTTTTCTGTCTTTAGGCTATTTAGCGCTCCGGCTGTGATCGAGGGGTCTAGGGCATCGTAGGAACCCCCCACGGCTACTGCTAGTTGTGTTGATAGGTTCAGGGGTCTGCAATCTGATACTTGCCAACTTCTCTGGTTTTCTGGACGTAGCTTCTATTTTTGTGTCTGCCTCCTACGGTGACTCAATCATAACACATCATGCATATCCTCCATCCCATAGTCCAGTGCTCATATACCCATCACACATCCTCCATCCCATAGTCAACCATTATGACATCATGATGATCGGCGGGGCTTGCAACCTATGATGACATCAGCGTTGCCATGGCAACCATTATGACATCATAATGAAGGGCGGGGCTTGATACACACACTTTTTCCCCATTATGTAGATAGGGGCAAAAATTGTTTGGTGAATTGGAACGTGCGGGGTTAAAATTTCACCTCACGACATAGCCTAGGACACTCTCGGGGTCCAGACGTGTGACTGTGCCAAATTTTGTGGCTGTAGCTGCGATGGTGCGGATGCCAATCCCGGACATACACACATGCATACATACATACATACATACATATATACATACACACACTTGAGCTTTATATATTAGATAAAGATAATACAGTGTACACATATATATGTAAGAGCAAAGGTATGACCACATATGTACATAGGAAAAGAGGGACCATACAATATATAATATATACATGTACATATACATAATCATGATAATGTACTGCAGTATAAAGAAAACTAAGTGATTAAAGAGGCTCCAATTCAGGTCCGCCATTTTGTAGTCCTTCAAAAAAATGTGCAGTAAAGCACATAAGATATTCATATTTCTATACATAGAATCCATTGAAGATCATCCCAGGAAGGAAATACTGTTAGGAACGGCGTAACGCACTAAATAAAAATAATAATAAAATGCGTTCGCTGCTCGGGGTCTACCATGCCAGTAGGTGATATAACCGCTGCTAAGTGGTGGCAGGTGCAATATGGCGGAAATGCGCACAGGGTTAAACTTCACCCAGGTGCGCAGGGCAATCTCAGTTGACTCACAGAGATGCCAAAAGCACAAACACAAATGACTGAGCCTGTTGTAGTCAGAGTACTCCGTAAAAAACGCACACACGGTATAAGGTCACAGGAGTAGCCCAAGACGGCGGCACTACGTCCGTCTAGACCTACAGTTTGCACGGCGTTGCAACTGCGAACGCAAAGAAGGCTGCTCCTGCAGCGCGGCATGGACACTGCCACTAAACGACAAAGGCAAGGCGCAAGCGCAATGTTGGACACTAGCAGCTGTGGATGTTTGCAGCAGAGGAGCGCTGGCACTGATTCTAACTCAGTCCCTATCCACTTGCGTAATATCAGAGGGAAGGGGTTTCAAATGAGTCAGTCACCAGAATCATGCATCCGTCCTCATACACACAGCAGCAAGTAAGTCTATACTAGCGCATGGCGGAACAGCCATGCGTGACCTTTTATAGCAGCCGGGACCTTCTGCATGCTTCCAGATCTCTGAGATGGACCAATGAGAACTGGAGCAGAACCTGAGCACATGACTCCCGATCTCCAATGGGAGATCGTCCCATGAGCATGTCCAGTAAGAGGACAGAAGGACTTAGCCTCAGGAGAGATTTGCTACAAGGCAATCTCCTCTGCAATCTCCTCTGCAGTGGATAAATAGGAGGAGAGTGCAGAATGTGAGGATCTGGATCCCTGCTGAGTAAACGCAGAAATCTGACTCCTAACATTACCCCCCCTCCTAGTGCCCCCCTCTCCCTGAGCTTTACGATCCACCAACTTGTGCCCGTAAGAGGTATAGGCCTCAGACTCGTCCAAAGGCAAGTCTGATGTCCCGGTAGGTGACAGAGAGACCCGGGACACGTGGAGGGCCTCAGGGGTGGCAAGATCGCCAGGTTTGAGAAGGGACCCGTGGGAGACAGTGGGAGCGGAAGTTAAAGTGGAACGCCACCGTGTATCAGCAGGCGTCTCCGCTCTTCGCTTAAGGAGGCTATTCCGAGCACAAAAGGCGCAGGCCAGCATATATTTTTTAACATTCCGAGCCCTATGCGGCCACCAGTAAGACCCTGCCAGGAGTTTTGTGGTCTGCATATAGCCACAGTGACCACCCCTCCTGGACGTGTGTGCCCAGGCAAGAACCTTTGGCCGAAGGTGGGGAGGAACAAGGGTCTTACCCGGCGGTACAGAATTTGGCTGTTGCGGGGCACTGTTGTTCTGAGACACCGCGTGTTGATAAATATGACCGCAACTGGAGTCTTGTGCCTGAGACACCTGGAGAATGGCGCGAGACACCTCCATGGGCTCTGGGGGTGGAACCTCTGGCTCGGGTAGCTCCAGAGGCTCAAAAAAATTTGGGAGCCGGAGTAATCTTCCGTTTGGATTGAGCACGCTCCATACCGCGCTCCGAAAAACGGAGGTCAATGCGGGTGGAAATGGCAATCAGCTCTTCCAAACTGGCAGGAACCTCTCTAGTGGAGAGAGCATCTTTAACGTGCTCCACCAAACCTCTCCAAAACACAGGGATGAGGGCTTTATCGGACCACTTCAACTCGGAAGCCAGTGTCCGAAAACGGACGGCATACTGACTAACCGAGAGAGCACCCTAAGTCAAAGCAAGAAGCTGAAGAGAGGTATTGTGTATGACCCGTGGACCGAGGAAGGCCTGCTTAATAGCTGTTAGAAAGTGAGCAGTGGTCCGGACCTCTGGGTCACCACGCTCCCATAGTGGCGTAGCCCACTCCAACGCTTTGCTCGACAGCAGGGAAACCAGAAACCCCACCTTGGCCCGTTCCGTAGGGAATCACGCAGCCAGTAACTCCAGCTGAATGGAGCACTGGCTGATGAAACCCCTACAGGAGGCGCCATCGCCAGAAAATTTATCGGGCAACGGGAGGCGGGTAACTGTCGGCGCGGGGGAGGAGGTGGACATACGGGAAACCGCATCTGTGATTGCCTTTACAGCAGCTTTGGTGGATTGTGCAGCTGAACGAGCCCTCTCAAGAGTGGCCAGCCAGCCCTCAAGCTGCCGAATACACTATAAGAGTTGCTGCTGTTCTGCCATCACTAGCCAGACCCTGGCGCTAGTATAATGTTAGGAATGGCGGAACGCACTAAATAAAAATAATAATAAGGTGCGTTCGCTGTTCGGGGTCTACCGTGCAGTAAGTGATATAACCGCTGCTAAGTGGTGGCAGGAGCAATATGGCGGAAAAGCGCACAGGGTTAAACTTCACCCAGGTGTGCAAAGCATTCTCAGTTGACTCACAGAGATGCCAAAAGTACAAACACAAATGACTGAGCCTGTTGTAGTCACAGTACTCAGTAAAAAACGCACACACGGTATAAGGTCACAGGAGTAGCCCAAGACGATGGTACTACGTCCGTCTAGACCTACCGTGTGCATGGCGTTGCAACTGCAAACGCAAAGGAGGCTGCTACTGCAGCGCGGCGTGGACACTGCCGCTAAACGACAAAGGCAAGGCGCAAGCGCAATGTCGGACGCTAGCAGCTGTGGATGTTGGCAGCAGAGGAGCGCTGGTGCTGATTCTAAATAAATCCCTATCCACGTGCGTAAAATCAGAGGGAAGGGGTTTCAATTGAGTCAGTCACCAGAATCATGCATCCGTCCTCATACACACAGCAGCAAGTAAGTCTATACTAGCGCATGGTGGAACAGCCATGTGCGCCTTTTATAGCAGCCGGGACCTTCTGCATCCTCCAGATCTCTGAGATGGACCAATGAGAACTGGAGCAGGATCTGAGCACATGACTCCCGATCTCCAATGGGAGATCGTCCCATGAGCATGCCCAGTAAGAGGACAGAAGGACAGCCTCAGGAGAGATTTGCTGCAAGGCAATCTCCTCTGCAATCCCCTCTGCAGTGGATAAATAGGAAGAGAGTGCAGAATGTGAGGATCTGGATCCCTGCTGAGTAAACGCAGAAATCCGACTCCTAACAAATACAACCATACCCCTCTCAAATGTCCGTAGTACGATATAAGAAAGAGAAACGAAGTAGACAAACACGATCCTCCAAAGATCCGGAAAATGAACATGTGTGAAGAGCAACACCAAACATCTACATAAAAAAAAGAAAAATAATTAAAATCAAATATAAACAGAAAATGCGGAATTACATCATGACACAGTGTACTAGTGACTACAAGAATGACGCAAAGCTGATGTTTTCATTAAGTCTCCGAGGCTGGTATCAAAGGTCCAAATCCAGCGGGATTCCAACTGACCAAGGCGTTTCGACAAATTACCTCCCCTAATGTTAATATCCTGGGCATCAATCCCCCGTACCCTAAGAGTGCTGTCACAATGGCGAACAATTTTAAAGTGTTTAGGGATCGTTTTGAGGGTGGCCATATCCGTGTGATTCATAGCTGCTTGAATACCCAGGACATGTTCCCGGATACGAACTTTGAACTGTCTTGTCGTCATCCCAACAGGGGCAAGTTACATAATATATCACACTTTAAAATTGTTCACCAATGTGACAGCACTCTTCTTAGGGTACGGGGGATTGATTCCCTGGATATTAACATTAGGGGAGGCAATTTGTCGAAACGCCTTGGTCAATTGGAATCCCGCTGGATTTGGACCCTCGATACCATTCAGCCTTGGGGACTTAATGAAAACATCAGCTTTGCGCCGTTCCTGTAGTCATTAGTACACTGTGTCATGATGTAATTCCGCATTTTCTGTATTTATTTGATTTGAATTATTTTTCTTTTTTTATGTAGATATTTGGTGTTGCTCTTCATATATGTTCATTTTCCGGATCTTTGGAGGATCGCGTTTGTCTACTTCGTTTCTCTTTCTTATATCGTACTACGGAAATTTGAGAGGGAAATGGTTGTATTTCCTTCCTTGGATGATCTTTGATGGATTCTTTGTATAGAAATATGGATATCTTATGTGCTTTATTGCACATTTTTTTGAAGGACTACAAAATTGTGGACCTGAATTGGGGCCTCTTTAATCACTTAATTTTCTTTATACTGCAATACATTATCATGATTATGTATATGTACATGTATATATTATATATTGTACTTTTGACCTGAAGGAATGGTCCCTCTTTTCCTATGTACATATGTGGTCATACCTTTGCTCTTACATATATATGTGGACACTGTATTATCTTTATTATATATATATATATATATAGTGTATATATGTATGTGTATACATTGTACTTGATTGGCTCTGAAAGAATTGTTCCTCATTTTTCGTGTGCATATGTGTTCATGCCCTTGTTGTCATATATTTATGTATTCCATCAGTGATGCATGTTCACATATTTTGATTGATATCGTATATCCTATCTCCCTATATCACCAAAGATGTATAGACTCATTCTCGTGTTACTTAAGTATGCGCTATGCGATTTCTCCAAATCCGTTTTTATTTGGTCTTTGTGCAATATATGCCCTTAAATCTGCCCTCCTTCAAGATGGCTGACGGTGTGCTTCATTGCCGCGCGTGTGCGCTCCCACCCTCTGTCTGTGCTGGTACCTCGTCCTGATTGGTTGCCGCTGGATCACTTGGGGCCCCATGTGTTTCCAGTGATGTCATATGGGGGAGGCGGCTCGCTCGGCGTTGTGCGTGGACCACGCATGCGTGGACCACGCTTGCGTGGTAGTGCGGCACTTCTGGTATGCGCCATATATATACAGGCGCTTTTGTACTGCCATGTTGTGCCCCCGAAGAAAGGAGCGTCTGCGCTCCGAAACGCGCGTCGGGACGGGTGGGCTGGTCCTGTACGGGATTCCACTCTGCATAAGGTAATTACCATTTAGGTATTGCGATACTTGCTCTATGTGCTTAGGTTCTGTGTCTACCCTGTTATGTCAAGATAATGGATGATTCTGGGGGATATTTACCTAATAATATATGAGTTGATGATGATAATGTTTACTGACATGGGTGGTGGCTGTGATAAAACACTCCGGGATCACCTTTGCTGGGGTCAAAGGTCACGTGCGTTCAGCATGAAACTCAGGCGCAGAGCTGGGATTCGTGTATAACTGACCCTGGGTCAGGTTTATTAACGGTGAAAGCAATGCAAAAGGAAATAAAACATAAAACAAATCCTTGCCTGTCCGGCACTAACTAAACAATGGACAACCTAACTACCAACTGGCGGGCTTCTCCCGTCCAGCCAAACCACAGTTGCAGTGGGCACTGCTTCCACTCACGTGTGTCTCTCACACAGACAGGCTCTCTGTGTTCCCAGGCTGAGACACTCACACAACCACCTTGCATCCTTTTATATCCACCTCCCATTATCCATTAGTAAGCAGGTGCGATACTGACCAGACTAGGCCACATAGGAAAGGAATCTGGGCGAGATATACCTGCCCTCATCCACTATTCCCACATGATTCTCACATATCCCCCCTTCTGCTCAGACCACTCCGGTCGAGCAATGACACCCGCCAAACAGTGCACTCGGGACAGGGCATCTGCATTTCCCATCTGTACCCCTGGGCGGTGCTCCACCGTAAAAGTGTAGGCCTGCAGGGCAAGGAACCACCGGGTCACTCGGCTATTCCGTTCCTTGTTCAAGTGCATCCACTTGAGAGGGGCATGGTCAGTGATCAGCCTGAACTTTCGGCCCACCAGGTAATATTTGAGGGCCTCTAGAGCCCACTTAATGGCGAGGCACTCTTTTTCTACGACTGCATACCTTTGCTCGTGTTTATTCAGCTTCCTGCTGAGATAGAGGACTGGGTGTTCCACTCCATCCCTCACTTGTGAGAGTACAGCCCCGACACCGGTATCAGAGTCATCCGTTTGTACCACAAACTCACTGCGGAAGTCCGGAGTCACCAGTACGGGCTGAGAGCAAAGTGCCCGTTTTAGGCTATGGAAGGCTTCTTCAGCCGCTAAACTCCATTTAATCATGACGGAGTCTTTCCCTTTTGTAAGATCCATCAGGGGGGTAGCGATGGCTGCAAAATTGGGTATGAACCGGCGATAATAACCGGCGATCCCCAGGAAGGCTTGCACCTGCTTCTTGTTGACAGGTTGTGGCCAGTCCTGAACCGCCTGAATCTTATCAACCTGGGGTTTAACAACACCCCTCCCAATTACATACCCCAAATACCGGGCTTCTTCTAGCCCGGTGTGACATTTCTTGGGGTTCGCGGTTAGACCTGACTCCCACAGGTCGTCAATCACAGCTTGTACTTTCTGGAGATGAGTCTCCCAGTCCAAGCTGCAAATGACAATGTCATCCAAATAGGCCGAAGCATACCGCCTATGTGGCCTCAAGACTCGATCCATCAGTCTCTGGAAGGTCGCCGGTGCCCCGTGCAGTCCAAACGGCATAAACACATACTGAAATAAACCTTCAGGCGTAGCAAATGCTGTCTTTTCTCTGGCAGCCTCCACCAGAGGGATCTGCCAATACCCCTTTGTTAGGTCTAGGGTCGTAATATACCGGGCTTTTCCTAACCGATCTATTAACTCGTCGACCCGGGGCATGGGGTAGGCATCAAATTTTGAGACCGCATTCAGTTTCCTGAAGTCATTGCAGAACCGGATGGTGCCGTCCGGTTTAGGAATTAGCACAATCGGGCTGGACCACGCACTGTGCGATTCCTCAATGACTCCTAACTCTAACATTGCCTTCACTTCTCGGGAAACGGCTTCACGGCGCGCTTCTGGGATTCGGTAGGGCTTTACGTGAACTGTGACACCAGGTTCCGTTACGATGTCATGTTTCATTAGCATAGTCTGCCCGGGTTTTTCTGAGAAAAACTTTTGGTTGTGAAGGAGAAACTGCCTGACTTCCGTCTTTTGCCGCTCCGAGAGAGTCTCTGCAACCCGTACCTCCGGTACGGTATGTGAGCAGACAGGACGGGCCAGCTCCGCTGACAAGGCAGACCGATCCTTCCAGGGCTTTATCAGATTTACATGATAAATCTGTTCAGGTTTCCGTTTACCTGCCTGGTATACTTTGTAGTTTACTTCACCAACTCTTTCCTTGATCTCAAAGGGGCCCTGCCACTTTGCCAGGAACTTACTGTCCACCGTGGGGACCAGGATCAACACCCTATCTCCGGGTGCAAACGTACGGATCTTGGCGCCCCTATCAAAGATTCTTTTATGGGCTCCTTGAGCCTGTATCATGTGTTCTTTGACGATAGGCATAACAGCCGCAATACGGTCCTGCATTTGTGTGACGTGATCTATCACTGTTTTAAACGGAGTGACCTGACCCTCCCAGGTTTCTTTTGCAACGTCTAACAGTCCGCGAGGACGTTGGGCGTACAATAACTCGAAAGGCGAGAATCCCGTGGAAGACTGGGGTACTTCCCTGATGGCAAAAAGCAAATACGGAAGTAAATAGTCCCAGTTCTTCCCATCCTTGTCTATCACCTTTCTCAGCATCTGCTTCAGAGTTTTATTGAACCGTTCGACCAACCCGTCTGTTTGAGGGTGATACACGGATGTGCGTAACGGTTCAATTTGTAACAATCGGCAGAGCTCCTTCATTACCCTGGACATAAAGGGGGTCCCCTGGTCGGTGAGTATCTGTTTTGGTATACCGACCCGACTAAACACATGCACCAGTTCCTTGGCAATCGTCTTGGTGGCCGTGTTACGCAAAGGGATGGCCTCCGGGTAACGAGTGGCATAATCCAAGATGACCAGGATATGTTGGTGTCCACGTGCAGACCGTGGAAGGGGCCCAACTAAATCCATCCCAATCCTCTCAAACGGGACTTCAATAATAGGTAGGGGTATCAAAGGGCTACAGAACCGGGGCTTAGGAGCAGAGGCTTGGCAGTCAGGACAAGACTCACAATATACTCGAATATCGTGATGCATGCCTGGCCAAACAAAACAGTGTAATATCCTTTCGGTGGTTTTCTGGACTCCCAGGTGACCTCCCATCACATGTCCGTGGGCCAGGTCCAGCACCTGCCGCCGGTAGGGTTTTGGCACGACTAATAGTTGACTAACCATATCTTCCCCCTTTTTCTCTATCTGATAGAGTAAATCATTCTCCAGAACCATGTAAGGATATGCCAGCCTAAAGCCAGGTTCAACGGGTACCCCATTTATCACTTTTACATTTGTCCTAGCCTGAGAAAGGGTAGGATCCTTTATTTGCTCGCTTTGGAAGTCATCTTTCTGAACTTCCAAATCTGGCAAACGGGGAGGTGGACGGCTGTCGGCCTCCTCCTCTTCCCCGGTCTCCTCCGTATCACCCGCCATGACTGAAAACGGGAACTGTAGGTCATTTCCAGCAGACTCTTCCCCCGAGTCTTCCGGGGAGACCTCTTCCAGGGGTTCGGGACTCACACGCGCCCTGGGAGAAGTATCATGTACACTATTACCCGAGGGCATCAACTGATTCTCCCACAATTGCCAGAAGTGGGGAAAATCCCGGCCCAGGATAACATCATGCAATAACGCCGGGACGAGTCCCACTTTATGTTGCACAGACCCATAGGAAGTAGTAATGCATATGACTGTGGTGAGGTACTAACAGGTGTCTCCATGCACACACGTTACAGAAAATTTGTCTGATGGTCCAGTCGGGGCTGACACCAGACTGGCCTTTACCAGAGTCACCACACTTCCCGAGTCTAACAATGCCACCACATTTTTGCCATCAACAGTTAAATCACACAAATGTTTTTCCACATCTTTTTGACCGGCATTCACACTCACTACCGGTGCCACCATAGACATGCGGTTTTTAGAGTCTGTGACGTCGCACTGCATGGGTTCAGTAGTGACCGGACAGTTCGCAGCAATATGTCCCATCTCTTGGCAGCGGAAACACCTAACGGGCCCCTTGCTTAGACCATAGTTCGTTACTCTCAGCCTCGCAGTGCGGGCAGTCCCGTTTTCCTCCCCCACTGTCTTAGGGATTTTTCCATCTCCCCTACTCCCTGGAACAGTCTTACCGGTTCCCCGTGGAGATGATGAAGAACGAGGTGGGGTAGCGTCGTCTCGGAGTCCTTCCGCCACGGAGTAACGTTCAACCAGATCCACCAGTTGATCTGCTGTCGTAGGATTTCCATGGCTTACCCACTTCCTCAGGGCTGGCGGTAGAGCTCTCAGGTACTTGTCCATGACGACTCTCTGAATTATCTCTGGCGCTGTCAACACCTCGGGTTGTAGCCACTTCTTCGTCACGTGGACCAGGTCGAACATCTGTGACCGCGGTTGTTTATCCGGCTGATAAGTCCATTGATGCACTCTCTGTGCACGGACAGCGGTCGTCACTCCCAGCCGGGCCAAGATCTCGGATTTCAATTTGTCAAAGTCCTGCGCAGCTTCAGGTTCCAAGTCATAATACGCCTTTTGGGCCTCACCGGAAAGAAACGGGGCAATCAGGCCGGCCCATCGTGCCTTCGGCCATTTTTCTCGCACCGCCGTCCGTTCAAACGTGGTCAGGTATGCCTCGACGTCATCTTCGGTCGTCATCTTCTGCCAGTACCGACTCACGTGAATCACTCTCGACTTGGCTTCCAGGTTAACCTCCTGTAGGCTTGCCAGGCACTGCGCCACCTGCTGGAGAAGCAAACGATCGGTAGCTGTCATGTCCACCAACTCCTTCAGCTGGGCCATCATCACCCGATTAGCTTCTTGCTGGACGGCGGTGGACTGTACCAGCGCTTTCACCACGTCCTCCATGCTCATGCTTGCAACGTGATGCCCGCGTTCTCCACCACAATGTGATAAAACACTCCGGGATCGCCTTTGCTGGGGTCAAAGGTCACGTGCGTTCAGCATGAAACTCAGGCGCAGAGCTGGGATTCGTGTATAACTGACCCTGGGTCAGGTTTATTAACGGTGAAAGCAATGCAAAAGGAAATAAAACATAAAACAAATCCTTGCCTGTCCGGCACTAACTAAACAATGGACAACCTAACTACCAACTGGCGGGCTTCTCCCGTCCAGCCAAACCACAGTTGCAGTGGGCACTGCTTCCACTCACGTGTGTCTCTCACACAGACAGGCTCTCTGTGTTCCCAGGCTGAGACACTCACACAACCACCTTGCATCCTTTTATATCCACCTCCCATTATCCATTAGTAAGCAGGTGCGATACTGACCAGACTAGGCCACATAGGAAAGGAATCTGGGCGAGATATACCTGCCCTCATCCACTATTCCCACATGATTCTCACATGGCTTATACAGCCCTATATACAGTGGGGCAAAAAAGTATTTAGTCAGTCAGCAATAGTGAAAGTTCCACCACTTAAAAAGATGAGAGGCATCTGTAATTTACATCATAGGTAGACCTCAACTATGGGAGACAAACTGAGAAAAAAAAATCCAGAAAATCACATTGTCTGTTTTTTTTTCATTTTATTTGCATATTATGGTGGAAAATAAGTATTTTGTCAGAAACAAGCAATCAAGATTTCTGGCTCTCACAGACCTGTAACTTCTTCTTTAAGAGTCTCCTCTTTCCTCCACTCATTACCTGTAGTAATGGCACCTGTTTAAACTTGTTATCAGTATAAAAAGACACCTGTGCACACCCTCAAACAGTCTGACTCCAAACTCCACTATGGTGAAGACCAAAGAGCTGTCAAAGGACACCAGAAACAAAATTGTAGCCCTGCAACAGGCTGGGAAGACTGAATCTGCAATAGCCAACCAGTTTGGAGTGAAGAAATCAACTGTGGGAGCAATAATTAGAAAATGGAAGACATACAAGACCACTGATAATCTCCCTCGATCTGGTGCTCCACGCAAAATCCCACCCCGTGGGGTCAGAATGATCACAAGAACGGTGAGCAAAAATCCCAGAACCACGCAGGGGGACCTAGTGAATGAACTGCAGAGAGCTGGGACCAATGTAACAAGGCCTACCATAAGTAACACACTACGCCACCATGGACTCAGATCCTGCAGTGCCAGACGTGTCCCACTGCTTAAGCCTGTACATGTCCGGGCCCGTCTGAAGTTTGCTAGAGAGCATTTGGATGATCCAGAGGAGTTTTGGGAGAATGTCCTATGGTCTGATGAAACCAAACTGGAACTGTTTGGTAGAAACACAACTTGTCGTGTTTGGAGGAAAAAGAATACTGAGTTGCATCCATCAAACACCATAGCTACTGTAAAGCATGGTGGTGGAAACATCATGCTTTGGGGCTGTTTCTCTGCAAAGGGGCCAGGACGACTGATCCGGGTACATGAAAGAATGAATGGGGCCATGTATCGTGAGATTTTGAGTGCAAACCTCCTTCCATCAGCAAGGGCATTGAAGAGGAAATGTGGCTGGGTCTTTCAACATGACAATGATCCAAAGCACACCGCCAGGGCAACGAAGGAGTGGCTTCGTAAGAAGCATTTCAAGGTCCTGGAGTGGCCTAGCCAGTCTCCAGATCTCAACCCTATAGAAAACCTTTGGAGGGAGTTGAAAGTCCGTGTTGCCAAGCGAAAAGCCAAAAACATCACTGCTCTAGAGGAGATCTGCATGGAGGAATGGGCCAACATACCAACAACAGTGTGTGGCAACCTTGTGAAGACTTACAGAAAACGTTTGACCTCTGTCATTGCCAACAAAGGATATATCACAAAGTATTGAGATGAAATTTTGCTTCTGACCAAATACTTATTTTCCACCATAATATGCAAATAAAATGAAAAAAAAAACAGACAATGTGATTTTCTGGATTTTTTTTTCTCAGTTTGTCTCCCATAGTTGAGGTCTACCTATGATGTAAATTACAGACGCCTCTCATCTTTTTAAGTGGTGGAACTTGCACTATTGCTGACTGACTAAATACTTTTTTGCCCCACTGTACATATGCTATCTGTAAGGACATACTGTCTCGTTTTTTGTACTATATGGAGATATATATATATATATATATATATATATATATATACCTTGCAGGTGTTCCCGTATGAGGGTCAGCCCAACTTGGGTAATTTTATTTGTTGGAATTCATCTGATTCCATCTTTTAGCCCCACTTTTTTCAGTTTGTTTGGTATATTTGGCTACTTGTCCTAATAAAGTTGTCAGTACTTTTTTGGACTTTGTGACTGCTCTTTTTCTGTTGTTGTTGCAATATATTTTTTTACAAGTTTTTTAAGCTTATATAGCATCAATATATACCCAAGAACATGTTATACTGTGTGGATGATCAATATAATACCGATATAAGTTTATGGAGGGTTATGTACCAACAAATTGTGCTTAAGAACATGTAATATTCTATGAATGAGCCAACTAACACTGAAAAAAATGTGAACAATTTTTTTAGAGGGTTAACCCCTTTCTGACATCTGACGTACTATCCCGTCCACGGTACCCGTGCCCGTATAACCGGGGATGAGATAGCATGTCACCCCGGCATATTAACCCCTGGCACACTGCGATTAAACATGATTGCAGTATACTGGGGGCACAGGGAAGAATCGCGCAGGCGCTGAGAAAGCCTCCTCAGTGCCTGTCAGATCGCTGATCTGACACAGTGCACTGCAAAGTGTCAGATCAGCGATCTGAAACTTTACAGTGATGTCCTCATAATAAAATAAAGTAAAAAAAATCAAATATAAAAATATTTTTTTTAAAAAATCCTAAATAATTAACCCCTTCACCCCCAAGGGTGGTTTGCACGTTCATGACCGGGCCAATTTTTACAATTCTGACCACTGTACCTTTATGAGGTCATAACTCTGGAACGCTTCCATGGATCCCGGTGATTCTGATATTGTTTTCTCGTGACATATTGTACTTCATGTTAGTGGTAAAATTTCATTCAAATAACTTGCGTTTATTTGTGAAAAAAACGGAAATTTGGCAAAAATTGAATTTTTATGCCCTTAAATCACAGAGATACGGCACACAAAAAACTTAATAACTAACATTTCCCACATGTTTACTTTACATCAGCACAATTTTGGAACCAAAATTTTTTTTTGTTAGGAAGTTATAAGGGTTAAAAGTTGACCAGCGATTTCTCATTTTTACAACACCATTTTATTTTTAGGACCACATCACATTTGAAGCCACTTTGAGGGGTCTATATGATAGAAAATACCCAAAAGTGACACCATTCTAAAAACTGCACCCCTTAAGGTGCTCAAAACCACATTCAAGAAGTTTATTAACCCATTAGGTGCGTCACAGGAATTTTTTTGAATATTTAAAAAGAAATGAACATCTAACTTTTTCACAAAAAAAATACTTCAGGTTCAATTTTTTTTATTTTACCAATGGTAACAGGAGAAATTGGACTGCAAAAGTTATTATGCAATTTGTCCTGAGTACGCTGATACCTGACTTGTGGGGGGGAACGACTGTTTCGGCGCATGGCAGAGCTCAGAATGGAAGGAGCGCCGTTTGACTTTTTCAATGCAAAATTGGCTGGAATTCAGATCGGACGCCATGTCACGTTTGGAGAGTCCCTGATGTACCTAAACAGTGGAAACCCCCTACAAGTGACCCCATTTTGGAAACTAGACCCCCCAAGGAACTTATCTAGATATGTGGTGAGAACTTTGAACCCACAAGGGCTTTACAGAAGTTTATAACGTACAGCGGTACAATTAAAAAATCATATTTTTTCCACAAAAATGATCTTTTCACCCCAATTTTTATTTTCCCAAGGGTAACAGGACCCTAAAAGTTATTGTGCAATTTGTCCTGAGTATGCTGATACCCCACATGTGGGGGTAAACCACTAGCTGGGCGCATGGCAGAGCTCGGAAGGGAAGCAGCGCCATTTGACGTTTTTGGCTGGAATTGAGATCGGACATCATGTCGCGATTGGAAAACCCCTGATGTACCAAAACAGTGGAAACCCCCCACAAATGACACCATTTTGGAAACTAGACCCCCTAAGGAACTTATCTAGATGTGTGGTGAGAACTTTGAACCCCCAAGGGCTTCACAGAAGTTTATAACATAAAGCCGTACAATTAAAAAATCATATTTTTTCCACAAAAATGATCTTTTCACCCTCAATTCTTATTTTTCCAAGGGTAACAGCACCCTAAAAGTTATTGTGCAATTTGTCCTGAGCACGCTGATACCCCACATGTGGGGGTAAACCACTATTTGGGCGCATGGCAGAGCTCGGAAGGGAGCAGCGCAATTTGACGTTTTTGGCTGGAATTGAGATCGGACACCATGTCGCGATTGGAAAACCCCTGATGTACCTAAACAGTGGAAACCCCCCACAAATGACACCATTTTGGAAACTAGACCCCCTAAGGAACTTATCTAGATGTGTGGTGAGAACTTTGAACCCCCAAGGGCTTCACAGAAATTTATAACATAAAGCCGTACAATTAAAAAATCATATTTTTTCCACAAAAATGATCTTTTCACCCTCAATTCTTATTTTTCCAAGGGTAACAGCACCCTAAAAGTTATTGTGCAATTTGTCCTGAGTACGCTGATACCCCACATGTGGGGGTAAACCACTATTTGGGCGCATGGCAGACCTCGGAAGGAAAGCAGCGCCATTTGACGTTTTTGGCTGGAATTGAGATCAGACACCATGTCGCGATTGGAAAACCCCTGATGTACCTAAACAGTGGAAACCCCCCACAAATGACACCATTTTGTAAACTAGACCCCCCCAAGGAACTTATCTAGATGTGTGGTGAGCACTTTGAACCCCCAAGGGCTTCACAGAAGTTTATAATGCCCGGGCATGAAAATAAAAAAATCCTATTTTTTCCACAAACATGATCAATTAGTCCCCAATTTTTTTATTTTCCCAAGGGTAACAGGAGAAATTGAACCCCAAAAGTTGTTGTCCAATTTGTCCTGAGTATGCTGACACTCCATATGTGGGAGAAAACTACTGTATGGACACACGTCAGGGCTCGGAAGGGAAGTAGTGACGTTTTGGAATGCAGACTTTGATGGAATGGTCTGCGGGTGTCATGTGCGTTTGGAGAGCCCCTGATGTGCCTAAACTATTGAAACTCCCCACAAGTGACCCCATTTTGGACACTAGACCCCCCCACGGAACTTATCTAGATGTGTGGTGAGCACTTTGAACCCCCAAGTGCTTCACAGAAGTTTATAACGCTCGGACGTGAAAATAAAAAAATCATTTTTTTCCACAAAAATGATATTTTTGCCCCCAATTTTTTATTTTCCTAAGGGTAACAGGAGAAATTGGACCCCAAAAATTGTTTTGCAATTTGTCCTGAGTAGGCTGATACCCTACATGTGGGGGTAAAACACTGTTTGGGCGCATGGCAGAGCTTGGAAGGGAAGGAGCACCATATGACTTTTTCAACTCAGAATTGGCTGGAATTGAGATCAGACGCAATGTTGCATTTGGAGAGCCCCTGATGTGCCAAAACAGTGGAAACCCCCAATTCTAACTCCAACCCGAACCCCAACACACCCCTAACCCTAATCTCAGCCCTAACCCTAACCCAAGCCCTAACCCCAACCCTAGCCCTAACCCTAGCCCTAACCCTAATGGAAAAATGGAAATAAATACATTTTTTTTTATTTTATTATTTTTCCCTAACTAAGGGGGTGATAACGGGGGGTTTGATTTACTATTTATGGCGGTTTTTATGTTTGGCAGCTGTCGCACGCTAAAAGACGCTTTTTATTGTAAAAATAGTTTTTGCATCACCACATATTGAGAGCTATAATTTTTCCGTATTTTGACCCACCGAGTCATGTGAGGTCTTATTTTTTGCAGGACGAGTTGTCGTTTTTATCGGTACCATTTTTGGGCACGTGACATTTTTTGATCGCTTTTTATTCCGATTTTTGGGACGCATAATGAACAAAAACCAGCATTTCATGAATTTCTTTTGGGGGAGTGCATTTACACCGTTCCGCGTGCGGTAAAATTGATAAAGCGGTTTTATTCTTCGGGTCAGTACGGTTACAGCGATACCTCATTTAGGTCGTTTTTTTATGTTTTGTCGGTTTTATGCAATGAAAATTATTTTATATAAAAAATAATTATTTTTGCATCGCTTTATTCTGCGAGCTATAACTTTTTTATTTTTTTGCTGATGATGCTGTGTTGCGGCTCATTTTTTGCGGGACAAGATGATGTTTTCAGCGGTACCATGGATATTTATATGCGTCTTTTTGATCGCGCGTTATTACACTTTTTGTTTGGCGGTATGATAATAAATAATTATTTTTTGCTTAGTTTTTTATTTTTATTTTTTAAGGGGTTCGCTAAAGGGGTTAACTAATGGGACAGTTTTATAGGGTGGGTCGTTACGGACGCGGCGATACCTAATATGTGTACTTTTATTTATTTTTTTTTTTTTTTCAAAAAATGAATTTATTGGGGAATATTTTTTTTTTTTTTACTAATTTATTTGGCGATTTTTTAAAAATTATTTTTACACTTTTTTTTAATTTTTTTTTTACTTTATTACATAGTCCCAGGTGGGACATCACTGTCCTGTGACAGATCGCTGATCTGTCACATCACAGATCACTGTGACAGATCAGCGATCTGTCACAGGCAGTGCCGAAGGCTTCCTCATGCCTGCGCTTTGCAGGCACTGAGGAAGCCAGCTCCCTGCAGGCCCCCGAAGGCCCCCGTCACCATCTTGGATCCTGGGGCCTGTAGGGAAAGAGCCCCCCGCAGCAGCGCTGCACATTGCGCTGCCGTGGGGGGCTCAGGGAAGCACGGAGGGAGCCCCCTCCCTGCCGATGCTTCCCTTTAACTCCCGGTACACCGCGATCATGTTTGATCGCGGTGTGCAAGGGGTTAATGTGTCGGGGCGGTCCGTGACTGCCCCTGACACATTGTGCCGGGTGTCAGCTGTGATAATCAGCTGACACCCGGCCGCGATCAGCGGCGCTCACCACGTGGGCGCCGCTGATCGCGGTAGATGTACTATCCCGTCCACGGTCATACGGGCCCGGGTACCGTGGACGGGATAGTACGTCGGATGTCAGGAAGGGGTTAAATAAAAAATTAAAATATTCCCTAATAAATTCTTCTTTTTGTAAATTAAAAGAAAACAATAAAAGTATACATATTTAATATCGCCGCATCTGTAACGACCCGCTCTATAAAACTGTCCCTCTAGTTAGCCCGTTTAGTGAACCCCTTAAAAAAAAAAAGAAAAAAGCAATGCATTATCATCACACCGCCAAACAAAAAGTGCAATAACGCGTGATCAAAAAGAAGTATATAAATAACCATGGTACCGCTGAAAACGTCCTCTTGTCCTGCAAAAAACGAGCCGCCATACAGCCTCATCAGCAAAAAAATAAAAAAGTTAAAGCTCGCAGAATAAAGTGATGCAAAAATAATTATTTTTTTATATAAATTTGATTTATTGTATAAAAGTGCCAAAACATAAAAAATGATATAAATGAGGTATCGATGTAATCATACTGACCAGAATAATAAAATTGCTTTAACTATTTTACCACACGTGGAACGGTGTAAACGCCCCCCAAAAGAAATTCATGAAATGCTGGTTTTTGTTCATTCTATGTCATAAAAATTGGAATAAAAAGCGATCAAAAAAATGACGCGTGCCCAAAAATGGTAGCAATAAAAACGTTAACTCGTCCCGCAAAAAATAAGACCTCACATGACTTTGTGAGTCAAAATAAGGAAAACTTATAGCTCTCAAAATGTGGTGATGCATAAACTATTTTTACAATAAAAAGCGTATTTTAGCCTGTGACTGCTGCCAAATATAAAAACCAGCTATAAATTGTAAATCAACCCCCCGTTATCACCCACTTAGTTAGGGAAAAGTAATAAGTATTAATTTCAATTTTCCCATTAGGGCTAGGGTTAGGGTTAGGGCTAGGGTTAGGGTTGAAATTATGGTTAGAGGTGTGTTGGGGTTAGGGTTGGAGTTAGAATTGTGTGGTTTCCACTATTCAGGCACATCAGGAGCTCTCCAAACGCAACATGGCATCTGATCTCAATTCCAGCCAATTCTGCATTGAAAAAGTCAAACAGTGCTCCTTCCCTTCCAAGCTCTGCCATGCACCCAAACAGTGGTTTACCCCCCATGTATGAGGTATCAGCCTACTCAGGACAAATTGCACAATGCTTGGGGTCCAATTTCTTTTGTTACCCATGAGAAAATAAAAAATTGGGGGCAAAAAATATCATTTTAGGGGAAAAAAAATGATTTTTTTTATTTTTATGGCTCTACGCTATAAACTTCTGTGCAGCACTTGGGGGTTCAAAGTGCTCACCACACATCTAGATAAGTTCCTTGGGGGGTCTAGTTTCCAAAATGGGGTCACTTTGGGAGGTTTCCACAGTTTAGGCACATCAGGGTCTCTCCAAACGTGACATGACACCCACAGACCATTCTATCAAAGTCTGCATTCCAAAACGTCACTACTTCCCTTCTGAGTCCTGACGTGTGCCCATACAGTAATTTTCTCCCACATATGGGGTAT
This sequence comes from Dendrobates tinctorius, assembly GCF_039654945.1. NCBI lineage: Eukaryota > Metazoa > Chordata > Amphibia > Anura > Dendrobatidae > Dendrobates > Dendrobates tinctorius. The sequence continues at coordinate 96,806,371 of NW_027361696.1, read as the reverse complement.
CAGCATACTCAGGACAAATTGGACAGCAACTAGAGTTGAGCGAAATGGGTCAAAAAAATTCAAAAGTCGCCGACTTTCGCCAAAGTCGGGTTTCATGAAACGAAACCCGACCTTAGCGTGAGGTCGGCCACGAGGTTGGCGACTTTAGCAGCAAAGTCGCGTTTCAAAAGATGCTTTAGCGCCCTTTTTCAGCCAATCAGGAAGAACGGACACTGTGGACAATGTGATGACATAGGCAGCGGTCACCACCATCTTGGAGAAGGGCATGAAAGTGGTTGGCTTGCTTTGTGGGGCGTCACAGGGGGTATAAAAGGGCATGCACGCCGACCGCCATGTTACTCATGCTGATCTCAGAATACGGAGAGCAGCTTCTGCTGCCGGTTCTGTAGGGAGAGCGATAGGAAGGCAAAAAGAAGAAAAAAAAACTGCTTGTGCTGATAGCGCTTTTCACTGTAGTTACTGTGCAGTGAAAGGTGAAGATTTTTGCTTTTGTGCAGCAGCGCTGGTGGTGATTAGCCTGCCTTTTAAGGCTAGCTGCATTGCTGTGTGCACACTGGTGTTCAAACTGCTTTTTTAAAAGCAATCCAAATTTTATTGTTTTGTCCTGGTTAGGTACTGAACGTTCATTTTTTCACACACCGTACAGCAGTGTACGCTCCTCACACAGTACCGTGTAACGGCTGTTATCACGGCCAAATTGAAGCTATCTAAGTGTATGACTCTGTAAGGAAAAGCAGAGGAGTTTGTCCGTTCTTACAGACCTACACCTTATAGTTTTGTCCGTTTTTCAAACAGTTCAGTATATCTGCTGTTTGATTATATTCAAAACTAGAGAGAGACAGCGTGTGTGAGTCCGTATACAAAAACACGGAGCTTGACAATTTTACATACACCGTACAGCGGTGTACGTGTACGCTCCTCTCACAGTACCGTGTAACGGCTGTTATCACGGCCAAATTGAAGCTATCTAAGTGAGTGACTCTGTAAGGAAAAGCCGAGGAGTTTGTCCATTCTTACAGACCTTCACTCTAGGGAGATTCCAATTCTGCCCAATTCTATATACACCTTGTAGTTTGTCATACACTAGGCAATTTCTGCCTGTCACATTGTGGTGTAATATACACAGGGCCTGACAGAATCCAACTGTGTCCTGAAGTCTAGAGAGATTCCAATTCTCCCCAGTCCTCTATACACCTTTCTTACACCATCCAGAATCTGCCTGTCACATTGCGGTGTAATATAAACTGGGCCTGACAGAATCCAACTGTGTCCTGAAGTCTAGAGAGATTTAAATACTCCCCAGTCCTCTATACACCTTTCTTACACCATCCAGAATCTGCCTGTCACATTGCGGTGTAATATAATCAGGGCCTGACAGAATCCAACTGTGTCCTGAAGTCTAGAGAGATTTAAATTCTCCCCACTACTATATACACCTTTCTTACACCATCCACAATCTGCATGTCACATTGCGGTGTAATATAAACAGGGCCTGACAGAATCCAACTGTGTCCTGAAGTCTAGAGAGATTCAAATTCCCCCCACTACTATATACACCTTGTACCTTGTTTTACAGTACCATATAGTTGGTGGTTTTTTGGGTACATTTTCCCCAAAAATGAGGAAGTGTGGTGGAAAAGTCCGTGGAAGTGGGTGGGGGTTGGCAGCTGGTAATGATGGTGTTGGTGTTGGTGGTGGATCTGCTGGTAGTGGCAAAAGCAAAATAGCACCTAATGCAGGAGGTGTTGAGCCTGCATCATCGTCTGGCTCCACAAGGCCTCGAAGGCTCCCTTTTCTGGGAGTAGGTAAACCGCTTTTAAAGCCGGAGCTTCAAGAACAAGTTTTGGCTTACATTGCTGACTCAGCATCCAGCTTTATCGCCTCCTCTTCTGAAGTTTTAAAAAATAAAAGCACTGAGTCATCATTGGAGGCTCATGGTCATGAACCACACCTTTCCTTGTGTCCTTCACCCCAACCAAAATTGAAGAATGCGACAGGCCACACTACAGATTACTCTATGGAGCTGTTTTCACATACCATGCCTGGGTTATCAAGTCAAATCGTGAATTACCCAGGCCAAGATGAATCTGACATGGAGTGCACTGATGCACAGCCACTGATAGATGATTCTGCTGGTACATTCACTCAGAGCACTACATTGTCCTCGCAGTGTACTGAGGCAGAATCTGACCCTGATGAAACTCAGGTGCCCCTTCCCGCATACTATACCACCATACACGATGACACAGAGGAAGGTGCACATGACATTGAAGAGGAGGTGATGGATGACCCAGTTGATGACCCAGATTGGCATCCATTGGGGGAAGAGGGTAGAGGGTGCCGCTGCCAATAGCTCAGAAGAGGAGGAGGAGCATCCGCAGCAGTCATCGACATCACAACAGCTGTTATCTGGCAGGCCCGGAGCAATCCAAAAACTTGTTACAAAAACCAAAAGAGTTGCAGGACAGCTTGGCCAGACGGTCAAAAAAGCACAGCGTGCAAGGCCTCAAAATGTCTTCCATAGCAGGAAGAGTGTAGTGTGGCACTTTTTTGTACAAAATCCTAATGATCAGGCAAAGGTTATCTGTATGAAGTGCGCAAAGATGTTTAGCCGAGGGAAAAATCTGCGAAATTTGTATACCAGTTGCATGTTAAGACATTTAGCCACCATGCACTTGCAAGCGTGGACGAACTACCAAAACTTACGTACCACATGTTCAACTGCTCCCAAAGAAGGTAGTCAGCAACACTACATTGTTTCCCCCACTGTAAGCCCACCGGTTAGCACACCACCAGCAGCAAATGTTGAGTTGTCGTCGCAAGGGCAAATCAGTCAGGAAATCACACTGTTACTGCAACGAAAGACTGAATCTAGGCCATCAGAAAGAACACCAACTCCATCGCCATCATCAACCCTCTCTCAGTCCACCATGTCCACCGCTAGTTCGACCATATGCAGCTCTCAAGTCCAGCTCACCCTACCAGAGACTATGAGTAGGACAAGAAAGTACTCATCCTCTCATCCGCGTACATTGGGTTTGAACACCCACATTGCCAAACTAATCTCATTAGAGATGATGCCCTATCGGTTGGATGAAAGCGCAACTTTCCTTGAACTCATGGCCTACGCAGTACCAAGCTATGACCTACCCAGTCACCACTTCTTTTCTCGCAAAGCCATCCCAGCCCTCCACCTTCATGTGAAAGACTGCATTGTACATGCACTCAAGCAATCAGTGAGTGGAAAGGTGCACCTCACAATTGATGCATGGTCCAGTAGGCATGGCCAGGGCCGTTACGTGTCCATCACTGCGCACTGAGTTAATGTGGTGGATGCAGAGTCCACAGGGGACAGCGGTGGTGGGACAGTGCTGCCTAGCCCACGGTATAGGAAACAGTTGGCTGTAGGCGTTCGACCCTTCTCCTCCTCCAGAAGCGAAAGCTCGTCCACAGAACGCAGTCGCATGAGCACTCCATCCGCAGCTGCCAGCGACAAACTGAGTCATGGCTGGGCAGTTTACATCTTGAGGCAGGCAAAGTAGTTAGTGATAACGGCCGGAATTTTGTGGCAGCCATATCCCTTTCAAAACTCAGACACATACCTTGCTTGGCTCACACCTTTAACCTGGTGGTGCAGTGCTTCCTCAATAATTATCCGGAGTTAACAGGCCTGCTCCAGAAGGTCCGAAGACTGTGCTCGCACATCCGCCGGTCGCCGGTACACTCCAGTCGTATGCAGAAGCTGCAGCAATTGCTCCACCTTCCCAAGCACCGCCTAATTATTGACGTTGCAGCAAGGTGGAACTCCACCCTGCACATGATTGAGCGGCTGTGCGAACAGAGGCAGGCCGTAATGCATTTGTGGGAGGATACACGGGCAGGTACTTTGAGGGCAGACATGGAGTTGACAGGTGTGCAGTGGTCGAAGCTGAAAGACCTCTGTAAAGTCCTTCAGTGTTTTGAGGAATGCACACAGCTGGTAAGCGCAGACGTCGCCATCATAAGCATGAGCATCCCACTTATGTGTCTGCTCATGCAAACTTTGACGCACATTAAGGAGCAGGTGTCTGCAGCCGAGGATGATGAGGAAGAGGAGGAGGGAAGCCTTGATGACAGTCAGCCATTGTCTGCTCCGGGAACTCTCCTGGACGAGGTGGAGGAAGAAGAGGAAGAGGAGGAGGAGGATGATGATGGGGATGATCATTTAGGGGAGGAGGATGCTTCTCGTGGGGCAAGAGAAAATGTTGGCGTGGCAAGGTCTGGTACAGGGTTTGTGCATGACTGGAGGGATGTGGATTTGCCAGAAAGTGCTCCTCCACCCAGCACTCGCAGTGCATCATTGACACCGGGAACATTGGTCCACATGTCAGATTATGCCTTGCAGATCCTAAAAAGGGACCCCCACATTGCCAAAATGATGAACTATGATGACTACTGGTTGGCGCTTCCAGCTTTTTGCTACAATGAAAGTCTATGGGCGCCGGAATGCGCCGGATCCAGAAAAAGACGGATCCAGCCACCGGATCCGTTTTTTTAAGTCTGCGCATGCTCAGATCCAATTGGCCAGCCCCCAGGAAACAGATATAACCTGCTAGACGGATCCAGCAAAAAAACGGATCCGTTTCTACAGTTCTCCAAAATTTATGCCGGATCCGTTTTTTCTAAAAATAGCCTGATCCTGCCTGACGGCAAAAAACTGATGTGTGAAAGTAGCCTAACAGGAGCTCGCTTGCCCAGCTGCAAGTGTGCTATCGGAGAAGAGTCTTCAGTGCTGCTGGATCAATCCTGACAGAAAAAAGGACCCGTCTCTCAACGCAAAATGTGGATGATCTAACCTTCATTAAAATGAACCATGCATAGGTTTCCAAGGATTTTGTCACACCTTCCCCTGATGACACATAGGTTGCCAGAAAAATGGCTTTCTTTGGTCCTCTTCTTCCTGGGACTTGACCAATTTTGCATTTAGCAGCAGGTGAATGTCCCACAAGAAAAAAAAATTAGCCATTTTGTAAACCTCCCTAACTTGGCTGCCTCCTCCCCCCATGGCCAGGGTCACCACCTAGCGCACGCAATCGTGCGAGTGCCGTTGCCCTGGACAGGTGGGTGGGCTGACTCTTGGGCACGGGCACTGGCACAGGGTCCCTCATAGTGCAATCAAGTGTCTCTGATGGTGGGGGTGCACACCCGCCGTCAGACACACCACCATACTATGAGGGGCCCAGTGCCAGTACCGACGCCCACGAGTGGGCCCCCCTTGCTTGGGCAGGGCCCCAGCATTTGCAATGTTTACCTCTCCCTGCTCCTCCGCTGTGTAGTCTGGGCTGTCAAATCCTTCACTGGGACTACCACTACAAATTTGGTGAACTGATAGAAGATGATGGTTAAGACGTAGCTATGCCCTGTCCCGCTAGCTGGGCTCTAGCTTCAGATGATCAATGGCTTCCATTTCTTATGGACGTCGACTCACAATGAGATGCAGTGGTGGTTTCTCATCAGCTTTCACAGTTTTCCTACCCACAGACGTGACATTCCAGCGCACATTTTTAAATGTGCCCTCTCATGCTAATCCAATTGAATTACCTACTGTCTGTGGCTTCTGTGTTTTGCACTCCAAAGTTACGTGACAGATCATGATAGGTAGTGAGCACCATGTTTACATCTCTCCCTGTGATCAAAATTGGATGGATATGAGTAACAGTGATGGGATCAACGGTACTGCGATACAGCAACACTTTCTTCACAAAGAAAGGTTTTTGCTGTTTCCACACACTAATTAATTGAGGATCAGCATCGCCTCTGAGAATTGTGACGGAAGTTTTTCCTGTGAATAGTAATTCCTAGATTTCTGCAATCACTAGACTTTATGTCAGTAATTGTATGCATCTCATTTCCTATTGCGGAGAGTCTGGACTGTCTTACTGAGACAGAAATATATATGAAGATTAAAAAATGACACCAAAAGTGTATACTGGTGTACGCTTCAAATACATTTCCTGTTTTCGACTTTTTAGATTGTTGTCTAATCCATACTGAGAACACGGAGATTTTAAATGTTTAAACTATGCTCTGTATACCTGCTATCCAGTGATAATGTATACTTTCTCAACTTTGTACAATCTGGTCAAATCCATACTGGACCTGAGAACGTCTGAGTCTGCCTCCTGATCTATAGACATATATTTTTAATGTGTAAATTATGCTATACATACCTGTTATCCAGTGATACGGTAACCTTTGTCACCTTTGTCCAATCACGTCTAATCCATACTGGGCCTGAGACCGTCTGAGCCTGCCTCCTGATATATAGACATAGGTTTTTAATGTGTAAACTATGCTACATATATACGTGTTATTCGGTGAAACTGTACCCTTTATCAACTTTCTAGAATCTTTTCGAATCCATACTGGGCCTGAGAACGGCTGCCGAGCTGTTAAGCAAGCTACAGCACCTGTGGTTTGGACACATAATTTTTTGCATTTTTTCAGAAATGCCAGTTAGGCCTAATTCAGGAATTGCGGTTGACCTGCACTCACTGGGAAATCATCATTCGCGGGGAATAATTGGAATCACAGATCCCCATCACTAACGGTGTTCAGCGGGTTATCTGCACCTGTAAGCGACAAAAGCTGGTCCTTTCAGTGTAGCACGCATGCAGCCCCGGACATGTAAGGCCAAGATAGACCTGTTATTGCTCGATCTCGCATGCCAGAGCCTTGCGTATCCCTATAGTAAGCTTGACGCGTACCGCGGGGGCATGCCGGAGTCTCGTTCGTTAACGGAATATAGCTGACAAATCGCTAGCACAACTACAAACGTACATACCACACCACACACAGAATCGACAAAACTTTCAATGTGTGCATCTTTTCTTGAGGTGGCATAGTTGTGGTTTCCCGGGTGAAGTCCAATTAAGCCACAGGCTCCACTCCTGGTGGTGCCCTTTTGGACATTCCTTTAAGGTTCAGCTTTGCAATCATACTGCCCCCGGAAAGCAAACACTTTGCCTTCATGGACGCTGTTTGGAGGTTCGTGGGAATAACGCCGCTCGATCGCCAGTTGGCATAATTTATTGGTGGGAAGTCAGACAGTATATGATCGTGTTCGATTTCAGAATTTTTTTTTTTGGTTTGTATTTTACATTTTTATTCCAGCCTTTCTTGACTTCATAAGGGCATGACAAGCCTATATCTGTGTCTCCTCCACCTCCTCCTTTTACTCCTCCACCTCTTTTCTAAATGTAGTTGCCCTTTTCCATATGTTAATTTTTGTCTTCTGAGCATTTTTTTGGCTTTGGGACACCTTTTAAGGTGTTTTGTAATTGTTTTCTATGTGTTTGTATGTGTTTGTGTTTGCCTGCCATTGTTTTCAATGTGGTTTGACGAACATTCGATGAACTTGCCTCCTGTGCGACGAACCAAAACACTAGCGGGGTGGCTCAACACTATTCCTGATATATATCCTGATATATATATATATATACCTGCTATCTGTTGATACTGTACACTTTGTCTACTTTTTATATTCTTGTCTAATCCATACTGAGCCTGTGAGCGTCTCTGTGTGACTGATGGAATATATATGGAGATTGACAATTATCCTTTGACTGAATAGAGCTGTACGCTTCTGATACAGTGCCATATATCTGATGTTATTTTGTGTCTATTTTGTGCTAAATTTTGAAGTTTGGTGGAAGAGGACGCAGACGTGGGTGTGGGGGGGCCAGCTGGTGCTGATGGTGGTGGTGCATCTGCTGGTAGTGGCAAAGGCACAATAGCAGCTAAGGCAGGAGGTGTTGAGCCTGCGTCATGGTCTGGCTCAGGAACGCCTGAAAGGCTACCTTTTCTGGGAGTAGGTTAACCGCTTTTAAAGCCGGAGCATGAGGAACTGGTTTTGGCTTACATTGCCGAAACAGACTCCAGCAAATATGCCCTCCTCTTCTGAAGTTTCAAAAAATGCAAGCACTGAGTCATCAAGTTCTGGCTCCTGGTCAGGAAGAACCCCTTTCCTTGTGTCCTGCACCCCCACCCAAAGTGAATGATGCAGCAGACTACACTTCACATTAGTCCATGTAGCTCTTTCTATCATATCATGCCTGGGTTATCAAGTCACATCGTGAATTCCCCAGTCCAAGATGAATCTGACATTGAGTGTGGGTGGCCAGCCAGGGCAGTGGGGTTAATCGGTACCGGGCCGGTGTCTCACAGGGATGTGTCACGGTGGTGGTGACCCGTTCCGTGGCCCTGGTCATCCATGCAAAGGGGTGAATTACGTTTATAGGTGAATGATACGTGACGCCACCTGTGGTTTCGGATTAGATTGACCAGCGCTGCAGTGTCGCTTCTCTGGGAGAGATGTTGTGGTGCAGCTAAGATGTAGAATCCATGCACAGGTAGGGCCGTAGTCGCAGGGCAGATGAAAGAGTTGGTAGATGGTGTGCAGTGCAGGATGTAGCAGAGCCGTGTACTAGGCGCAGGAGAAAGATGACAGACTGCCCTAACTTACCTCCTCCCGACCACAGAGAGCAGCTCCTCAGCAGTCAGGTTCAGAGGTCTCCCTGCTGGCCTGGAGTGGGAAATGTGTTGTGTGTTGGTTTAACTGCTAGAGAGATCCTTCGTTGCTCCCAAGCATGACATCACACTCCCTAGGAGGAAGGTAATGCCACTGTGGCGACCGTACTCCTGGGGCGCCACAGTGCACTGATGCTCAGCCACTGCTAGATGACTCTGCTAGTACAATGACCCAGACCACTACACTCCCCTCGCACTCTACACAGCCAGAATCTGACCCTGATGAAACTCAGGTTCCCCTTCCCGCATACTATACCACCTTACACGGTGACAAAGAGGAAGGTGCAGATGAAAGTGCAGGTTCGGCCCACCCTCCGTCAGACACACCGCTGTACTATGAGGGGCCCTGTGCCAGTGCCGTCGCCAACGAGTGGGCCCCCCCTGCTTGCTCAGGATCACAGCACTTGCAAAGTTGAAATACTTACCTCTCCCTGCTCCACCGCCATGATGTCTTCCGTGTTTCCTGATAGTGATATTCTGATCAGAGAGTGCAATGACATCACGTCTGTACGCCCAGACTAGTACAGGGATTCACTAGTGAGGAGACTTATTTGAGGAGACTTATTTAATTGTTTTCAATGTTGGGACAGCAATTTTTGGGGAGCACTATACTCTGGAGAATGATATATGGGGCCCACCATACACTGGAACATTCCAAAGGTGGAAATAAGACACTGGAGCAGCATTTACAGGGCCCATTATACATTAGAGCATTAGAAATGGGGCCCATTATATATGGAGCATTATTTGGGCCCATAAGACAGTGCAGCTTCATCCATGGGGACCAACATATACTGTAGCATTATGTGGAGCTCATCATATACTGTTTCAAACATTATATGGGACCAATGATTCTGTATGGAGAAATATATGGGCCTCATTACTCTGTACAGCGCACTATGCGGTGGCCATAATACTGTATGGATTAATATACTGTCTGTTTTTGGAGCTATTGGAGAATTTAAAATGGATATCAGTCATGAGATGTAAAAAGTGAAGTATTTTTCATTGTACTATACCGCTATTTCTCTGCCGTATCGGAGCATCATGAGTTGTGCTATGTGATAAAGGGGTGCTCTTTGGCCCCAGGGCACATGAACACCTGGAGCCAGCCCTACCCCCCCACAAATTTAGCCAAATAACCCCCATTTTTCAGTGCGTAACTAGTATTATGAAGTAAATTAAGGTTGAAATGCTTCAGTAATAAGAATTGATGTTTTTGGCATTCAAAAGGGCACTGTAGATGTGTTTCCTGTCCTCCATTCCCTGCCGACTCTGCTTCCCCATTGACTTGCATTGGGTTTTGTGTTTCAGTCTGCCTTCAACTTTTCACAAAAATCGGCCGATTTCGTTCGACCCGACTTTTGCGAAAGTCGGGTTTCACGAAACCCGACTCGACCCGAAAAAAGGCAAAGTCGCTCATCTCTAACAGCAACTTTTGGGGTCCAAATTCTCCTGTTACCCTTAGAAAATAAAAAATTGGTGACTAAAAGATCATGTTTGTCAAAAAAATATGATTTTTTTTATTTTCACGCCCGGGCGTTATAAACTTCTATGAAGCACTTGGGGGTTCAAAGTGCTCACCAAACATCTAGATAAGTTCCTCGTGGGGTCTAGTTTTCAAAATGGGGTGACTTGTGGGGGGTTTCCACAGTTTAGGCACATCAGGGGCTCAACAAACGTGACATGACACCCACAGACCATTCCATCAAAATCTGGATTCCAAAACATCACTACTTCCCTTCCACGCCGCGACGTGTGCCCATACAGTAATTTTCTCCCACATATGGGGTATCAGCATACTCATGACAAATTGGACTACAATGTTTGGGGTCTAATTTCTCCTGTTACTCTTGAGAAAACAAAAAAATTGGGAACTAAAAGATCATGTTTGTGGAAAAAGTATGATTTTTTTATTTTTACGCCCGGGCATTATAAACTTCTGTGAAGCATTTAGGGGTTCTAAGGGCTCACCAAACATTTAGATAAGATCGTTGGGGGGTCTAGTTTCCAAAATGAGGTCACTTGTTGGAGGTTTCCACTGTTCAGGCACATCAGGGGCTCTCCAAATGCGACATGGCGCCCGATCTCAATTCCAGCCAATTTTGCGTCTAACGGTGCTCCTTCCCTTCCGAGCACTGCCATGCACCCAAACAGTGGTTTACCCCCACATATGGGGTATCAGCGTACTCAGGACAAATTGTACAATAACTTTTTTGGTCCTGTTTCACTTGGGAAAATAAAAATTGGAGGTGAAAAGATCATTTTTCTGGAAAAAAAATATGATTTTTTAATTTTATGACTGCACATTATAAACTTATGTGAAGCCCATGAAGGTTCAAAGTTCTCACCTCACATCTAGATAAGTTCCTTGGGAGGCATAGTTTCCAAAATAGTGTCATTTGTGGGGGGTTTCCACTGTTTAGGCACATCAAGGGCTCTCCAAATGCGATATGGCTTCAAGCCAATTCTGCTTTGAAAAAGTCAAATGGCGGTCATTCTTTTCCGAGCTCTGCTATGCGCCCAAACAGTGGTTTACCCCCACATATCAGGTATCAGCATACTCAGGACAAATTGCACAATAACTTTTGGGGTCCTGTTTCCCTTGGGAAAATAGCAATTGGGAGTGAAAAGATCATTTTTGTGGAAAAAATAAGATTTTTTAATTTTACGGCTGTATGTTATAAACTTATGTAAGGCCCATGGGAGATCAAACTTCTCACCACATATCTATATTAGTTCCTTGGGGGTCTAGTTTCCAAAGTGGGGTCATTTGTTTGGGGTTTCCACTGTTTAGGCACATCAGGGGCTCTCCAAACGTGATATGGCGTCCGATCTGAATTCCAGCCAATTTTGCATTGAAAATGTCAAACAGCGCTCCTTCCCTTTCGAGCTCTGCCATGCACTGAAGCAGTAGTTCCCCCCCACATATCAGGTATCAGCGTACTCAGAACAAAATGCAGAATAACTTTTGCAGTCCAATTTCTCTTGTTACCATTGGTAAAATAAAAAAAATTGGACCTGAATTAATTTTTTTTGTGAAAACAAGTTAAATGTTCATTTTTTTAAACATTCAAAAAATTTCTGTGAAGCACCTGAAGGGTAATGAACTTCTTGAATGTGGTTTTGAGCACCGACAGGGGTGCAGTTTTTAGAATGGTATCACTTTTGGGTATTTTCTATCATATAGACCCCTCAAAGTGACTTCAAATGTGATGTGGTCCCTAAAAAAAATGGTGTTGTAAAAATGAGAAATCACTGGTTAACTTTTAACCCTTATAACTTCCTAACAAAAAAAAATTGGTTCCAAAATTGTGCTGATGTAAAGTAATCATGTGGGAAATGTTACTTATTAAGTTTTTTTGTGTGCCATATCTCTGTGATTTAAGGGCATAAAAATTCAAAGTTGGAAAATTGCAAAATGTTCAAAATTTTTGCCAAATTTCCATTTTTTTCACAAATAAACACAAATTATATGAAATAAATTTTACCACTATCATGAAGTACAATATATCATGAAAAAAACAATGTCAGAATCACCGGGATCCATGAAAACGCTTCATAGTTATTACCTCATAAATGGACAGTGGTCAGAATTGTAAAAATTGACCCAGTCATTAACGTGCAAACCACCCTTGGGGGTAAAGGGGTTAAATACCAACAAAGTGTACTACAGACCACGGCATAGTTTATGCGTCAGCAATATAATACCAATACATTTTTTAACAAGTTTTTTGAGGGTTATATACCAATGAAATGTACCAAAAAACACATAACACTGCATACTGTATATGGGCATCATAATGCTGATATATTTTAAAAAAATTTTTTAGAGTCTTAGTTAGCAACGAAATGTACCCCCGAAAATATAATACCCCCTGGATAATAGTGATACACTTTTTAATCAGCTTTTTGAGGATTATCTGCCAATAAAATGTACCCAAGAACATTTAATACCCTATAAATGAGCAATATATAATACTGATATATTTTTTAACTATTTTTTTAAAGTTATATAGCAATTAAATGTACCCAAGAACACGCAATACCCTGTGGATGAGCAATATAATACCTTTACATTTTTTAACAAGTTTTTGGAGGTTTATATAGGAAGGAACTATACTCAAGAACACGATATGCTGTGTGGATGAGCATTATAATACTGATTTTTCAACAAGTTTTTAGAGGGTTATATAAAAACAAAATGTACCCAAGAAAACGTTATTCTTTGTGGATGAGCAATATAATACCAATACATTTTTGAGCAAGTATTTAGAGGCTTTTACAGGCTTTTACAGCAATGAAATGTATCCAAGAAGATGTTATACTGTATGGAAGAGTAATATAATACCAATAAATGTTTGACCAAGTTTTTGTCAGTCCCATGGATCAGATATCAGTGCACTCAAAATGGTACCATTTCAGGCCTCTACTTAAATTTTTTCCTGTGTCTTACCCAAGTTATTGACACCACTATGCTGAAAAAAAATAGTTACCTACGGATCACATATAAGTTTTCGCTAATTTCAGTCATTTGTAGTGAACGTGGAAAATATTGTCCTCCATTTAAAATGGGCAAGGCATGTGGCAAGGAACGGGGTACTGGATGTGATGGTGCATGCAGAGGCTGAGGCCAAGGTCGTGGCTGTGGGCAAGCTGAAATTGTGCCGCAACAAACATCCACATCTTCTCGCACGACCTTCCTTTCCCAATTACTAGGAAACCACGGCAGCACACCACTATTGAACCCAGAGCAGTGTCAAAAGGTTGTTAGTTGGATAGCGGATAATGCTTCCAGTCACTTTGCCACTACTACCAACACCACCACCCTGTCTTCCACATGGTCAAGTCTCAATAGCCGTGAGTCTGGACCACATATTCCTGTCACGCGGGGCTTAGGTCAACTAAGGCCGAAATACCCGGGGTCCCTGTGGTGTCCCTTTCACTAGGGGAAACCCTGTCTGACCCTCAACTCAGGAATTTTGCTGATGGTGCAAATGCCTGAGCCTCCACCCTTTCCTTATCTCCTGCTCAGCCCTAAGCTTAACCCTCCACCCTCCACCCAGTGAGGAGACAAACCACCAAAGCCCCAAACAATAAAGACAGACAGGGAGAACTTAAACTGCACCGCGCCGCATACACACAGGACTATACAGTAATGTGAGCAGGGCACAACAAAACATAAATATGGGAAGGCGAGAAGGTAACAATGGATCATACGACACCAGATATGAATCTCTCTCTCTCTCCAACACCTCCACTCCAGACCGGAACCACTTGGTATGACACACAAGCTATAATCGGCGACGCCCATAGGCCAGCACGACTATTTAAAGACCGTGGGCGTGACCAAACATCCAACCTGATCTCCAGCTAGATTAACCCCCGATAGCCTGAGAAACTCAAGCCGGCGCCACTAAGGCTATAGTGGACGGAGGTGGAACTACCTCTGCCTGCCGGACGCTGTGGTGTGAATAGCGTCCGACATGACAATTCCTCACCCTGATCCTCCTTCATCCCACCATGCCGAGTGCCCAGAGACAACCGATTCCACACTTGGACACTCCATTGAGCTGTTCACTTTTCCATTTGTAGATTCGGGCCTCTTGTCCGGTCTACATGAAGTGGGACAAGAGGACATCGCATGTAGCGATTCCCAAATATTTGAGCAGCCACGGTCACACAAAGGTGACGGAGGGAACGTGTCACAAGAGGTGGATGATGATGAGACACAATTACCAGAAAGTCAGGAGGAGGACCAGGGTGTGGAAGTGGAGGACGAGGTGGTGGATGATATAGTAACTGACCCAAGCTTGCAGGAGGCCATGCAGAGGGAGGACAGCAGCACACAGGGGGTGGGAGACATAGCACCCTAAGAGGCAGGAAGAAGCAGTGTTCCCCATAACACCAACACGACGGAAGTTGCCAGTTCAACGGTTAGGTCTGCCCCAAAAAGTCCATTTGCACCACCTGCCAGGCCAGCATCAGCAGGGGTAGCAAAACTACCAGTCTGACCACCACCAGCATGATAAGGCACTTGGCAGCAAAACACCCAACTTTGTTGGCCGAAACCCAGGGTCCAAGCACAGCGTCTACGGGTGACAACTCTGCTTCTTCCGCTGCTGTGCAGGTAAGCCAATCCCCTGTCCATGATGGATACAAAGATGCCTTCTGCCCTGCACCTGTCATTGCTGCACACAGTCAAATAGCACCAACAGCAAGCATGTCCACATCCTTGTCCCAGCGCAGCGTTCAGTTGTCCATACCCCAGTCCTTGGAATGCAAGTGCAAATACTCAGCCAATGTCCCATAGGCCACACTACTAAATTCACATATTTTGCGACTGCTTGCGATGGAAATGTTGCCTTTTAGGTTTATGGAGACAGAAGCTTTCCGCAACTTAATGGCGGCAGCCTTCCCTCAGTACTCGGGACCCAGCCACTACTATTTCTCCTGGTGTGCCGTCCCCGCATTACAGAAGCATGTGTCCCACAACATTAGCCATTCCCTCAACAATGCAGTTACTGGGAAAGTCCACCTAACCACGGACATGTGGACAAGTGCTTGTGGGCAGGGATGGTACATCTCGCTGATGGCACACTGGGTTAACATAGTGGAAGCCGGGACCCAGTCAGACCTTGGGATGGAACACGTCCTCCCGAAGCCGAGGATTGCGGGCCCTAGGTTAATCAGGGTTGCCCCCACAGTCTACAGCTCCTGCACTTCATCGTCCTCCTCTTCAGCATCCATCTCCAAAATGACCACATCAGTCACAAGCTGGAAGCACTGCAACACTGCCTCAGCTAAGCGCGAACAGGCTGTGCTGAAGCTAATATGCTTAGGTGACAAACCACACAATGCTGACAAGTTGTGGACAAGTCTGAAAAAGCAGGCAGATCTGTGGCTGACACCACTGAACCTACAGCCAGGAATGGTCATGTGTGACAATGGCAGGAACCTGGTGGCGGCTCTAAGGCGAGGCGAGCTCACACACGTACCATGCTTGGCCCATGTGCTTAACCTCGTGGTTCATCGGTTTTTAAAAACCTACCTGGAGCTGCCAGATCTGCTTGTCAAAGTATGCTGTGTGCCCATTTTAGAAAATCAGCTACAGCATCCGCCACCCTTGCCATGCTTCAGCAGCAATTGCAGCTTCCAGCTCACTGACTGGTGTGTGATGTCCCCACACGTTGTAACTCTACACTGCAGATGTTGGAAAGGATTTGTGAGCAGAAGAGAGCAGTTGTTGACTACCAGCATCAACAAGGCCATCGGTACTCAGTTCAGACTCCACACATAAAACCTCAGTACTGAACATGGATGTTAGACATATGTACCTTCCTCCAAAACTTTGAGGACTCCACCAAGATGGTAAGCGGCAATGATGCCATAATTAGCATGACAATCCCGCTTCTCTGTGTTCTGAAATGCTCTCTGCTCACAATCAAAAAGGATGCATTGCAGGAGGAGCACGATGAGATGGAGCAAGGGACCATACAGGGTAATTACACACAGCCCAGCCTCATCTCATCCCAACGTGGATTGGGTGACAATGAGGAAGAGGAGGAGGATGAGGAAGAACAGGAGCTAGTTTCATGTGCTATAGACGGTACAACCTGCACAACTGTCATACTGTCTGTTCAGCGTGGATGGCCTGAGGACAGAGAGGAGGAGGAGGAGAGCATGGTCAGTCATCCTTTTGGTGAGGACACGAAAGTCTTGCCTGTTAGGCTACTTTCACACATCAGTTTTTTGCCGTCAGGCAGGATCCGGCTTTTTTTAGAAAAAACGGATCCGGCATAAATTTTGGAGAACTGTAGAAACGGATCCGTTTTTTTGCTGGATCCGTCTCTGTTCCTGGGGGCTGGCCAATTGGATCTGAGCATGCGCAGACTTAAAAAAACCGGATCCGGTGGCTGGATCCGTCTTTTTCTGGATCCGGCGCATTCCGGCGCCCATAGACTTTCATTGTAGCAAAAAGCTGGAAGCGCCGGATCCGGCGCTTCCGGCTTTTTCGCCGGAGACAAAAAACGTTACAGTAGCCGTTTTTTCCAGACGCCGGAATGAGACAAGTTGCCGGATACGGCAAAAAACGGATGAAACGCAATGCCATCCGGCACGATCCGGCGCTAATGCAAGTCAATGGGGAAAAACCGGATCCGGCATTGCATTTTGCCGGATCCGGTTTTACAAAAAAAAGCCGGATCGCGCCTGAAGGCAAAAAACTGATGTGTGAAAGAGGCCTTAGAAGTCTGGCACACATGGCTGAGTTTATGTTACGCTGCCTTTCCCGTGACCAACATGTTCTGAAAAATTTGGGTGACAGTCATTACTGGTTGGTGACTCTTCTAGACCCACGCTACAAGAAGAACTTTCTTTCTCTTATTCCTGAGGCAGAAAGGTCTACTAAAAAGGTAATGTACCAAAGGGCCCTTGTGGTGGAATTATTAAAAAAATTCCCATCAGAAAACTCTGGTGGAAGAAGTCACAGTTCTTTGGACAACCAAGGAGTACAGGCGAGAGAAACACAACTCAAATCCAGCAAAGACAGGGAAACACTGGCAAAGTTCTGGGAGAGTTTTCTTAGACCATGCCATTGCACAAGCCCTGAGATGCGGGGTACTCTCTCAAAGAGTGCAACATTTTGTAAAATGCTGAGGGAGTACCTTGCTGACCGTACCAACATCCCTCCATGCCTTATAATTATTGGCTATCCCAGCTGGACACATGGCTTGAACTGTCTCTCTACGCCTTGGAGGTCCTGGCCTGCCCTGCCCTGCCACTAGCGTTTTGTCATGGTGGGTTTTTAGTGCAGCTGGTCGAATTATAACTGATAAGCACATCTACCTGGCAACTGAAAATGCTGACAGGCTGACTCTTATAAAAATGAATAAAGGGTGGATTTGGCCAGACTTCTCAACACCGCCAAATGATAGCAGCGTAACATAAACTAAAATCCAGTGTCTTTTTTGGAAGGTGTATTCCCATGCAACTCTTCACCCCCATACATGGGTATATGCTTCCTGATTTTGGCTATTTGCTGTTGTCCTCCTCCTTCTCCTCATTCTCATCTTCCACCACCATATCACCAGGGTGATTTTTGTAAAGGGTATTGTAGTGCAGCGGTGTCCACGCTGCGCAGTGATGAGGCAGTGACTCAAGCAAGTTTGAAAACAAAACGCATTTAATGTCCAGAAAAAGAAAAACTTACACAGTGCACAGCATGCTGTATCCTCTGGGTCGCAGCCAGGAATATCAAATAGAGTCCACGACCGGCTGTCATGAGCAATGGTGCCACCGTATATGCTGAGGGTGACAGACCTTTTGGCCCCACTTAGCCCTGTGTTTCCTCACACAGGGAGTGCTCCGCAGAGTCACTGCTCTGTCTGCCAGCAAGCTCAAAACTGACACACCCCAAACCCTTGGCAGGATTTTTTCCCCTCTCTCCTAGAGTCTGTGGCCATGGGCCACTGGTAAGATCCAGGCTGGAGGGAACGGACCGGATCCCACTAACTTCCTGCAGTCTGTTTCAAAAATAAAGGTCCATACCTGGTCTTCCTTAACAAGCTCCTTGGTCAAAAACAACTTGCCCAGGTTCAAACTTACTTTAAGGCTATGTGCACACGTATGCAGGAAATTTCTGCATAAAAACCGGATTCCTTCCCAGACACTGCACGTTTTTTTCTGCTCATTTTTGCGCAAAAAACGCGTGGTTTTTATGCATTTTTTTGCGCTGTTCCAGACACATTGAAATAGCCAGAAATGTGGAAAAATCTGCGAAATTAATGAGCAAGCTGCGTTTTTTACCACGAAGCGTTTTTTTCACGGTAAAAAACGCATCTATATGCATCTATATTGGCAAATCCGTTAAAAAAATGCTACGTGTGAACACAGCCTTATTCTGCCTTGTGACTCACAGGCATTCTGCTGTGACCACAAGGCACTCCAGCGGATCTAACATACTTCTGAATGCATCCTGGGGTAAACATAGCGACCCTTGCATATGACTCCGGTCACTGCCTCACAGTGTTTATGTTGCCCGTACAAAAAATGGTTATACAGTATGTTCATGTATAGCCCCCCGCTTAGTGCATGGGCAGTATAAGTATAGGAGACCCAATCTTTTATAATGGGAACATTTTTTACGAGGCCCTCTTCCACGGGGCATTGGAGTGGCTCAAAATTTTGGGCAGCCCTTGCATTCACTTCAAAGGCAAACACTATGGGAGACCCACTTCATCACAATGGGAACATTTTTTCATGAGGCCCCCCTTCACATCTCTTCAAAGGGGCATTGGAGTGGCTCCAATTTTTTGGCAGCCCTTGCATGCACTGCATAGGCAAACAGTATGAGAGAACCAATTCCTAATAATGGGAACATTGTTTTCAGGAGGCACTGCTGTACGTCTCTTCAAAGGGGTATTGGGGTGCATCTAAATTTTGGCCAAGCCTTGCATTCACTGCTTTGGCAAACAGTATGGGAGAACCAATTCCTAATAATGGGAACACTGTTTTCAGGAGGCCCTGCTGTACATCTCTTCAAAGGGGTATTCGCGTGTGTCTAAATTTGTGCCAGTGTCAAGTATAGCGTGGCACTACCACAAGGTGCACAAGTAGGTTACCCAGACCCAAGTGAATAATAATAAAGTAACTTGGCACTCAACTGAATTGTCCTTTTTAAGTCAAATTTTTATTTATGTGCAGTCCTACAAAAAGACATTTCGGCCTACACTTGGCCTTCGTCAGTCCAACTGCTGTCTATATAGTATGAACAAATGTATGTCCACGAGCAAAATAATTTTTTTGTAAGTTCCTGCTTCCAAATATGGTGTAGGCATATAGCAGGCTTCCAGCTACGCTTAAGGTGGTTCCCAGTGGTGGGATTCAAATTTTTAACAACAGGTTCTGTGTTTGTGTGTAGGAAAGCCACACCCATTTTAAGCCACACCCATTTTAAGCCACACCCATTTACACACACCTTTTCCTCAAATATATACAGGTAGGGGGCGCAGTCAAACAGTTGAAAAAAATAAATAAATTGGAATGAGATCAGAACAGTGCACAGGTCCCCAAAAGGCAGCACAGGTCCCCAATAGGCAGCACAGGTCCCCAATAGGCAGCACAGGTCCCCAATAGGCAGCATTGGTCCCCAATAGGCAGCATTGGTCCCTATAGGCAGCACAGGTCCCCAAAAGGCAGCATTGTTCCCTATAGGCAGCACACATCTCCAATAGGCAGCATTGTTCCCTATAGGCAGCACACGTCTCCAATAGGCAGCACAGGTCTCCAATAGGCAGCACAGGTCCCAAATAGGCAGCACAGGTCCCAAATAGGCAGCATTGTTCCCAATTGGCAGCACTGGTCCCCAATAGGCAGCACTGGTCCCCAATAGGCAGCATTGTTCTCTATAGGCAGCACAGGTCCCCAATAGGCAGCACAGGTCCCCAATAGGCAGGCACAGGTCCCCAATAGGAAGGCACAGGTCCCCAATAGGCAGCATTGTTCCCTATAAGGCAGCACAGGTCCCCAATAGGCAGGCACAGGTCCCCAATAGGCAGGCACAGGTCCCCAATAGGCAGGCACAGGTCCCTAAAAGGCAGCACAGGTCCCCAATAGGCAGCACAGGTCCCCAATAGGCAGGTACAGGTCCCTAATAGGCAGAACAGGTCCCCAATAGGCAGCATTGGTCCCCAATAGGCAGCATTGGTCCCTATAGGCAGCACAGGTCCCCAAAAGGCAGCATTGTTCCCTATAGGCAGCACACGTCTCCAATAGGCAGCATTGTTCCCTATAGGCAGCACACGTCTCCAATAGGCAGCACAGGTCTCCAATAGGCAGCACAGGTCCCAAATAGGCACAATAGGTCCCAAATAGGCAGCACAGGTCCCAAATAGGCAGCATTGTTCCCAATTGGCAGCACTGGTCCCCAATAGGCAGCACTGGTCCCCAATAGGCAGCATTGTTCTCTATAGGCAGCACAGGTCCCCAATAGGCAGCATAGGTCCCCAATAGGCAGGCACAGGTCCCCAATAGGCAGGCACAGGTCCCCAATAGGCAGGCACAGGTCCCCAATAGGCAGCATTGTTCCCTATAAGGCAGCACAGGTCCCCAATAGGCAGGCACAGGTCCCCAATAGGCAGGCACAGGTCCCCAATAGGCAGCATTGTTCCCTATAAGGCAGCACAGGTCCCCAATAGGCAGGCACAGGTCCCCAATAGGCAGGCACAGGTCCCCAATAGGCAGGCACAGATCCCTAATAGGCAGCACAGGTCCCCAATAGGCAGCACAGGTCCCCAATAGGCAGGTACAGGTCCCTAATAGGCAGCACAGGTCCCCAATAGGCAGCATTGGTCCCCAATAGGCAGCATTGGTCCCTATAGGCAGCACAGGTCCCCAAAAGGCAGCATTGTTCCCCATAGGCAGCACACGTCTCCAATAGGCAGCATTGTTCCCTATAGGCAGCACACGTCTCCAATAGGCAGCACAGGTCTGCAATAGGCAGCACAGGTCCCAAATAGGCACAATAGGTCCCAAATAGGCAGCACAGGTCCCAAATAGGCAGCATTGTTCCCAATTGGCAGCACTGGTCCCCAATAGGCAGCACTGGTCCCCAATAGGCAGCATTGTTCTCTATAGGCAGCACAGGTCCCCAATAGGCAGCACAGGTCCCCAATAGGCAGGCACAGGTCCCCAATAGGCAGGCACAGGTCCCCAATAGGCAGCATTGTTCCCTATAAGGCAGCACAGGTCCCCAATAGGCAGGCACAGGTCCCCAATAGGCAGGCACAGGTCCCCAATAGGCAGGCACAGGTCCCTAATAGGCAGCACAGGTCCCCAATAGGCAGCACAGGTCCCCAATAGGCAGGTACAGGTCCCTAATAGGCAGCACAGGTCCCCAATAGGCAGCATTGTTCCCTACAAGGCAGGCACAGGTCCCCAATAGGCAGGCACAGGTCCCCATTATGTAGGCACACTGCACAGGTCCCTAGTAGGCAGCACAGCACACACAGGCCCCCAATAGGCAGCAGCAATGCACATACAGAATATCAAAACAACTGACCTGGTGTTGGCCTGTGTTTTGTACCATACACACACAGACTAGTGTCCTCCAGGGGCTGAGGGCAGGCTCAGGCAGCTCACTGGGCAGCGGCGGTAGTAACTCCTCCAGCGAGCTCCTCCAGATTTACCCGCCAATAACAGCCGCACGCACTGCATCTGCCTCAGCACCAGAAATGAATCAGTGCGCACTGTGCGCGCCACCGCCGCCGCTGGGGTGTGCTGTGTCATGCTCTGTCTGTCCAGGACTCAGCAGCAGACAGAGCACGACATCACGTGACTCATGTGCCTGTGCGTTGTATCAATGCGCCAGCCCGCGCCGTGCGGTATCCGCTCCAGTGCTGCAGAGGCTGAGCAAGATAGTCCTCCTCTCCTCCGCCTCCCTCCTTGCCTGCAGGACCGGATCGCGGCTCTGGATCTCCCCGGTTCGAGGAACCGGCTGCTTTTTTAACAACCGGTTCCACCGAACCGGGGAGAACCCGCTGAATCCCACCCCTGGAGGTTCCCCCTGGATTGCTGAAGCAATTTGCCTGTGGAAGATGTCTGTACTGAGACCGGTGTAAAAATATACCTGTAGAAAATGTCTGTACTGAGACTGGTAGCAAAAGGCCCGTATGGGGCATATAATAGTAGCTTGCAGGTGTGCAGGTGAGACCGGCAGCCTAAGGCTAATATGGTGGTACAGCGGAGAGCGGTGGTCCTGCAGTGGTGGCATGGCAGTGAGCAGTGGTCCTGTGGTGGTGGCATATGGCGGCCACCATTCTACTTTGGGGTCCGGCTTCTCTGCACAGGCACAGTTGGAGGAAGCCGAGATCTCGATCCGTGCCTGCCTCTACATGCAGGCGCAAATGGAGCTCACGGCCAGCCTCGATGAGGTCACCGTTGGTCAATGATGTTAGGCTCACAGCAGTTCATTCACCAGTGGTTTTCAGCCGGGACGGTCGCATCTTAGCACCATCCAGGTTGAAAACTGTTTATTCCCCAGGCATGGATTACGGCATGGGGCAGAATGACGGACAGGTATGGTATAATGTTGCTTTTTTTATTTTACTTTTATTACAGAAGAACGAGGGCTTCAGTGTAATTAGGCATTTAAATAAAAATGGAAAACTGTGCTTAGTCTTATTTGAAATAAAGGACTTTATTCCTGCTGTCTTTATTTACCATACAACTATAGGAATAGTAATGGTTAGATCTTATAGATGCCTCTCCATTACTAAGTGTTGTGGGCTTGATGTCACCTGACAATACAAAGGTGACATCAACCCCACAAATATGAACCCCACTTGCCACCGCTACAAGGCAAGTGGAAAAAGATGGGCAAAGCGCTAATTGGCGCATCTAATAGATGTGCATTTTCTGGTCAGCTGTGGGCTGCTATTTTTAGGCTGGGTGGGCCTATATCAATTATCAATGACCCCTTACCAGCCTGAGAATACCAGCCTCCAGATGTGAGCTTTAGCAAGGCTGGCTGTTAAAAATGGGGGGACCCCACATCGTTTTTTAAAATTATTTATTTAAATACCTTAATTTAAAAAAAACAGTGTTGGGATCTCTCTATTCTTGATAAACAACCTTGCTGAAGCTGACAGCTGAGGGTTGCAGCCCCCAGCTGTGAGTTTTGCCTGGCTTGTTGTAGAAAATACGGGTGAATCCACATCCGGTTTTTCATTAATTTACGGTATTTAGTTATATCGCAGGCGGTGGGTGAGGAATACCCCATCATCCGCTCCTGCTGTCACTGTTATTAGCGGCAGCCGGTGTAGGTTGATGGGAGTAAGGCTGTGGGCCCACGTAGCGTTTTAAAACGCTCACTAAAAACCGGACTCCTTCCCAGAAATCGCGTGGTTTTTTCCGCGATTATGATCGCGATTTTGCCGCGATTTTCGCGTGCGATATTCAAGCACTTTCCAAGCGATTTGAAGCATCGCTTGGAAAGTGATTGACAGGTTGGTCACACTCGTCAAACATAGTGTTTGACAAGTGTGACCAGGTTTTTACTATTGAGGCCGCCTATGCGGCCTCAATAGTAAAAGATAGGATGTTAAAATGCTAAAAAAAATAAAAAAAATCGGGGTATATTTACCTTCTGGCGTCCCGCGCTACATTCCCGGGCCTCAGCGTTCTCAGTAATGCCTTGCGAGACCTGTAATGACGTAGTCTCGCGTTGCTATAGTGATCTCGCGAGACCGCTAGAGTCACGCGAGACTACGTCATTACAGGGCCTTGCTGCAAGGCATTACTGGGAACGCTGAGGCCGGGAATGCAGCGCGGGACATCGGAAGGTAAATATACCCCGATTTTTTATTCTTTTTTTTACAGGGGTATGGTACCCAGGGCCAGGAGGACAGTCTCCTCTCCTCCACACCGTGGGTACCAACCACACATGAGACGCTTAACTTCGCGCATGATGGGCATAGCCACATGTGGGAAGTAAGCGATTCTCATGCATTCCTATGGGTGCGGAATCGCAGCAATTCTTTGCGATTCCGCACAAAAGAATGAGCATGCTGTGATTTTTTCCGCGATGCGATTCCGCCGCGGAAAAAAGCGCAGCATTAGCACAGCATGTGCGGAATGCCATAGGAATGCATGAGGGGCGTTCTGTACACGATTTTTAAGCATTTTCGCGCTGAAAATCGCGGCAAAAACGCTTAAAAATCGCTACGTGGGCACATAGCCTAATAATCCAAAAAGTCCCCACCTGCTGTCATTGTTCTGACTTGAATATAACTCTCATCATTCTTCTCTGCTTGCGCCGATCGCTGGAAGAGCAGGGAAGAATGATGAGAGCCATCTTCAGCACCCAGCGCCGGGGAATAGCGCTTACTGTAGCGCTTCTTCCCCGGAGCCGATGCGTGTCACACAGATGACATCCATGCGTGTTCTCTGTGTGCACGTGTGCAGGACGTTTTGCCGCCCGTGCTAATGGTAAAAAACTGACATATCTACCTGTGGGGCACATGGACACACGGTCCGAGGAAGTACATTGACATGGGCACAGGCCCATTCATTTGAATGGGTCTACGTGTGTCAGTGTCTCCGGTATGTGTGAAAACTGTCACCACACGTCCCAGAGGCACTGACGTGTGAAAGAGGCCTAAAACTGAGGAGGGAGAGAAGAGCGATTCTCCTCCTCCTCTGCAGGGATGGATAGTGATTGGTGGAGGAATCTGTTGCTGAGCTGCCTCCCTGCACACTATTTAATGTTGCAACTACGGTACTCACAAGTCCAAGAGCCTTTTCAGAAAGTTGAGCATAAGCAAACAACCCCATCATCCTTCAGAATATACTGTATCAATGGGTATATTCTGAGGGATGAAGGGGGTTCTAGCCATATTTAATGTAAATATACACTGCAATGTAGTGTCCTAAGTGTTTATTGCAAATGTGACTACCACCTCCCTCATCTTTCAGAATACATCCATGTATACAGTAAGTAAGTGGGTGTATTCCTGAGGATAAGGGGTTGGTAGTCACAATATACGGTACTGCAGGCACTGTACTGTAATTCACAGATCCCCCATAATCGAGCGTCATCCACAGATAATATTTTTGTATTTCATTAAAGGTTTTTGCACACTATTTGGCTCAAAATATATATTTTTTTAATTTCCTATCTAAAATCTTGGTGTATCTTATAATCAGGTGCGTCTTATAAAGCGAAAAAAACGGTAGTTAAGGGAGGAAAAAAAAAAGAGTGTGCCGCTTCTCTAACCTCTCCACACCCTTCTCCCCTCATTAAACATGTCCCCACGTCCCCTCCGCTCATCATACAGCACCAATATCCTAGCCAAAGTAATAAAAGCATTAATGGAAACGCGATGAGTTACCAAACTGTGACTGAAAGTTGCCAACTTTGCGTACCGAATTTGAGATTGGCAAACTTTTTCCGAACAAGTTCTCTCATCTCTAGTGATGAAGCAGACTTATTAGTATTCTTGAGTAGTTTTATACAGCAACTCATACATACAGTAAATGAAAGAATTAAGATAAGGCTCAGATTTCATATTGTTGTTCTGTACATTAGACTCACAGACTTGGAAAATATAAACCAAATGTGTAAGTCAAGTTGTATCTGACTTAAAGTAAAATATTTGATCATACCACTAATTAATTTTTGTGTTATACTGTGTGGTATTGTTTTATTTGTCCTTGCAGGGCCCCTTCATATTGAAAATTGTAACTATATGTCACCTAAATGTCAATTACAAGGACACTTTATTGCTGCATGCTGGGTTAATGGGAGCCTATGGATGCATTCGGCATAAAGGCAATACATACAACAAACATAAACCAAATCTAAATGTGATTAAATCCTTAATCTGCTGACCTGGAGATAAGAACATGTGGTTTCTCTGCTTTACTATACACATAAAAACTGCAAACAGACATTTCATGTCAGGTGACTGGATCTAATGATTAATGTAAATAATGATGTGTGTTGTACCTTATAAGCAAACAGAAAAAAGATATGAATGGTTAACTGATCTGCATCTTTTCCATTTTTTCATTTCTTTATATCGTACAATAACAAATAAAGATATAATACTACTGTGAGCACTCACTGAGCTGCCATCCTTGTCCTTCCTCCCACTGTAACTCCATATGCTTGACATACTGTATGATGTTTCATTCAAAGCACACACAAGAAATAATTATACTTTGTGATAGGGCAGAACATACTAGAAAGTGGGAAGCTTGAGGATATTCATCACAAGAAACGCTCGGTCTAAACAACATACATCTCAGTAAACATTGGAGCTGGAGAATATGCATCACGGGCAGTGGCGGAATTAGATTCCATTGGGTCCAGGTGCAAAATTTGGACCTGGGATTCTACTACTTGTTGGTCAGATATATCGCACCTTGTAGTGTTCTAGATCCTTTAAAGACATATGTGTTCGCTCCCCATGTAATAATGTCCGCTATTCTGGGTACTACTTTCCTGGGACCCTTAGGCTGTGTGCCCACGTAGCGATTTTTAAGCGTTTTTGCGGCGATTTTCGGCGCAAAAACGCAGCGAAAACGTTTAAAAATTGTGTACAGAACGCCCCCATGCATTCCTATGGCATTCCGCACATGCTGTGCTAATGCTGTGCTTTTTTCCCTGGCGGAATCGCATCGCGGAAAAAATCGCAGCATGCTCATTCTTTTGTGCGGAATCGCAAAGAATTGCCGCGATTCCGCACCCATAGGAATGCATGAGAACCGCTTACTTCCCACATGTGGCTATGCCCACCATGCGCGAAGTTAAGCGTCTCATGTGTGGTTGGTACCCACGGTGTGGAGGAGAGGAGACTGTCCTCCAGGCCCTGGGTACCATACCCCTGTAAAAAAAGAATAAAAAATAAAAATTCGGGGTATATTTACCTTCCGGCGTCCCGCGCTGCATTCCCGGCCTAAGCGTTCCCAGTAATGCCTTGCGGCACGGTCCAGTGATGACGTAGTCTCGCATGACTCTAGCGGTCTCGCGAGATCGCTATAGCAACGCGAGACTACGTCATCACAGGTCTCGCAAGGCATTACTGGGAACGCTGTGGCCCGGGAATGCAGCGCGGGACGCCGGAAGGTAAATATACCCCGATTTTTTTTAATTTTTTTTAGCATTTTAACATTCTATCTTTTACTATTGATGCCGCATAGGCGGCCTCAATAGTAAAAACCTGGTCACACTTGTCAAACACTATGTTTGACGAGTGTGACCAACCTGTCAATCACTTTCCAAGCGATGCTTCAAATCGCTTGGAAAGTGCTTGAATATCGCACACGAAAATCACGGCAAAATCGCGATCATAATCGTGGTAAAATCGAGGTGAAATCGCGTGGAAAAAAACGCGCGATTTCTGGGAAGGAGTCCGGTTTTTGGTGTGCGTTTTAACACGCACCGTGGGCACATAGCCTTACAGTAAAAATTTTCCAGTCCTGGAACCTTCCAGCCCCACATCATGAGCCCCATGCTACAATATCTCCCCCCATCCTGGGCCCCTTTCTTTGATAATGTTCCTCATCCTGGTATAATGTCCCCATTCTGGTTTAATGTAATGCATTCTGGTATAATGTCCCCCATCCTAGTAAAATCCACCCCAGACTGCGGAGACCCGTGTGTCGTAAACAGTGCCTTCACCCCTCCCACCAATCCCGAAATGACAATGCAAACAGGCCTAGATGGGTTGAAACAGGTCGGTCACAGTTTATTAATTTAATAAATGGGGAGGGGCAATTACATTTCGCAACGTGCTCACAGCCGGGAGCCCAGTCTGCGACGGACAGGCGGGCAGCCAATGAGCGGTTAGGAAACTTTTGCCCCTCCCTCAAATTCCGCTGTGACTGCTTCCAAGGGGATCAGCCGGGGAGAATGAGGAAGGTGCTGACCCCAGACCCGGATTTAACCCTTGTGGGTGTGGCTGGACGCCCCTTCCTCTTCCTTCCTGTTGGTCAGCTGGGCGTCTCGCTTAAAACATCGCCTGGGGGGAGTAGTGGGAAGAGGGAATTGGCACTACACGGTGTTTCCTATTAACTTTGCCATAGGGGCTCCGCAGTCCGAGGACCATTCCCTATGCGGTACTGTGCCTGTCATCCTAGTATATTGCCCCCATTCTGGATTAATGTCAACTTTCAGGTGTATTGCCCTGTCACCCTCAGGATGAACTTTGAAGCATGGCTTAATTATAAATTTGAAAGCAAACTAAAGCTATCACTCTAAGACACACCACCTGACCCTGAAGACCCTCAATGTGATTTTCCTGCTGACATTTCTGCTGACATTTCATCTCAGGTTATGGTTTCTAAAAGAATCAGTGCCTATTAGTGATGAGCGAGTATACTCGTTTGTGTCGACGCAGCTGCATGATTTGCGGCTGCTGGACAGCCTGAATACATGTTGGGAATGCCTGTTTGTTAAGGAATCCCCACATGTATTCAGACTGTCTAGAAGCTGCAAATCATGCAGCTAATTCGACACAAACTAAATCTCCGAGCACGCCAAAATACTCAGAGGACACCCGAGCATGCTCAGGGAAACCCGAGCAACGAGTATACTTGCTCATCTCTAGTGCCTATATTACTTTGCGGTAATTAAAAGAACATTTATTTATTTTACTCACTTATTCAGCACCATTAATTCCACAGTGTGCTAAACATCATCATCACTGTCCCCGTTGGGGAACATAATCTAGATTCCCTATTATTATGTATTTGGAGGGTGTGAGGAAACCCACACAAGCACAGGGAGAAGATACAAACTCCACACAGATATTGTACTTGGTGGGATTTGAACCCAGGATCCCGGCGCTGCAATAACATCTGAAAACGTAGCTCACATAAGTCAAATGCTTCCCTGTTACTTTGCAATAATGCATTTCGTGGTTTCATCTTTCTGTAGGGAGGTGTGATTGTACTTCTCAGACCAACCCCTTACACTGACTTCCCACCAGTGGTTTAATAATTAATTAATTTACATTATATATATTAGTGATCCATTGTTCACAAGTTTTTAGGTTCTTCTTGTGAAGGAAGCCTCTCTGATATCTGGCAGAGTTTCTGGACTTGAAGGTAAATTGTACCTTTCCTTCTTTTGATTATAATGTTAATGTAATAATTATTTCAACAGCTGAACACTGTTTAATGCTTATATAAAATTATGGTTGCACATTGTATTTAGTTATATTAATCAGTTCTGTTTGTATTTATTTGTTAGAAATTAGAATATCTTCAATCCCAGGCCATTTTCTGTTTTTGCGTTACTGTTTTTCACTTTGTTTCTTCCCATAGCCATAACTTTTTTATTTTCTGTCATTATGGCCAAGTGAGCGCTTGTTTTTTGCAGGCAGAGTTGTACTTGCAAACTACACTATTGGTTTTACCATATAGTGTACTGGAAAACGGGAACACAATTCCAAGTGCGGTGAAATTGAAAAAAAAAGTGCAATTCCACATTTTTTTTACGATGTTCATTAAATGCTAAAACTGACCTGACTTTATGATTCTCCAGGATATTGCGTCATTTTAAAAAACCCGTAGCAGCTCCATTTTTCGGAATCTGGGGCTGGGTGAGAGCATTTTTTTTGCGCGCCGAGCTGTCGCTTTTATTTATACTATTTTGGTGCAGATACATAAGATGTTTTGATCCCAGGTTATTGCATTTTGATGCAATGATGCGTGGACCGAAAAAAACGTAATTCTGGCATTTTGACATTTTTTCTCGTTACGTCATTTACAGACTAGAGTAATTCTTTTTATATATTGATATATCGGGCGATTCTGAACTCGGCAATATCAAATATGTGTATTTTTAATTATTGTTTTGTTTTAAATGCGGCGTGAATTAAACTTTTACATATTTTTATTTTTTTAATATATTTAAAAACTGTTTTTTTTTATTTATGCTTGGTTCAATAGTCTCCAAGGGAAACTAGAAACTAGAAACTATGAAGATCCGATCGCATGAGTTACACAGAAGAGGGCTTCAGTCCTGCTCTGTGCAGCAGAAATGCTTCACTTGCTATGAGCACCGACTGCTGGGAGGCGCTCATAGCTATTGGACAATGACATCCACAGGGGTCTCCTGCAGACCCAGGGTTGTCATGCCAACCTATCGGTGACCCACAGTCATGTGACAAGGGCGGCGATGAGCAGGATTAATTACATGCTCCCGGCGTAATCGTGTTAAATGCTGCTGTCAGTGATTGACAGCGGCATGAAGCAGGTTGACAAAAGCGGGTCGATCACAATTCCAACTGCAGCTGTTAGGGGCACATGTCAGCTGTTGAAATCAGTTGACATGTGCCGGAAAAGTTGTGGGCTCAGGGGGAGACACGACATGGGCTGTACATGTATGGTGCATGTCGTGAAGGGGTTAAATAAGATAAATTATATAAAAATATTAACAGAGTGCCTGTAGTGCAGCAGCACATTTTCATGTCAGACTTTAGTTAGGACCACATGACCATATTTTCCCTCTTCCGAGAGAATCGGGTCAAATATACAAATCACACTCTGATCAAACTCTAACCAGAGTTTGATCAGACTGTGATTATAGTGTGATCAGATATTCTAGGATGAGGAGAAGTTGAAAAAAAAATTCTTAATTTGGTTTGTTCACTAAAATTGGACAACAGATGTCCTCCAAGTGCAGTCTGCTTGACTTGCCTGGCCGAGTGGCATCTGAATAGAGATGAGCGAACTCATGGATGTACATGTTCAGCTGGTTTGGGCGGACATTTTTAAAGTCCCTCTAGGGCAGTGAACTTGACCCAAACTTGAACCAGTACCCTGAACTGGGGTCAAGCTATTGGGAAACCGAACTTCAGAGCTGTAAAATGGCTATAAAATGTTCAGTGTAAGGGATACGGGTCGTATAAGGAAGGGACATGGGGGTAAGAACAGTACTTTTGCCCTGCAAACACATAGGAAAATTACACTTAGGGGTTATTTAACCATAGCAATCATGGTAAAATAGAAAGAAAATGATTAACATAAAAATTTAAACAATACCCCCTCAGACTGGCTTGCTACCTCCACACCAGTTAAAAATTTCACTCGCAGAGCATAGGGGACAATATCCCCACAGAATCAGATATCCCCCAGACGATGGGACACAGTACTCCAAAAGAAGCTGATCCAAATTTCACACAGAGCATGGAGATCAATACCACAACATAAGATTATTACAAATTTCAGACACAGAGCATGGAGAACAATACCCCTACAGAAGAAGTTTAAAAATTTCAGCCTCGGAACATAGGGAACACTTACCCCACAGAAGATTACACTAAATTTCAGCCACATAGCATAGGGTAAAAAAAATGTTAAAAAATGTATGCTACAGTCCTGAATTGTGATGAGCGAATTTGTTCAAAAAATCACCAAACATAAATTCGGCACGAATATGGCACGTTCGGATTCGTGATCGGAAACACAAGCAAAATCTTATAAAAACATGAAAAATCAGTAACATTCGGTAAAAAACGTGGGAAAATGTATTTGTTGCCACTAAAGTATTTTCAGCACTTTGGTTACGATAATGGTGGAGTATCATGAGCGGGGAGAACGTGTTTGATAAGGGGAGGGGGCTTGCACACCTCACAGGTGCAGCATGCGTGTAAACAGTATTTTTTTTCTAGCCAATGAAGTTGCTGGAAAAATCCACAATGTCCTGACACAACCGCTTGTGTCACTGGCTGCTGAAATCACATGCCCCTCTCTTTATAAAGAGCGCACAACTTCCTTTAGCGCCATTTTGACACTAACAGCTCATAGAGGCTGTTCCTGACGCTGGCAGTGTTAGCACCTAGATTTTAGTTATAGTCGGGGAAATAAGTATTTGATTCCTTGCTTATTTTGTAAGTTTGCCCACTGACAAAGTCATGAACAGTATATAATTTTAAGGGTAAGTTAATTTTACCATTGAGCGATAGAATATCAAAACTAAAATTCAGAAAATCACATTGTACAATTTATATAGATTTATTTGCATTTTGCAGTGAGAAATAAATATTTTATCACTCTGGCAAAGAAGACTTAATACTTAATACTAGCGCCATCTAGCATCTATTTAGTAGATTAAATTTGACAACTTTTGTGGTGTGTTGTTCTGTTTTGCAGCAGATATTCTCCCTTCTCTATACTAGCACCACCTAGCATCTATTTAGTACATTTGTGTATCCTTACACCACTCTTGTAGGGAGGCAGCAGTAAAATTAAATGAGTGATTTACGGAAGGACAGAAAAGAAAGGATACAGAATATCCATAAATTCTTCCATCTGGCCTACCAACAAGACCCTAAATCTAATAATGATAACATCAGTATGGCAATTGTATCCCTTAAAACTTTAGAGTAATATCTGTTAAAAGAAATGCAAAATCTTTGGGAGGTGGCCACCTTGGAGCGATATTTGGCCTTTGACTGTATCCCAAAGGGTCAATTAGTGTATAAAATCTTTGTCTGGTGATATTGGCGATGAAAATACAGTATTGGAATGGGAAGCAATGTTTAAAGATTTTTCCAAATGTGCTGTCTCATTTATTATTGAGAAGAGACGTCAGTAACTACTAGAGAGTAAACATCGTACTGCAGAGGTATTCAATGAGGTTAAACCATACCAATCACATCCGGACATCATACGCTTATCCACCAATGTACGAAAAAGAATTAATATAAAAGAAAAAGAAATTATTTGGGAGGGATGCAGCACCTGATTGTGAGCTAAATAATACACATATTAGGGACAATTAACTTAACAATTCTCAAGATATTGGTAGTCATTTAGAAGTGTCGGCCGAAATTGAAGGAAGCCCTACTGCATCCACATACTCGGAGGTAGATTCTCTGTATACCCTAATTCGGATGCAGGTAATCAGACTACTAGTCGCAACTCAATGAGGAACCATACAGATAATACAAATGTTGCTAACACTATTGCAACAAATAATCAAGATTGTATCTCTTTATCCACCACCCCTATTTCAACTCAGAATAAATTTCAACCACTAAGGGATGTAGAGAACCCTTCCCCCACCAGTATGGACAGATATTACGACCATGCTAGGCCATCCATAAGGGATGGAGACAATCAGCCTTCTACAAGTAGGAATAAGCAGTCTAGTTGGAATGGAAGAATCAATCAGATATCCAATATAGAAACTAATGAGCAAACAGAGCAGAGACAAGTACGCAAAAAGCAAAGTAACCTTCCGTTTTTTCAAATAGACAAAAACAAAACCACGTTAGGAGGGGCTGTGGGGGGGGGCAATTCTCCAAAAAAAGGAGAGACACCAAAAAGAAGTAATTAGTGCAGAACAAGAGATTTTTTATTTTTGAGTAAATATGAGTTGGACTAAAATGAAATTACATTCCTCAATAAAGGGCTAAAATATGCACCGGCCGCAAAATTTAATAAAGTTCAGGAATTTATTGAGATTAAGCTTTTTATGAGATGACTTGCCATTAAAAAACATTTTATAAAAAATAATGGATGGTCCATCACTAATAAGGAGGGAAATGCTGTACAAAATTACCCTTATTATCATACTGCTTTGCGTAATAAATCTAATTTTAACCCCCAAAATGAGTATTCTGTGTCCTTTGAAGCTTTCCAAAAAAAGTCACAAATCACTTAAAGAAAGTTAATAAAAAGAAATGCTCCAATTTTAGGTACAATTTGAGTTTTAACGAACATAAAGCGATTAGAAGACTTCAGGATGATAAAAACATTGTAATTCGCCCCCGCTGATAAGGGGGGATAGTGGTTTTGGACTCCTTAGATAACAAAAAAGAATGCCTACGTTTCCTAAGTGATAATCAAGCATATGAGAAATTTACTTATGATCCATCTGAAAGGTATATAAAAAAAATGAAAATACTTATTAAGAAAGGCTATGATTCAGGGATTTTAAACAAACATGAATTTTAATTCATTGATACGCCACACCCGAGGATTGCATTCTTTTATTATTTACCAAAAGTCTTAAGAGTTTAACAATGCTCTCGGGAAGGCCAATTATTTCTGGCATTCAATGTTTAACTGCCAATATTTCCAAATTTGTTGATTGCCACCTACAAAAGGTGGTACCTATGTTACCTTCACATCTAAAGGATAGTACACATGTTTTACAGAACCTTAAGGGAATTGAGTGGCAGGAAAATTATATTTTGGGAACGTTGGATATCACTTCATTGTATACTGTGATTCAACACAATAAAGGCTGTCAAGCAGCCACATATTTTTTAATTGAGTTCGACATTTTACCTTATGAACAAATTTCTTTTATTTCTGAGTGTATGTTATTTATTTTAACCCATAGCTATTTTTGTTTTGAGGCGGACTACTACTCCCAGTGATGGGGTACAGCCATGGGGAATGGGTTTGCACCTAGCTATGCTAATTTGTACGTGGGTATGTGGGAATTTCAGACTATTTATGCCCACGGGGAGCTATGTGCGAACCTGGTTCTCTGGCGCCGCTTCATTGATAATATTCTTTTTATTTGGTCAAGGGGTCCTGAAATGCACAATTTGTAATGGAAATTAATAAAAACGACTATTTTTTAAAATTCACTGCAGTTACTAGCACTGAATCCATAAATTTTTTAGACCTCAACATTTTTGTAAATAAGGGAACTATTCAGACTTGCACATACCCTAAACCTACAGATTCCAATAATTATATGTCTATGAAAAGTTGTTATCTGCCAAGCTGGCTCATTAATGTCCCCAAGAGACAGTTCATACGCACACACATGAACTGCTCCAGAAGTCAAGACTTTCTAGAAGAAACTAACTTATTAATGAATACATTTATTGGTAAAGGCTATGACAGGGGATATAAATGAAAGACAAAAAATACAAGACTGACCAAGGGATTGTCTAGACATGACACACAACAGGATAGCAATGAAGTTTTTCCAATCATAACTCAATATATTGCAAATACTCACATTTTGAGAAATATTGTGAAAAAACATTGGGGAATTCTAAGCGAAGATAAAACAATAGGAGAGATATTACCAATAAATCCCAAATTTATATACAGGAAGTCAAAAAATTTGGGGAACGTGGTAGCACATCCATCCATAATTATAATGTACAGTAGCTAAAAAATCCCCTATGGGGTTCCTTGGAAATAGAGTTAGTTTTACCCTTGTCATAAATTTAGGACCTATAAATCCCTCAAAACAGTAAAACAATCTATTTCAAATGAAAATATGGAATTTGCCATTCACGATTTTAGTACTTTTACCACACCAGGAGTGATTTATTCAATAAGATGCCCGTTCGAATAAGTGAACATCTAAAATATAAAAAATATAAATATGAAATATAAAAAATAAATCTGTAGGGCATCCCCTATCAAAGTATTATTTAGATCATCATAGGGGATTAGCCTTAGGTACAGTGATCACAGGTCTTCAAATTGTCAAAAGAAGCTAGAGAAAGGGGGATTTCACTAAACAAATGTCTGGTGCAGAGAGTCATTGGATTTTTAACTTGGACTCACTAATGCCAAAGGGACTAAACTGTGAAGTTGAACTGTTTGCATTTACATAATAACGGTGATAAGAGACAATGTGGAAAATAAAAGGTGACCAATTCCTCCAATGGAGCATCCCTGATGAAGGAAACCATGAACTTCTAAAACTAGTAGGAAGGAATTGGTCTGCCATGTGCCCTGTACTGTATCATGTGATCACTGACATCACGAAGGTTCTGTCGGCTGCTCAGACGCCGAGGATCAATGCTGTGTATCATCTACGCTAGCGCACTGTTGGATCTGGGAGTGCTTGAAGTGTCTGTCACCGGCCGGGACAGCACTCGAGAAGATCACTAAAAGTCCTTTTTATTTTTAACTGGCAAGTCCGTGGATATTATTACAATGTCTCCTGCAGAGGTGTACCTCAGAATAGTGCCTACAGCTGTCCAAATGAGGTAATCAAGATAATCTCCCCGTGTCTTTACATTTCTTTAAGTTCAGTCATATTATGTGATATGTAAATTAGCTTTACTAAGAGTCTAACGGTAGCACTGTTCATATTGGAGAATGATAAGCCCAGCGCAAACATTTTTATTCTTATTCCCAAGACTTAATACTTGGTGGCAAAACCCTTGTTGGCAAGCACAGCAGTCAGACGTTTTTTGTAGCTGATGATGAGGTTTGCCCACAAGTCAGGAGGAATTTTGGTCCACTCCTCTTTGAGGATCATCTCTAAATCATTAAGATTTTGAGGCTGTCATTTGGCAACTCAGAGCTTCAACTCCCTCTATAAGTTTTCCATGGGAATAAGGTCTGGAGACTGCCTAGGCCACTCCATGACCTTAATGTGCTTCTTTTTGAGCCACTATTTTGTTGCCTTGGCTATATGTTTTGGGTCATGACCCAGCCATGACCCATTTCTAATGTCCTGATAGAGGGAAGGAGGTTTTCACTCAGGATTTTACAGTACATGGCTCTATCCATTCTTCCATTGATGCGATAAAGTAGTCCTGTGCCCTTAGCAGAGAAACACCCCCAAAACATATTTTCACCTCCATGTTTGACAGTGGAGACGGTCTTTGGATCATAGGCAGCATTTCTCTTCCTCCAAACATGGCAAGTTGAGTGAATGCCAAAGACCTCAATTTTTGTCTCATCTGACCACAGCATCTTTTCCCAATAACTCACAGAATCATCCAGATGTTCATTGGCAAACTTCAGATGGGCCTGCACATATGTCTTCTTGAGCAGCGGGACCTTGGGGTCACTGCAGGATTTTAAGCCTTTACGGTGTAATGTGTTACCAATGGTTTTCTTGGTGACTGTGGTCCCAGCTGCCTTGAGATCATTAACAAGTTCCCCCTGTTTAGTGTTAGGCTAATCTCTCACCTTCCTCATGATCAAGGATACCCCATGAGGTGAGATTTTTGCATGGTGCCCCAGGTCGATGTCGATTGACAGTCATTTTGTATTTCTTCCATTTTCTTACTAATTTTCAACTAATAGTTGTCTCCTTCTCACCTAGCTTCTTACTTAAGGTTTTGTAGCCCATTTCAGCTTTGTGCAGGTCTTTGATCTTGCGCATGTTGTAGAGGTTAGAGTCTGACTGATTAATTGAGTCTGTGAACAGGAGTCTTTTATAAAGGTGACTATGTAAGATAGCTGTCTTTAATGCAGGTAACGAGTTGATTAGGAGCGTCTAACTGGTGCCAGAACTCTTAATAGTTGGTAGGGGATCAAATACTTATTTCTCACTGCAAAATGCAAATACATTTATAGAATTTATACAATGTGATTTTCTGGATTTTATTTTTTATATTTTATCTCTCAATGTTAAAAATTAGCCTACCCTTAAAATTATAGACTGTTCATGTCTTTGTCAGTAGGCATACTTTCAAAAACAGCAAAGGATCAAGTACTTATTTCCCCCACTGTAGTTAGCTAGGCTGTTGTTTCTTAGTCAGATAGTTTAGCTATGTAGTGTCCTGTGTGGCTGTGAAATTGACCTTCCAGCAATCTTTTTTTTGTTTGTTTGTTTTTGCCATTACTGAGGTCCACAGACAAAGCTAGCAGGGAACATATCATACAAGTGTGTTGTGCACTGCTTCTATACCGCTCCATGGGACTCTGTGACAGACAGGATCGCAACATACTGTGATGAACTATTTGTGTAGGCGCTCCTTCTTCTCGTTTGGGTTGAACTTCATACACTGGCCCGTCAGAACCGACTCCGAGTTTCACTCGATGCGGGGTCTTCTCCCATCGGTGTTTCAGCTTTCCCCGGGGCTGCTTGTCCCAGATCAACACCCAATCTCCTGCACCAGCCGATTAAGAGTCTGTAATCGATGCAGTCATCCGTGGGTAGTCTTCTTCTGGACCCAATGGCAGCTCTGAGATCTCTAATCCCTTTTTCCCGAACAGCAAAGCATACGGAGTGTATCCTGTTGTACTGTACACTCGAATATTGTACACCCAGACTAATTCAGCCACAAAATCAGGCCATCGTATTCTCCGATCTTCCTCCATCTGAATCAATGTTCGATTGAAGTGGTAGAAGGCTCCATTCCCCTGTGGATGATAGGGTGTAGTCTTTGACTTTTCAATCCTGTACAAATGATGTAACTCCTCCATCACTTGACCTTGAAAGTAAGCGCCTTGGTCTGAATGGATCATCTTCGGGCAACCGTACACCCGGATGAAGTCTCGGCAAATGACTCCGCTCTCCAACATGTGAGCCAGCATCTCCTTCACTTCCTTGTACATCTGAGGCAGTATCTGTCAATATCTTTCCTGGACTAGTGCATCATTTCCTGTGGGAATCTCATGAGCGATAGTCTGGGTGCACCCAAAGTCATCTTCATGGCAAGCAAAGACCTCCAGGTAGTGCTCCAGTACCGCTTCCACCTGTTGTACCTGCTGCGGTGAGAGTCCCGTCAATTCGTCCCGCATCTGCTCCAAGATTCGATGACCCTCCTTCATGCTTCCAGGCAGATGCTCCGGTGTCATTGTAACAGCTAGGGTCCATGGATCTCCTTGCATTACTGCCAACTGTATGACCTCCGGTTGCACCAACTCTTCTGGCATTCCAAGTACCTGAGCCACTTCACTCTTCGGCATGAAGGTGAGAATATCTTCTCCCAGGTTGACGCACCACACTACAACGTCCGAATGACAAGAAATCCTGGGGGTACCTTATCCACCAAAATTGGCTCTTTCTGCACTCCCACACCCTCGAAGAGTGTACAGGCTTGAACTGGAAACGTGAGTACAGTCTGACCAGGTGGTGGAATGAGTTTAGCAGCTGCAGGAACCATCACCTTTCCTAGAACTTTCCCTTCACTTGACGTTTCCTGGGCCTGGGCAGCCCATATCAGTTGCTGAAATACCTTTCTCTGGGGGGTTCCCGGGCTCCAACAGTCCAGAAAGGTCTCTTGCGGCTCGATTTCTTTCAGTATAAAGTATTCATCCCTAGAGTCACCGAAGGACCGCTACCAGCATCTGTGGTGACCAACACGACTCCCTTTTGGCCCACATCTTTGCTGCACACTTTAATCTCCATCCAGACCACCCCTGGGATGGACAGCTGATTGGCCACCATCAGCCTGATCACCGGGCACCTCTCTGTCCATGTCAGTTTGTGAAAATAACATCTAAAATTCAATTCCGGCATTGTGGTCACTTGCGATCCTGTATCGATCAAGCAGCGGACAACTCACCCATTCACCTCAGCCCAGATGGCAGGACACGTAGAAATTAAACTTTTGGGACTACCCTCTCTCCTACTTGATCTCTCAGGCTCTGAGCGGCGTCCCCCAGCCACAGAGACCACTAGTTTAACGGCTACAGAGGTAGTGACCGTCCCCATCTCGCACACCATTGGGCATAGTGTCTGGCATTCCCACACTTGAAACAAGTCGGATTCCATTCTGTATGGGATTGTCCCATTCCCTGGTGATGTTCAATGCACAAACGGGAATCGGAGTCACTCCTGTCTCAGGGCATATTTTGAGCTACAGCGGGGGCTCTCCTGAGGCTGGACAACTCTTCCAGTGTTTACCGTATTTCCTTCTGGATCTCTTTGGACCATTCTGGTTCAAACACGGGTGAGGCAGGTACCTTATTGCTCCGAATCATCCTTGCCATGGCTGCTGTCCCCTGCTCCTGCTCTCTCATGCACGCTTCTGCTCCAATTTCTAAGAAGGTCATGTGTGGTTTGGCACTTAGGCGCTCCTACAAGGCTTGCTTAAGCGATGTGTCCCTGAGGACCGCCACAAACTGATTCCTCAATATCACAGCAGCAGGAAAGTTTCTGAACTTTTTCCCAGACTCCTGAGTTCACCTCAGGTCAGCCAGGGACTCCGTGCAGCCTCACTGACTACTACTAACGTGAACTCGATAGCGTGGGAAAGTTTCTGAACTTTTTCCCACGCTGTCAGATCACCTCAGGTCAGCCAGGGACCTCACGCAGCCTCAGTGACATCAGCGGTAGTCAGTGAGGCTGCGCGGAGTTCCCGGCTTATTATATGTAAACCATGTGTCATATGTCAGGTTCGGGAATGATTTTATTGAAGCCGACAATTGATTTAGCGGCTATTATGCTACGTAGAACTCTATGAACTATAAATACATATGTATGTGTCTCAATTACATGTGTATATATATATATATATATACGGATCTGTCTCCGGCATCCATCATTTGACGGATGATGACAGATCCTGTGCCCATAGGCTTTAATCCTAGCAAACGACGGACAGCGACGGATCCGTCGCTGTCCAATTTTCCGACGGACACAAAAAACGTTGCTTTATGTGTTGTGTCCAGCCACCGGACAAAAAATTTCAGACTGATCTGGCGAACAACGGATAAAACGTGAGGTCACCCGTCGCAATCCGTCGCGAATACAAGTCTATAAGAAAAAAACAGATCCAGCGGCATCAATCACCGGATCCATTTTTTTCAAACAACGACGGATTGTGACTGATGGCAAAAAACTCATGTGTGAAAGGGGCCTTAGGCATTTTTAGGCGCTCTCTAAAAACAAATCTGTTTAGGGTGACCTATCACGTTCCCTAAGCAAAGTCCTGTTTATATATACTGTATATATAGCCTATTCTATACTTCTCTGAAGATAATTCACCATCAAACTCAACCATACACAAAAGGCAGGAAAAGAGGTCTGGGAGCTTTCGCTGTATCCACATTGAAACCACTCTGGGGCTGAGTCCAATCCTTCTCTGGTGGGTGCACGGGCAACTGGTGAGCGCAGGATCAAGATAATATGGATATAATCCAGGAAAATGATGTTCACATAACCCCACAAAATTCATCTTATTACCAGCTACAATCGCGGGTCCCCTGCTTGGATTTGTTCCAATCCTTGGTGGAAAGGGATTTAAAGAATTTA
Source organism: Dendrobates tinctorius (assembly GCF_039654945.1). Classification (NCBI taxonomy): domain Eukaryota; kingdom Metazoa; phylum Chordata; class Amphibia; order Anura; family Dendrobatidae; genus Dendrobates; species Dendrobates tinctorius. The sequence goes on along the minus strand of NW_027361696.1, from coordinate 96,765,369 downwards.
GACAAAAATACCAGTAATTCTGATTTTTATAATAATCTTACTTCAAATCAATCCGTGGCGATTAAGGAATTGCAGAACAATCCAAATATTTTAATTAAACAATCAGACAAAGGGGGTTGTACAGTAGTACTTGATTCTGATCTTTATATTCAAACTGTACATGATGTACTAAATGATCCATGCACGTATTTTCCTTTGAGTTCGGATCCTTCTCTTTCTTACAAATGTGAGTTATCTAAGTTAGTACAAGATGGTCTAAAAATGAACGTGTTCAACGCAAAAATAGTCAAATGGTTACTACATGATTATACAGTGATTCCCATATTTCATGGGTTACCCAAAATTCATAAACCAAATTTAATAACTCTTTTTTTCTTCAGATTTTGGGTGCCCCTATGGGGTTAAATTTCTCTCCATCCCTTGCAATCTTATACATGGCTTGGTGGGAGGAACAATATCTTTTTCATGATTTAAATCCATTTTTTAATGATATTTTTTGGTTTGGCAGATATGTGGATGATCTGATGTTTGTCTGGCAGGGAGATCCAACAGACCTGCCTGTTTTTCATTTCTACCACAACTCAAATAATTTGAATTTATCTTTCACCATCAGTGACATTGGAACTCGGGTTTCCTTTTTGGATATCTCTCTTTTGGAAGATCTGAGTTCAGGCAAGGTTCATACCACTATTTTCAGAAAAGAAACTTCAGGGAATTCTTTATTATTATCATCATCTTGTCATCCTCAACACACGATTAGGGCCATCCCCTATGGGGAATTTAATAGGGCTGGACGGTTATGCTCAAATGATGATCTTTTTCTCCAGGAAAGTAGAATTATCACCAAACATTTAAAAGAAAGAGGTTACAATCATCACAATATTAACAATGCGTTTCTTAAAGTTTCCAGTAAATCTCGTTTTTCAAAATTAATAATCATAAAGTTATTTCAGACAATTCAGTAGTCACATTTTCGACTTCTTTTAGTCCCCAATTTAATCAGATTAAGGAGATCTATAAAAAATATTTGCCGGTGATAAACCAAGATGATAAACTGCGACAAATCATACAATCTGGTTGCCGATATGTTGCGCGCAGAGGTACCAGCTTGGGCAATTATCTGTCTCCCAGTTTGCTGAAATCTAGCTCGGGGTGTAGTTTATGGCTGAGAACTACAGGATTTTTCAAATGTGCATCTTCCAGGTGCAATGTCTGTACTCATGCTATTGATAAAGCAAAATCCATTTTTTCATACAATGGTTTTGCACAAACCATTGTTTCCTTCATGAATTGTGGCACCCAATATGTCATTTATTGTATTTGTTGCACAGAGTGCAAAATTCAATACATTGGCTGCACCATATGAAAAGTAAAAAAAAAGGATAGCAGAACATCTAAGGAACATTGAATCAAAAAAAGCAGACTATTCTGGAGCGGTAAAACATTTTGTCAGAACACACCAGAGCAATATTAGCTCATTTGCATTTTACGCTTTAGAAAGGGTTAATAACCCTGAACGTGCAGGAGACAGACAAAAATTGTTAAACATACGGGAAGCTTTTTGGATTTTAAAACTTGATACAAAATTCCCGAATGGTATGAATTTTCGTAATGTTATTTTCTATTTATTGAATTACCGTATTTGTATCTTATTTTTTGTATCTATACTCCTTTAGGTAGCCACTCCTGTTTGTTGATTGTTCATATATTCTGATTGGTCTATGACCCCTATATAATTCTTGCATATTTTTTTTAATATACCTATAACTAAGGGTGCTTTCAGCGAACCAGAAACGCGTCAGGTTGTTTCACTCTTTTAATATGGCTCAATAGCCGAATAAAGTTTTTGCATACTTTTATACATGGGATGGTGTGCCGTTTTCCTTCTCTTCACATACTCAAAAGGCTCATGCCGCCTTTTTCGACCCATTTCCTCAAGATGGTTGTATCATCATTGGAAATAAGCACCTGTAATTTGTGTCACTCCCACCTCATTGTAGATTATAAGCTCTAAAGAACAAGGTTTTTATTATTTTTTACTTTAATTGTTTGATTATCTTAAACTTGCTTACTTTTGACTGTTTTATATGAGCTGCTGACTTGTGCAAAATATGTTTGTGATTTATAAATAAAGATTGTTATTATTAGTAGAATGAAGATGGTGAAAATTCAGCTGTTAGATTTGCCATGTGTAGGAAGAAAGAATCTTTTACGTGAGCACAACCACACAAATGAGGTTTCACTGCTGAGGGTTGAGTAGGGTGAACACGACAAACTGCTGGACTGTGAGAGAGGTGCAGGGGAGATGTTAAGGTGAATTGAGAAAGACGGGGTGTGCTTGGTATGTAAGATCAGTAAAAACAGCAGGCATGTCCATTTCCGTATCAGCGGACAGGCTCTCAGTTACCCCAGATAAACGCATGTTGATTGAGCATGTGGCAGTTCATGCATGTAGTACCGAAATTATTTCATTTTGTTTATACTCTACATCAATCTCTCACCCACCTCATCTTAGTTTGACATACAATTGAAAGCTGTAAATGCTGGCCCAGACCACAATACCTCATGCATGGCTTGCTGCCGTGCCACGCTACAGTTTGTGCTGTGGGTGAATTGAGGCCAATTTCCTGGTGTATTTTCCTCATTTGATATGTTTTAGGAGCTTTTGGGGCCATTCAAAGGTGTTGTGGATGCGCTTGTTCTTGCCTCCCATTAACTTGAGTGACGTTCGGCTATGTTCAGTGAATAATCAATTAATAAACCAGTGAATATTGCAAAATCAGTAATCGTAATCTGAACCAAACATTGAAATATTCACACATCTCAACTCCTCTTGACTAGAGATGAGCGAATATGTTCGGAAAACGATCGCCAAACATAAATTAGGCACGAATATGGTACATTCGAATACATGGTCGGTAACACAAGCATTTTTCTTAAAATCAGAAAAAATCAATAACATTCAGTAAAAGATAGAATAAAAGCCAGTAATTCAAGTTACATAGATAGAAGAAGAGCCGGCAATTCAGCAGCCGTGGTAGTGTAAAATCACAGCAGGAGCCGACAGGATAGAAGAGATGGATTAAATACAGTAAATACAAATAGAATAAGTAGATATATAGATGTCAGTGACAAATACAATTAGTACAGTGTGTGCAGCTTACTGTACATGTATTTAATTGATAAAAGATTATTTTTCTAAAAAAAATGGCAAGGGTTCCCGTGTAGTTTTCGTAACCAGCAGAGGTAAAGCCGATGGCTGAGGGACGATGTTTATAGCCTTGGAAGGGGGTAAAAGCCATGGAACTTCCCAGGCTATTAATATCATTCACAGCTGTATACTTAGCCTTAAATGGTTATTACAATGGGGGACCCTAAAACAATGACGTAGGGTCCCCCTATAATTAACAGCCAGCAAAGGCTATGCAGACAGCTGCATTCTGCTATTAATCGCCAAAGAAGGGGTCATGGATACTGGCCCACCAGGCTAAAAACATCAGCTCTCAGCTGCCCCAGAAAAAGCGCATCTTTTAGATACACCAATTTTGGCACTTAGCATTGCTCTTCCCACTTGCCCTGTAGTGGTGGCAAGTGGGGTGATAGCTGGGGGGTTGATGTCACCTTTATATTGTCTGGTGACATCAAGCCCCGAGGATAGTAATGGAGAGGTGTCAATAAGACGCCCCCATTACTAACCTCATAGTCACATTGTATAAAAACACACACCAAGAATAAAGACCTTTAATTGAAAAAATGTGTAGTCATTTCTAATAAAGACTAAAGACTTGCTGTGTCTTTAATTACCATACAACTATAGGATTAGCATTGGATAAGGGTCTTGATATCACCTGAAAATACATGGGTGACATCAACCCCAAAAATATGAACCCCACTTGCTACCACTACAGGGCAAGTGGGAAGAGCTGGGCAAAGCACCAGAATTGGTGCATTTAATAGATGTGCCTTTTCTGGGAAGTTGTGGGCTGCTATTTTTAGGCTGAGTGGCAATATCCATGGCCCTTACCAGCCTGAGAATACCAACCCCCAGCGTGGAGACCTCTCTAGTCTTGATAACCAAGCTTGCTGAGGCTGACATCTTAAGGTTGCAGCCCCAAGCTGTGAGTTTTGCCTGGATGGTTATCGAAAATACAGATTTTTTTAAATTATTTATTTACTGATGAATACTCCCATCCACCACTCATGCTCTCACTGTTATTAGCTGCAGCAAGTGTCAGCTGATGGTAGCTGCAATCCCATCAGCTGACACCAGTGTCCGATCACAGCTGAATGTTCACGTTGTCTTCTGACAGCGTGGGAACCACAGCTCTTGACTGGTGGGGATGATTTCACCGTCAATCAGAAGCACTACATCGGTGTTTCCAAGCTATCAAACAGTTTGGGAAACACCGGCTTTTGTGCTGTGCATGCTGGCTATATTCAGCAGTTTAATCAACGAATAAATTGGGGAATATTGCAAATTCGGTGATCGTGAGACGAACCGAACATTGAAATATTTGCTCATCTCTTCACTTGACTCTTTGAAGCTTTTGAGTACAATTCTGATGACCATTACAAAAAATGTGAGAACAGCTCTTCAGACTCACCCATCTGTGTTTCCCTACTGTCAGTTGTAAGGTTGGTGTTCTGTCCCCACATGAGGCGAATGGAGGTGTAGTTGATTGGGGCTGGGAGAGATTCCTACCTTCCGTTTCCTCGATGCAGAGCAGACAGGACCATAGTTGCTATTTTGCTGTTCATGCGTCCGGAGAGATGATACACACCAGATATTGTGAAGTCCAGACTTGTTTATTGGAAATCTGGACATACAGCGTATGATAATGCAGTACTTCTCCAGAAATGCAGGTGTAACAACCCAGGTGGTACAGCAAGATGTGTGCAGCAAGGTATGCAGCAAGATGATTCAGCAAATTTAGCAAATTGTGAGTAGTCAAAAAACTGATGCCTTCCACAGCCTGGTAAGCGTGTCTCTCCCGGGTGAAAAAGAAACTAGTAATGGCCACCGGCAGGAAGAGTAGTCACCTGACCTGGAAGTGGGAGGCATGTACTAGAATTAATTAGCTGCCATCTGCTATACAGAAAAGGATTAAAACAGTGAGGGTGATGTCCTAAATAAATTAAATAATCTAATAAAGTAATGTAATACAATATAATACAGTATAAAGTAAATTAGAACCACCCTTCTGAAAAAATGGATGGCAAACCATCCGGGATAAGCAACTATACACCCTGAAAATGGGGGAAAAAGACCGGCAAGGTAACAAATGGATGTAAATAAGATGTATGCAACAACACGCAAAATAATTAAAATACCCTTTATTAAAATATGGGTGTACACATTAAACGATTAAAAGGAAGGCATCCCAAATGTATACATGGTATAATAGTATGATACGCTATGGCATAAAGCTTAATACAAAACCATGTAAAAAAGGCTCATTAATAAATAGGTAATAGTTGTATGTTTGTATTGAGACCCCCAAAGAGTTGGATAAAGTGATGTGCAACATGAAAAGAAAAGGAAAAGGAAAATGATAAATATATGCAATAAAGAAATAAATATAAAAAGTGTGCACAAATGATGTGACAATAATTGTCAATGCATGACCAAAATAATGTGAGTGCAAAAATGATGAAAGCAAAAATGTGCAAGAGAAACCACACTAATTGGGTGGAAACCACAAAATGGGGATCAGAGAATAAACAACTACCTGATGAGCCTTTAATGGTGCCTGTAACGCGCCCCGACGCGCGTTTTGGAGTGGATCTCCTTCGTCAGGGGGTGGAGAAGCTAATGGCTGGCACATCCTTTTATAATGAGTTCAATACCGGGCAGGTCACACAACGGCGCATGCGCCGCTGCCGCGACCCGGAAGACACATCGCGCACGGCGTCACATGACAAAACACCGCCGGGTGAAACCAGCGTGTCAGGGCATGAAGAGACGCCGTCGCCATGTGAACCTCCGGCGCCGAGGCGGCGCACACGCACAGGTGCCCGTCCAGGAACGAATGGGAAAAAGTGTAAGTGCAGCGGCGGCTGCAAGAGGACCGCTAAACCCAGCAAATCGCCACAATATATATATGGTTTATGGGGATGGGATCCAATAATATAAAAAAGAAGAATGGGAATAATAATAAAAGTAATAATAAAACGCAATACTGCATATAATTGCATAGTGAATATTCCACATATGGCATTTAAAAGAGAAAATGCCAATATATGTGACAGCAGATTACAAAGTGGTGAATAGATATAGTGCAAAACGGGAATGTGCGATCCACAAAATGAGATGTGAATAGATAGATATTACTGGAAAAATAATAATAAAAATTAATATTAAAAGATTATTATATATATCTCCATTCATGTTGTGAAGCTCAGGATATATCTCTATTGTGAAAAGATAAATGGTAAGTAGTGCAAAAAAGAGGGAGAATGCACATTTTACATAATCATATATAGCAAAATATTAAAATTAAAATTGCTACAGTGGTACACCGTGAACTTTAATAATATTTTGATATATATGATTATGTAAAATGTGCATTCTCCCTCTTTTTTGCACTACTTACCATTTATCTTTTCACAATAGAGATATATCCTGAGCTTCACAACATGAATGGAGATATATATAATAATCTTTTAATATTAATTTTTATTATTATTTTTCCAGTAATATCTATCTATTCACATCTCATTTTGTGGATCGCACATTCCCGTTTTGCACTATATCTATTCACCACTTTGTAATCTGCTGTCACATATATTGGCATTTTCTCTTTTAAATGCCATATGTGGAATATTCACTATGCAATTACAGTATATGCAGTATTGCGTTTTATTATTACTTTTATTATTATTCCCATTCTTCTTTTTTATATTATTGGATCCCATCCCATAAACCATATATATATTGTGGCGATTTGCTGGGTTTAGCGGTCCTCTTGCAGCCGCCGCTGCACTTACACTTTTTCCTATTCGTTCCTGGACGGGCACCTGTGCGCGTGCGCCACCTGAGGTTCACATGGCGACGGCGTCTCTTCATGCCCTGACACGCCGGGTTCTCCCGGCGGTGTTTTGTCATGTGACGCCGCGCGCGATGTGTCTTCCGGGTCGCGGCGGCGGCGCATGTGCCGTTGTGTGACCTGCCCGGTATTGAACTCATTATAAAAGGATGTGACAGCCATTAGCTTCTCCACCCCCTGACGAAGGAGATCCACTCCGAAACGCGCGTCGGGGCGCGTTACAGGCACCATTAAAGGCTCATCAGGTAGTTGTTTATTCTCTGATGCCCATTTTGTGGTTTCCACCCAATTAGTGTGGTTTCTCTTGCACATTTTTGCTTTCATCATTTTTGCACTCACATTATTTTGGTCATGCATTGACAATTATTGTCACATCATTTGTGCACACTTTTTATATTTATTTCTTTATTGCATATATTTATCATTTTCCTTTTCCTTTTCTTTTCATGTTGCACATCACTTTATCCAACTCTTTGGGGGTCTCAATACAAACATACAACTATTACCTATTTATTAATGAGCCTTTTTTACATGGTTTTGTATTAAGCTTTATGCCATAGCGTATCATACTATTATACCATGTATACATTTGGGATGCCTTCCTTTTAATGTGTACACCCATATTTTAATAAAGGGTATTTTAATTATTTTGCGTGTTGTTGCATACATCTTATTTACATCCATTTGTTACCTTGCCGGTCTTTTTCCCCCATTTTCAGGGTGTATAGTTGCTATACAGAAAAGGACAGCAGGTGGCAGCAGACCAAATGCAAAACTGAATACAAAGAAAGGTAACATAACACAATTATATAAGCATACAATCATAACCTTAGATGGAGCAGCACAGTTGGAGAGTTGTGACACGGGGGAAGCAAGGATAATTTGGGTGCCGCCTCTGTGGATTGTACTGGGTGCAATGTTGAGGTGGAGGATGAGGAGGAGAGGCCACTTGAAGCTGCACTGGCCTCCCTTCAAGCACATACTCTTTCTGGGCCTCAGCAACAAGGCATACCGCTGTACGTCTGCCAAAGAAAAGCACTGGAGTAGACCATTCAGTAACAGAAGTTGTCAGATGTCTTTGTATAGCACATGACATTGTTGGTTCACTAGTGATTCCCAAACATTACCACCTACCCCACATACACCTTGAACACCAAGTCTAATCCCCCTTCCACCACAACCTCACTTTTTCCAAGTTAGATTTTAAACTCTGCACCAACTCTGCAAACAGCTGAATTTCAGCGGCAGTAAATGACAAGGTAAAATATAGCGTGCTGAATCATGTTAGTCACAGAACAAAAAAAATTGTTTGAGTGTGGATGAGGCTTGTATGACAAAGAAGATATGCTTCAAATTATTTTAAAATTATATCAACCATACTGTAAGACATTAGCAACACAACAATTTTTTTGTGCCTGTGGATGAGGCCTCTATAACATAGAATATATGCTACAATTTGAAAGTGAGATGTCCCCTTGTGTATGACGTTAGTAGCACAAGAATTTTTTGGGGGGCCTATGGATGAGTGAAATATTCAGATTCGGGAAAATCGTCACAAATAATTTCTAATATCCATGCATTCGTACAGAATAGAGTTGAGCGAAACGGGTCGAAAAAATTCAAAAGTCGCCGACTTTTGGCAAAGTCGGGTTTCATGAAACGAAACCCGACCCTAGGATGAGGTCGGCCACGAGGTCGGCGACTTACGTGCCAAAGTCGCGTTTCAAAAGTTTGTTTTGCCCTCTTTTTCAGCCAATCAGGATCCACGGACACTGTGGGCAACGTGATGACATAGGCACGGGTCACCACCATCTTTCAGAAGGGCATGCAAGTGATTGGCTTGCTTTGGTGGGTGTCACAGGGGGTATAAAAGGGCGTGCACGCCGACCGCCATCTTACTTCTCAGTATAGGGAGAGGTTGCTGCTGATTCTGTAGGGAGAGCGTTAGGCAGGGAAGAAGACCAAAAAACTGCTTCTGCTGCTAGCGATTTGGCCTGCACAACACACCAGTCACTGTGTGTGCAGTGCAAGGGGAGGCTATATAGTGGTGTATCAGTGGTGTTGGTTGTTGGGCTGCCTTCTAAGGCTTCCTGACAGGCTGGCATTGCTGTTTACCCACTGCTCCGCAAACTGCTTTTTAAAAGCAATCCAATCTCCCTTATCCTCTAGTCACTTTGGTCACAGCTGTGCCATCGAGCCTGTCACATAGCGCTCAGATATTCATTGGGCCTCAAACTGCTTTTTTAAAAGCAATCCCAATTTTTTTTTTTGTCCCGCTGAGAAGAAAAAAAAACTGCTTCTGCTGCTGATAGCAATTTGGCCTGCACAACACACCAGTCACTGTGTGTGCAGTGCAAGGGGAGGCTATATTGTGGTGTATCAGTGGTGTTGGTTGTTGGGCTGCCTTTTAAGGCTTCCTGACAGGCTGGCATTGCTGTTTACCCACTTCTCCGCAAACTGCTTTTTTAAAAGCAATCCAATCTCCCTTATCCTCTAGTCACTTAGGTCACAGCTGTGCCATCGAGCCTGTCACATAGCGCTCAGATATTCATTGGGCCTCACACAATCCAAAAGTGTCCAGTGTCCAAAAGTGTGTGCAGAGATTCAAAATCTCACTTATCCTCTAGTCACTTAGGTCACAGCTGTGCCATCGAGCCTGTCACATAGCGCTCAGATATTCATTGGGCCTCACACAATCCAAAAGTGTCCAGTGTCCAAAAGTGTGTGCAGAGATTCAAAATCTCACTTATCCTCTAGTCACTTAGGTCACAGCTGTGCCATCAAGCCTGTCACATAGCGCTCAGATATTCATTGGGCCTCACACAATCCAAAAGTGTCCAGTGTCCAAAAGTGTGTGCAGAGATTCAAAATCTCACTTATCCTCTAGTCACTTAGGTCACAGCTGTGCCATCGAGCCTGTCACATAGCGCTCAGATATTCATTGGGCCTCACACAATCCAAAAGTGTCCAGTGTCCAAAAGTGTGTGAAGAGATTCAAAATCTCACTTATCCTCTAGTCACTTAGGTCACAGCTGTGCCATCGAGCCTGTCACATAGCGCTCAGATATTCATTGGGCCTCACACAATCCAAAAGTGTCCAGTGTCCAAAAGTGTGTGCAGAGATTCAAAATCTCACTTATCCTCTAGTCACTTAGGTCACAGCTGTGCCATCAAGCCTGTCACATAGCGCTCAGATATTCATTGGGCCTCACACAATCCAAAAGTGTCCAGTGTCCAAAAGTGTGTGCAGAGATTCAAAATCTCACTTATCCTCTAGTCACTTAGGTCACAGCTGTGCCATCAAGCCTGTCACATAGCGCTCAGATATTCATTGGGCCTCACACAATCCAAAAGTGTCCAGTGTTCAAAAGTGTGTGCAGAGATTCAAAATCTCACTTATCCTCTAGTCACTTAGGTCACAGCTGTGCCATCAAGCCTGTCACATAGCGCTCAGATATCAGTGGGCCTCACACAATCCAAAAGTGTCCAGTGTCCAAAAGTGTGTGCAGAGATTCAAAATCTCACTTATCCTCTAGTCACTTAGGTCACAGCTGTGCCATCGAGCCTGTCACATAGCGCTCAGATATCAGTGGGCCTCACACAATCCAAAAGTGTCCAGTGTCCAAAAGTGTCTGCAGAAATTCAAAATCTCCCCTGTCCTATAGACACCTTGTACCTTGTTTTACATACTATATAGTTTGTTGGATTTTGTCTACATTTCTACCAAAAATGAGGAAGGCTGGTGGAAGAGGCCGTGGAATTGGGCGGGGGTTGGCAGCTGGTAATGATGGTGTTGGTGGTGGATCTGATGGTAGTGGCAAGAGCAAAATAGGACCGAATGCAGGAGGTGTTGAGCCTGCGTCATCGTCTGGCTACATAAGGCCTCGAACGCTTAGTTTTCTAGGAGTTGGCAAACCGCTTTTAAAGCCAGAGCATCAGGAAAAAGTTTTGTCTTACATTGCTGACTCAGCCTCCAGCTCTATCGCCTCCTCTTCTTCAGTTGTAAAAAGTAAAAGCACTGAGTCGTCATTGGAGGCTCATGTTCATGAACCACACCTTTCCTTGTGTCCTTCACCCCAACCAAGATTGAAGGATGACGCAGGCCATACTATTGATTACTCCATGGAGCTGTTTTCACATACCATGCCTGGATTATCAAGTGAAATGGTGAATTACCCAGGCCAAGATGAATCTGACATGGAGTGCACTGATGCACAGCCGCTGATGGATGATTCTGCTGGTACATTCACTCAGAGCACTACATTGTCCTCGCAGTGTACAGAGCCAGATTCTGACCCTGATGAGACTCAGGTGCCCCTTCCCGCACACTATACCACCATACACGGTGACACAGAGGAAGGTGCACATGACATAGAAGAGGAGGTGATGGATGACCCAGTTGTTGACCCAGATTGGCATCCATTGGGGGAAGAGGGTGCTGCTTCCAATAGCTCAGATGAGGAGCATCCACAGCAGACATCGACATCGCAACAGCTGTTATCTGGCAGGCCCGGAGCACTCCAAAGACAGGTTCCAAACATCAAAAGAGTTGCTGGACAGCTTGTCCAGAGGGTCAAAAGATCACAGCGTGCTAGGCCGCAAAATGTCTGCCAAAGTAGGAAGAGTGCAGTGTGGCACTTTTTTGAACAAAATCCTCATGATCAGGCCAAGGTTATCTGTAAGAAGTGCGCAAAGACCTTTAGCCGAGGGAAAAATCTGAAAAATTTGAATACCAGTTGCATGCTTAGACATTTAACCAGCATGCACTTGCAAGCGTGGACACAACACCAAACCTCAAGTGCCACATGTGCAACTGATCACAACGAAGGTAGTCATCAACGCTACATTGTTTCCCCCACTGTAAGCCCACCGGTTAGCACAGCAGCAAATGTTGAGGTGTCGTTGCAAGGCCACAGCAGTCAGGGAATCCCACTGTTATATCAACGAAAGACTGATTCTAGGCCATCAGAAAGAACACCAACTCCATCACCATCATCAACCCTCTCTCAGTCCGCCCTGTCCACCGCTACTTCCACCATATGCAGCTCTCAAGTCCAGCTCACCCTCCCAGACACTATGAGTAGGTCAAGAAAGTACTCAGTCTCTCATCCGCGTACACTGGGTTTGAACGCCCACATTGCCAAACTAATCTCGTTTGAGATGATGCCCTTTCGGTTGGTGGAAAGCACAGCTTTCCACGAACTCATGGCCTATGCAGTACCACGCTATGACCTACCCAGTCGCCACTTCTTCTCTCGCAAAGCCATCCCAGCCCTCCACCATCATGTGAAAGACCGCATTGTCCATGCACTCAAGCAGTCAGTGAGCGGAAAGGTGCACCTCACAACTGATGCATGGTCCAGTCGGCATGGCCAGGGCCGTTACGTGTCCATCACTGCGCACTGGGTTAATGTGGTGGATGCAGGGTCCACAGGGGACAGCGGTGGTGGGAAAGTGCTGCCTAGCCCACGGTATAAGAAACAGTTGGCTGTAGGCGTTCCACCCTCCTCCTCCTCCTCCAGAAGCGAAAGCTCATCCACAGAGCGCAGTCGTACGAGCACTCCATCTGCAGCTGCCACTGTTGCACACGATGTGTCCCCCTATCGAGCAGCTAGTGGAAAGCGTCAGCAGGCTGTGTTGCAGATGATGTGTTTGGGCGACAGACATACCGCCGAGGTGCTGGCCGAGTACTTGAAGCGACAAACTGAGTCATGGCTGGGCAGTGTACATCTTGAGGCAGGCAAGGTAGTTAGTGATAATGGCTGTAATTTTGTGGCAGCCATAGCCCTTTCAAAACTCAGCCACATACCTTGCTTGGCTCACACCTTGAACCTGGTGGTGCAGTGCTTCCTCAAAAATTATCCGGAGTTAACAGCCCTGCTCCAGAAGGTGCGAAGACTGTGCGCGCACATCCGCCGGTCGCCTGTACACTCCGTTCGTATGCAGAAGCTGCAGCGATTGCTCCACCTTCCAAACCACCGCCTCATTATCGACATTGCAACAAGGTGGAACTCCACCCTGCACATGGTGGAGCGGCTGTGCGAGCAGAGGCAGGCCATAATGCATTTGTGGGAGGATACACGGCCAGGCACTTTGAGAGCAGACATGGAGTTGACAGGTGTGCAGTGGTCGAAGCTGAAAGACCTCTGTAAAGTCCTTCAGTGTTTTGAGGAATGCACACGGCTGGTAAGCGCAGACGACGCCATCCTAAGAATGAGCATCCCACTTATGCGTCTGCTCATGCAAACTTTGACGCACCTTAAGGAGCAGGCGTCTGCAGCCAATGTTGATGAGGAGGAAGAGGAGGAGGGAATCCTTGATGACATTCAGCCATTGTCTGCTCAGGGACCTCTCCTGGACGAGGTGGAGGAAGAAGAGGAGGAGGAGGATGATGATGGGGATGATTACTTAGGGGAGGAGGATGCATCTCGTGGGGCAAGTGAAAATGTTGGCATGGCAAGGTCTGGTACAGGGTTTGTGCGTGACTGGAGGGATGTGGATTTGCCAGAAAGTGCTCCTCCAACCAGCACTCGCAGTGCATCATTGACACCGGGAACATTGGCCCACATGTCAGATTATGCCTTGCGGATCCTAAAAAGGGACCCCCGCATTGCCAAAATGATGAACGATGACGACTACTGGTTGGCCAGCATCCTGGATCCACGCTATAAAGGCAAATTACAAAACATCATGCCACAGGAGAACCTTGACCTAATATTGGCTAATAAACAAGCAACTCTGGTAAATCGGTTGCTTGAGGCATTCCCAGCACACAGCAGCGGTGATGGTACTCACACGAGCCGTACGGGCCGGGGGCAGCTTGGCAGAGGTGTTCGTGGTGCACACAGCAGAAGTGGCGTTGGAGACAGGGGTTTCATGACAATGTTGTGGACTGATTTTTCAAATACCGCTCACACAACTGGTAATACTGCATCGATGGAAAGTGACAGGAGACAGCAGTTGTCAACCATGGTTACAAACTACTTTTCCTCCCATATCGATGTTCTCCCACACAGGTCATTGCCCTTTGACTATTGGGCCGCTAAACTGGACACCTGGCCTGAATTGGCACAATATGCTTTACAGGAGCTCGCTTGCCCAGCTGCAAGTGTGCTATCGGAAAGAGTCTTCAGTGCAGCTGGATCAATCCTGACAGAAAAAAGGACCCGTCTGTCAACCCAAAATGTGGATGATCTAACCTTCATTAAAATGAACCATGCATGGGTTTCCAAGGATTTTGTCCCACCTTCCCCTGATGACACATAGGGTGACAGAAAAATGGCTTGCTTTGGTCCACCTCTTCCTGCGACTTGACCTATTTCGCCTTTTGCATCAGCTGAATGTCCAACATCAACATATGCCACTTTCTAAAACTCCCTAACTGTGCTGCCTCCCCCCCCATGGCCGGGGTCACCACCTAGCGCACGACACCGTGCGAGTGCCGTTGCCCTGGACAGGTGGGTAGGCCAACTCTTGGGCGCGGGCACTGGCACAGGGTCCCTCATAGTGCAATCAAGTGTCTCTGACGGTGGTGGTGCACACCCGCCGTCAGACACACCGCTGTACTATGAGGGGCCCAGTGCCAGTACCGACGCCCACGAGTGGGCCCCCCTTGCTTGGGCAGGGCCCCAGCATTTGCAATCTTTACCTCTCCCTGCTCCTCCGCTGTGTAATCTGGGCCGTCAAATCCATACTGTGCCTGACACCGTCTGAGCCTGCCTCCTGAGACATATATTTTGAATGTGTACGCTATCCATACATGTTATCTGGGGATACGGTACCCTTTCTAACCTTTGTGCAATCACGTGCAATCCATACTGGGCCTAACACTGTCTGAGTCTGCCTCCTGAGACATATATTTTGAATGTGTACGCTATCCATACATGTTATCCGGGGATACGGTACCCTTTCTAACCTTTGTGCAATCACGTGCAATCCATACTGGGCCTAACACCGTCTGAGCCTGCCTCCTGAGACATATATTTTGAATGTGTACGCTATCCATACATGTTATCTGGGGATACGGTACCCTTTCTAACCTTTGTGCAATCACGTGCAATCCATACTGGGCCTAACACCGTCTGAGCCTGCCTCCTGAGACATATATTTTGAATGTGTACGCTATCCATGCATGTTAGCCGGGGATACGGTACCCTTTCTAACCTTTGTGCAATCACGTGCAATCCATACTGGGCCTAACACCGTCTGAGCCTGCCTCCTGAGACATATATTTTGAATGTGTACGCTATCCATACATGTTATCTGGGGATACGGTACCCTTTCTAACCTTTGTGCAATCACGTGCAATCCATACTGGGCCTAACACCGTCTGAGCCTGCCTCCTGATGTATAGACATATATTTTGAATGTGTACGCTATCCATACATGTTATCCGGGGATACGGTACCCTTTCTAACCTTTGTGCAATCACGGGTAATCCATACTGGGCGTGAGAACGGCTGGCGAGCTGTTAAGCAAGCTACAGCACCTGTGGTTTGCACACGTAAGTTTTTCATTTTTTCAGGAATGACGGTTAGGCCTAATTCCGGAACTGCAGTTGACCTGCACTTACTGGGAAATCATTGTTCGCGGGTAATAATTGTAATCAGTGATCCCCATCACTAACGTTGTTCAGCGGGTTATCTGCACCTGTAAGCGACAAACGCTGGCCTTTTCAGTGTAGCGCACATGCAGCCACGGACATGTAAGGGCATGACACACCAGTTATTGGCCAATCTCATGTTCCAGAGCCTCACGTGTCCCTCTAGTAAGCCGGACTCGGACCGTGGGGCATGACGGAGTCTCGTTCGTTAACGGAATTAAGCTTGCAATGTGTGCATCTGTTCTGTAGCTGGCATGGTTGAGGTTTCCCAGGTGGAGTCGAATTTAACCGTAGGCTCCACTCCTGGTGGTGCCCTTCTGGACATTCCTTTAAGGTTCAGCTTTGCAACCATACTGCCCACGTAAAACAAACACTTTGCCTTCATGAACGCTGATTGGAGGGTCATGACTCGTGGGAATAATGCCGCCCAATCAGTTAACCTGCTAGAGAGATCGTTCGTTGCTCCCAAGCATGACATCACACTCCCTAGGAAGAAGGTAATGCCACTGTGGCGACCGTACTCCTGGGGGCGACACAAGTGCACTGATGCCCAGCCACTGCTCGATGAATCTGCTGGTACATTGACCCAGACCACTACATTCCCCTCGCACGCTACACAGCCTGAATCTGACCCTGATGAAACTCAGGTTACCCTTCCCATATACAGTTCCATCTTACACGGTGACAAAGAGGAAGCTGCAGATGAAAGTGCAGGTTCGGCCCACCCGCCATCAGACACACCACCGTACTATCAGAGGCCCTGTGCCAGTGCCGTCGCCAATGAGTGTGCCCCCCCTGCTTGCTCAGGATCACAGCACTTGCAAGGTTGAAATACTGTGCAGTGAGATGGAAGATGGGGACGACGAGGAGTCCAGACTAGTACAGGGATTCCCTAGCGAGGAGACTTATTTGATTGTTTTCAATGTTGGGACAGCAATTTTTGGGGAGCACTATACTCTGGAGAATGATAGATGGGGCCCACCATACACTGGAACATTCCAAAGGTGGACATCAGACACTGGAGCAGCATTTACAGGGCCCATTATACACTAGAGCATTAGAAATGGGGCCCATTATGTTTGGAGCATTATTTGGGCCCATAAGACAGTGGAGCTTCATCCATGGGGACCAACATATACTGTAGCATTATGTGGAGCTCATCATATACTGTTTCAAACATTATATGGGACCAATGATTCTGTATGGAGAAATAGATGGGCCTTGTCATGAGATGTAAAAAGTGAGGTATTTTTCATTGTACTATACCGCTATTTCTCTGCCATATCAGAGCATGATGAGTTGTGGTATGTGTTAAAGGCGCGCTCTTTCACCCAGGGCACATGAAAACCTGGAGCCAGCCCCCCCCCACAACTTTAGCCAAATAACCCCCATTTTTCAGTGCGTAACTTGTATTATGAAGTTAATTAAGGTTGACAAGCTTAAGTAAGAAGAATTGATGCTTTTGGCATTCAAATGGGCACTGTAGGTGTGTTTCCTGTCCTCCTCTCACTGCCGACTTTTATTCCCCATTGACTTACATTGGGTTTCGTGTTTCGGGACGACCCCGACTTTTCCCTATAATCGGACGATCTTGCTCGACCCGACTTTTGGAAAAGTCGGGTTTCACGAAACGAAACGCGACCCTAAAAAACCAAAAGTCGCTCAACTCTAGTACAGAATAACGAATTCAGTGGAAGTCAATAGAAAAGCCAAATATTTTTCTGCTGGACCCAACAAACAGGTCTGGGGGCATGGGAAAATGCTGAAATGGATTGAAAATAGCTAAACCTAACTTGGAGCAGCATGGAGAAGATAGCTGCATGCCTTTCTGACTTACACATGGTATCTGGGAATAATGTTGTCAGATTATTGTGCCGGTTTTATGGATTTATAAGAAGACCTACCAACCCAAACATAATTTTTGTTTAAAAGGAAAAATGCTAAAAAAAACATTTTTTTCCTTCATATCACATGTATATAATGCAAAAAAACATAAAAAAATTACAAAATTATACCTTCCCTTTAGCATGTGTTCACAAGGAGCATTTTGGCTTTATTTTTCCTTTAACATTTGTGAGGGCTCTCACGCCTACATTTGGGAGGAATCTCCCTCATTCCAAACTTTTAGCTATATAGTGGAATACATACACCACATCACTTTGTTAATGCCAGATAAAACATGCCCATTTGAATTTTGGGCTTTGCTCGCCAACACCACCATGTCCCCTGCCATATCAATATGCGGCCCTCGCTTGAAATTTTCAGAGGACCAGTAGGTGCTGTGAAACCTGAGTTTGGGAAGGGCCCTCAGGTGGCCCTGCATCATACATTTGAGAGAGCTCTAACTCCTATTTTTGGGAGGCCCCTCCCTCATTCCAAATTAGCGGAAAACATATTCCGCATCACTTTAGAATGCCAGGTAAAACATGCCCATTTGAATTCTGGACTTCGCCTGCCACAACGTCAACCGCCATGTCATTATGCGGCCCTCACTTCACATTTTCAGATGGCCAGCAGACACCATGAAACCTGAGTTTTGTGAGCTCCACAGTTCATTTTGGCCATCGGATCCCAATGGAGCCACTGTCAAAATAGGTGAAGCCGCTGTAAGGTGAATATAATATAGGAGTTGGGGGAGATGTATGCTCAATGTCAGTAAATTGGATTCTACTAGACACCAAAAGCATTAGATTTAAATTCTGAATACAGTCTATGCAAGCGAGGGCCTGTATTGTGGTCAGTCTTTCAAGTCTGAAACCCTTATCAGGAACATGTGCAAGCCTCATTTTACTTGGAAGCAGACTCTTCAAGGGAAAGGAGTGCCATTGACCCATCTGCACAAGCCTATGCACTTATTCTAGAAACTACACAACCAGGCAGAATGTATCTTTTGCATTGTTTTGAGCCACAATGGAGTAATTACAGGATATGTCCCTGAGAGTGATGAGGTCTATGGAGTGTATTACTGAGGTAACTGACAGTGCTACAGAGCTCAGGTAAAGGACTTATTGTGGCAATGACCATATTCCAATATGTGTAAGACTGCGGCCTGAAAAGATCTGGGGAGAGTATTAACCCAGACTTAGACATGCTTAAAATGTACAGAAACTGGACAAAACCCCACCACCATTTTTTTGTGACCCAAATTTAGAAAATTTAAGTGAAGCGAAAGTTTAATAAAGAGACACAAGTCTCATTTAGGAGCCTGGTCTTTGCCCAGCACTGGACAATGTAAAGTGGTAATTAGTGTTGAGCATTCCGATACTGTACTATCGGGAATCGGCCGATATTCGCGGTATCGGAATTCCGATACTGAGTTCCGATACTTTTAGTATATCGAATACCGGAATCGGAAGTTCCCATAATGCAATGAGCCAGTTTGATTTTATTCAGCCAATGATGATCCTAAGAAGTGTGGGCACATCCTGTTAGAGCATGTTAGGCATGGCTGTGATTGGCTGCTGAAATGATGTCATGATGCACTATAAAAGCCGCCACCGCCATTTTGGGTTCGCTCTGCTGTGAATTCAGTTAGGGATAGGACGCTGCTGTTCTGAGGGACAGTGTGACCTAGCGATTTGCTATATTGTGCTTTACCCAGGCTACTTTATCAACCGCTCAGAATTTACACATTAAAGGAGCATCCAGCTCTACATAAACCATAACACAAAGAATGCAAAAAAATATTCTTTTTATTAATCATCACATAAGATCACAATAAATATAGTAATAATAGATGAATTGGTCAGTTTAGGGAGACAAACAGAAAATCAATCCCAGAGCCACTCGCAACCTTGACATGATAACATTCAGCATATAGGAAAATCTCCAAGGGAGAGAGGTAATGTTGCAATAATAGGGTGAACCACAAGGTCCAGCTAAACTGTATTTCAAAGTCAAAAAAAGGAAATAATACTATATAGGAGTAGATAGAGGAGCCTTTCTGCTGGCTAGTGCCCTGCAGCCCCAGCCAGATTAGTATTAGCCTATTTTTTGGAACCTCATCTATTGCATTGTAGGTTACTTTCCTGCATTGGAATAGCTACAAAACGTTTGTGATACTATCGGTTTTACATCTTTGGGCACATCCAATGGCTTTATGTGAAAAAAAAATTAATAAAGTTCACCAAACACTCCACTTTACAGTTGTGTAGGCCACATTAGCTCATATTTGTTATGATCCAGCCTGGATCTGACAGGTTAAATGTACAAAATGAGTTTTTTTTCCTTTGGCAAGGTGCCAAAGTGGTGTGATTGCCCCCGGTGGCCATTAGAATTCTTACACGTGGTGTCATTTGTTCTAACCTGCCCCGGTGGTGGTGAGTGGTAGTGCACTTTAGTTTCTTTGGTTAAGTGCACATAACTATAAAACAGGTGTGATGCTCTATAAAAGAGTGTCAGGTGTGTTTGGTCACCGTTGGTGATATTGTGAGTTCGTCATTTGGGAAGCAAGCCTGGGTGATGAAGGAGCTGAATGAGAGTCCTGGGCAGCCCAGCCAGAGGGGTTGAGCCAGCTATGGGTTCTGCAAGGAGTGCTGGCATGGATTGGTGGAGTTCAACAATGGTGTCTGGAAGAAGGGCTGGCATAGTGTGGTGGAGTCGCAGTTTATGGTGTCAGCAGGAAGTGCTTGCATGTCTTGGTGGAGTGGCAACTATGGTGAGAGTTGCACTCAGCATGCTGGACTTGGTTGCTGAAAACTGGACTCAAGCATGCTGGACTTTTTGGCAGATAAGTTGGACTCAAGTATGCTGGACTTTTTGGCAGAAGCTGGACTCATCTTTGGGACTCTTTTTACTAGGCAGCTGCAACTGGTGGTGGACTCTGCTCCAAGGCTGCACTATGGTGATGGATCTGGTTATGGTGATGGATGCGGGTTGAGGAGAAAATGCACGCAAGTGATGGGCTCTGCTGCTAGGAGCGTACGCAACAGAGCAAAGCTAAGTGGTGTTTCCCCTGTTTTGTCATCTTTCCTCATGTGTGTTTAGTGCAGTAGTGGGATTAGTTTCCGCACCGACCAATTCCCTAGTGAGGGTTTAGGTGCAGGGCGAGTAAGGGTTTTAAGGTTCTGTGCGTCGCCCGGTGCAGAACCGGCATAGGGAACGTTAGGAGTGCAGGGACACTGGCTCAGGGGAGTGCAGGAGGTCTCCACTTCCCCATTTCCCTATCGCAGGGCCCTTCATTATTAATGTTACCCAGGTTTCCCCTTTATTATTTAAATTCGCCTTACTGGAGGCGGGGCTTCCAGACTGTTGTATAAATACGTGTAATACCTAAATTCGCCAGTTGGAGGTGGTGTATCCAGCTGCACATCTTATTATTTAAATTCGCCCAACTGGAGGCGGTGTATCCAGGGTCACGCATGTCATGGGTTCGCCCTGCGGTAGCCGCTGCATCCAGACACACGCGTGACCGTGACTTTATCACCAACCCTACATTTTTTTTTTCTGGTGAGCCTTGGCCATGTGGAGACCTGTGAGTAATTGCTGCCGGGCCTCACTGAGGTGAGTGGGGAGTGGCATGGTGTGTTAGAGCCGCTGCAGCAGCAGTTATCAGGGTCTGGGGCCTCTCCTCAGTCAACCAGAAAATCAAAATTGCGGCTCTGGCAATGAAGCCCCCTAGAGTCGCTACTGGGGAGCGGGATTTGTTCATACAGGAGGACATAACCAGACAGGTGGGTGGAATTGGTGTCCCCATGGTGCTGTCTGGGGTTCCCTGAGGTGAAGGGGTACGTCCCTGTAGTGAGCAGACTGGTGTTATAGTCCGCGGGGCTCCCGCCAAATCTTCAATACCACCGAAGAAGCCGCCCCCCTCCTGGTCGTGTGGAGGCGACCAGCGAGTGTATATTTCCTCCATATTCCTGTCCCCTTCTCCTCCAGGTGTTAGCAGCAGGTGTGCTGCGGGGGAGTAGGGACAAATCTCAACCCTTGCCATTAACCAACCCTGGGAGGCGCAGATCTCATGGTGAAAGGGTTGGAGGGTGGTGTCCCTTGGTGTATAGCGGGGGTGTGAGTGTGGTGACACAGGGAGATGCCTCTGTTGTCGAGTCCAGAATGAGTTCACTAAATATGACAAACGAATGTGTGGCAATAAACGTTCAGGTCCGGACCTGTGTGTGAACAAGCATGTATGGGTGGCCACCAAAAAACATCTTGTGGAAGTGTGTTGTGAAGTGTTACCAGCGCATACTAAACAATCACATGCATAAACTCGTTCCCCAGGTCGGCGCTGTGGAGATGAGTGGTGCCTCCGGAACATATATTGCCATTACCAGCGGTGCGTTTGTCATTAACCTGAAGTGTCAGGTAGTGGTGGGGTGAACTCAGGATCTTGGCATCCCCGCTGTTGGTGTTTCCCTAATGAGGAGTGGTCTTGAGGGTCCAGAGGCTCCTCATTAAGGAGGGGGTACTGTCATGATCCAGCCTGGATCTGACAGGTTAAATGTACAAAATGAGTTTTTTTTCCTTTGGCAAGTCGCCAAAGTGGTGTGTTTGCCCCCGATGGCGATTAGAATTATTACACATGGTGTCGTTTGTTCTAAGTTGCCCCGGAGGTGGTGAGTGGTAGTGCACTTTAGTTTCTTTGGTTAAGTGCACGTAATTATAAAACAGGTGTGATGCTCTATAAGAGTGTCAGGTGTGTTTGGTCACCGTTTGTGATATTGTGAGTTCTTCATTTGGGAAGTAAGCCTGGGTGATGAAGGAGCTGAATGAGAGTCCTGGGCAGCCCAGCCAGAGGGGTTGAGCCAGCTATGGGTTCTGCAAGGAGTGCTGGCATGGATTGGTGGAGTTCACAATGATGTCTGGAAGAAGGGCTGGCATAGCGTGGTGGAGTGGCAGTTTATGGTGTCAGCAGGAAGTGCTTGCATGGCTTGGTGGAGTGGCGACTATGGTGAGAGTTGCACTCAGCATGCTGGACTTGGTTGCTGAAAACTGGACTCAAGCATACTGGACTTTTTGGCAGATAAGTTGGACTCAAGTATGCTGGACTTTTTGGCAGAAGCTGGACTCATCTTTGGGACTCTGTTTACTAGGCAGATGCAACTGGTGGTGGACTCTGCTTCAAGGCTGCACTATGGTGATGGATCCGGTTATGGTGATGGATCCGGATGGAGGAGAAGATGCACGCAGGTGGTGGGCTCTGTTGCTAGGAGAGTACGCAACAGAGCAAAGCTAAGTGGTGTTTCCCCTGTTTTGTCATCTTTCCTCATGTGTGTTTAGTGCAGTGGTGGGATTAGTTTCCACACCGACCAATTCCCTAGAGAGGGTTTAGGTGCAGGGCGAGCTAGGGTTAAAAGGTATCCTGTGCGTCGCCGGTGCAGAACCGGCATAAGGAACGTAAGGAGTGCAGGGACACTGGCTCAGGGGAGTGCAGGAGGTCTCCACTTCCCCGTTTCCCTATCGCAGGGCCCTCCATTGTTAATGTTACCCAGGTTTCCCCTTTATTATTTAAATTCGCCTTACTGGAGGCAGGTTTTCCAGACTACTGTATTTATAACATGTATTACCTAAATTCGCCAGTTGGAGGCGGTGTATACAGCTGCACGTTTTATTATTTAAATTCGCCCCACTGGAGGTGGTGTATCCAGTGTCACGTGTGTCATATGGGTTCGCCTTGCGGTACTCGCTGCATCCAGAGACACGCGTAACCGTGACAATATTAAAGTCTAGTCCACACTTTATAAAATTAGTGTTTCATATACCTGTTAGCAGCTGTTCAGGAATAAGCACACTAAGCCCTTAGTACTTTTCTGCCTATCTTTATCAGTCTACCAAGATGAAGAAGGCAAGAAGTATGGCACGTGGTGGTGGGCGTGGAGTTTCTGCAGGGAGAGGACTTGGGGATTCTGTGCCTGCTGCGGGCCCCAGTGACACAGCATCCCCCTGTTTTCCCAGGGAACAGTCCTTTATGCGCAGCTTTGAAGGAGCTCGCCGTACCCCACTGCTGCAGGACGAACAAATTGAAGCCGTTGTCGGATGGATGGCAGCTAACGCATTGTCTTCAATTAGTTCCAGATCCTCTCAGGTCCAGAGCACTGAAGAGCACCCATCTGTCTCTTCACCACCTGCCAACTTGACCAGGCAGTCAGAGAGCCCTGGAAGGAGCCATCTCTACTTCTGTTCTCTGAATCTGTTGGCTTGGAAAGAGGGGGCCAGCCAAGCAGCATTCAAGAATTTGAAGAAGAGGTAGTATGCAGTGATGCACAACAGCTTTGTCTCTCTGAATCTGAAGAGGCGGGTGGGCCAGTGCCTATGGTCAGCACACCTCAGTAGGCATCTGATGATGAGACTCAGGTGCCACTTTCTGGTGCGTACTGTGCTGTCGAGACTACCCAGGAGAAGCAGTCGTTTGAAGAGGGTAGTGTAGATGATGAGTTCCTTGACCCATCATGGCGTGAGGTACAGGAAGGTGGTGGGAGCAGCTCTGAGGAAGAAATTCCCCGAACGGCCAAAAAAGGAGGGAGAGGGAGGGGGCAGACTCGGTTGCCTGTAGCCTCCACTTCGGCAACCATTAGGAGCATGCCTCTTCCAAAACCCAAAATAGGCGATCCCAAGACTTGCAGTGCCTGGTCCTTTTTTGACACAGTTGCAGATGACATTTGCTTTGTCAAATGCAAGCTGTGTAATCAGAAAGTGAAAACAGGGAAAAGTGTCAGCAACCTCAATACTACAAATATGTGGAAACATGTGCGGAGCAAGCACGTGGTGGAGTTACAAAGACACACTGAAGACTTAGGCCAACCTACAGCGCCACCTACCACCTATTCAGCTCGTGTTGTAGCCTCTTCCTCCAGCTCACACACAGCTGGTTCGGCTTCCTCACAGGATCGCCATGGAAGAACCTCTGGCACTGTTGTACAGAGACACAGTGTCATTCCACCCACAGCACCACGTTCCCTGTCATCCTCACACTCCCAGGCCAGTCTACAGCCATCGGTAGCACAGGCATGGGAGAAAAGGCGCCCATACTCGGAAAACCATCCCCGAGCACAGTCTCTGAATGCTGGCATTGCAAAACTACTGTCCCTTGAAATGCTCTCATTCAGGCTGGTGGAGACTGACACCTTCCGTAACTTCATGGCATTGGCAGTCCCACAATACAACGTACCCAGCTGCTTTTATTTCAGCAGGCAAGCCGTCCCTGCCCTGCAAAAGCATGTGGAGGGAAAAATTAAACATGCGCTACTAAACGCCGTCAGTAGCAAGGTCCACCTGACCACCGATGCGTGGACCAGTAACCATGGACAGGGACGATATCTTTCCCTCACTGCCCATTGGGTAAATGTTGTGGAGCCGGGTACAGATCTTGAGAGTGGCGCTGTACGTGTTCTGCCAACTCCAAAGATTGCAGTAATCCAGTTTGTACACATTGACTCCTCCTCATACTCCAGTTCCTCTGAATCAGCGCTGCAGGAGCTGTCACAGTCTACCTCCACATGGACCCGTGAACGCTTACCTGTTGCGACTGATATGAGCACAGCCATGGCCAAACGTCAACAGGCCATATGGAAATTAATTTCTTTAGGGAATCAAAGCCACACAGTGCAGGAGCTCTGGAATGCCATCAAGCAGGAGAGCAACGTGTGGTTTGTGCCAGCGAATCTCCAGCCAGGCATGGTAGTGTGTGACAATGGCCGAAATCTGGTGGCAGCTCTGGGCCTAGGCAACCTCACTCGCATCCCATGTCTGGCACATGTGCTCAACTTGGTCATGCAGAGTTTTTTGAGGGACTATCCAGATCTTGATGCATTGCTGCACAAGGTCCGCATAGAGTGCGCTCACTTGCGGCGTTCCAGCATGGCAAGATCGCACATTGCAGCTCTGCAGCGCCGATTCTGCCTTCCAGAACATCACATCATATGTGACCTACCCACCAGGTGGAATTCAACATTACATATGTTGGAGAGGTTGTGTGAGCAGCAGGCAGCAGTAATGGAGTACCAGCTTCATCAGACGCAAACAAGTCGCACTGCGCGCCGTTCACACTTCACCACCACAGAGTGGGCCTCTATGAAGGACATCTGCCACATTTTGCGTGCCTTCGATGATTCCACGCGGATGGTGAGTGCAGATGATGCACTAGTCAGCATGACTATCCCCCTTATCTGCCTGCTTGAAAAAACACTGCAAGCACTAAGGGAGGAGGTTGTGGAAGAGGTGGAGGATGAGGAGTCACAAATGCCATCTGCTTCTGGACAGTCTACGCAACGTGGTTCCTCACAAAGGCCTAGGCAGGGGACACTTTGTGAGGAGGATGAGGAGGAGTCGATGGAGGAGGAAGACATCTCTCCACAGGAGGGAGGTACACAAAGCTCTTGTCAGTATGTACAGCGAGGGTGGGGTGATGCAGAGCAGGCAGAGATGACGCCTCAAGCAGGGGACAGCGTTTCTGCCAGTTGGCAGTCTGCAGCACATGGTTGATTTCATGCTGCAGTGCCTGAGAACGACCGCCGCATCGCCCACATTCTCAACATGACTGATTATTGGGTGTACACCCACCTAGATCCTCGCTACCGAGACAGCTTACAAAGCCTCATAACACCGTTGAACCGGGAGCATAAAATGCGGGAGTACCAAGACACACTGGTGCATTCCATCATGTTCTCCATTCCACCCGAGAGCAGTGCTGCTAGTGCTTTACAAAGCAGCTCAGTGCGTCGAGGCAGTGGAGGAAGCTCTGCACAAAGAGGGAGCAGAGGCAGTGCCTCAGCACAAGGCAAGACCAGTATGGCCCAAATGTGTCAAAGTTTTGTGTCCCCGCCACAAATGTCTACACCATCACAGACGGCTCCAGTCAGCAGGAGGAAACGTTTCCGTCAGATGATGACAGACTTCATGTCTTGCCCTCTTAGTGTTCTCCCACACGGCTCTTCCCCCTTCAAGTTTTGGGTCTCTAAGCTGGATATATGGCCAGAGCTTAGCCAGTATGCATTGGAGGTGCTGGCTTGCCCTGCTGCTAGTGTATTATCGGAACGCGTCTTTAGTGCCGCAGGTGGTGTGCTAACAGACCGTCGCATGCGACTATCCTCCGATAACGTTGACCAGCTTACTTTTCTGAAAATGAACAAGGCCTGGATCTCGCAGGAATTTGCCAGTCCTGTTCCAGATTAAATAATTGGTTGGCAACAGTATCCAGGTCTCCTGTTGTGTTCATGTTTCTACCACCTCAACTGTAATCCCTGGGCTCCAACACCACCAGTTACTGCTCAAAAGTGCCGTCTGCACAGTCAACACATGCTCCAGTGTTATTGGGGTTCAGTAACGTCAGCTGATCCCCTGCTGTGTGTCCGGCAATTTCTCCTGCTCTGTCCACATTCACACTACTACAGATATTAAACTTGCTCCAATTAGGCCTCTGCCTCCACTCTGTTTCTATTATTTACCCTGGGCTCCAACACCACCAGTTGCTGCTCAGAAGTGCCATCTGCACAGTCAACACATGCTCCAGTGTTAATGGGGTTCAGTAACGTCAGCTGATCCCCTGCTGTGTGTCTGGCAATTTCTCCTGCTCTGTCCACATTCACACTACTACAGATATTAAACTTGCTCCAATTAGGCCTCTGCCTCCACTCTGTTTCTATTATTTACCCTGGGCTCCAACACCGCCAGTTGCTGCTCAGAAGTGCCGTCTGCACAGTCAACACATGCTCCAGTGTTATTGGGGTTTAGTAACGTCAGCTGATCCCCTGCTGTGTGTCCGGCAATTTCTCCTGCTCTGTCCACATTTACACTACTACAGATATTTACTTATTTACAGATACTTGCTCCAATTAGGCCTCTGGCTACACTCTGTTTCTACTGTAATCCCTGGGCTCCAACACCGCCAGTTGCTGCTCAGAAGTGTCTTTGGCATGGGTACTCCCTCCTGCCCAGCCTGGTTCCAGCACGCCAGCTGTTTCTAGGTAGTGTCAACGTCACTTTGCCTCCAATACATTGTACTGTCGTGTTGCGGTCGGGTTAGCCGACTCTATGGTGCCTGCAGTTTAGGTGCTTCCTATGTGGGCTGCGGGATCTGGCAATGAAGGCTGGTTCCGTATGCCAATAGGACAAGCTCCCCCTGTAGGACTTTTTTTTTCATGTGTACCTTCTGCTGCCTATCTGAGTTCCAGTACCATTAGCTGGTTCTTTGGAAGTCAATCTTGAATATGTCCCCCTGGGTTCCAGTAATGTCAGCTGGTTCCAGGCAGAGCCTTTGGCTTAGGTGCCTCTGTGGCGCCTCTGAGGTTCAGTCGCCACAGAGGTACTGCACCTTCTCCTAAGGTGTGGTGCCCCACCGTCTGGGTAAGTTGGGAGCTCCTTTCCACACTCCAACACTTGCACCCCACGCAGCAGGGTAGTTCTGCACAACCACATTGCGGCTCAGTGCATAGAGAGTAGCAGAGCACCTCTGGTGGTTCCCTGCTTGGAACACTGGATGTGTTGGGAGGTGGGTGGAGTTTAGATCCATATAAAAGATTGGGAAGGTTTAGAATTATGGGTTCAGTCTGACAGAAGGTCGGCGGAGTAGGAAGTCACTCAGAGAGGAGTGAGGATCACTGGAAGAAGGGATGGAGGAAGAAGTGCTGCAGCTGCCTCAATGACCTGAGCCAGCTGGCACACGAAAGTAAGGAAGGTGGAAAGACGTAGAACTGTAACCTAAGTTTCCATAAGAAGGAGAGTCAAGTACGGAACGAAGGAGTAGAAAACAGAGAGGAGAAGTGGGTTGGAAGAGGAACCCTGCCTATAGGTTCTTAGCTCAAGGCCGGGGCCCGTCCCCGAGGTTGCATAGACACTTATGGTTCTGCAGCAGACACCGGTGGAGTAGTTGGCTGTAAATGCATTACTCCCATCCAAGACTTGAGGCACAACAGCAACACAGATAGAGAGCCGGGAGTGAGGCGTCCCCGAAGCAGGCTACAGCTGTCTGCCGTGCAAGTACAGTTCTAGGAACATCTCTTAGGAGGCATTCCAGGGTTACTAAGTCCTGGAGTGCTTCACACCACAAGGCGCATTGGCGGAGTCGTCCAGGAAGGTACATGTTGGCGGAGTGTTGGAGAGGAGAGCCCTGACTTGCCTGGGAGGTTGGTTGAGTCTTTACCCCGGAGGACATGGCACGGAGGTAAAGGATGGACGTTAAGGCTATGTTTCCACTGTCCAGAGTCCTTCAGTATTTGCTGCGGATTGAATGCTGCGTGCAGCCGCAGCATCCTATCCGCAGCATCCAGATGTTACAGCATAGTGGGGGGATGTTATGAAATCCCGTCTCCACTATGCGTGCAGGGCCGCATTCAGCGGCCCTGCGTAAGCGGGCATGCGGCGAGTCTTTATAGACCGCAGCATCTCTATTTATCTTGCGGAGACGCTCCACCTCCGCAAGATAAAAAACCCAGTCTATGAATAGGATGCGGTGATTTTACATGTGTTCATTGAATCACCGCGCGTACAACCGGGGCTGGCGTTTCGGCGGCCCTGCATAAGCGGGCATGCGGCGAGTCTTTATAGACTGCAGCATCTCTATTTATCTTGCGGAGACACTCCACCTCCGCAAGATAAATAACCCAGTCTATGAATAGGATGCGGTGATTTTGCATTTGTTCATTGAATCACCCGCGTACAACCGGGGCTGGCGTTTTGGGCGGAGCGGGGTATCCGCTGCAACCAAAGCGCAGAGATTACACCCCGTGGAAACATACCATAAGAAAACTTCCAAATAAAAACATTTGGGCTGCATTTACGCCACATTGCTTTCATCCATAGGGCTTACAAAGTCAGAGGAAATCAATTTTAGAAGAGTCAGCCTATCTGCATTTTCTATTGACAGCCGTGTGCACCTATTCTTTATGATTGCACCAGCCGAACTAAAAACCCAGTGAGACAACACAGTTGCCGCAGGGCATGGCAGCACCTCCAAGGCATACAAGGAGAGGTCGAGCCAGGTGTGCAGCTTGGACAACTTATAGTTAAAGGGCACTGAAGATTCAGGAAGGATGCTGGTATGGTCTCTTAAGTAGTCCTTAACCATCTTGGTCAACTTCTCCCTCCTCGTCATAGTTACACCATTGCTGATGTGACGGTTTCATGAAAATGGCCCAGTTGGTGGACATTTCTCCTTCCCGAGTTGCACCTGGTGTGCATGGCCCTCCCCTCTTATCCTTATGGCTGAAAAGAGCATTGTTTTAGGGTAATCTTTTCACCAACTTTTCAACAACAGCCCTCTGGCATGTATGCACTGAAAATGACACGTCTACCTCCGATGTGAGAGAAGGAAATTTCTCCATGTATCGTCGGTCAAGAAAGGTGCACAGCCAGTCTTTCATGTTGAACAAAATTTTTTTCATGCGAGGGTCTTGGGAAAGGCATCTGAACATGAACTCTGCTATGTGTAGCAGACTACAAAATAAGAGTCAAAAATTCAGTGTCCCCACCAAAATGATCATTCTCTCCTCCTCACGAGGCATTGCCTCTTCCTCTTATTCAGGCCACCCATGCAGGACAGGCATGAAGCTGGGATTGAGAGTCCCCTCTGTAGTGCTGACCAAAAACTCCTGTTCCTCCCCATCCTCCTCTTCCTCCTGTTTCTTATCATCACCCACTGTGGCCTGAGAATATTGTCTGAGGCAGGGCCGTGTGGTATCAGCCACTGTAAAATCTTGCTCCATAGCCACCTGCTCGGCATTCAAAGCTTTCTGTTTGAGATTCTGCAGCAAACATTTTAATAGACACAGCAGCAGGATGTTTACACTGATAATAGCGTCATCAGTGCTCACTATCTTGGTGCAATACTTAAAGTTTTGAAGAACCTAACATATGCCAGCAATTCACACCCACTCGGCAGTTGTCAGGTGTGGGGGCTGAGTGTTACTCTGACAGTCATTGAGAAGCTCGAATTAAGACACTGCCCTCTGCTGCTCACTAAGCCTTGCCAACATGCGAAAGGTTGAATTCCAGTGTGTGGGCAGGTCATAAATTAGTCAGTGATGAGGGAAATTAAAGCGCTGCTGCATCGCAGCCAGATCGGCAAAAGCTGGAGATGACTCTTGAAAATGGGCACTGACACGGCGTACCTTGGCAAGTAGGCAAGTAGGTCTGGCAAGTCAGAGTATGTTTTTAAAAACCACTGTACAACCAAATTTAGCACATGGGCCATGCATGGAACATGTACAAGCTTTCTGAGCTTTAAAGGCGCCACCAATTTACGCCCATTAACACACACAACCAGACCTGGTTGGAGGTTCAGCGGGGAGAGCCACTGATTGATCTGGTCGTTTATCTCTTTCAACAGCTCTGCTGCATTGTGATCTTTATCACCTAAACAGAACTTCAGCAGAGCTTGATGCAACTTTGCCAAGGCAGTGCTGCAGAGCTCCCTGCTGAGGAGGCTAGTTTAGCTGACGATGAGGAGGAGAAGAGACAGAAACTGGCATACGAGGAGACTGAAACCCTGATGGAAATTGGGCCCGCTATTTTTCGTGTGGGTAAGATATGTGATGTCCTAGCCCCTGATCCTTTCCCAGACTCCACCAGGTTCACCCAGTGTGCCATCAGGAGATTGTAGCATCCCTGTCCACTAGAACTTGTCCACGTGTCTGTGGTTAGGTGGACCTTCCCTGTGACTGCGCTGGCAAGAGCACAGCTGATATTGTGTAACACGTGCTTATGTAACATGGGGACTGCACCCTGGGAAAAATAGTTGCTGTTAGGAATCGAGTACCGTGGGGCTGCCACCACTAAGAGGCCACGGAAAGACTCAACTCCCACAAGCTGAAAGGGCAACATTTCCATGACTAGCAATCTGGCAATGTGGGCGTTTAGCATTTGTGCCTGTGGGTGGATATTTCTGCTTCCTATAAATGGGCAGGGTCAACTGAATGCTGCGCTGGGACAACAAACTGGACATGGTTGCTGATTCTTGTATCTGTGCAACCACAGGTTGTGTGCAGAAGGCATCAGCCCCTGTTTCCTGGACTGCAAATTGGAAAGGCTGTAACACAGGGGAATGGGTATATATATATATCTACTAGATGGTGGCCCGATTCTAACGCATCGGGTATTCTAGAATATGGACAGCGGGGGTTATACTCACCTTCCGACGGTCCCCGATCTCCTCTCCACGCTCCTTGCATTTTCTGGTCCCAGTAATGCTTAGCGCGAAGGACCTGAGATGACGTCACTCTCGCGAGAATGCGACGTTATCAGCGGTCTTTCGCGCAAAGCATTACTGGGACTGGAAGATGCCGGGCTCGTGGTGACAGGAGGGAAAGAGTCCGGGGGACGTCGGAAGGTGAGTATATCACTATTTTTTATTTGAATTCTATTTTTTACATGTTTATGGTACCCAGGGCCTGGAAGAAAGTCTCATCTCCTCTGCACCCTGGATACCATCCGCACATTGAGCCCTGCCCGTTCATCTCCCAGCTGCGTCGAAGCTGACCTCCGTGCGGCAAGAGATGACCCGCGGCATCCATCGGGAGATCAGCAGCTAGCGCCGCACATCTCCTGACGGTAGTGGTGGCGTGCGTTGTTCGAATTCCGCGTCAATTCATGGCCAGACTGCGCCTGTCGCTGATTGGTCGCGGCCAGCCGGGCGCGACCAATCAGCAACACGGGATTTCCGTTACAGACAGACAGAATTAGACGATTATATAGTAGATGTATTGTGAGGCAGTGACCCCTGTTAGGCTAGTTTCACACTAGCGTTTGTGAGCGCAGCGACGGCCTGCGCATGGCCACCGCTAAGCCCCGCCCCCTGCCGCGGTGCGCCGACCTGCGCCAAACGCAACCTGCTGCATTTTGGTTGCGCCGGCGCACCGTCAAAAAGGCGCATGCGCCGCCAAACGCAAACTGTGCACGGCCTGCGCCCCCAGTGATAAAGATAGGGGACGCAGGGCGCATGCAGCGTCCTGCGCCGGTAGGTGGAGCTGCCGACGGAGGCGCGGCAGGGGGCGGGGCTTAGCGGCGGCCGTGCGCAGGCCGTCGCTGCGCTCACAAACGCTAGTGTGAAACTAGCCTTAGGCTTCTTTCACACTTGCGTTTTTTTGCGCTGAGTTTTTTGCGCAGACAAATGCATTGAAAAAACGCATACAAACGCTTATAAACGCTGCATTTTTTTGTAGCATTTCTGTGCGCATGAAGTAAAAAAAATGCAGCATTTGTATGCATTTGCATGCATTTTCAATGTGTTTGCGTTTTTTTATGTGCATTGTTCTTCACAGAAGAAATTTGAGATAAAAATCTTAGAACACACACCACCAATGGGACATCAGTGGTGGTGTGTTATGGTAATTCTTTATATAGACCCTGTCTACAGTCGTATTCTTCACATTTTCTTGCTTTTTCTTGTGTCAACATGGATCTGCGCTGGAAGAGTTTTCACTTCAACTTGGATTTGGACATCACAATGGCTTAGGCATATGCAGTTGCTTGCCATGAACAAAGGAAGAGAGAGAGACAGCGAAGACGGCAGCCGCGGCGTTTGTGGATACATCCGATTGTTGAACTCCGGGAGAGCCGTGGGACGTACCACACCTTCTACAGCGAGCTACAGGCAAACCCGGAGAAGTTTACAGATTATATCTGGATGTCCCAAGAAAGCTTCAGGGATTTGCTGGCTCGTGTCCAAGAATACATCCGGAGACAGGACACACAACTCCGCCATGTGATTCCTCCTGACGAACGGCTCCTAGTCACGTTACGGTACGTAATATTTAAAAACCAAGAGGGGTCTGCATAATTTTTTTTTTGTGATATGTACTATTCCAAACCTGGCCTAATTATTTTTCTTCAATGTACTAAATTTTTATTTTATTTTATTTTTTTAAAAAACCATATACAGAAATATTAATTTTACTTCTTTCTCTGTTTCACAGATTCCTGGCGACTGGAGAGACCCTATCTTCACTACACTTCCAGTACCGTATTGGAATCTCCACCTTGTCTGGAATTGTTGCGGATACCTGCCGGGCTCTCTGGAACATTCTTTGTCCAGAATTTATGCCCCTGCCCACTGCTGAAAAGTGGAAGGAAATAGCTGACAAATTCTGGACAGTCTGCAATTTCCCCAACTGTTTGGGAGCTGTTGATGGGAAACACATAAGGATAATCAAACCTAAAAGGACTGGATCGGAGTACTATATCTACAAAAAGTACTTTTCTACAGTACTCATGGCCATTGCGGATGCAGACTGTGTTTGTTGCAGTGGACATTAGGGCATTTGGCCGTGGGAATGATTCCCAGGCTTTTAAGAACTCTGACACGGGCCAGAGGTTGTATGGCCACCAATTTAATTTCCCCATGCCACGGCCTCTTCCCCACACCAAAGCTCTGCCACAGCCCTTTGTAATGGTTGGTGATAAGGCATTCCAGATGTATCAAAACCTGCTCAAACCCTACTCCAGCCATGACTTGGATCACACAAAAAAATCTTTAATTACAGGCTGACCATGGCCAGAAGAACTGTAGAGTGTGCTTTTGGGATTCTTGTCTCCAGATGGCGCATTCTCAGCACAACCATTAACCTGAAACTTGAAACAGTGGATGAGGTGGTGAAGGTGTGTGTGGTTCTACATAATTTTGTGATGGCTAAAGAGCACCCGACCTTTGAACTCGATGATGCTGCTCCTAACCCATTGCCTGAATTTACTCAGCACCCTCTCAGGTCATCCATTGAAGTTGGCCAAATGAGGGACCAAAAGCTGTTTTGATACCTCTACCGAGTGCACTATGTCTTTTTACACTCCAATACAATAATCACCTACCCAGGTTTGATAAATATTTATGATGCTAGGCCTGGGTATTTATATATGATGGATATTTTACCCATCATTTTATTCAACACACACTTAATATAGGATGCAGTTAATTACAAGGTATATCTATAATCCCCCTGGCCTAGTATCACAATAAGTGAAGTGAGGATGGTAAAAACAGACCATCCTCAAATCACTTTTTATGACACCTTGCAAAGTGTAAGGCACATTGTGTGTATGGTTCAGTGTGTGTAGGCGGTGAAAAAAAATTAATCAAACTTTATTATGGTAAACCAGAAATGTAAATTTATTTTTAAACAAAAAAAATTATAAAAAAGTTTATTTTTTTCTGTGTTTGGTGGAAGATAGTTGCAAGTTGGGGGTGTGCAGTGACAAGGAACAGCTTATAGTGGATGAAGGTGTTCTAGGGGAAGGGACAACAAAACTTGTGGGGGAATGGAGGTCAGTGATGGGAATGGAGCTAGACACACTATGAGGAGAGGACAAAGGTACAGCAAAAGTGTTCCTAGCTCTTTTGGGTCTCCTTAAACTGTCCTGCCTGGACTTCCTTGTGCCCAATGCCCGCCTTGATTGTTGGCCCCACCTGGAACTTGGGGCAAATAAGGAATGTCGGTCCCCGTCTGCTGCTGTTGCTGCTGTGGCTGCTGCTGTGCCTGCTGCTACTGTGGCTGCAGCTGATGCTCTGCGGTGGCGGTGGCAGTACTCGTCCATGCAGGAGGACTGGTGGTGGCAGTGATGGTTCATGTTTGCGGAGTGGTGGCGGCAGGGCTAGTACATGTTAGAGTGTTGGCAGCAGGGCTGTTCCACGTTTGAGGAGTGATCACGGTGGCTGTGCTCCAAGCATGCATTGGGGTGGCGGTGGTGCTCCAGACAGGAGCAGCACTTGCCATGGTGGTGTCGGTGAAGTGACCAGCAGCACTCAGACTTGTGGTGGTGTAATGTTGGCTGGCTTGGCTTTGAATAGAGGTGTCCGTGCAGTGGTATGCAGCAAAAGTCGGTAGTCAGGTGAAGCGATTCAAAGGTGGCACAGTTGGAAATGACACCACTGACTGCTGCTCGTACCGATTCTGCTGCATTGCCTGCAAGAAAGCATTGTTGCAGGCCTGCAACACACTCAGCTGTTGCTCAGGACTAAGGTGTTCCGCCATGCCCTTTTCAATTTTACTAAAAAAATGGTGCGCTGGTCTGTTGAGGTCGGCCTCCAGACGGTCAAGGCGCTGTTTGACAGAGTGGAAGCGCTGTTCCATGTGGTTAAAACCACGTTCCATGAGTGAAAAACTGCTTTCCACTCTGTCTGACAGCGACTTGAGGCTGGCATTAAAGGCCTCGCTCAAGTGCATAAACTCGGGCAAGACATTCCTATCCAAGGCCCTCTGCCGCAGGTGGGTAGTGCCCGCATAACCAGTGGCAGAGACCTGGGACATGGAAACACCTGATTGATCAGCTTCCTGGTCAGCAGCTGTCCGTGTTGCTGATGTGCAAGGTGCTTCCTAGCTGTGGGATGGCTGAGACCGGTCCGAGGTCGACCGATAAAGGACCGCTCCAGGGACAGGTTGCAGGGTGCTGCTCCAGGTGCTGTGGAAGAAAGGAAAAACATTTACAAGAAGCATCAGCTGTGGAATAGAAAAGCACAGATTAATAAAAATAAAAGCCAAAAAATTAAAATACTTACGCTCTGGTGGCAAGGACCAGTCTTAGGAACTCCAAATCTTGATAGTACTGGTATTTTGTTCTGGGTCTTGACGCTGAACCACTGCGAACCTACCCCTCAGCACGAACATCAGTGTTGAAGCGGTCCTTGATCGAGCGCCAATGTGTTCGGACTTTGTCCACTGTTGGAAAAACAAACAAAAAATATTTAACAATTGTGTATGATGCACAATATATGCTATCAGTAAGCACAACAGTGCCATCAGTAAAAACAGTTAATGCGGCACAATACAGCAATGCAATACCCAAAAGCAGTCACTGTTGAGCCAGATGACACTGTTGGGTTTCCTGCTAGAATATATCTAGCAGGAAACCCAACAGTGACATCATGAACAAGAGTCAATGCGCCACAATACAGCAATACAATACCCAAAAGCAGTCACTGTTGAGCCAGATGACACTGTTGGGTTTCCTGCTAGAATATATCCAGCAGGAAACCCAACAGTACCATCAAGGACAATAGTCACTGCGGCATCACAGAGCAGGGAAATACTTACTAAACGCCTTTTTGGAGGTTGCAGGGGCGCTGTCCCAGCCATCCATCAACGCTGCGGACACCTCATTCCATAGCCGCCGGGTCACCACATTGTCCTTGTGGTCACGGCTGTCCCACAACAGGCCACGCTCCTTGACCAGGCGGATAAGCTGCTCATTATCCAGGTAGACGTCATCATCCCGTTGTGGAACCTAGACAAAAAACATTCATTAGAATCTTCGAATTTTGTCAGAATAAAAAGTTAAAAAAAAGGTTCAGAAAAGAGGAAAGATAGAAGATAAAAAATAAAAAAAAACCCCATTACAAATCATTTTATATTTACATTCCGTATCACCATCGGGACTTGGCTTGGCTGCTTCGCCCCACTAGTCACGTCCGCTGAAGATGATGATGTCTGAAAAAAAGAACAAAAAATTTTGGAGATTTGGAGAAGCAGCAGATATACTTACCAAACGCACGAAAATAATCACCTCACGGTCTACTTGTGCCAGTTCCTGCCGGGAAGGTGAATATTCAGATTCAGAAGACATACTGCATGTAAAAATAATACAAAGCATTAGTACATAATACAATTTAAAAGGAAACGCATACATTAGATATAATGATGCTCACATTCTTGCCGCTGAAGCATGAATTGAAAATGGTCTCTTCTTTTGCAGTCTGTCTGCTCTCCATGCTGTCTGTAGCGTTGTGGTACAGTGCAGGCAGACACCTAGTTTTATATAGACTCATGTTGATTGTGTAGGGGGTGGTTTCAACATGTGTCTAGACAATGATGACTCAAAAACCGCAAGCGCAAAAAACTGCATACGTGCGCATTGCAATGCGCACGTATGCGCACCCATAGACTTTAATGTTATTTTTTTGCACATTCCGTGCGCATATGTGCCCATGTGTTTTTTAAAGTGGTTGGGTGGACCAAAAAATGCAACACGTAGCATCTGGAAAGTATGGGCGCAGACCAGAAAAAAACGCAGCGCACAAAAAACGCATATAAACGCATACAAACACATGCCAATGCACACCCTTGTTAAGTATAGGAAAAAAACGCATGCGCAAAAACGCAGCGCAAAAAAATGCAAGTGTGAAACCAGACTTACAGCTAGCGGGCGCTGAGTGTTCTCCCCAGAATATGCACGGAGGCATATTGAGGCTATGGGAATGCATTGTGGTCACAGGCATAGCTGGGAATGCAATGATGAAGCCAGGGCTACCAACTGTGCCGGAGCCAGCGGGACAGTCCAAATTTTCACACTCCCTACCGCTGTCCCGGCTGGGATTTTAGTTTTCCCACACTGCGAATCAGCCACCACACCCACCTGTCATTTCAGAAGGGGCTGTGTGCTGAACACCATACAATTCCCTCTATGCACAGCACATTCCAGAACAGAAGCCATCCCCAGCTCACATGACCGTGACATCATCACAGGTCCTGAAGCTGAAGTCGCTCCTCTCCTGCATCTGCTCAGGTTGCTCATATATGGCTGTTCTGTGCACAGGACCTATGATGAGGTCACAGGAGGGGAGGAGTCAAGGGTCACGTGATGAGGGGTCTCAGTGTCTGCAGGACTCTGCTGTGCTGTTGTCATGGTGCTGGATGAGGGAGAGTTTACTTGTGGGGTCAGGATGGGTTTACAGGGTGGATGTAGCAAAGCCGTGTGTGTATGAGGTGTGCAGGGCAGAGCTGTGTGTGTACAAGGTGTATGGAGCGGAGCCGTGTGTGTATGAGATGAACGTAGCGGAACTGTGTGTATACGAGGTGTACGGAGCGGAGCCGCGTGTGTACTTGGTGTATGGAGCGGAGCTGTGTGTGTACGTGGTGTATGAAGCGGAGTCACGTGTATACGGGGTGTACAAAATGGAGCGCTGTGTGTACGAAGTGTACGGAGCTGAGCCGTGTGTTTACGGGGTGTATGAAACAAAGCACTGTGTGTACGAAGTGTACGGAGCTGAGCCATGTGTATATGGAGCGGAGCAGAGCCACATGTGTACGGGGTGTACGGAGCGGAGCCGCATGGGTACGAGGTGTACGGAGCGAAGCCGTGTATGTACAATGTGTACAGAGCGAAGCCATGTCTGTGCGAGGCATACAAAGCTGAGTCGTTAGTGTATGAAGGATACACTAACAACATTTATATTGCATTTATATTGCATAGAGAGAAAGCTTCTGTAAAGTCACTGCAGGAGTATGCGCTGGTAGCATCTCCTCATTAGCCAGTGTTTTTCAGCTGGGACGGTCGCATCTTAGCACAATTAAGGTTGAAAAATGTATATCTCCCAGATATGAATTACGGCGTGAGACACAACGATGGACAGGTATGGTATATTGGTGGTTTGTTTTTTTTATTACAGGAGAACGAGGGCATCACATGGATTAGCTGTATAATAAAGATGGGAAACTGTGTTTAGTGTTTTATGTCATTAAAATACTTTAGTCTGGCTGTGATTTTTACTTAATCTATAACAACTGTAGGATTAGTAATGGATAGGTGTCTTATTAACGCCTCTCCATTACTAAGCCATGGGCTTGATGTGACCTTACAATACATAGCTGACAACCCCACAACTATTCCACACTTGCTACCGCTACAGGGCAATTGAGAAGAGAGCGGCTAAGTGCCAGAATCGGCGTATCTTAGAGATGTGAGCTGGTGTTTGTAGCCAGGGGGCAGCCAATATCCATGACCACTTCCTAGGCTATGAATATCAGCCTTGAGCTGACTGCATAGCCTTTTCTGGTTATTAATTATAGGGGGACCACACATCATTTTTTTGGGGCGTCCCCCTTTTTTAATAGCCAGTAAAGGCTAAGTGTACAGCTGTGAGCTGATATTAATAGCCTGGGAAGGTCCATGGGTATTACCCGCTTCCCAGGCTATAAACTTCTGCCCCAGTCGCTGGCTTTCTCTCTCTGGCTTGGAAAATTGTGGGGGAGCCTAGGCCATTTTTTCAAAAAAATAATGTTTTATTAATTCAGCACATTAACATTAAGCTGCACACATAATATACTAATTGTATTTGCCACACATCTATATATCTACATATTCTGAATGTATTTACTGTATGTAAACCAACTATTCTATTATTTTCTGATATGTATGTAATATAAATACATATATATATGTATGTGTGTCACTGACATGTATATATATATATATATGTGTATTCTACAGTATTTGTATGTATCTATTCTACCTTTTCTATTATAACCTGTCTGTGTGACTTTACTGTAGATATATATATATATATATATATATATATATGAATTGCCAGCTTTTCAAAGGAGGTGCTTAAGCAGTGCTTAAAAATCACACAGCACTCACATGGTGCGAGTTCTGTGCGATTTTTTTTCTCTCACCCATTGACTTCTATTGTGGGATGTGATCCGATTTTTTATTACAATCGCAGCATGCTGTGATTTTTTTTCCAGTCCGATCATGATCCGATCCGAGCTGGAAAAAAAAACGCAGATGAAGACACAATCATAGAATAACATTGGTCTGAATTCAATCCGATTTTTTTATCGGATTGAATTCGTCCAATTTCACCGCAAGTGGACATGAGCCCTTAGTCGGAATGGACAGCTTTGGACTCTTATGTCTACTGGGACTCTTGATGGGGGGAGAGGGAGGATCAGGTTGAGGATTGTGAAGACCAGCCTCTTGGCTACTGAGAATAGACCATGTGGAAGACTTGGTGGTGCTGTTTGTCAACACAATGGAGCCTTTGTCTGCCATCAATCCCACAGCATCCGCTCACTTGTCTGGGTTTGACATTGGTCTAGCTCACAGATCAAATTTTGACAAGAATCTAGAACGAGATACAGTCACCTTATTATCTGTCACATGGCTTTGCTGGGCATCACCACATACACGTCCCCATTCCTTAACGTCACTCCCATATTGAATGCATTATTAAAAATAATGTCCTGGCTTTATTTTTCACAAGTACCCTCACAGAGGTCTTATGTACAAACTTCTTGTATCTAGCAACGTGAGGGTAATTTCATTTTAGCTATTAGCTTTATTACACACAGCAACAGCAGACTCAGGAAAATTACTGGTAAATAGTGATGTTTGCATATCTCAGCAGGCTTTGCACCAGTTCCACAACTGCTTGATAAATATATGATATTTATTTAACCCCTTAACTCCCGGAGCTTTTTTCAGTTTCGCCTTTTTCTTTTTCACTCCCATTCTTCTCAGAGCCATAACTTTTTTATTTTTCCATCAATATACCCATGTGAGGGCTTGTTTTTTGCGGGACTAGTTGTAATTTTGAACAACTGCATTGGTTTTACCATGTCGTGTACTAAAAACCAGGAAAAAAATTCCAAGTGCGGTGAAATTGCAAAAAAAGCAATCCCATGCTGGTTTTTTGTTTGGCTTTTTTACTAAGTTCGCTAAATACTAAAACTGACCTGCTATTATGATTCTCCAAGTAATTTTGAGCTCATAGACAACAAACATGCCTAGGTTCTTTTTATCTAAGTGGTGAAAAAAATTCCAAACTTTGCTAATAAAAATCGCGCCATATTCTGACACCCGTCGTGCCTCCATTTTTTTGTGATCTTGGGTTGGGTGAGGGCTTATTTTTTGTGTGCTGAGCTGACATTTTTAAAGATACCTTTTGGAGCAGATACGATCTTTTAATTGCACGCTATTGCATTTTAATGCAATGTCGCGGCAACCAAAAAAAAGTATTTTGGCGTTTTGATTTTTTTTCTTGCTATGCCATTTAGCGATCAGGTTAAGCCTTTTTTTATTGATAGCTCGGGTGTTTCTGAACACGGTGATACCAAATATGTCTATGTTTGATTTTATTTTTATTGTTTTATTTTGAATGGGGTGAAAGGGTAGAAATTTGAACTTTTATTTTTTGCTTTTTTTTATATTTTTATAAACATTTTTCTTTAACTTTTGACATATTTTAATAGTCTTCATGGGAGACTAGAAGCTGCCACAACCCAATCGGCTCTGCTACATAGAGGCAATGATCAGATCGCCTCTATGCAGCAGATTTACTTGCTATGGGCGCCGACCACTGGGTGGCACTCACAGCAAGCCTGCACTGACAACCATAGAGGTCTCCAGGAGACCTCCGTTGTCATGCCAACACACCAGTGACCCACGATCACGTGCTGGGGGTCACGGGTGTGCATATTTCTGGTGCTATTGCCAGAAGCGCTTGTTAAATGCCGCTGTCAGAGTTTGACAGAGGCATTTAACTGGTTAATAGCTGCGGGTGGATCATGATTCCACCCGCGGTTATTGCGGGCACATGTCAGGGAGTCTGACATCGGCGTACTATTACGCCTGATATCAGAAAGGGGTTAACCAATAGCACAGTAATTTTTTTAAAATATAGCCTTTATTGCACACGTCAATAGCAAACTCAGTAAAATTACTGGTAAATAGTGAGGTTTGCGCATGTGAGTAGACTTTGCGCCAGTTGCACAACAGATAGATAAATATACACTATTTATTTAACCAATAGCAGAGTAATTTTTTTATGTCATCATTTTGACACACGCCAACAGGAAACTCAAGAAAATTACTGGTAAATAGTAACGTTTGTATTTCACAACATGCTTTGCGCCAGCTGCACAACTGCTCGATAAATATACACTATTTAACTGATAGCAGAGTAATTTTTTTATATCGCCTAAGTGACGCACACCAACAGCACACTCAAGAAAATTACTGGTAAATAGTGATGTTTGTGTATGTAAGCAGGCTTGATGCCAGTCACACAAATGCTATATATATAATTGTGCTATTTATTTAACCAATATCAGAGTAATTTTTTTAAAATATTACCTTTATTACACATGCCAACAGCAGACTCAGGAAAATGACTTGTAAATAGTGACGTTTGCATATGTGAGAAGGCTTTGCACCAGTCGCACAACTTTTAGATAAATATACACTATTTATTTATCCGAAAGCACATTCTAAAATATCACTTTTATGACACACACCAACAGCAAACTCAGGAAAATTACTGGTAAATAGTGATGTTTGCGTATGTGAGCAGGATTTGCGCCAGTTGCTCAACTGCTAGATACATAGATGCTATTTATTTAACCAATAGTGCAGTAATTATTTTTTTATATCACCTTTATGACTCATGCCAACAGCAGACTTAAGGAAAATTTATTTTAAATTGTTACTTTTGTGTATTTCAGCAGGCTTTGCATCAGTCTCACAGCTGCTAGATAAATAAACGCTATTTATTTAACCAATAGCACAGCAATTTTTTTTATATCGCCTTTATGACTCACGCCAACAGCAGACTCAGGAAAATTACTGGTAAATAGTGATGTTTACTTATCTCAACTGGCTTTACTCCAGTTGCACAACTGCTAGATAAATATACACTATTTAACCAATAGCAGAGTAACTATATTTTAATATCGCCTTTATGACATAAGTAAACAGCAGACTCAGGATAATTATGGGTAAATTGTGATGCTTGCGTATCTCAGCAAGCTTTGCGCCAGTCGCACAGTTGCTAGATAAATATACGCTATTTAACCAAAACAAGAGTAATTTTTTTCAATATCGCCTTTATGACACAAGCCAACAGCAGACTCAGGAGAATTATTGGTAAATAGTGATGTTTACATATGTGAGCAGGCTTTGTGCCAGTCTCATAACTGCTAGATAAATATACGCTATTTATTTAACCAATAGCACATTTTTTTAAAATATCGCCTTTATGATAGACGCCAACAGCAAACTCAGGAAAATAACTGGTAAATAGTGACATTTGCATATTTATCTGCTTGATAAATATATGCTATTTATTTAACCAATAGCAGAGAAATTATTTTTATATCGTATTTATGATACACACCAACAGGAGACTCACGAAAATTGCTTGTAAATAGTGACGTTTGAATATCTCAGTAGACTTTGCGCCAGACACACAACTGCTAGATAAACATTTGCTATTTATTTAACCAATAGAATAGTAATTTTTTTATATCGCCTTTATGACACAAGCTAACAGCAGAATCAGGAGATTTACTGGTAAATAGTGATGTTTATGTATGTGAGCAGGCTTTGCACCAGTCGCACAACTACTAGAAAAATATACGCCATTTATTTAAACAATAGCAGAGTATTTAATTTTTTGTATCACCTTTATGACACACGCCAACAGCTGACTCGGAAAATTTACTGGTAAAAAGTGACGTTTGTGTATGTGAGCAGGCTTTTCGCC
The DNA here is from genome assembly GCF_039654945.1 of Dendrobates tinctorius. Classification (NCBI taxonomy): domain Eukaryota; kingdom Metazoa; phylum Chordata; class Amphibia; order Anura; family Dendrobatidae; genus Dendrobates; species Dendrobates tinctorius. The sequence continues at coordinate 96,721,544 of NW_027361696.1, read as the reverse complement.
AGTCGCACAACTGCTAGATAAATAAACTATTTCATCAGTAGGTGAGGAATATTATTTAGCTCTAAAAAAAGATGTTTAGTATATGATGGCACTAAGGAATGTTATTTAGTTGTAAAGATAGAGTAGTTTAGTATATGCTGCTACTGAGGAACTCAGGAATATTATTTAGCTCTTTAAAAATTTGTTTAGTATATACTGGTGCTGAGGAATATTATTTTATTATAAAAAGAGCTGTTTTGTATATTATGGTACTGGATATGAAACCCTGCCTCTCTCCCTACTCACACAATCTGTTCCTACAGTGTATACAATGCAACCTAGCAGAGATCTGCTGTATATACTTGCAATGCTAACACCCTGCCATTCACTCTCCCTCGTATTAAATTTCTTCTTATGCTTTCTCAGTCTAACAGAGAACTCATCTTCACTCTCAGTAGCTCTTAAAAAATCTTTTTGGACTCAGAAATTCTCCCTACTGTATACGCTGCTTTCATTCTCTCTATACTCACATTATGCTTTTACTACACTGTTTCCGCATGCAAGATGGCACCCGCAGGGCATAAATATCCCCTATGACACTGTAAGGCCAGCCAATCACAGTAATGCTACCCCAAAGATGGCGACTGCATTACTGGGATGGTCAAGCAAGCCCAGCAAGTTCTTTGGCTGCAAATAAAGCGCCAAACATGCTGGGCCAGTCAATCAAATATATTGGGGTGAATAGCTAACTACTTGCTGAGTAAAGAATAGCACGAATAGCGTACTATTCGTGTGAGTAATTAATAGTGCCGAATGTATTCGCTCTTCATTAATCATTATAAAGCTTTTTTGAACAAGAATTGGTTGGAACACTATACCAAATTCATAGATAAAGAGTATGAGTGCAAAGTGATCTAAAACTAAAAGATGAAAACTTAAAAAAAATTGCTAATGTCTGAATTGTAATTAGTTTTTATTTTTTACAGATAAAATGACTTATAACTATTTTCTATATAAAGGGATCAGATTTACCAATGACTTGTACTCAGAAGAGTCTATTGCTTATGCAGAAAATGAATTTAAAGTATTGGATGATGACATTTACAATGTAACCTTTCCCAAATCAGGTAATTAGCATATTTTAATATTTGTCACTTTAATATAAATTAATTATTTATATAATTAACCTTAAAATCTTTAAATAATCTTTGTTTTTGTAAAGTCAGGTCCAGTATGGTTCACCACAATGTTTGACCGTGTGGATGGTGTTTTCATGGTGATATGTTATCTTTCAAACACACTTAAGCCCCCGTTACACACTGCGATATCACTAGCAATATCGCTGTAAAGTCACCGATTTTGTGACGTAGCAGCGATATTGCTAGCGATATCGCTACATGTGATACTTACCTCCGACCGGCTCCCCCGCTGATTATCGCTGGTCGTGCGAGAAGGTCCTGCATCAATTCTCGTAGGGCGCTTCCTGCTGTGCTTCCTGTGGCGCCGACGAGCGACGCGTGGACGCGGGCGGACGTCAGGATCGCCGCGTCTGACAGGTAAGTAGCAACCCCAGCGATGTCGCTGGTGAGATCTGCCTGTGTGGCAGCTCACTAGCGACCACTTAGCGATGTACCAGCGATCCATATCGTTGTCGGGATCGAGGGTGCATCGCTAAGTGTAACAGTACCCTTAGAGTTTGGCATTTAGCCAAAAAAGCACTACTTTGATGTCATCTGACTAGAGTACACTCTTCCACATGTTACCAAACAAAGCAACATTTTTGTGCTACATGTAAAATACTATGTATGGTGGAATACTAACATCACCCTGGAAATACCATCCGGTCAGTCAAACATGGTGGTGACAGCATCATGCTGTGAGGATTTTTTGGTTCAGCAGAAATAGGGAAGTTGATCAAAGTTGATTGAGAGATGGATGAAGAAAAATACATGGAAATTGTGGAAGAAAAGTGGTTAGGGACTGCAAAGAAATTGGGACTAGGGCGCAGTTTCACCTTCCAGCAGGTTAAGAACCCAGGCCTCTAGATATGCAAAACTCATAAAGACATACCCCAAAAAACTTGCAGTAGCAATTGCAGTGAAAGGTTGTTCTAAAAAGCAAGAATGCATTTTCAAGGCATGGTGTGTATATATACAGGGTGGACCATGTATGTGGATACACCTAAATAAAATGGGAATGGTTGGTGATATCAACTTTCTGTTTGTGGCACATTAGTATATGAGTGGGGGGGTAACTTTTCAAGATGGGTGGTTACCATGGAGACTATTTTGAAGTTGGCCATTTTGGATCCAACTTTATTTTTTCCAGTGGGAAGAGGGTCATGTGACACATCAAACTTATTGAGAATCTCACAAGAAAAACAATGGTGTGCTTGGTTTTAACGTAACTTTATTATTTCATGAGTTATTTACAAGTTTATGACCACTTATAAAATGTGTTCAAAGTGCTGCCCATTGTGTTGGATTGTCAATGCAACCCTCTTCTCCCACTCTTGACACACTGATAGCAACACCGCAGAAGAAATGCTAGTCTAAGGGGGTCAGATGCCTTGCAGGATTGCTCGGACCTGACACCCATAATGTGATGGTGCACCATCTTGCTGGAAAACTCAGGGAACATGCCATCTTCAGTACATAAAGAGGGCAACACATGATCATTTAGCAATTTCAGATATACAGTGGCATTGAGGTTTCCATTGATGAAGAATGGCCCCACTATCTTTGTACCCCATTTACCACACCATACCATCAATTATGGGTGTCAGGTCCGAGTATTCCTTCATGAACAGTTTCCTGGAAAGTGGATTGATCATCGTGGGCCAGTTGAATGGCCACCAAGGTGTCCTGAACTGACCCCCTTAGACTTTTTTCTTTGGGGTCATCTAAAGGCAATTGTCTATGCTGTGAAGATACGAGATGTGCAGCATCTGAAACAATGAAAACTGGAAGCCTGTACTAGCATGCTAGCATTTCTTCTGTAGTGTTGCTATCAGTGTGTATGTGTGTGTATATATATATATATATATATATTGTAGAGTAGCGCTGTCATTCGGGTAGGGGACACTTGCTTGGCAGCCAATAAATCACATCTGGCACAGGTTTCTTCAGATAAACAGCATAGCGTCCATGACAGAGCTTCCCTCTGTTATCCCTGTGGTCACACAGGTTATGCAATGTTCAGCACCAGGCTCTCTTAGCCTCACAGTTATGTCCCCTCTCTGGGCTTACCTCATGGCTGCTTCATACTGCAGACATTCATTCCCTCCAGGGAACTAACAGGCACGTGCAGCCATTAACACAGCGTTCACTTGCTGTCAGGAAAACAGCCCCATCTCTCTCAGATGGGACCTTCAAAAACAGACCAACCGGGTCCCTGCATTCACTCCATGTGACCTACCCTGGCCACCTTATATGGTCCGTAGCCACGCTCACCGGGTCACATGGCTATGACCTCATCACAGGTCCTTCAACCACTCATACACACTTTACAATAGCGTTCTTAAACTCACCCCCTGGGTGGGTTTGTAGGTAACTGGTTTCGCCCGTCTCACCAGCTACCTGGAGACTTCTCCCTGACACATTGGAACGAAAGATCAGCTCTGCTGATCAGCACATAAGCAAGCCTCCATCCCAAGGCCACCCACTTTGAGATACATAACGATCCTTTGGCACCCTGCTCCTGTTACCACTCTGGACAAGGCTATCCGTTCGTCCTGGGACACCCACACAGCGCCCCCTAGCGGACACAGTGGTCACTACACCACAATATATATACTTATATATATGTGTGTGTATATGTGTGTATGTGTGTATATATATATATACATATATATATATATGAACAATGACAAAGCAAAGTCCAGCAATAACGTGAGCAATCCAGGATGCTGTTAAAAATTTTTTTCTTTTTATTCATAAATCCATTAAAATGCAATGGTCCAATCAGTTCAAAACAGCAATAATGCAGGAAAGTCGTGCAGATAGGACTACGCGTTTCAGCGGTAGAACCCGCCTTCTTCACGGTCCAGAATCCTGAGATTCTGGACCGTGAAGAAGGCGGGTTCTACCGCTGAAACGCGTAGTCCTATCTCCACGACTTTCCTGCGTTATTGCTGTTTTGAACTGCTTGGACCATTGCATTTTAATGGATTTATGAATAAAAAGAAAAAATTTTTTAACAGCATCCTGGATTGCTCACGTTATTGCTGGACTTTGCTTTGTCGTTGTTCACATTTGTATGGATGGACTCCTACATCCAGATCCAGGCACAACGGAGTTAACCAGGTCAGCTGAGGTTCCAGGTGGTTCACAGGAGTGAGCTGGTCTACATTGTTGGATTTATATATATATATATATATATATATATATAGAAAAAACGATTTTGATTTAGTCAGCCACTAACTGTGCAAGTTCTCCCCCTTACAAAGATGCAAAAGGTCTGTAATTGACATTATAGGTAGACCACAGCTACTAGAGTCAAAATGAGATAACAAATTCAGAAAATCACCTTGTCTGATTTGGCAAAATTTATTTTGCAAATTATGGTGGAAAATAAGTATTTGGTCACCTAAAACATGCAAGATTTCTGGCTCTCACAGACCTGTAACATCTTCTTTAAGAGGCTCCTCTGTCCTCCACTCATTACCTGTAGTAATGGCACCTGTTTGAACTTGTTATCAGTATAAAAGACACCTGTCCACAACCTCAGTCACACACAATTTGAAGTTCTTTCACTGTTCCTACAAAATTTGTGCCTCTATCAGAGCGAATGTGCTTCACTGGGCCTCTGATAGCAATGAAACGTCGGAGTGCGTTTATGAAACTTGAAGAGTCCATGGATTCAATTACCTTGATCTGGACTGCTCTGATGGACATACAGGTGAACATAACTGCCCAGCGTTTTAAGCTGCCTTTGACTCTTCTAGTGTGCTGTGCAACCACAGACCATGGCCGGAATGCATACAGTCCATTGTTGGTAAAGGGAAGATCCGTGCTAAGTCTGTCTGATGGGAGATTGGTTATCTTTGGGTTTTGAGTCACGCCACTGAGTTTGCGACAAGTCATACAGTTGAAGATGAGATTACTCACACATCTCTTTCCTCCAACTATCTGTCATGGTTTACTGGGTTCTCAGATTAGGTAGTTGCAAGGTTAAAGGGGTTGTCCGGGCTTTTCACATAATCTCAGTGCATATCTGGGCTGCAGAATGCTGACAATAAGTAATTTACCTTCTGTGGCCAGTTTGCAGCGTTTGCTAGATATCAGCTCTTGCTTGTAATAAAAACGTCCAGGGGGGGTGTGTTCTGGCATTGAAATGAGAACTGGTCGTTTCCTCCTATTCTACTAAAAACATGCCCTCTATAGCAACAACCCCACCCTTCATAGCAACAGGCCCTCCCCGACCACATGAACAAGCCTATCCTTCCTCACACAGTAACAAATCCTCCCACTCTAGCAGCCTCAGTGCAGAGAGCAGGACCACACATCTGCTCCTCACCCAGACACACGCTGAACTGTGATCTATGGAAAGTGAAACTATTGAGGAGGAAACAACCAGATCTCATTTCAATGCCAGAACACACCCCCCCTGGACGTTTTTATTACAAGCAAGAGCTCATATCTAGCAAACGCTGCAAACTGGCCACAGAAGGTAAATTACTTATTGTCAGCATTCTGCAGCCCAGATATGCACTGAGATTATGTGAAAAGCCCGGACAACCCCTTTAACTCTGATGGCTTCTTTCTGGGTCTTGGGAGGCATTTTATAGCCTAACTGTGAGACCATTCTTTGTCGTTTATACTCTGACCCTTGGCTGAGTGTGTCTGACCCTGCTGTGTTTTGTGCCTGTGCTATTGTCTGTTTGTCTGGTTTTGATCTGGTTCTGTCCCCGTTGTCATTCTTGCCTGCCGTGTCTGTAACGTTTATTGCACGTCCTGGTTAACTGATCTCTTGCTACGTTCTGACTATCCTTCTGACTACCCCTGTGTACTGCACCGCCCTCTCTGTATTTGGACCTTGGCTTGTGTGACTACATTATCTCTGCTTTCCTTTTAACATCCCTGGGACCTCCACTCCTTCCTGCAGGTGCCCCCTGGAGCCGCAGCAACCCCGCGCTGTCTCCCTTTACAGTGGCGCTATGCTCCGCCCACCTACTCTGATTCTGTCACGTGACCGCAGGTCCTGTCTGCCTTCTCCTGTGAGCAACTAGCTTCCTCAGCACTGCTAGTACCGCTCACATTCGCTGCTCCTCGGTGCCACGGGCTTATCCCCGGCACCTGACGTCCAGGTCAGCCTCCTGCGCTACCACCGGTGAGTTCTCATCGGTCAGCGGGTCCTGACACTATCCATAGTCCAGCAGTTTGTAGATTCTCTTCAGTAAACAATCAGCCCTGATGTTTCACCAAAACATGGTGGTGCTGCGCCAGCAGAGTCATGACTAGTGTTGAGCGATAACATCCGATACTGAGAAATATCGGATCGGATTGGTCGGACCGATACCCAAAAAGTATCAGGTATCGCCGATTCCGATACCGGAAGTCCCATGCAAGTCTATGGGGCAGAAATATCAGAAGTAAAAAAAACCCTTTCTTTCCTTGTACATCCAGTTCGGGAGGGGGGAAGAGTGTGGGCGGTGCGTGGGCGGACACTGTGCGCATCTGTGTGTGTGGGCGGGGTCTGTGCGGGCCTCTCGAGGGCCTATGCAGGCCTCTCGGGCAGTGGCGTATCTAGGGGGGGCAGCCGGGGCAGTTGCCCCGGGCGCAGCCAGCAGGGGGGCGCAGTCGGGCCGCCTAATGCAGCGGTCCGCAGTGTCCTCCCTGGCGGCTGCATTCTGCCGCCCCCCGCCTGGGAGTCGGCGGTTCTCTGTGTCAGCTGTCAAGCTGACAGCCGGCGCAGAGAAGGAGGCTGTGCCGGCTCCCAGGGAGCAATTGTACTGGCGTCTATACAGACGCCTGTACAATTGAAGCTCTGACCGCCGGGCCAGAGCGACGTCAGCAGCGTGATCATGTCATGTGATTACGCTGCTAACGTCACTCCCCGGTGCCCAAAGCAAACGCTGGTGGTAAGTGTGCTCCACTGTGGAGCTGAAGAACCACCGAAGATGGGAGATGAGGGGGAGTTAATGAGTGGAGATGGGGGGGATTTGTAGAGGGGATGGCGGTTAATGTGTGGGGGTATTTAGAGTGGGGATGGGGGTTAATGAGTGGGGATGCCATGGGGTTAATGTGTGGGGGTATTTAGAGTGGGGATGGGGGTTAATGAGTGGGGATACCATGGGGTTAATGTGTGGGGGGATTTGGAGTGGAGATGGGGGTTATTTAATGTGATGGGGGTTAATGAGTGGGGATTGGGTTAATGTGTGCGGGGGTTAATGAATGGGGATGGGGATTAATGTGTGGGGGCGTTAATGAGTGAGGATGGGGGTTAATGTGTGTGGGGGTTAATGAATGGGGATGGGGGTTAATGTGTGGGGGTATTTGGAGTGCAGATGGTTATTTAATGTGTGGGGGGATTTGGAGTGGTGATGGGGTTAATGAGTGGGGATTGGGTTAATGTGTGCGGGGGTTAATGAATGGGGATGGGGGTTAATGTATGGGGGCGTTAATGAGTGGGGTTGGGGTTAATGTGTGGGGGTATTTGGAGTGCTGGTGGGGGTTAATGAGTGGGGATTGGGTTAATGTGTGGTTGGATTTGGAATGGGGATGGGGTACTTAATGTATGTGGGGGATTGGGGATGGGGGGATTTAATGTGTGGGGAGATTTGAGGACACAAAATAAAGAGTATGTATGAGGAAACAGTATGGGGGATTGGTGCAGACAGTATGGGGAGCGAATGGGTTAATGTAAGTGGACACAGTATGGGGAGTCGGGGATATGTGTGAGCAGACAGTATAGAGAGTGAGGGGGTAAATATATGAGGAGACAGTATGGTGAACAGGTGGGATGTTAGAGGAGACAGTATGAGGAGGGAGGGGAATAGTGTGAGTGGACAGTATATTGCAGATATTTTTATTTAGGAGCATTATAATGACACTTCTATCTTTAAGGGCGTCGTGTGGAGATTTGCTGCAGAAGACCGGAGAAGATGGAAGTCTACAGAGACGGCTGTGGATGAGAAAACTCATCATGGGGTCTAGAAGAAAAGGAGACCGACTGCAGAGACGACGTCATCTATAAGGTACTTGGATGTAAATGTTATTTGTGATACTAATTCTCATGTTTTTATTTGTTAGGAACATTAAAGGGGTTGTCCAGGTTTGTACGGAGTCTGCAGTCATTCTATGTGACTGCAGACTTCTGAATTCTCACAGTGCTCACTGAATGCTGTTAGGATTCTCTCGTGCCGGAAATTTACATACATGCGGTCACATGCTGACTAGACATGTGTGGCCTCACTCAATGAAAATGAACGGAGCGAGGCCGGGCACGTCTAGTCGGAATGTGGCCAGAAGTATATAAATCACATACTTGTGCTGACATGACTGTACATCGGCAAGGGAGAATCCTAAATGTGTGCAGTGCATTAGTTGTGAGAATTCAGAAGCTGCAATGTCAGGATTCAGCGCTGCAGGTTCCAGTAGTCATCACATGGACACTTCACTCATGTGCGATTTTCATACTTGACAACGAGCTTCTCTTCCTGCTTCTCTCAGTTTTTTACTGAACATTGAGAGCATTAGGAGGAGCAGCTCGTGGGTACATGGCTAAGTGTGCAAGTCGCATATGTACTTGGGGGGGCGCCGAACCAAATACTTGCCCCGGGTGCCAGAGAGCCTAGATACGCCTCTGCTCTCGGGGGTCTGTGCGGGCCTGCCGGGGCCTGTATGGGCCTCTCGGGGGTCTATGCGGGCCTGCTGGGGCTCTTTGCGGGCCTGCCGGGGCCTGTACGGGCCACTCGGGGGTCTATGAGGGCCTGCTGGGGCCCTGTGCGGGCCTGCCAGGGCCTGTATGGGCCTCTCGGGGGTCTATGCGGGCCTGCCGGGGCCCTGTGCGGGCCTGCCGGGGCCTGTACGGGCCTGCCGGGGGCCTGTGCCGGCTGTCGGGGGCCTGTACGGGCCTCTCGGGGGTCAATGCGGGCCTGCCGGGGCCTGTACGGGCCTCTCGGGGGTCTATGCGGGCCTGCCGGGGGTCTTGTGTGTGTGCAGGCATCGTCCGATGGGACTACAAGTCCCATCGGGCGATGCCTGCTACAATGACAATGATTGACACATTAGTCAATGATGGGACAGTAGTAGTCCCATCATCCGGCTAATGTGTTGAATGTAAAAAAAAAAAAGCATACATACTACATACATACTACAGTCATGGCCAAAAGTTTAGAGAATGACACAAATATTATATTTTCACATGATCTGCTGGCCTCTGGTTTTTATGTGTGTTTGTCAGATGTTTTTATCACATACAGAAATATAATTGCAATCATATTATGAGTAACAAAAGGTTATATTGACAGTTAGAATGAGTTAATGCAGCAAGTCAATATTTGCAGTGTTGACCCTTCTTCTTCAGGACCTCAGCAATTCTCCCTGGCATGCTCTCAATCAACTTCTGGATCAAATCCTGACTGATAGCAGTCCATTCTTGCAAAATCAATGCTTTTATTTTGTCCGAATTTGAAGGTTTTTGTTTGTCCACCCGTCTCTTGATGATTGACCACAAGTTCTCAATGGGATTAAGATCTGGGGAGTTTCCAGGCCATGGTCCCAAAATCTCTATGTTTTGTTCCCTGAGCCATTTAGTAATCACCTTTGCTTTATGGCAAAGTGCTCCATCATGTTGAAAAAGGCATTCTTGATCGCCAAACTGCTCTTGGACGGTTGGGAGAAGTTGCTCTTGGAGGACATTCTGGTACCATTCTTTATTCATGGCTGTGTTTTTAGGAAAGACTGAGAGAGAGCCCATTCCTTTGGCTGAGAAGCAACCCCACACATGAATGGTTTCAGGATGCTTGACAGTTGGCAAGAGACAAGACTGGTGGTAGCGCTCACCTGGTCTTCTCCGAATAAGCCGTTTTCCAGATGTCCCAAACAATCGAAAAGGGGATTCATCAGAGAAAATGACTTTACCCCAGTCCTCAGCAGTTCACTCCCTGTACCTCTTGCAGAATATCAGTCTGTCCATGATGTTTTTTCTGGAGAGAAGTGGCTTCTTTGCTGCCCTCCTTGAGACCAGGCCTTACTCCAAGAGTCTCTGCCTCACAGTGCGTGCAGATGCACTCACACCTGCCTGCTGCCATTCCTGAGCAAGCTCTGCACTGCTGGTAGCTCGATCCCGCAGCTGAAACACTTTTTAGAGACGGTCCTGGCGCTTGCTGGTCTTTCTTGGGCGCCCTGGAGCCTTTTTGGCAACAAGGGAACCTCTCTCCTTGAAGTTCTTGATGATGCGATAGATTGTTGACTGAGGTGCAATCTTTCTAGCTGCGATACTCTTCCCTGTTAGGCCATTTTTGTGCAGTGCAATGACGACTGCACGTGTTTCTTTAGAGATAACCATGGTTAACAGAAGAGAAACAATGATGCCAAGCACCAGCCTCCTTTTAAAGCATCCAGTGATGTTATTCTTACTTAATCATGACAGATTGATCTCCAGCCCTGTCCTCATCAACACCCACACCTGTGTTAATGGAGCAATCACTGAAATGATGTTAACTGGTCCTTTTAAGGCAGGGCTGCAATAATGTTGAAATGTGTTTTGGGGGATAATGTTCATTTTCTAGGCAAATATTGACTTTGCAAGTAATTGCTGTTAAGCTGATCACTCTTTATAACATTCTGGAGTATATGCAAATTGCCATTAGAAAAGATGAAGCAGTAGACTTTGTAAAAATTAATATTTGTGTCATTCTCTAAACTTTTGGCCATGACTGTACATACAGTACATACTACATACATACTACATTCATACAACATACATACATACTATATACATACTTCATATATACTACATTCATACAACATACATACATACATACTACATATATACTACATTCATACAACATACATACTACATACTACATACATACTACATATATACAACATTCATACAACATACATACTATATATATATATACTACATTCATACAACATACATACATACTACATACATACTACATATATACTACATTCATACAACATGCATACATAAATACTACATATATACTACATTCATACAACATACATACATACTACATACATACTACATATATACTACATTCATACTATATACATGTATACATACTACATATATACTAAATATATACTACATTCATACAACATACATACATACTACATACATACTACATATATACAACATTCATACAACATACATACATACATGTTGTGAGTTCATTTTCCCCTTCACCGTTGATGTCTGATGAACTCCCTCTGCTGGTGAAGAGAGGTAGTGAAATTGATTGGGTTGGGAAGAACCTGTCATCTGAACAGGTGGAGCCTGATTGGACACCCGGAATCACTGAGTGGATATAAGGCAGCTGACGCCCTACAGGGGTGCTGGTGATCCTTTCTGCTCTGAGCTCTTGCAAACCAGTTCAGTACCTGTCTTCTGAAAGCTAAGTATTTGATCTCTTATTTTTCCATGAGATATTGTCTGTTTACTTAGTGTTTGTGTTCTGCCTGCCCTTGTTGGTACAGGCTGAGCTCCATTTTTGTCTCTGGTCAAGTTGTTCTTTTGCTCAGTTTTCAGCATATACCTGAGTGCTGATATTGTGATTTTGAAGTCTAGTGACTTCAGGGCCTTTTTTCTATCAGACATGTTGGACATTATTTTGGCAGAATTTTTGCGGATTGCAGCCAGCATTTTTTCTGTCCTTTCCTATTTAGTTAGTTGGGCCCCATCATTTGCTCAACCTGTCTTTCTGTCTGTGTTTGTGTTTTCATCTGCTTTTCACCGACAATACATGTTGGGGGCTGTCTATTGCTTTGGGGTCTGCTCTGGGGCAGTTTAGATTTCCCCTTTCTTTCTTTAGGCTTATTTAGTTCTCAGGCTGTAAACGAGGGGTCTAGGGCACCATAGGAACCCCCCACGGCTACTGTTAGTTGTGTGAATAGGATCAGGGGTCTGCAATCTGATAGCTACCAACCTCTCCGGTTTTCTGGACTTAGCTTGTATTTTTGTTTTTTCCTCCTTCGGTGACTCATTCATAACACATACATACTACATATATACTACGTATATACTACATTCATACAACATACATACATACTACATACATATATACAACATTCATACATCATACATACATACATACTACATATATACTACATTCATACAACATACATACATACATACTACATATATACTACATTCATACAACATACATACATACTACAAACTACATACATACTACATATATACAACATTCATACAACATACATACGTACATACTACATATATAAAACATACATACATACTACATATATACTACATTTATACTACATTCATTGCTGTGTGAGAAGGCTCCCACGCAGCTTTTGCCATAAAGTGAGACTAGGGACTTTTTTCTACAGTGGCGGAGGAATACAGTGCGGAAGGATACCTACCTCCCGTCATTGTATTCCTGGGGCCCGTAGAGAGCGGTCGCATCAGCTGATGCTGCTGTTTTCCACGGGAGATCGTCGTGGGACACTCGTGGATTTCTGCGGATCAGGGAGTATATATGTTGTTTGTTATTTTCATATTTTTCTCACAGATGACACTGACTTCGGGGATCAAAGTGACAAGTGATGGTGAGTATGTACTCTGTTATATGTACTGTATGTCTATATGTATGTATTGTATGAATGTATGAATGTATTGTATGTAGTATGTATGTACTATGTATGTAGCATGTATGTAGTATGTATGTTGTATGTATGTAGCATGTTGTATGTATGTTGTATGAATGTAGTATATATGTAGTATGTATGTATGTATGTTGTATGATTGTAGTATATATGTAGTATGTATGTAGTATGTAGTATGTATGTATGTATGTTGTATGAATGTAGTATATATGTTGTATGTATGTAGTATGTATGTATGTTGTATGAATGTAGTATGTAGTATGCATGTATGTTGTATGAATGCATTATATATGTAGTATGTATGTAGTATGTAGTATATAGTATGTATGTAAGTTGTATGAATGTAGTATGTATGTATGTATGTATGTTGTATGAATGTAGTATATATGTAGTATGTATGTAGTATGTATGTAGTATGTATGTATGTTGTATGAATGTAGTATATATGTTGTATATATGTAGTATGTATGTAGTATGTAGTATGTATGTATGTTGTATGAATGTAGTATATTTGTAGTATGTATGTAGTATGTATGTAGTATGTAGTATGTATGTATGTTGTATGAATGTAGTATATATGTAGTATGTATGTATGTATGTTGTATGAATGTAGTATATATGTTGTATGTATGTAGTATATATGTATGTTGTATGAATGCAGTATATATGAAGTATCTATGTATGTATGTTGTATATACAGTGGGGAAAAAAGTATTTAGTCAGTCAGCAATAGTGCAAGTTCCACCACTTAAAAAGATGAGAGGCGTCTGTAATTTACATCATAGGTAGACCTCAACTATGGGAGACAAACTGAGAAAAAAAAATCCAGAAAATCACATTATCTGTTTTTTTTTCATTTTATTTGCATATTATGGTGGAAAATAAGTATTTGGTCAGAAACAAGCAATCAAGATTTCTGGCTCTCACAGACCTGTAACTTCTTCTTTAAGAGTCTCCTCTTTCCTCCACTCATTACCTGTAGTAATGGCACCTGTTTAAACTTGTTATCAGTATAAAAAGACACCTGTGCACACCCTTAAACAGTCTGACTCCAAACTCCACTATGGTGAAGACCAAAGAGCTGTCAAAGGACACCAGAAACAAAATTGTAGCCCTGCACCAGGCTGGGAAGACTGAATCTGCAATAGCCAACCAGCTTGGAGTGAAGAAATCAACTGTGGGAGCAATAATTAGAAAATGGAAGACATACAAGACCACTGATAACCTCCCTCGATCTGGTGCTCCAGGCAAAATCCCACCCCGTGGGGTCAGAATGATCACAAGAACGGTGAGCAAAAATCCCAGAACCACGCAGGGGGACCTAGTGAATGAACTGCAGAGAGCTGGGACCAATGTAACAAGGCCTACCATAAGTAACACACTACGCCACCATGGACTCAGATCCTGCAGTGCCAGACGTGTCCCACTGCTTAAGCCTGTACATGTCCGGGCCCGTCTGAAGTTTGCTAGAGAGCATTTGGATGATCCAGAGGAGTTTTGGGAGAATGTCCTATGGTCTGATGAAACCAAACTGGAACTGTTTGGTAGAAACACAACTTGTCGTGTTTGGAGGAAAAAGAATACTGAGTTGCATCCATCAAACACCATACCTACTGTAAAGCATGGTGGTGGAAACATCATGCTTTGGGGCTGTTTCTCTGCAAAGGGGCCAGGACGACTGATCCGGGTACATGAAAGAATGAATGGGGCCATGTATCGTGAGATTTTGAGTGCAAACCTCCTTCCATCAGCAAGGGCATTGAAGATGAAACGTGGCTGGGTCTTTCAACATGACAATGATCCAAAGCACACCGCCAGGGCAATGAAGGAGTGGCTTCGTAAGAAGCATTTCAAGGTCCTGGAGTGGCCTAGCCAGTCTCCAGATCTCAACCCTATAGAAAACCTTTGGAGGGAGTTGAAAGTCTGTGTTGCCAAGCGAAAAGCCAAAAACATCACTGCTCTAGAGGAGATCTGCATGGAGGAATGGGCCAACATACCAACAACAGTGTGTGGCAACCTTGTGAAGACTTACAGAAAACGTTTGACCTCTGTCATTGCCAACAAAGGATATATCACAAAGTATTGAGATGAAATTTTGTTTCTGACCAAATACTTATTTTCCACCATAATATGCAAATAAAATGAAAAAAAAACAGACAATGTGATTTTCTGGATTTTTTTTTCTCAGTTTGCCTCCCATAGTTGAGGTCTACCTATGATGTAAATTACAGACGCCTCTCATCTTTTTAAGTGGTGGAACTTGCACTATTGCTGACTGACTAAATACTTTTTTTCCCCACTGTATGTAGTATGTAGTATGTATGAATGTTGTATGAATGTTGTATGAATGTAGTATGTATGTAGTATGTATGTAGTATGTATGTTTTTTTTTTTGTTTTTTTGTTTTTTTTTTCATTCAACACAGCCGGATGATGGGACTACTACTGTCCCATCATTTGCTAATGTGTCAATCGCTGTCATTGTAGCAGGCATCGCCCGATGGGACTTGTAGTCCCATCGGACAATGCCTGCACACGCACACGACCCCCGGCAGGCCCTCACAGGGCCCCGGCAGGCCCTCATAGACTCCCAAGAGGCCCGTACAGGCCCCGGCAGGCCCGCACAGGGCCCCGCCAGGCCCTCATAGACCCCCAAGAGGCCCGTACAGGCCCCCGACAGCCGGCACAGGCCCCCGGCAGGCCCGTAAGGCCCCGGCAGGCCCGCACAGGGCCCCGGCAGGCCCGCATAGACCCCCGAGAGGCCCGTACAGGCCCCCGACAGCCGGCACAGGCCCCCGGCAGGCCCGCACAGGGCCCCGGCATGCCCGCATAGACCCCCAAGAGGCCCGTACAGGCCCCCGACAGCCGGCACAGGCCCCCGGCAGGCCTGTACAGACCTCCCACAGTCGCCACAGACCGCGCATCATGATGCGCACAGACCGCACATCATGATGACATCATTTCAGCAGCCAATCACAGCCACATCATTGCATTATGGGGACTTCCGATTCCGGTATCCGATATTGAAAAAATATCGGTATCGGAATTCCGATACAGCGAATATCGGCCGATACCTGATATTTGCAGTATCGGAATGCTCAACACTAGTCATGACATGATGATGTCCAGGAATTATTACAGGGTGTTTCTCCACAAATTCCACTTTGGCTTTTTGAAGACGACCTTCAATTCTTAACAGCTCATCTTGGTCAATGATTGGATCAAGCTTTTTCAAAACACTGTCTCTAGAAGTGGGTTAACCTTTGTTGAGGTTGTCTATTTCTTTGGCATAACACTCTCATTGTAAGGTACAAATTATCACGTTTTTGGCATTTTCCAGGTTTGGAACAGTAAAAGCATGCTTGCAGTGGTGCCATTCTTTGCAAGGTTTCTGAATGGTGGGTGATGTTGACTTGTAAGACTGAGCTACATGAATTAAACAAGCGAAGGCATGAACAAGTGAGTCCCAAGTAGAGAACCTGCTGAAATTGAGGTAATTGTCTGAAGTCACAGTACACAGAATGGATACGTGAGGGTGGATTTCCTCATCTGCATCCGGATCTACCAGTTGAAAGGTGTCTGACTCGTCCATGTAGGGCGTCGAATGGTATAAGAATGCAGGGCCCGTAAACCAGATAGTGCCCTTAAGGTGTCTTGATTCAACGGATCTAGTTGCGTGGTCCATAGGTTTATGGTGTGCTTGGTCCACAGGATTATGGTGTGTGACGCTGTTTAGGGCAAGTGGATCTCCTGATCCTTAGCACCCGATTGCTAATGTAAACATAAAAACGTCGAGTTTCATTGCAAATGTACCCCAGCACTACCTTGCTGTCTGAGTAGAACCTTGATTTCCATGTCAATTTCTATCAAGATAAGTTCAGCTAACTCCACTGCTAGCACAGCCACACAGAGTTCCAATCTAGGTATTGTGTGCTCACGGAGTGGCGCCAGTTTTGTCCGTTTCATAACAAGCCTTACATGACATTGTTCTTTAATGTCAGTAGTTTTCAGATATGCTACTGCTGCAATCGCATTGGTTGAGGCATCACAGAAGATACAAAGCCTTTGCGTCTTGACTAGTGATGGGCGAGCACTAAAATGCTCGGCTACTCATTGCTTGGGTCAAGAAAATTGGAATGCTCGGGTGCTTGACCCAAGCAACGAGCCCAATGTAAATCTATGGGATACTCGAGCATTTTTACCATGGCCCCCCCGGCGGTCTGCAGATGGACTAAAAATTGCTTAAATCGATGGGAACAGTGCTCAAATGACATGGGAACAGCATGGGGAATTCACATGGAAGCATTTGACTCCCAGGTTACTGCTGTGACCAATGATGTCAGAGTCTTATGCCACTTTTACAGAATCACACTAAAGCATACAAAAAGTAAAACAAAATGTATTTTCCTAGGAAATATGTTAAGGAACATCTTTTCCAGGGTATTGACTTGTATATAAGGCAAAATAAATAACCAAAAATATAAATGCTCCTCCACACCTTGGGCTATGTTCACACATAGCGTTTTTGATGCGTTTTTCAACTTTAGCATTGCTTTCAACAAAGACAAATGCATTCAATGTGAAGTCATTTTAACATTTTACAACATTTTACAACCTTAGCTGGGCATGTGGTGTGTGACACATCATCAGACACATACTGTTTCATTTATGAAAGAGGGACTCTGAAAGTCACAAAGACTAATTTTATAGGGCCATCAGGCGGTCTTTACTATTCTTAGAGATCTATCAGCCGGCTATGCTTTGTTGTTTCCATTATTAATTAGTGGGTCTCCTCTACTGTTCTGTTTTTAGCCTATGTAGTGAGTGGCAGGGCTGCCAAAAATTATGATGCATTCCAATACCCCTTTAAAGAGACGTACTGGATGGCCACCTGAAAGCATTGTTCCCATTATTATGAAGTTGGTACTCCCATACTATTTGCCTATGCATTGAATGCAAGGCTTACCCCAAATTTGGACACAAACCAATAACCCTTTGAACAGACGTACAGGATGGCCACATGAAGTCAAAGTTCCAATTATTAGGAAGTTGGTACTCCTATACTGTTTGCCTATGCAGTGAATTGCAGTGTTGAGGCTGAAAACCTGGCATTGGAGCATTGCAGTGTTTAGGCTGAACAACTGGCAGTGGAGCATTTCAGTGTTGAGCCTGAAGAACCTGCATTGGAGTATTGCAGTGCTGAGGCTGAACACCCGGCAGTGGAGCATTTCAGAGTTGAGCCTGAAGAACCTACACTGGAGAATTTTAGTGTTGAGGCTGAAGACCTGGTAGTGGAGAATTGCAGTGTTGAGGATGAAGAACCTGCATTGGAGCATTGCAGCATTGAGGCTGAGCACCCGGCAGTGGAGCATTGCAGTTTTGAGACTGAAGAACCTGCATTGGAACATTGAAGTGTTGAGGCTGAACACCCGGCAGTGGAGCATGTCAGTGTTGTGCCTGAAGAACCTGCATTGGAGAGTGTCAGTGTTGAGTCTGAAGACCCAGCATTAGAGCATTGCAGTGTTGAGGCTGAACAACTGGCAATGGAGCACTTCAGTGTTGAGCCTGAAGAACCTGCATTAGAGAATGTCAGTGTTGAGGCTGAAGAACCTACATTGGAGAATGTCAGTGTTGAGCCTGAAGAACCTGAATTGGAGAACGTCAGTGTTGAGGCTGAAGACCTGGCATTGGAACATTGCAGCATTGAGGCTGAACACCCGGCAGTGGAGCATTTCAGTGTTGAGGCTGAAGAAACTGCAGTGGAGAATTGCAGTGTTGAGGCTGTAGACCCTGCAGTGGAGAATTGCAGTGCTGAAGCTGACCAACCCCTACAGTTCCCATTATTAGGAAGTGGGTCTCCTATACTGTTTGCCTATGCAGTTAAGGCATGGCCTGCCCCAAATTTGGAAGCACCCCAATACCCCTTGGAAGAGACGTGGAGGAGAGACTCTTAAAAATCTTTTCCCATTACAAAGGAGCTGGTCTCCTATACTTGTAAGGCCCATACAGTAAGTGTATGGGCTGACAAAGATTTCCCCATGAGGGGGTATACAACAACATACTGTCTAAAATGTTTGTTTATGGGCATCATAAACACCCTTTAAAACAATAATGTTGGTGTTGCATCACGGACCATGGTCACCCTGGTGATATAGTGGTGGTGGATGATGAGGATGAAGAAAAGGACAGCAGCAAGTTGGCCAAATCAGGAGGTGTAAACCCATGTGTGGGATGTGTGGGTGTGAAGAGGTGCATGGGAATACACCTCCCAAAAAAACACATTGGATTTGAGTTTGTTATGCAGCTATCATTCCGTGGTCTTGAGAAGTCTGGCCCAATCCAGCCCTTGTTCATTTTTATAAGAGTCAGCCTGCCAGCATTTTCAGTTGACAGGCAAATACACTTATCTAATATATAAAGCTCAAAGTGTGTGTGTATGTATGTATGTGTGTATGTATGTGTGTGTGTGTGTATGTCTGGGATAGGCATCCACACCGTCGCAGCTACAGCCACAAAATTTGGCACAGTCACACGTCTGGACCCCGAGAGCGTCCTAAGCTATGTTGTGAGGTGAAATTTTAACCCCGCGCGTTCCAATTCACCAAAAAATGTTGTCCCTATCTACATACTGGGGAAAAAGTGTGTGCGCGTCAAGCCCCGCCCCTCATTATGATGTCATAATGCCCCTATCTACACACTGGGGAAATAGTGTGTGCATTTCAAGCCCCGTTCCTCATTATGATGTCATAATGGTTGACTATGGGATGGAGGATGTGTGATGGGTATATGGGCACTGGACTGTGGGATGGAGGATATATATGACGGGTATATGGGCACGGGACTATGGGATGGAGAATATGTATGATGGGTATATGGGCACGAGACTATGGGATGGAGGATATGTATGATGGGTATATGGGCACGGGACTATGGGATGGAGAATATGTATGATGGGTATATGGGCACGGGCCTATGGGATGGTAGATATGTATGACAGGTATATGGGCACGGGACTATGGGATGGAGGATGTGTGATGGGTATATGGGCACTGGACTATGGGATGGAGGATATGTATGACGGGTATATGGGCACGGGACTATGGGATGGAGAATATGTATGATGGGTGTATGGGCACGGGACTATGGGATGGAGGATATGTATGATGGGTATATGGGCACGGGACTATGGGATGGAGAATATGTATGATGGGTATATGGGCATGGGCCTATGGGATGGTGGATATGTATGACGGGTATATGGGCACAGGACTATGGGATGGAGGATGTGTGATGGGTATATGGGCACTGGACTATGAGATGGAGGATATGTATGACGGGTATATGGGCACGGGACTATGGGATGGAGGATATGTATGATGTGTATATGGGTATGGGACTATGAGATGAAGGATGTGTGATGGGTATATGGGCACTCAACTATGGGATGGCGAATGTGTTTGATGGGTATATGGGCATGGGACTATAGGATGGAGAATATGTATGATGGGTATATGGGCATGGGCCTATGGGATGGAGAATATGTATGATGGGTATATGGGCACGGGCCTATGGGATGGTGGATATGTATTATAGGTATATGGGCACGGGACTATGGGATGGAGGAAAATTATAAAACTAGCCACAGTTAGTTACTATGCCAGGCGCTGCCCGTCATACATATTAGTTACTATGCCCGGGCAGTGCCGGGCTCTTCAGCTAGTTAATTATAAAAATGAGGAGAAACTGAGTTGCTCATTTAGACCCGCCGGTGCTAGCGTATTCAACACCGTGATCCATCGACACTCTCTTTGTGTCAGAAGACGTACCGCATCACCACCCTGATTCCCAAACGAATGCGATTAATACCCTGGACCATAAGATCAGAGGAATTACAGTTGTGCTTTAGTTTAAAATGTCTGGGAATCGATTTTAAACTCTCTACGTCGTCCACGTCACGGGCAGCCCCAATATCTCTGACATGTTCACACGTTCTCACTCGTAACTCTCGTGATGTTAGTCCAACATAAACTAAATTGCAACTACATTTCGCGTAGTAAACGACATGAGTCGTTGTACATGTAATAAATTCATTTATGTTGAACCTTTTGGAGCCGTCTGATGACGTGAACGACGTGGCACGAGTATGATTCTTACATGCCAGACAATTCTGGCAAGGAAAAAATCCTCTTCTTTTATTTTCATTCCCGGAGAAGGATGGAGACTTGGTCACATAGTGACTGTTTACCAGCATATCTTTGAGATTACGGCTCCTGCGGGCCATCATGATAGGCCCTGCAGATAAACTTCTGCAGAGAATTGGATCTGTCATTAGTATGGGCCAGTGTTTTTTCAAGATTGACCTCATAGTATCCCATTGTTGCTTCAATGTGGAAATAAAACGTATCCCCACATCACTTTTTATTTCTCGCTTACGTGGGATCAGAAGGTCTTTCCTCTCAGTTTTTTTAGCTCTAGAATACCCCTCTTTATACTCCGTCTGCTGTACCCACGTTCCTTAAATCTGTGACCAAGGTCCACCGCCTGCCTTTCAAATAGTTCATCTGATGCACAAATTCTACGGGCCCGGAGGAATTGTCCTACTGGGATTGCGTTTATTGTTGAGCTCAGGTGTGCCGATGATGCATGTAAAAGTGAAATTACCGATGTCTCTTTACAAAACATGTCCGTATATATAGAACCATCAGAATGTACCTTGAGCTCCATATCCAAAAAAGAAATTTTTTTAGGATGAAAATTGTAGGTCACCCTGATGTTGTAGTTGTTGCAATTCAAACTCACCATAAAATCAAATAAAATTTTTCCTTGCCAGAATTGTCTGGCATGTAAGAATCATACTCGTGCCACGTCGTTCAAGTCATCAAACGTCATCATACGGCTCCAAAAGGTTCAACATAAATTAATTTACTACATGTACAACGACTCATGTCGTTTACTACGCGAAATGTAGTTGCAATTTAGTTTATGTTGGATTAACATCAAGCAAGTTACAAGTGAGAACGTGTGAACATTAGTGATGGGCGAGTCCTAAATTACTCGGAATCACTTGACTCTAGCGAGTCCGAGCCCGGGACTCGCTACTCGTTGCGAGTCTAGCGAGTCCAATGTTAATGAATGGGGAAGCGAGTCTTAGCGAGTAATGTGCGATTTACAAATCGCAGATGTGTCTCGGAAAGCGCTTGCATTGGCGATTTGTAAACCCCACTCGCAACAGTTTGTTGCTGCTGTGTCCGAGTCCAAACTCGCATTTGTTTGTCTTATTTAGCGCCGATGAGGCGAGGGAAGCGATTTTCTCTAGCACACACCATGCTTTGAGCAAACAGGAAATAATCCGAGTCGAGTTGACATACGCACACACACACACAGAGCAATACAGAGCAATCATGGCCCGTGTCACTGTCAACACGCTGCAGTTGATTGATCTGGTGGAGGCTTGGCCCCTGCTTTGGCTCCCCACTGACCCTGCCTATGGGCATAACATCCAGCGGACTACAGCCTGGATGGAGATCGCTCAAGTGATGTTCCCTGCATTCCATCGCAGTGGCCATGATGCACAGAGCAATATGGGTAAGTTAAATGTGTTCACACGTTATATTGCATTTACCGTATATACTCGTGTATAAGCCGACCCGTGTATAAGCCGACCCCCTACTTTTGCCCCCAAAAACTGGGAAAACATATTGATCGCCATCCTGGTATACAGCGGCTATCACTGGTAGACAGCCCCCCAGCAGAGTATACAGCTCCCCCTGCAGAGTATACAGGCCCCCCAGTGGGTATACATGCCCCCATATTATGGTATACAGGGCCCTCAGTGGGTATACAGGCCCCCCAGCAGTGGCTATACAGGCCCCCGTGGGTATACAGGCCCCCAGCAGTGGATATCCAGGGCCCCCAGTGGGTATACAGGCCCCACGTGGGTATACAGGCCCCCCAGCAGTGGGTATACAGGGCCCCCAGTGGGTATACAGGGCCCCCAGCAGTGGGCATACAGGGCCCCCAGTGGGTATACAGGGCCCCCAGCAGTGGGTATACAGGGCCCC
Source organism: Dendrobates tinctorius (assembly GCF_039654945.1). Lineage (NCBI taxonomy): Eukaryota > Metazoa > Chordata > Amphibia > Anura > Dendrobatidae > Dendrobates > Dendrobates tinctorius. Next base: position 96,698,684 of record NW_027361696.1, on the reverse strand, counting down.
CAGTGGGTATACAGGGCCCCCAGCAGTGGGTATACAGGGTCCCCAGTGGGTATACAGGGCCGTCAGCAGTGGGTATACAGGGCCCCCAGTGGGTATACATGGCCCCCAGTGGGTATACAGGGCCCCCAGCAGTGGGTATACAGGGCCCCCAGTGGGTATACAGGGCCCCCAGCAGTGGGTATACAGGGCCCCCAGCAGTGGGTATACAGGGTCCCCAGTGGGTATACAGGGCCGTCAGCAGTGGGTATACAGGGCCCCCAGTGGGTATACAGGGCCCCCATGGGTTTACAGGCCCCCCATAGCAGGGTATACAGGACCCTCAATGTGTTATCATGCGCCGTCGCATGGTTGCCTATATTTGGATGGGGTCACAACAGTACACTTAGTTTAAGGGCTGGTCCTCCTGGCTCTGAAGGCCAGGGGGTTGGGTGTATATTAATACCACTAATGAGCGGAGTCTGGTGCCCGCACTATTACATTCTCTATGCGTTGACATGTGCCCTGCCTCATTTGTGATTGTGTCAACGTGAGCTCAATGTCCGTAATGCTGTTGATGATGTTCCACACTGTCGTGTCACTGTGCCTTGTATACACATTACATACACACACAACATAAATAAAATGTTATTGTTGATTTGTACACATACTTTTTGTGTTTCAAATGTTACACATGTCTAAACCCGGTTTGAAATAATTTCACAGTTAACAATCTTACAAAACGGTGGAAGAGCTGCCGGGATCAGCATAAAAAGCAGCACCGGAATAACTTGGAGAGGGGACCGGAAGCAGATCAAGGGCAGATGTATCGCCACTACGACCGGTTGTCCTTCCTAGAACCGGTGGTCCGTATGCCAAGGTATGTGTCTGCAGCACTGTTGTGTACTATTATTATTATTATTTATTTATATAGCGCCATTAGGTTCCATGGCACTTTACATGAGGATAAGGGTTAACTAAAAAAAACTGTAAATGAAGACAATCAGGTCATACAGGTACAAGAGGAGAGGACCCTGTCCACGAGGGTTCACAGTCTACGTATGAAGCTCTATAATGAGTGTGGTGGTTTACATACCCACACGGGAGTTTGTTTCTGCCATGGTGCAACAGATTTCTATTACCTTTGGCAATGATCCAGGACATACACATTTATAGCCACATTGTGACGTTGGGACAAATAATCAATGTTCTGCAGGGTGGGCAGACACAATGTTCCGTGACCTCACAATTAGCTATTATTGTTGGCATGTTTGTGGAACAAAGCCATGTTCTTCCCTGCAATGGCCTCTAAGGTGTGTGGCCTTGTCTGGTTTGCCTGTCGTAAACATCATTTGTATGTGTTCCTAATGGCCTCCACTTGCATAAGGGCCACATACATCCCTACACGTTTAGTTGTGGGTGTTTTTTTCGGCTAAATAACGTTGTAAGGATATACCCCTTTTGCACTAAACTGTTTGTACACCATCCCAGATTGTTGACACAGTCACACACATTTGAGGACATACCCTGTATCACTACAAATACGTGTGGGTGAGTTTTCCCATGGGTATATTTGGGGCTGCAAGGTGATGGTGTAGATATTAGGGCCCACATGTGAATTTTATTTTTTTGTCGTTAACTGATGGCCACATTACGAATCCTCCGAAAAACATAGTGTTTTAATGCTGTATAAAATCAATCTAAAGGGGGCCATATTTTCAGTGCAACAGGCTTTTATGTCCAAGGTCCTTTAGGAAACCAGAAGTTTGCCCTTGCTGCTCCCGGCTTTGTGTTCGGCCCTGTTGGAATAATTGTAAAACTGTCCATCTGTGCATACCACCACCTTGTTTGGCACCAACGATGTGTGACCTGCTGCTCAAAAACAACCCCATACTCTATGTCCATTACAGTCGTTTCAAAAGCCAAGCCATATGTTTTGTGGGTTTTATTTACCAAGACATTCCTGATTAGCTTACATGGCAGCAACAAGGAGTGTAGGCCACTAACGCCAAATGCTCATGTGTCACCTATGCTGCTGGACTCCATTTCCTGTCTTGCTCACCTGCTCTATAGATCTGGGTTATGTGTATTGAGACTAAGGCCGCCCACACTGCGTCTTTTAGTGTCCATCTGATGGCAAATAACCCTGAAGAATGTGTTTGCCTCACAGTGTCAGGCTATAGCTTTGTCCACATAAAGTTACAACAAAAAGTCAATGCAATAGTTGTGCCCACTAATATGTCATCAAGTGCCTAAATACCTGTCCTGCCTAAGGCAGGGCACAGTGTAATTGTGCACACAAATTTTTAAATTTCTAATGTAATGTCAAAAAATCGAGGACCAACACTACCCGCACATAGAATATTGGTTGAGGCATGAGCCAAAATGTCCTTAATTTATTTGCTGCAATTACATCTTAAGGCCAACAATGAAAACAGAGAATACACAGAAACACAGAGTCAAAAAAGCGTGCAAATTTTATGTTTGACCTATGTTTTTGTTTCCAAATGCAACCCATTCACAAAATTTTTTGTGTATTTTGCCACAGAGCTGTTCACTACCGCAGGCGGCGTCAGCACAGAAATCCTCCAGCACAGCTGCCTGAAGAGGCGAGGGAGGCCCCTGAACCACCCCGACTTCAAGTGGATGAACAAGATGTGGGAATACCAGCACCACCACCACCACCAACACCACCAGCTTTGGGGCATGGCCGGCCGCAAGGAGAGGAGGTTGAAGGGCCACAAGAACTCACTCCCCACCAAGGCCAACCTCCTGCAGTGGAGGAAGCAGGATGGCCAACTGCAAGCAGCAGCAGCCATGGTCTGATCCCGGGGGCACAAAATGACCTGCTTGGACAATGTGATGCTGCTGACTTTGCCCGCAGTCGCATACCGTTCCTGGCTCTCATTCCAGTGGAGAGAGCACTGCCGACAAGGTCAGCAATACACATTGTCCTTGATGCCAGTCGCCCCCCAAACCACCCTGGCGAGGTCTTTCATTTTTTGGAGCGGTGGCAACTGTCACCCGCCAACCTCCTAGACAGGCCCACACCCCGGGACAGCTATGTGCCGCCCCAGAGGCCTATACCTCCTTTCTCGGCAGGGAACAGGGACCTACTCAATTTCCCCACACCGGCCCAGATGATCCACCCTACAGGGTCAGAATCTGTGGCGGAGGCCATACGTGGGGCCATGGACCTCCTCCAGGACCAGGGTGATGGTGGGCAGGTACAGCCTACCCCACCCAATGAGCCCACCTACCAACATCTGTAGGTTAATTTATTGTTTATTTTTTTTTTCTTTTTTGATAAAAAATGTGCAGTGCACAATTTGTTTTTGTTTTTTTCTGCTTTGTTCTGTTCCATGTTTGCCGTTAAGGCGTGTGAATAGAGAGTTACAAAAAACAGCCTTGTGTATGTCTTTTTTCAGGTAATGGATGTGTAGGTTGTTTTGTGGGTGGGCTTAAAGTCATCATCATTAGCAAGTACTTTACGGCCCGCATGGCGCATGAAGGCACCTTGGTTAGTATGTGTAAAATCATGACTCCATGACCGAGCATAGTACAAGCAATGCCCACGCCCACGATGCAGGCATAGGCTTGTGTGTCTCATCATCCTCATCATCATCCACCTCCTGAGATTCTGTATGCCTTTGGTGAAAGTGGCTTTCTTCAGTACGAGGTGCTTCCAAACTTTGGCCATGAATAGACATTACGTCTTCTTCAAGTATCTCGTCAGGCAGTGACAAAGAAAGGCCAGATGCAATCGAGGGCTGATAAGAACCAAATAAATCATCGGAGTGACCAAGGTCGCGGTCCAAATTTTCCTCTTGCTGCCGATGGGTTGAGGAAATAGGAAGACTTTGAGGATTGCATGGCCCTGCGTTGTCTGTAGCGACACTAGACTGTGTTGGCAAGGACGATTGTGTACTGCCAGAACCAGTGGTCGAGGTCTTATCAGCCATCCAAGATGTTATCTGGTCGTGCTCTTCCGGCCTCAAGACACGTTTTTGTTGAGTACTGGGAATTCTAGACAGGAGAAAGGTAGCTCTATCAATCCTCATCTGTCTACCTGTACCCAGTGGCGGATTATAATGAGGTCAATTTGGGCAGTTGCCCCGGGCCCAGTGGGGTTAAGGGGCCCACAGCCCAGGCCAGTAAATTGCCCCATTATAATCCGCCACCGCGCAGGGCCGGATTATAGGCAGGGCAGGCGGGGCTTCAGCCCCGGGGCCCCCACCACAAGAGCTTCTAAGGGGGCCCCCACCACATTCCTGCTGGCTGCTGCAATGGCACTCCATCTTCTCCCCACCTAAAAGTGAGTGACCGTGGGGGCGGCATTATGTGCTCTGTTACCAGCAGCATCTACAAGTAGCGTGAACGCTGATGCTGCTGGTAGCGTGCAAAGGCTTGTGATGAGATCACAGGAGGTAAGGTGTCAGGGCCCCCGATCATGTGACCCCTGTCTCCTCCCCTCCTGTGACCTCATCACACGTCCTGTGCGCACAGCACTGAGTACTGAGAGCAGCCATGTATGTGGAGTGCGGCTCTGCGGGTGGAGTTCGGTGCTGGAGGCTCCATTATTCTCTATGTGGAGTGCGGCTCTGCGGGTGGAGGTCAGTGCTGGAGGCTCCATTATTCTCTATGTGGAGTGCGGCTATGCGGGTGGAGGTCGGTGCTGGAGGCTCCATTATTCTCTATGTGGAGTGCGGCTCTGCGGGTGGAGGTCGGTGCTGGAGGCTCCATTATTCTCTATGTGGAGTGGGGCTCTGCGGGTGGAGGTCGGTGCTGGAGGCTCCATTATTCTCTATGTGGAGTGCGGCTCTGCGGGTGGAGGTCGGTGCAGGAGGCTCCATTATTCTCTATGTGGAGTGCGGCTCTGCGGGTGGAGGTGTGTGCTGGAGGCCCCATTATTCTCTATGAGGAGTGCGGGTGGAGGTCGGTGCCGGAGGCTCCATTATTCTCTATGTGGAGTGCGGCTCTGCGGGTGGAGGTCAGTGCTGGAGGCTCCATTATTCTCTATGTGGAGTGTGGCTCTGCGGGTGGAGGTCGGTGCTGGAGGCTCCATTATTCTCTATGTGGAGTGCGGCTCTGCGGGTGGAGGTCGGTGCTGGAGGCTCCATTATTCTCTATGTGGAGTGCGGCTCTGCGGGTGGAGGTCAGTGCTGGAGGCTCCATTATTCTCTATGTGGAGTGTGGCTCTTTGGGTGGAGGTCGGTGCTGGAGGCTCCATTATTCTCTATGTGGAGTGCAGCTCTGCGGGTGGAGGTCGGTGCCGGAGGCTCCATTATTCTCTATGTGGAGTGCGGCTCTGCGGGTGGAGGTCGGTGCTGGAGGCTCCATTATTGTCTATATGGAGTGTGGCTCTGCGGGTGGAGGTCGGTGCCGGAGGCTCCATTATTCTCTTTGTGGAGTGTGGCTCTGCGGGTGGAGGTCGGTGCTGGAGGCCCCATTATTCTCTATGTGGAGTGCGGCTCTGCGGGTGGAGGTCGGTGCTGGAGGCCCCATTATTGTCTATGTGGAGTGCGGCTCTGCGGGTGGAGGTCGGTGCCGGAGGCTCCATTATTCTCTATGTGGAGTGCGGCTCTGCGGGTGGAGGTCGGTGCTGGAGGCTCCATTATTCTCTATGTGGAGTGCAGCTCTGTGGGTGGAGGTCGGTGCCGGAGGCTCCATTATTCTCTATGTAGAGTGCGGGTGGTGGTCAGTGCCTGAGGCTCCATTATTCTCTATGTGGAGTGCGGCTCTGCGGGTGGAGGTCGGTGCCTGAGGCTCCATTATTCTCTATGTGGAGTGCGGCTCTGCGGGTGGAGGTCGGTGCTGGAGGCCCCATTATTCTCTATGTGGAGTGCGGCTCTGCGGGTGGAGGTCGGTGCCGGAGGCTCCATTATTCTCTATGTGGAGTGCGGGTGGTGGTCAGTGCCTGAGGCTCCATTATTCTCTATGTGGAGTGCGGCTCTGCGGGTGGAGGTCGGTGCCTGAGGCTCCATTATTCTCTATGTGGAGTGCGGCTCTGCGGGTGGAGGTCGGTGCCGGAGGCTCCATTATTCTCTATGTGGAGTGCGGGTGGTGGTCAGTGCCTGAGGCTCCCTTATTCTCTATGTGGAGTGCGGCTCTGTGGGTGGAGGTCGGTGCCTGAGGCTCCATTATTCTCTATGTGGAGTGCGGCTCTGCGGGTGGAGGTCGGTGCTGGAGGCCCCATTATTCTCTATGTGGAGTGCGGCTCTGCGGGTGGAGGTCGGTGCCGGAGGCTCCATTATTCTCTATGTGGAGTGCGGCTCTGCGGGTGGAGGTCGGTGCTGGAGGCCCCATTATTCTCTATGTGGAGTGCGGCTCTGCGGGCGGAGGTCGGTGCCGGAGGCTCCATTATTCTCTATGTGGAGTGCGGGTGGTGGTCAGTGCCTGAGGCTCCATTATTCTCTATGTGGAGTGCAGCTCTGTGGGTGGAGGTCGGTGCCGGAGACTCCATTATTCTCTATGTGGAGTGCGGGTGGTGGTCAGTGCCTGAGGCTCCATTATTCTCTATGTGGAGTGCGGCTCTGCGGGTGGAGGTCGGTGCTGAAGGCTCCATTATTCTCTATGTGGAGTGCGGCTCTGCGGGTGGAGGTCGGTGCTGGAGGCTCCATTATTGTCTATATGGAGTGTGGCTCTGCGGGTGGAGGTCGGTGCCGGAGGCTCCATTATTCTCTTTGTGGAGTGTGGCTCTGCGGGTGGAGGTCGGTGCTGGAGGCCCCATTATTCTCTATTTGGAGTGCGGCTCTGCGGGTGGAGGTCGGTGCTCAAGGCTCCATTATTCTCTATGTGGAGTGCGGCTCTGTGGGTGGAGGTAGGTGCCGGAGGCTCCATTATTGTCTATGTGGAGTGCGGCTCTGCGGGTGGAGGTCGGTGCCGGAGGCTCCATTATTCTCTATGTGGAGTGCGGCTCTGTGGGTGGAGGTCGGTGCTGGAGGCTCCATTATTCTCTATGTGGAGTGTGGCTCTGCGGGTGGAGGTCGGTGCTGAAGGCTCCATTATTCTCTATGTGGAGTGCGGCTCTGCGGGTGGAGGTCGGTGCTGGAGGCCCCATTATTCTCTATGTGGAGTGCGGCTCTGCGGGTGGAGGTCGGTGCTGGAGGCCCCATTATTCTCTATGTGGAGTGCGGCTCTGCGGGTGGAGGTCGGTGCTGGAGGCCCCATTATTCTCTATGTGGAGTGCAGCACTGTGGGTGGAGGTCGGTGCTGGAGGCTCCATTATTCTCTATGTGGAGTGGAGCTCTGCTGGTGGAGGTCGGTGCCGGAGGCTCCATCATTCTCTATGTGGAGTGCGGCTCTGCGGGTGGAGGTCGGTGCCGGAGGCTCCATTATTCTCTATGTGGAGTGCGGCTATGCGGGTGGAGGTCGGTGCTGGAGGCTCCATTATTCTCTATGTGGAGTGGGGCTCTGCGGGTGGAGGTCGGTGCTGGAGGCTCCATTATTCTCTATATGGAGTGGGGCTCTGCGGTTGGAGGTCGGTGCTGGAGGCTCCATTATTCTCTATGTGGAGTGGGGCTCTGCGGGTGGAGGTCGGTGCTGGAGGCTCCATTATTCTCTATGTAGAGTGTGGCTCTGCGGGTGGAGGTCGGTGCTGGAGGCCCCATTATTCTCTATGTAGAGTGTGGCTCTACGATTCGTGACCCCCGTCACGTGACGAGGGGGGCCCACAGAGTCTGAACTGCCCCGGGCCCTGGCTACCCTTAATCCACCCCTGCCTGTACCAGTGCCTTCTTGGGCACGACTGCTATGGCCGCGACCTCGTCCCTTTGCAACCTCTTTTTTGGGAAATTGTGGTTTTTGTGACATTGTTGACAAATGCACAGTCACCGAGATGGAGTTAGGTGGTGCTGTAGGCGTCACTTGCTGGCGGGGTAAGTGTGTGTGCTGACACCTAGCAGTGAAGCTGCACACTAGTCCCTGCACTGTGCACTGCACTGTAAGGCACTGCCTGCCTGCCTACAGTCTACACAGTACTCCTCTGTCCTCCTGGTAGCTCTCAGAAGAGCTGTTTGGGTTTAATATAAGGAATCTTGAAGTTTCCCTAAACTAACTGACAATCCCTATGATCTGCTCAAGCATCTACCTCACCCTGCTCTATCTCAGATCTCTCAGGAATGTAGAGGAAATGGCGGTGGAAAAGGCTTATATACAGCCTCGCCTCTCATACATGACATAGGCATCTCGATGGACAGAAGCCAATCATAGTCCTGCCACAACCAACATTACTGAATATGATTGGCTAACGTGCTTGTCCATCTAAAAAAGTTTTCTGACCTAACACGCTAGGCTGTCTCGGAAGCTTTGTAGGAACATAACAGATTCTATATTTGCGAGTCCCGAATCCAGTATACAGGACTCGGGATTCGTAGACTCGCTCAGACTCGCTCACAATCGCTGTGTGTTGACATAGGCTGTCTTGGAAACTTGTAGGAACATAACAGATTCTGTATAAGCGAGTCCCGAATCCAGTATACAGGACTCGGAATCGTAGACTCGCTCAGACTCGCTGTTGACAGCGATGTGATATAGCGAGTCTAGCGAGTGAGAAAAAAAAACTCTGACAAAACTAGGATTGCCATTGACTTGCATTGGACTCGTTACTGTGCGAGTAATCACTGGGAGACTCGCCGAGTAACGAGTCCAGCGATTCCCTTACTATTCGCCGAGTAATGAGTCCTAGCTAGTAGACTCGCCCATCCCTAGTGAACATGTCAGAGCTATTGGGGCTGCCCGTGACGTGGACGACGTGGAGAGTTTAAAATCGATTCCCAGACATTTTAAACTAAAACACAAACTGTAATTCCTCTGATCTTAGGGTCCAGGGTATTGATCGCATTCGTTTGGGAATCAGGGGTGGTGATGCGGTACGTCTTCTGACACAAAGAAAGTGTCGATGGATCATGGTATTGAATACGCTAGCACCGGCGGGTCTAAATGAGCAACTTAGTTTCTCCTCATTTTTATAATTAATTTCTTGGATTTATTTTAATATGTGTTTTTTGTCTCTTTGTATTTTAGTGTTTTTCACATTATAGGAGTTTTTTTTGAATATTCCCTCTGAGACCGCTGATGTGCCCATTTACTGGATCATGAGGATCATATTCTATCAAAATAGCCCAGCGACTGGAGGATGTCGTTTTTTCACATAAAGAGTTTATGTTACTGTTGCACATATTATTGCACTCTGCACTTTACACTGTTGCAATTTATTATATTTTATATATTTTTGTGGTGTTTTTGTTTGGTTAACTGTTATGATGATTATATGTGCACTTTTTAAGATGGATTATTATCACATATAACTGGAGACTATTATTGTCTCTAATGATATTGCAACTTATGAATTTAACTATTATTAATTAGCACTACACGTTACTGTGCACTATTTTTCACTGTTATATATATTTGAAGACTATTATTTTCTATTTCTATTGCAATATATGGTTTTGTCACTATCATTAACCAGTACTGCATATGGGCGGGCTTCCCTCTGAATAAGTAGTAAATGGGTAGGATTATTTTAGCACATCGCGCAGCAATTGGAAGTTGCTGGTGCGCATGTCACGGGCACGGAGACAACCGGCACGTCACTTTCGGCTACGGCTGATGACGGCTGCGGTTCAGTGACGTCACCGGGTATTCTGGGTGAACCGCGTGGCCATCTTGGCGCCTAGAGGTGACGCGACTTCCGGGTCCTGAATGCCGGCGACACGTGCCATTTAGTGCAACAATCTACAGCTGCTATGGGGGTTTAAAAGGGGTGAATGGACAGACTACACCATCTCAGCCCCCTGACAAAGTCTACGTGAAACGCGCATAGGGGCGAGCTGTGTGGCGTGCGGAGCATCCATGGGTAAGATACTTTGAATACTGAGATCATCTGTGCTGTTAATATGGGGTCACAATAGCTACTATGCTAGGATGAGTAATGTTTTGTGGGGCCTCATAGCTTGACTGCACTGGTGTCCAGTTCCTTCTGATATGTAGGTTGTACTATACTAAATTATTGATAGCACTGTCACTTTTTATAAATTGTAATTTGATTATTATGAATTATCCCATTGATTTGCTGTGCGCTGCTGCAGTCTTTTTTGCTGTACCTTAAAACCCTGTTAAATCACTCTATAATGATATGATATTGTTCCAATGTTGTCTTGGCATCTCTTATATATGAGATAAATAAAGCTCATTTTGATTTTACAATTTTTTGTTGGAATTTTGAACTCCAGTTCTCTTTTGTTTTCAATGTGAACACTACTGGTTGGGTGCCATCAGTTGGATGGGGTGTAGTGAAAGTCCTGTCAGTCCCTATTATACTATCTATACTGTGATGAAATTGATACCACTTTTGTGGTGCCTGCTAGTAGTTTTTGGAAATGTGAACGCTCCTGATTGGGTGTTCATCTGCTGGATTGGGTTTAGTGGAAGACCTATTCGTCCTTAATATACAATTTCTACTCTTGTGAAATTGATGCCACTTCTGTGCGGTAAGGCCTTCATTTGTTTAAATGTGAACATTCCTGGTTGGGTGTCCATACAGTGGGTGCAGAAAGTATTCAGACCCCTTTACATTTTTCACTCTTTGTTTCATTGCAGCCATTTGGTAAATTCAAAAAAGTTCATTTTCTTTCTCATTAATGTACACTCTGCACCCCATCTTGACTGAAAAAAACAGATATGTAGAAATTGTCTGCGATTCCGCAATATTAATGAGCATGCTGCGTATTTGACCGCGATGCGATTCCGCCACAGGAAAATCCGCAGCATTAGTACAGCATTGAAGAATCCCATAGGATTGCATGGGATGCTGTTTTTTTGCGCTTTCGTGGCAAAATTGCGCGTTTAAAATCGCCGCGAAAATGCAAAAAAAACTCTACGTGTGAACCCAGCCTAAAGAACAACCACCAGATGGATTTAATCAACCAGGGTATCATTTTAATCAGTATAATGGCATCAATCTGACACTGTAAGTTACTGTGCACAATCCTGCTTACAGGTTCCCTTTAAGGAAGAGTTTTCAGCAAAATCCAGCATTGGCAATTCTGATGTCACAGCTGACCTTGCCTCCCCTCTTTTCACAATGGGTTTTGCATACAATCAATAGATGATTATTTATTTATTATGCTTTGATTATATTGTGCAGCACTTTACTGACATCATCATCACTGTCCCGTTTGAGGCTCGCAATCTAAATTCACTATCATTATGTCTTTTGGAGTGTGGTAGGAAACCGGGCAACTGGAGGAAACCCACACTAACCCAGGGAGAACATACAAATGCTTTAATACAAAAGATGTCAACAGAGTCTTATCATTGTTACTAATGTACACGTGAATTTCCTGATACAACAGAACATAACTTACTGTATTTTTTAGACTATAAGACGCACCTAAGTTTTAGAGGAGGAAAATAGAAAAAAAAATAAGCAAAACATTTGGTCAATTCTGTACTAATATCCACCATCCTGGTATATGTATGTATGTATGTATATATATATATATATATATGTCTACAATAAAAGGTATACATGGCTCCCTCATCACCAACCTGGTGTACATTGTCTGGCCCCCTCTTCCCCATCCTGGTAAGCATGGTGCTCATGTCCATTCTGAAAAGCATATACCATTCTACTTACCTTCCCTGCACTCCATAGCAGTGTTCTGTTCTGATGGCAGCAGCTGTTTTATGCTTGGAAGCAGCACATGGCAGTGACGTCATGCTCTGCTTATAGCAGAGGACAGCTGCCAATATTCATTGATATTTAATAGCGGGTACAGTGTAACTGCAGCTGCCAGCTGCTGGGTGATTATGTGTGCCCACTACTAAAGAGAAGGAATATTCACTGGTCTCTACTACCATGGGCGTGGAGGGCAGTGAATATTCATTCTCTTTTGTAGGTTTCACATATGATCACCCAGCAGCTCAGGAAGCTGGCAGCTGCTGCTACTTTGCCCGATATTAAAGATTAATGAATATTCACTGCTCCCCATGCCCATGGGAGTGGAGAGCAGTAAATATTCATTCTCTAATAGCGGGCACACATGATTGTTCATCAGCGGCAGGATCCGGCTGCTGCAGCTAACACTGTGCCTACTATTAAAGAGAAATTAATATTCACTGCTCTCCAGGCCCATTATCCATCTCACCTCTAAGCGCCAGTTTCACTGCATTGACGTGGGAGTGATTATGGGCATGGGGAGCAGTGAATATTCATTTCTCCTTAGCAGTGGGCACAGGTGTTAGCCGCAGCAGCCGGCTCCTGCCTCCTGTGAGCCGCTTGTCCTCTGCTGTTGATACCCCATCCCACCTAACTCCCCCCATCCACAGCCACAGTAACATCTGGACTATAAGATGCCCCCCCCCATTTTCTTACAAATCAAATTTTAGGAAGAAAAAGTGCACCTGATAATAAGGTAGATTTTAAGAAAATCCTGGTGCACGTACGAAAATTGCTACATTACTAAATTTTGATTTTTATTTCTAATACAGATTGTGATATGATAGCAAAAAACTGTCAAAACTATTTACAAACTTCTTTTAGCTCAAAAAAGCTAGTATAAAAAAATGGTCATTTTCTTATTATTGCTTCCCGTTAGCCCCCTTCTGACTTTGGGCATAATAGTACGCCGATGTCAGACTCCCTCCCTTTGATGTGGGCTCCGGCGGTGAGTCCACATCTTTCCAGGCACATGTCAGCTGTTTTGAACAGCTGACAAATGCCCGGAACAGCTGCATGTGGAATCACGATCCCCCCATGGTTATTAACCTGTTAAATACCACTGTCAAACCCTAACAGCATAATTTAACATGCGCTTCCAGTAATCGTGCCGGAAATCCACCCACCGTTGACCTCCATCACGTGATCGCAGGTCACCAGTGGGTTGGCATGATAACCGGAGGTCTCCAGCAGACCTCTATGGTTGTCACTGCTGGCTTGCTGTGAGTACCGCACAGTGGTTGGCACTCATAGCAAGAGAGTAATTCAGCTACATATTGGCAATGTGATCATCGCCTATATGTAGCAGAGCCGATCGGCCTACGGCAGCTTCTTGTCTCCCATGCAGACTATTGAAGCATGCCAAAAGTAAAAAAAAAAATGTTTTTAAAAATATAAAAAAATAAAAAATATAAAAGTTCAAATCACCCACCCCCTTTTCGCCCCATTCAAAATAAAACAATAAAAAAATCAAACATACACATATTTAATATCGCCGCATTCAGAATCGCCTGATCTATCAATAAAAAAAAAGGATTAACCTGATCGCTAAACGATGGAGCAAGAAATAAGGTCAAAACGCCAAAATTTCATTTTTCTGGTCGCCACGACATTGCATTAAAATGCAATAACAGGCGATCAAAAGATCTATGTGCACCAACATGGTATCATTAAAAACGTCAGCTCAGCGTGCAAAAAAAAACATCACCAGACCCGAGATCACAAAAAATGGAGACACTACGGGTATCGGAAAATGGCGCTTTTTTTTTTTTAAACAAAGTTTGGAATTTTTTTCACCACATGGCCATATTGACGGAAAAATAAAAAAGTTATGGCTCTGGGAAGAAGGGGAGCCAAAACCAAAAACGCAGAAACGAAAATACCTCCTGGGGTTTAGGGGTTAAATCCATGTACTAAGTAGCTTTGCAAATATGAAGGCACATATATGTTGCCCAAGTAAAAAAAATATAACAAAATGTGTAACTTTTATTTCTTGCAGGTTCTAGCTGGATGATAGAAATCTTAAATTTAATAAAACACAAAGGAGATGTTGTAAAAAGTAGCATTGTGCCTATCTACAACAGATCACCATGGTATGAATCATTTGCATTTGCAGAAATAATTAAAAAAATGGATTCTCCAAGAATATTATCTTCCCACCTACCACAGCACATTTTTGCAAAAACTTTTTTTGAATCTAAGGCAAAAGTAAGTAAAATGTAATGCTTTGCATTGTAAATCATTGTACCATGTGTAAGGATTAACTAAATGTAATTAATAAGGGGTACAAAGCAGAAGGGCAGGGTGGATACTCTGATGATCCTGGAATAATGATATATTCAAAATTAAGAAATCTTTGTCCTAATGCTTGCATGACATAAAAAGACAGTAGTTTATTACTAAAGTCCGCCACTGCACAAGGACCAGATCAACAGCGTTTCCACTCTTTATAGTTTACTTTTATTAAATAAAAAATGCTAAGTAATTGATCAAAAAAAGAAATCTAAATCAAATAAATATTGGTTGTGACCACCCTTTGCTTTTAAGACAGCATGAATTCTTCTGAGTACATGCAGAAAGTCGAGGATTTTATAGTTTTAGAGTCAGGTGCATGAGTAATGTAACCAATTAAACCAAAACAGGTGATGACCTTAATTTTAAAATATAGCTTGAAAAAAACATTGAAAAGTCATTATCTAAAACAGCTATGTAGGAGGCTTAAAATTAGGTGAAGAATAGTAAAACCCTGTTACAAAGGTCATCCTCTATGTCACTTCCAGGGAATATCGCAGTGCCTCCTTCTAATTTTTAGCAGGCCTTGCACATACTGGCTTTACCAGTAAAGGAGGCCCACTCCTTCCAAATGGTAAACAAATGTTTCCTGAGGCCCTCCTCTAAGTCTCTTAAAGGGTGTACTGCAATCCCGCCTTTAAATTTTTGCTAGGCCTTGCACTAAGTATATAGTCTTTTTCAGTATTAGACTCCCACTGGATTTAAAATTCTCTCTCTGGACATGAGTCGCTGAGAAAATGGCCATGAACAGTAACTCACAACGCACTTCCTGTGGACGTACTGTAGGTCCACCTGTTTCAGGTGCCGATCTGCTGATGTACCGCCAGTCACGCTCTTTAACTTAACTGCTCTGACCCTCTGCTTTGCCCTAGTTACAGTGAATGTGGCCTTCTCCATCTGATCACTGTTTTGGGTTGTTTCTTAAATTTTTAAAACAGTGATGGCGGAAAGTCTTCACTTTCAACACAGTCTTCCCCTCAACAGCTTTAGTTTCATTGAAGTCAAGTTATTGCTTTGTCCCATCTTGTTGTATTTCTTGTCAAATGTCAGTATCATCTGATGGAGATGAGTGTTCCTTCTAGTCACATACAACTTTACCACAATCCACAACATGATAGCTTCTTTCCATGCTTTCCTTGACGGACTTAAGCTGTTTATGGTCATCTACAAGGCAGAAATTCACAAAAGAAGGCAAAATGTACCGATTTAATGACCATTCGCAATTTCACTGTACCATCTGCATGTACCCAGTAGTTGTGGGAGAGGGCTTTATCTTACAATGTTTTCCAATCCAATCAAATTCACAATCTTTTTAAAATCATCCAAAATGTATTCCAAGGCCTAGTCCAGTTCTTGCTTTGTCGCATTTTGCTGTAGTTTTCATTTCAAATGTCAGTATCATCTGATGGAAATTAATGTACCTTCTGGTTACTACATCTCATCCACAGTCCAAGATGTGATAGCTTCTTTCCATTCATTTATTGACAGATTCTGTCTCTTTGTACAATTTTTTAACAATTGTCATGTTATTCTGCGTCCTTCCTCTACGTGTCTTCCAGACTTCCAGTCCCTCTTCCTAATTTTTTTCGTATCTATTGCACTTAGCTCATAGGCTTTATGAGTTTGAGAGTCACACTACATAACAATTTTGACAAAATGTGTATGAGACCCTTGTTTATGTCTAATATTGAGTGTATTGAAGTCATTCTTCCTTTTAACTTTTGGTAGTTCTTGCGTTGTTCACATAGACTTTGTGAGTTTCAGAGTCGTGTCTTCATGAATTAAACAGAATGTGTCTAACCATGTCACACATATGCTAAAATTACATTTACCTGTAAATGTTTTTTCACCAATGAGAAAGCAATGAGAAACTGCTATGTGTAAACATAGCATAAGGCTGTGTTCACACACAGCATTTTTTTAGCGGTTTTTACCGCGGTTTTCACTATAAAACCGCTAAAAATAAGGTGCACAGTCATTTCTATGCATTTTGCACTTTTTGTGCACATTGTGCACATTTTACGCATCGCGGTAAAAACCGCAGCATGCACATTAATTTTGCGTTTTTTTCCGCGGTTTAGGCTTCTCCCATGCTTTTAGAAACCGCTGCGGTAAAAAACGCATCAAAAACGCATCAAAACCGCGCAAAAAACGCACAAAAACCACCGTGGAAAAATAGGTGCGGTTTCTGGGAAGGGATTCAGGTTTTTGTGCAGAAATTTTCTGCAACATGTGCACTTAGCCTAAGGGTTGGAGGAGGCGAGATGTATTTCTCTTTTTTCAGTTTGCCTCATATACAAGCATTATACTGGAAAGAATGTTTCCAAACCTTTTTACCTGTAAAATCAATTTTATCTTTGGTTTGGTATGTTTTAATGTCAGTCTGTAAAAGTGGCGTATCACTCTGAAAACATTGTTCCCAGCAGGGACCTGGAAGTCAGAGATGTGACCAGGCATCTTCTCCATGCTGCTCCCAATCCATTTGAGTACATTTACCTTTCATTTCAGTGATTTTACTGCCCCCAGACCTCTTGGGAGGGTCTGCAATAAAGATGATCAAGTTTTCCAATGACTGTCATTATACTCACTACTCGAGTCAAACATCCCAGCAGTCAATGTGCAAAGTTGTAGCAACAGTCCAGAGAGACTGATTGTTCTTAGAACAAGGAGCTGGATGATGATCTAGACAAAACAGCTAGACAAAATACTCAAGCAATGAGTGAATATTGCATGTGGTTTTAAGTAGGCCCAAACAGGAAACAATATGGCATTCACAGATTCAGAATCTGCCATCTTGGCAAAGGGTGATTGCAGAACACAACATCAGCTTCGAATGGTAAGGAGTGGAAGTGCAGCACAATTATTAAAGTGATCAAAAGCAGCCATTTGTGGTCACTATGTAAGCAGGTTGTGGGATGCAGTAATGGACAGGAGAAAGAACAAGGGTCAACAAGTTTAATAATTTCATTTAACAGAGTTTAAGCTCCTTGTAGGGAGATTAAGGGTTAAAGAGTTAATGCATGAAACAAAACAGAGGGTAAAGGATGCAGAATAGCAGCAGTCCAATTCTCAAAACTTATAGTGTTCCTTAGGATCCTCTTCAGCTGAGCCCTCAGGGCCTTGGGGGGTCTAGTTTCCAAAATGGGGTCACTTGTTGGGGGTTTCCACTGTTTAGGCACATCAGGGGCTCTCCAAACGTGACATGGCGGCCGACTTCAATTCCAGCCAATTTTGCGTTGAAAAAGTCAAACTGCGCTCCTTCCCTTCTGAGCTCTGCCATGCGCCGAAAAACAGTGGTTCCCCCACATATCAGGTACCAGCGTATTCAGGACAAATTGCACAATAACTATTATGGTCCAATTTCTCCTGTTAACCTTGGTAAAATAAAAAAATTGGACCTGAAGTAATTTTTTTGTGAAAAAAAAAAAGCTAAATGTTCATTTTTTTTAAACATTCAAAAAATTCCTGTGAAGCATCTGAAGGGTTAATAAACTTCTTGAATGTGGTTTTGAGTACCATCAGGGGTGCAGTTTTTAGAATGGAATCACTTTTGGATATTTTCTATCATATAGACCCCCTCAAAGTAACTTCAAATGTGATGTGGTCCCTAAAAATATGGAGTTGTAAAAATGAGAAATCGCTGGTCAACTTTTAACCCTTATAACTTCCTAACAAAAAAATATTTTGGGTCCAAAATTGTACTGATGTAAAGTAAACGTATGGGAAATGTTACTTGTTAAGCTTTTTATGTGCCATATCTCTGTGATTTAAGGGCATAAAAATTCAAATTTGGAAAATTGCGAAATTTTCAACATTTTTGCCAAATTTCCAGCAAGTTATATCAATGAAGCTTTACTACTAACATGAAGTAAAATATGTCACGAGAAAAACAATGTGAAAATCACTGGGATCCATGGAAGCGTTCCAGCGTTATTACCTCATAAAGGTACAGAGGTCTAAAAATTGGCCCGGTCATTAACGTGCAAACCACCCTTTGGGGTAAAGGGGTTAAGGGAATAGAATCATCCAGGATATCTATAAACAGGAAGATAGTGAGGAAACAGTTAACCTAAATGAATTCAAGTCTCCGGGTCCAGATGAATTACACCCCAGAGTACTGAAGGAGATAGCAGAAGAAATTTTTGAACTACTCTCCATAATCTTTGAAAAGTCTTGGAGAACAGTGTCAATTTCATCACTTTGAGTGCCAAGTTTCCTTCTACACATTTTTTGCTTCAATTTTTTTTCTTCCTCTAAAACTTAGGTGCGTCTTATGGTCTGATGCATCTTATAGTCTGAAAAATGCAGTATTTTATGGAAAATACAACATATAATAACTGTATTTGTATTAAAATGCCTTTACATTGATACATATACAGTATATGATTACATATCTAAAAAGAACATGTTGCAT
Source organism: Dendrobates tinctorius (assembly GCF_039654945.1). NCBI lineage: Eukaryota > Metazoa > Chordata > Amphibia > Anura > Dendrobatidae > Dendrobates > Dendrobates tinctorius. Next base: position 96,680,280 of record NW_027361696.1, on the reverse strand, counting down.
TGTGGTATGAAATACACATTCCTATCCTCCATTTCTTTTTTTCAGATTATCTACACAATAAGAAATCCGAGAGATGTTATTATGTCCTCTTTCCATTACAGCAAGATATTCAAAATCTGTGAAGCAGTGGAAGATTTTGAGAATTTCATAAATGACTTTTTACAGGGAAATGGTAATATATTTACTTAAAGGAATATGTCATTAGAAAAATACATTACTTGAAAGATATTTATTAGACTATGTTCACATGTTGCATTTTTGCTGAGTTTTTTTGCTGCATTTTTTATGCAAATTAAAAGCTGCATTTCAGAAATCTCATGCACACACTTGTTTTTATTTTCCTGACTGACCTGGAAAACTGCTGCTTTTTTGAAGATGGCAGCATGTCAACACTTTCAGTATTTTCGCAGCATTTTTTTCACCCATAGAAAGCAATGAATAAGTGCCAAAAAGTGGATAAAATGCAGCAAACAGCGTTGTTTCAGTTTTTGCAGCAGTTTTAGTGAAAGTACAGCAGCATGTGAAACCCATTTATTTTTGTAATTTTTCTCAAGTTTAAATCAAAATGTCATGGTGTCTTCATCTAAGCATGGCAGTTAGTATTAGTACAGTTTAATTAAATTAGTGATATGTGTTAAAGCAAACAATGCCTGACTAATCAATGTGTAAAGCTAAACAATGCCCCACCAATGTGTGAAATTGAAGAATACCTGACCAGTTCAATTGCCCTGACCAATGTGTGATAGCAAACAATGTCCAACCTGACCAACTCAATACACTGCCAATATGTTAGGTAAACTAAGCCTGACCAATTCAACGTCCCCTGCTGTTTTTACATTTGCAATTGTATATGTTTTCAAGCAATTTTTTACTTAAAAAAACTTTCTCTACTTAATAATGTGAGCAAATTGCCCTTTTTTTTTTCAAAAAATGTTTTATGGCTTTACATATGTCTTGCATTGGTCACCTACCTAAAAACTTGTATTACTATTGCTTCAGCAAAAAGGCCAAAAACCTGTTTTTTTGTCTAAGTTTTTTTTATTGCTAAGAGATCAGGTTTTGCTGCACAAAAAAGTAGCATAAAAGCAATGTGAGGGCATAGCCTTATACTACTGGAGGCAAGATAAAGTAGAACAGCAAAATCATACACACGAATAAGACTCTACATGTATCATCCAATCCACATTTGACTATTTAGGATAGAGAACTGTAGTTCTCCCCTTTCCTAAAGTGTGTTACTCTGTACTTGCGGTCATCTCCGCATAAATATCCAGAAGCTGTCTTTACCTTCTTTAGTAAGTCAAATAGGTACAGAAAGCATAGTAGAAATGTTATGGAAAGTGTACGTGATTATGACTCAAGTTTATTTATGTCTATACTCAGGAACTCACTGGCAAATTTTTGCCTGGGAGGAAGCACACAGCAGTGGCCCATGGGTTGTGGCGGCCCATATTTAACCTGCTTACCTCAGGCTGCTGCATAAAACAGCAGAGGTAGCAAGGCTTTAACAAAAAAGGTGATTTTAATATTAAGATAGGGGGTTGAGCTAGTATACTCGTTGCTCGAGATTTCCCGAGCAAGCTCGGATGATATCCGAGTATTTGGATGTGCTCGAAGATTTAGTTTCTGTCGCCATAGCTGCATGAGTTGCGATTGCTAGTCAGCCTGAATACATGTGGGGATTGCCTGTTTGTTAGGAAATCCCCACATGTATTCAGGCTGTCTAGAAGCCGCAAATCATGCAGCTACGGCTAGCACTCTGGATGAGGTTTTCATCCAGTATATCTCTGCACTTGGCCACATTCATGTTTCCTTCAATGCAATCAGTCGTCCTGTCCATGCAGCTGAAAAAAACCCCCATAGCATGATGCTGCCACCACGTTTCACTGTTGATATTGTATTGGGCAGGTGATGAGCAGTGCCTGGCTTTCTCCACACATACTGCTTAGAATTATCACCAAAAAGGTCTATCTTCATCTCATCAGACCAGAGAATCTTATTTCTCATAGTCTGGGAGTCCTTCATGTGCTTTTTTAGCAAACTCTATATGGGCTTTCATATGTCTTGCACTGAGGAGAGGCTTCCGTCGAGCCACTCTGCCATAAAGGCTCAACTGGTTGAGGGCTGCTGTGATAGTTGACTTTGTGGAACTTTCTCACATCTCTCTACTGCATCTGTGGAGCTCAGCCACAGTGCTTTTGGGGTTCTTCTTTACCTCTCTCACCAAGGCTCTTCTCCCACGATTGCTCAGTTTGGCTGGATGGCCAGGTCTAGGAAGAATTTTGGTGGTCCCAAACTTCTTCCATTTAAGGATTATGGAGTCCACTCAACTAGGAACGTTGAGTAGTGCAGAAATTCTTTTGTAACCTTGGCCAGATGTGTGCCTTGCCACAATTCTGTCTCTGAGCTCCTTCGCCAGTTCCTTTGACCTCATGATTCTCATTTGGTCTGACTTGCACTGTGAGCTGTGAGGTCTTATATAGACAGGTGTGTGGCTTTCCAAATCAAATCCTATCAGTTTAATTAAACACAGCTGGACTTCAATGAAGGAGTGGAACCATCTCAAGGAGGATCACAAGGACATGGACAGCATGTGACTTCAATATGAGTGTCTGAGCAAAGGGTCTGAATACTTATGACCATGTGATATTTTGTTTTTTCTTTTTTAATAAATTTGGAAAAATTTCCACATTTCTGTTTTTTTTCTGTCAAGAGGGGTTGCAGAGTGTACATTAATGAGAAAAAAATGAACCTTTTTGAATTTACCAAATAGCTGCAATGAATCAAAGAGTGAAAAATTTAAAGTGGTCTGAATACTTTCCAGTGTATATATTTATATATAAATATACTTTATCATAATTGAAAGTATTGCACATATACAGGAACATAATCAGATATCAGAAACATAATTATTTGCTTTGAAAGTTGCATGTTGTCCTCAAAATTTTTGCCTTATTCATATTGCATGTTTTCACACTCACTGTGCTTGTCATCTGACCATTTCATATGTGGTATATACTTACAATTACAAACCAACCTCTTTCTTCTCCACCTCTCTGTTATTACCACAATGGTTGCCTCGTAAACAGCTGCATGCAAATTGAAAAGACATGTGACGAGCACAGAGATAGTGAAAACTGTTAGGAATCTGGGTCATTCTATGCATATGCAGCAACCCAGATTCTCACATTTGTCTCCAGAGGCTAAGTCCTTTTTCCCAGCATGCTCACGGGACTAGCTCTCATTGGAGTTCAGGAGTCAGGTGCTCAGGTCCTGCTCCTGATTTGATTGGTTATGCTCGGGGCTCTGGAGATTTCCGGCAGGTCCCATACGCTATAAAAAGTGCGCATGGCCGCTATGCCATGCGCTAGTATTTTCCATACTTGCTGCTGTGTGTTTGGTGATGGATGCTTGGACTGGTGAATGACTTATTAAGAAACCCCTTCCCTCTGATAATACGAATGTGTGAGTGATTGGGATACAGCCAGTGTGCGCGCTAGCGCCAGCGCGCTCAAGCATCCTCTGTTGCAGCAGCCTTCGTCCTGCATTGTGCCTACTAACTTGCGCCTGCAGTCGTTTTGGCGTCCGCAGTTGCGACGCCGTGCACACGTCCAGTCACAGTAAGTCCTCTCGGCTGTAGTGACGTCTACAACTACTCCGATCTTTGGCTACCGCACGTGTGCCGCTGAGTGTCTGTGAACTTAATACAGACCCAGCGTTTTTTGTATTTGTGTTCATGTGTGCAGCTCTGTGAGTCTTTTAACAGAGCTTGCTTTTGTGCATCAGGTGCAGTTTTTCCCTGTGCACATTACCGTCCTTGTGCTCTGCCTATTTAGCAGCGGTTATTACACCTGCCGCACGGTGGACCCCGGGCGGCGAACACGCTTTATTTATATTTTTTTAAGCATGTTCCGTCGCCGTAACAGAAAACAATGGAATCCTAGCAGTAGAATACAAATACAGTAGTTAGAATTCTGCATTTAGGAGTCAGTGTCAAATCCAAGAAATGTCTCACGGAACCAGTTTCTGCAACAACATTTCACAATCAGAAGAAAAATAAATCTTTCTGAAACAGCCTATAGTTACAATTGCAGCATCAGTCAAGTGAATATTTTTGGAAAATGCCCGAAAAAGTGTTCAATACGCTGAAGACTGAATCACACCAATAATGCTTACCTCCAACTGTCATCATGCCAGGTATAAGGTTTTTAAGCTGTTTAGTAGATGCTGTTCGTACTATACTTATAAAACTAAATGTATACCTGGCGCAAAGATATTCAGATATAAGCATTTATATACTATGTCTGACCATCACAGTCAATGGCTCCTTGGTGCTTCTAAATGAGTCATTTGTATTTTTTTCAAATGTGCATATTTCGGCCAGAACATAATGCATTTTCTATTTTAGCAAGAGATTAGTGGAATTAATGTGCAAAGCGGAGAACCCCACAGCTTCCATTTGTATCAGTTATACAAAGGATCGGTTTTGGGCATTAATCCCACTTATCTGTTCGTAAACCAGAAAAATACAAATGGAACTCCCTTAGACCTCATCCATATGTCCTTGTTAAGTACATGAAAAATGGTACTGCTGTCATCAGTGTTATGCATCAGTGTATGGTGCGTGTTTCCTTTTTACCATCAGTTATGTGTTTTTCATGGAGGGATAAATAAATGACAAATCTACTGCTATCCATTGCAATATTAAATGCAAACAGCACATGGATGTAATGCAGATGCCATCCATGTGCTGTATGTGTTTTTCATGGACCCATAGACTTGTACTGGGCCATGATACTTGGAAAAACAAACATGGAATTTCTCATTCTCTATGAAGAGGCAATTTGCTTATTAAATTTCCCCAAGGAGCATTGCACTTACATTGGCATGCCAGAGCCGATATGTCACTATCTACTAGTAGAAACATTACCTCTTAGACCTCAGTCCGGAGCCTCTCACCTAACCTAATGAGTTCTCATACTTTGCACTGATCAGGCACAATAACCCGAAACACTGTCTGCAAATTAAGATTCTGATTTGGCTTTTATCCCATGTCCCACTTCATGGGCCCTTTGAAGGGTTGATAGTACCTTGCAGGATTGCTGCTTTCAACATGTGGCATTATAAAGTTCAAGTACTCTTTCTCTATGAATAGGCAATTTGCATATTTGAGGGTTCAGTCACGGTTAATGGAGTAGATCTACATTCCACCAGTTAGAGACATAGTTCCCTTCCTGCTGTTCTCTGTGCAGTATGTCTGTAGAAGAAAATGGATCCCCTTTTCTACCCACAGCTGTCCTTCAGTATTTGCAGAACAACAAGCTGCATGGATTGATGCAATGGGTAATCAATATATTAGCAAACATTGATTGTTCAATTAACCTCTACCTTTTGCCCCTGAAGGATAGCAGAACAATAAGCTGTAAGGACTGATACAATAGGTAGTCAGCAGACATTCAACAAATTAACATACATCATTTCAACCTACAATAGTCAATGCTCAGACTCATATGAACAATAGCTCATGTCCCTGGGCCTCCTGAATACAGTTCAGGGTCAAAATGGTACTAAAGAGCAGCACTAGCATGGAAAGCCACGACAGTCCACATGCAATATCACCCCTGCATAATGCACAGTGCAGAAAAATGATTAGATTTAGTTATTTATCCAGAAACTAAATAAGGTAAATAAAAATAGATAATTTAAACAAAGTGTTTTTGCTATTTGACGCTCTCTTTCGGAATGAATGGAGTGAAGATGTGCATGCTTAGCATCTGCTCCATTCAGATGGGGCTCTTTACAGCACCATGCTCAGGATTGGTGGGGATCCTAGTGGTGCGTCGCCAAGCATTATTGAAGTTATCACTTATCCAATGATTAGATGATAAATGTAAAACTTGACACAGCTCTATTAATAGGAACATTCACTTTACTATTTTGAGGAGACTGATGCTGGGCTTCTCAGAGTAATGTCTACATGACGTTAAAGGGGTTTTCCAGGATTAATTTATCTTTTCACTATGGGCTTAAGAAATAATATGCAAGTTGTTGCCAACAACGTGCCAGTTCTATCTGGGGCTGGCTCAGAGCAGTCATGGACCACTCTTCTTCACGGCTGCTCTGTCGACGACTAGTGATGGGCGAGTAGCATCGTTGCTCAGGTCTCCCCGAGCATGCTCGGGTGATCTCCGAGTATTTTGACGTGCCCACAGATTTAGTTTTCGTCGTCTCATCTGCATGATTTGCGACTTGTAGACAGGCTGAATACATGTGGGAATTCCCTAACAAACAGGCATTCCACACATGTATTCAAGCTGTCTAGCAGTCGCAAATCATGCAGCTGAGACAACAGAAACTAAATCTCCGAGCACGCCAAAATACTAGGAAACCACCCGAGCATGCTCAGAGAGACCCGAGCAACGAGTATACTTACTCATCACTATCAACAACTCCTGCCAACATCATGCTGATTGGCAGCCGCCTACCCAAAGGAAGTCTGCTGTCAGTCAACATGACATTGGCTAAACCAACAGTAATAATAATAATAATATATAATAATAAATTTTATTTCTATAGCGCCGACATATTCCGCAGCACTTTACATTTCAGAGGGGATTTGTACAGACAATAGACATTACAGCATAACAATAATCACATAGATTATAACAAATACCAAGAGGAATGAGGGCCCTGCTCGCAAGCTTACAGTCTATGAGGAAAGAGGTAGACACAAAAGGTGGGTGGTAACAGTTGCCCTGATTGTATGGACCAGCCATAATGTTAAGTGTGTAACAGTACAGACACAGAGGGCTAATGGATGCATAAAGCATGTGGGAACATGATGCGGGGAACCTGGTTATGGTAAAACTTTTGGCTGTGCCTCACAGGGATAGATTAGGCTAATGTGTTGAGGCGATAGGCCAGTCTGAATAAATGTGTTTTCAGGGCACGCTTAAAATTGTGGGGATTGGGAACTAATCATATTGACCTGGGAAGTGCATTCCAAAGAATTGGCGCAGCACGTGTAAAGTCTTGGAGACGGGAGTGGGAGGTTCTGATTATTGAGGATGCTAACCTCAGGTCATCAGCAGAACGGAGGGTGCGGGTAGGATGGTATACTGAAACAAGGGAGAAGATGTAGGGTGGTGCTGAGCCATGGAGGGCTTTGTGGGTGAGGGTAATAAGTTTATACTGAATTCTGGAGTGGATCGGTAGCCAGTGTAATGACTGTCACAAGGTAGAGGCATCGGTGTAACGATTGGTGAGAAATATGATCCTGGCTGCAGCATTCAATCCTTCTAAGGACTAATTTCGGGGTATATAGATTGCAGTGCTAGGTAGGCAGGGAGTGTATGTGCGTATATAGATATCATTGCATACTTCAAGATTGTCCATTCCATTACTGTCTGCTTCTACTGCTGCCTATTACATATATTGACCATACATATAGCCCGAGGTATCAGTGGGCAGGAATAATTTTTTTGGCATCGTAATCCTGATTATTTTATTCCAAATCAATCCAGAGCTCCCTTTTTTACCTCCATTTGCTTGTTGACACATCAGAATACAGCCAGAGCCTTTTAACAGTACAGCCTGAAAATCCAGCTATTTTAAATGGGGTTAAATTTCTGCCATTTTTGTGGTATTGTTAAATTTTTTTGGAGTGTCTTGTAGAATTTCTTGACACCATTTTGCTGCCCAAAAAATAATTATCTGCCAAAAAAAATTAGCTACAGCGCAGATATTTTACACCATGTTTTGTCCGCCATACAGATCGCATATCATTGCACTCAAAATTGTGCCAGTTCAGAGCTCCGTAGAATTTTTTTTCTTGTGTCTTATCTTAGCCTACTTGTTGACACAATTTAGCTGTGCAAAAAAATAAAAAAATACAGGCCACATATTGAACAGTCTGGTATCTCTGTCAGACGCCTGACCTATCTGTGGGCAACAAATTGTTGCATTTCAGGCCTCCATTCCCCTTTTTTGGCTATGTCTTACCATAATTCTATACAGTATTTATACAGGCCACATATAGAACAGTGTGGTATCTCCATCAGACGCCTGATCTATCTGTGGGTTACAAATTGTGGCATTTCAGGCTTTCTTTCCACTGTATTTGCTGTCTGTTACCCTAGGTCTTACACTATTTTGGGGTAAAAAAATAAAAAAATACAGGCCACATATTGAACAGTATGGTATCTCCGTCAGACTCCTGATCTGTGGGCTACAAATTTTCACATTTCAGGCTTACATTCACCTTTGTTTCTGTGTTTTACCCTAGTTCTATACAGTATTTTGCAGTAAAACCCAAAAAAATACAGGCCATCTATTTAACAGTGTGGTATCTTGGTAAAAATAATTCTGATTCAAATTATTATGGCTGCTTCATGACTGGGTCTCAAATGCACCAACTCCTACCACCATCATCAACTTCTGCCTAGAGACCTTTACTGCGCAGATGGAAAGTCAGAGAAGCAGAGGGTGAACGCTTAGGCGGTGTTGTAATTTGTCAGCGGATTACAAAGGTGAAAGCTTCTAGATTAAATCATGAGTGGAAGAGCAAGAGCACGGTGCCAGGACTCGCAACTACCCAAGCCTGGTGTTCTTGGGCTGGATTCTGACAATCCATCACCTACTAATACTGAACTTGTTGGAAGAGATGGTCAAAATGGAGCCCCTGCAGCTTCTAGAATAGAAGCTAGAGATTTTTACATTTTGGCTGGATCTTAAGATGTGTCAATTGGAGAGCATGGTGGTCGTAGACATGACTTCCATGATATGGGTGCTTCCGCTAGACAATCCATCCAACATGTCATTGAATTTTTCCTGGCAACTCTATTCAGCTGTGTATAAACGATGTCAAATTAATAGCTAGACCCCAGTGGGTTTTGTCACAGTACCATGTTGACTACAGTCCACAGATGTTATCTAGATCCCTAGTCTCACCTCTACTTTACCAGAATGATGAATTAATAGGAAAAGGAAGATGGTCACACGCTGGACCAAATCTTCACCTGCCTCTGTTCCCTTACTAATCTCACTAACTCATCCCTCCCCCTGTCTGACCACAATCTACTGACAATCTTTTCCCTCTCCTCTCTAAGTGCACAACCCCCACTCCACAAACTTGCTCACCTTCACAGAAATCACAAACACCTTAATTTACACTCACTCGAAGTCCCTTCTCCCTCTTACAGACATAGCTCTCTTAAATGACACCTATTCTGCTGCCACTTTATAATACACCACAATAACAGCAGCACTAGATTCAGCCGCCCCCTCATGAACAGCAAAACTCATACAATCAACAGGCTACCCTGGCTGACTAACCTTACCAAGGAACTGAGACGGGCTTCCAAGGTTGCTGAGCGTACATGGAAGAGATCCCGTTCTGCCGAGCACTTAATCACATACAAGCAGGCCATCGACAGCTTCAAGACCACACTCAGTGATGCAAAACAAACTTACTTCTCATCTCTCATATCCTCCCAGTCTCACAAACCTAAACAGCTTTTCAAAACTTTCATTTCTCTACTCCATCCCCCAGCACCTCCTCTCTCCTCACATTTTGTCACGGTCCTGTCAGCACTAGTGTGCAGCCACCACTGAGCAGGGACTCACCCACAATGCAGGGGGGCCCGGGGTCATATACGGCCGGGAAGCTCAGGCAAACAGGACCTGGAGACGCTGAAGTTAGCAAACAGTGAAGGACCTACGGTCATGTGATTGCAAGGGGCAGGGCTTAGCATCCTGCTGCCAGAGATCAGCAAGACACAACTACAGGAATGCTCAGGTCAGAAAAATGGGGGTCATACACAGAGATAGCAGTACAGTACCAGGGATGAGACAGAATGGATAGTCGGGGCCAGGCAGCGGTCAAAGCCAAACAGACATAGAAGGTACCAAGCAGAATCCAACAAGCAGTATCCAGAGAACAGACCAAGTCAAAACCAAAGTATCAGGCAAAGAAGAACACAGCACAAACACACTCAGGGGTCAACACACTCTGCCAAGAGTGAAAGTATAACTGATGGGCATTGGAGCTTCCTGAGGCTATAAAAAGCTTTCCCAGAACCAAGGAGAGGCCACAATAATAAGCCCCAGGTGTGCAGGTAAGAGCCTGCACTGAGATCATAACATTTAACCTCAGAAGTGCAGGTCCACCAGCACTGGTTCCAGACATTAACCCCAAGTGTGCGGGTCCAACCCGCACTGGGATCATGACACATTTCTGTTGAAGACTTTGCCTCTTTCTTTTCTCAGCAGGCCCCCTGGATCCAATATGGCTGTGGGGGCCTTTGGGGTCCTGCAGGGAGGCGGTTTTCTCAGTGCCTGCTGAGAAAGCCTCCGTGCCTGTCAGATCGCTGATCTGACACAGTGCACTGCAAAGTGTCAGATCAGTGATCTGACACTGTACAGTGATGCCCCCCGGGACAGTATATAATAAAGTAAAAAAAAGAAACAAGTGAAAAAATAATTTTTAAAAAATTCCTAAATAATACAAAAAAATTCCCTAATAAATTCTTTTATTTGTAAATAAAAAAAACAATAAAAGTACACATATTTAGTATCGCCGCATCCATAACGACCCGCTCTATAAAACTGTCCCACTAGTTAAAACCTTTAATGAACCCCTTCAAAAAAAAGGCAAAAAACAATGCTTTATTATCATACCGTCGAACAAAAAGTGCAATAACACACGATCAAAAAGACGAATATAAATAAACATGGTACCGCTGAAAATGTCATCTTGTCCAGCAAAAAACGAGATGCCATACAGCATCAGCAAAAAAATAAAAAAGTTATAGCTCACAGAATAGAGCGAAGCAAAAATAATAATTTTTATTATAAAATTGTTTTTACTGTATAAAAGCGCCAAAACATGAAATAAAAAAATGATATAAATCAGGTATCACTGTAATCATACTAACCCGAAGAATAAAACTGCTTTATCAATTTTATCACATGCGGAACAGTGTAAACGCCCCCCCAAAAAAGAAGTTCATGAAATGCTGCTTTTTGTTCATTCTGCATCCCAAAAATCGGAATGAAAAGTGATCAAAAAAGTCACGTGCTCAAAAATGGTACCAATAAAAACCTAAACTCATGCCGCAAAAATAAGACCTCATATGACTCTGTGGGTCAAAATATGGAAATATTATAATTCTCAAAATGTGGTTATGCAAAAACAAAAAAAAGCGTCTTTTAGCGAGCCACAAATAGTAAATCAAAGCCACCTTTATCACCCCCTTAGTTAGGGAAAAATAATAAAATAAAAAAAATATATTTATTTCCATTTTCCCATTAGGGTTAGGGTTAGGGGTGTGTTAGGGTTAGGGTTGGGATTAAGGTTAGGCGTGTGTTAGGGTTAGGGGCAAGGGTTAGGGGTGTGCTAGGGTTAGGGCTAGGTGTAAGATTAGGGTTAGATGTGTGTTGGGGTTAGGGTTGGAGTTAGAATTGGGGGGTTTCCACTGTTATGGCACAGCAGGGGCTCTCCAAACGCAACATGGCGTCTGATCTCAATTCCAGCCAATTCTGCGTAGAAAAAGTCAAACAGTGTTCTTTTCCTTCCAAGCTCTGCCATGCGCCCAAACAGTGGCTTACCCCCACATATGGGGTATCAGCCTACTCAGGACAAATTGCACAACAACTTTTGGGGTCCAATTTCTCCTGTTGCCTTTGGGAAAAAATTGGGGGCAAAAATATCATTTTTGTGGAAAAGAATATGATTTTTTTATTTTTATGGCTCTATGTTATTAACTTCTGTGAAGCACTTGGAGGTTCAAAGTGCTCACCACACATCTAGATAAGTTCCTTGGGGGGTCTAGTTTTCACAATTTGGTCACTTGTGGTGGGTTTCCACTGTTTAGGCACATCAGGGGCTCTCCAAACGCGACATGACACCCACAGATCATTCAATCAAAGTCTGCATTCAACATCAGTACTTACCTTCCGAGCCCCAACGTGTGCCCATGCAGTAGTTTTCTCCCACATATTGGTATCAGCGTACTCAGGACAAATTGGACAACTTTTGGGGTCAAATTTCTTCTGTTACCCTTGGCAAAAAAATTGGGGACTAAAAGATCATGTTTGTGGAAAAAATATGATTTTTTTATTTTCACACCTTGGCGTTATAAACTTCTGTGAAGCCCATGGGGGTTCAAAGTTCTCACCACACATCTAGATAAGTTCCTTGGGGGGGTGTAATTTCCAAAATGGTGTAATTTGTGGGGGCTTTCCACTGTTTAGGCATATAAGAGGCTCTCCTAATGCGATATGGCGTCAAGCCAATTCTGCGTTGAAAAAGTCAAATGGCGCTCATTTCCTTCCGAGCTCTGCCATGCACCCAAACAATGGTTTATCCCCACATCTCGGGTATCGGCGTTCTCAGGACAAATTGCACAATAACTATAGGGGTCCTGTTTCGCTTGGGAAAATAAAAATTGGGGGTGAAAAGATCATTTTTGTGGAAAAAATATGATTTTTTAATTGTACGGCTGTACGTTATAAACTTCTGTGAAGCCCTCGGGGGTTCAAAGTTCTCACCACAAATCTAGATAAGTTCCTTTGGGGGTCTAGTTTCCAAAAAGGGGACACTTGGGGGGTTCCACTGTTTAGGCACATCAGGGGCTCTCCAAACATGACATGGCGTCCAAACTCATTTCCAGCCAATTTTGCATTGAAAAAGTCAAATGGCGCTCCTTCCCTTTTGAGCTCTGCCATGCGCCAAAACAGTGGTTCCCTCCCTCATATCAGGTATCAGCATACTCAGGACAAATCGCACAATAACTTATGCAGTCCAATTTCTCCTGTTACCCTTGGTAAAATAAAATAAATTGGACCTGAATAATTTTTTTGTGAAAAAAGTTAAATATCCATTTTTTTAAACATTCCAAAAATTCCTGTGAAGCACCTGAAGGGTTAATAAACTTCTTGAATGTGGTTTTGAGCACCATCAGGGGTGCAGTTTTTAGAATGGTATCACTTTTGGGTATTTTCTATCATATAGACCCCTCAAAGTGACTTCAAATGTGATGTGGTCCATAAAAAAAAAATGGTGTTGTAAAAATGAGAAATCGCTGGTTAACTTTTAACCCTTATAACTTCCTAACAAAATTTTTGCCAAATTACCGTATTTTTTCACAAATACACGCAAGTTATATGAATGAAATTTTACCACTAACATAAAGTACAATATGTCACGAGAAAACAATGTCAGAATCACCGGGATCCATGGATGCGTTCCAGAGTCATAACTTCATAAAGGGACAGTGGTCAGAATTGTAAAAATTGGCCCGGTCATTAACGTGCAAACCACCATTGGGAGTAAAGGGGTTAAAGGTACAGTACCACTCCAGTCTCTACTTATAGCACTGTATGTAAGAAATACCATGTAGACTAAGAAGAATAGTGTTCATGATGAACACATGTATTTTTTTATTTGAGTTTGTAAGGAAAAGGTTATGGACAAAAGATTTATCTTGGGTAAAGTATGATTCTGCCTATAATGACATACACCTTAATCTCTACCTGCTGGCACTAGATGCGTTCTTGCAAAGCAGAATCTACGATTTATAAAGTTAATAATTTAACCCCTTAATGACCGCCGATACGCCTTTTAACGGCGGTAATTAAGGGTACTTAAACCACAGCGCTGTGAATTCACGGCGCTGTGGAGTAAGTAAATAGCACCCCCCAGTGTAGGATTTTCTCCGGGGTCTCAGCTGCAGGGGGTAGTCGAGACCCCAGAGAACATGAATTGGGTTGGTTTTTGCCGACCCCACTTTTGCGATCGCCGTTATTAACACTATAACGGCGACCGCAAAAACAAGAAAAAGCTGCGATTTTGCATTTAATTTCTCTTTCCTCTGATGTGATCGCATATCAGAGGAGAGAAAAAGAGGGTCCCCGACCCCCCCGGTACCTCTCCATAGTCCAGGGTCCCTTCCCGGTGGTCCTGTGTCCCGCTGGCGTCCTCCGGTGGGCGCCGCCATCTTGGATCCAGAGAAAATGGCGGACTCATGCGCAGTGCGCCCGCCGGGAAACTGCAGGCTCCAGCCATTCATTCATTTTGATCACTATGATAAACTATCATAGTGATCAAAATAAAAAAATAGTAAATCACCCCCCATTTATCACCCCCCAGTTAGGCAAACATAATGAAATAAAGAAAATATTAGGGCTAGGGCTAGGGTTAGGGCTAGGGTTAGGGTTAGGGCTATGGCTAGGGTTAGGGCTAGGATTAGGGTTAAGGTTAGGGTTAGAGTTAGGGCTAGGGTTAGGGCTAGGGTTAGGGCTAGGGTTCGAATTAGGGTTAGGGCAAATTAGGATTAGGGATTAGGGTTGGGTGTTGTGAGTTCATTCTCTGGTTCACCAGTTGTGAGTTCTCCTTCCAGACTCCCTCTGGTGGTAACAGGAGGTAGTGAGGCTGATTTGATCGGTGGAGATCTGCCACCTGAGAATGAGGATGACGACTGGACCTCAGGTGTCTCAGATTGGATTTAAGACAGCCGAAGCCCTATTCAGTTGCTGGTGATTCCTTCTGGCTTGTCAGCTCTTGGTTTTCAGCTCTGTTCCAGTCATCTAAAGCTAAGTTTTTCTGTTAATGTTCACACTTGATTTTGTTGGTCTATTCAGTTTTTTGGTGTGGTCAGCCAGCCCCGGCTGGGGGCTGTGCTGAATTTCCACTCTTATTTATCAGTATTTTGCCAATTTGCTTTTTGTCCCTTACTAGTTTGGTCTCTTTTTGCTCTGTCTCAGAATATTTCAGAGTGCTGATATACTGGGAGAAGTCTAGTGACTTCAGGTTTAATTTTGCTATCAGAAGTGTTGGACATTATTTTTGAAGGGTTTTTTGCAGGTTGCAGACAGTGTCTTTCCTTTCCTTTCCTCTCTAGTTAGTTTATGCCTCATCGTTTGCTCAGCCTATTTTCCTGCCTGTGTTTGTGCCTTCATCTTGTTTCACCGTCTATACATGTGTGGGGGCTATCTATTCCTTTGGGGTCTGATCTGGGGCAGCTAGTTTTCCCCTTTTCATGCTCCAGGCTTATTTAGTCCGGCTGTGACGAAGCATCTAGGAACATCGTAGGTACGCTCCATGGCTGCTGCTAGTTGTGTGGTAGGATCAGAGATCTGCAATCTGCATAGTCACCAACCTCTCTGGTCTTCTGTGACTTAGCTTGTTTTGCTTTTTTCTCCTCGGTGACCCATTCACAACAGTTGGGATTAGGGTTGGGATTAGGGTTAGGGGTATGTTGGGGTTAGGGTTGGAGCAAGAATTGAGGGGTTTCCACTATTTACCAACTTTGGAGGTCTAAAAATTGGGGGCTAAAAATCATTTTTGAGGAAATAAAAAATACTTTTTATTTTCATGGCTCGGCATTATAAACTTCTGTGAAGCACTTGGGGGTTCAAAGTTCCCACCACACATCTAGATAAGCTCCTTGGGGGGTTTAGTTTCCAAAATGGGGTCACTTGTGGGGGGTTTATATTGTTAGGCACATCAGGGGCTCTGCAAACGCAACATGACACCCGCAGAACATTCCATCAAAGTCTGCATTCCAAAATGGCACTCCTTCCTTTTCGAGCTCTCCCATGTGCCCAAACAGTGTTTCCCCCCCACATATGGGGTATCATCGTACTCAGGACAAATTGCACAATAATTTTTGTGGTCCAATTTCTCCTGTTACCCTTGATAAAGTAAAACATAGCGGGCTTAAAAATCATTTTTGAGGAAAAAAAAGTGATTTTTTATTTTCACTGCTCTGCGTTATAACCTTCTGTGAAGGACTTGGGGGTTCAAAGTGCTCACCACATATCTAGGTAAGCTCCTTGGGGAGGTCTAGTTTCCAAAATGGGGTCACTTGTGGGGGGTTTATATTGTTAGGCACATCAGGGGCTCTGCAAACGCAACATGACGCCCGCAGAACATTCCATCAAAGTCTGCATTCCAAAATGGCACTCCTTCCTTTTCGAGCTCTCCCATGTGCCCAAACAGTGTTTCCCCCCCACATATGGGGTATCATCGTACTCAGGACAAATTGCACAATAATTTTTGTGGTCCAATTTCTCCTGTTACCCTTGATAAAGTAAAACATAGCGGGCTTAAAAATCATTTTTGAGGAAAAAAAAGTGATTTTTTATTTTAACTGCTCTGCGTTATAAACTTCTGTGAAGCACTTGGGGGTTCAAAGTGCTCACCACATACTCGTATCTAGATAAGCTCCATCAGGGGTCTAGTTTCCAAGTTGGTGTCACTTGTTGTTTTTTTTTCACTGTTTAGGCACATCAGGGGCTCTCCAAAAGCGACATGGCGTCCAATCTCAATTCCAGCCAATTCTGCATTGAAAAAGTCAAATGGTACTCCTTCCCTTCTGAGCTCTGCCGTGCGCCCAAACAGTGGTTTACCCCCACATATGGGGTATCAGCGTACTCAGGACAAATTGCACAACAACTGTAGGGTTACCATTTCTCCTGTTACCTTTGTAGAAATAAAAATTTGGGGGCGAAAATATCATTTTTTGTGGAAAAAAAATGATTTTTTATTTTCACGGCTCTACGTTATAAACTTCTGTGAAGCACTTGAAGGTTCAAAGTGCTCACCACATATCTATATAAGTTCCTTATGGGGTATAGTTTCCAAAATAGAGTCACTTGTTGGGGGTTTCCACTGTTTAGGAACATTAGGGGCTCTCCGAATGCAACATGGCATCCGATCTCAATTGCAGCCAATTCTGCATTGAAAAAGTCAAACGGCGCTACTTCCCTTGCGAGCTCTGCCGCGCGCTGAAAAAGTGGTTTATTCCCACATATGGGGTATTGGCGTATTCAGGAGAAATTGCACAACAAATTTTGTGGTTTATTTTCTCTTTTACCACTTGTAAAAATAAAAAAATTGGTTCTGAAGTAAATTTTTTGCAAAAAAAAGTTAAATGTTAATTTTTTCCTTCCACATTGCTTTACTTCCTGTGAAGCACGTAAAGGGTAAATAAACTTCTTGAATGTGGTTTTGAGAACCTTGAGGGGTCTAGTTTTTAGAATGGTGTCAATTTTGGGTATTTTCTGTCATGTACACCCCTCAAAATGACTTTAAATATGATGTGGTCCCTAAAAAAATGGTTTTGTAAATTTTATTGAAAAAATGAAAAATCGCTTGTCAATTTTAACCCTTATAACTTCCTAACAAAATAAAAAGTTGCTTCCAAAATTGTGCTGATGTAAAGTAGACATGTGGGAAATGTTATTTATTAAGAAATTTATGTGACAAATCTCTCTGATTTAAGGGCATAAAAATTTAAAGTTTTAAAATTGCAAAATTTTCAAAATTTTCGCTATATTTCCAGTTTTTTCATAAATAAACACAAGACATATCGAAGAAATTTTACCACTAATAGGAAGTACAATATGTCACAAAAAAACATTCTCAGAATCAGTGTGATCCATTAAAGCATTCCAGAGTTATAACCTCATAAAGTGACAGTGGTCAGAATTGTCAAAATTGGCCTGGTCATTTAGCTGTAAAATGGCTCTGTCACTAAGGGGTTAAGAGGGTCTTCTGAGGTCAATAAATTCTCATCTAAATTCTAAACCATTGTCTTTCAGTTCTATTTGGATCATGGTTTGAACATGTGAAAGGCTGGATGAAAATGAAAGATGACAGCGGATTCTTCTTTGTTACATACGAGGAGCTCTTACAGGTAGTGATATCTAATATATAAAGCTCAAGTGTGTGTATGTATGTATGTGTGTGTGTGTATGTTCGGGATTGGCATCTGCACCGTCGCAGCTACAGCCACAAAATTTGGCACAGTCACATGTCTGGACCCCGAGAGCGTCCTAGGCTATGTTGTGAGGCAAAATTTTAACCCCGCGCGTTCCAGTTCACCGAACAATTTTGCCCCTATCTACATAATGGGGAAAAAGTGTGTGTGTATCAAGCCCCACCCCTCATTATGATGTCATAATCTTTGCCATGGCGATGCTGATGTCATCATAGGTTGCAAGCCCCGCTGCTCATTATGATGTCATAATGGTGGACTATGGGATGGAGGATGTGTGATGGGTATATGGGCACTGGACTATGGGATGGAGGATATGTATGACGGGTATATGGGCACGGGATTATGGAACTGAGGATGTGTGATGGGTATTTGGGCACTGGACTATGGGATGGAGGATATGTATGACGGGTATATGGGCACGGGACTATTGGATGGCGGATATGTATGATGGGTATATGGGCACGGGACTATGGGATGGAGGATGTGTGATGGGTATATGGGCACTCGACTATGGGATGGCGAATATGTATGATGGGTATATGGGCATGGGACTATGGGATGGAGGCAGTGTGATGGGTATATGTGTTTGCCCCCTTCCTGACTTCCTATTATTTTGCATGTTTAACACATTTAAATATTTTAGATCACCAAACAAATGTAAATATTAGACATATTAGAAATATTAGACAAACAAAAAATTCAGTTTTTAAATGAAGGTCTTTATTTTTAAGGAAAAAAGAAATCCAAACCTAGAAGGCCCTGTGTGAAAAAGTGATTGACCCCTAAAAATAATAACTGGTTGAGACACCCTTAGCAGCAAAAACTGCAATCATGTGTTTGCAGTAACTGGCAAACAGTCTTTTACAATGCTCTGGAGGATCTTTGGCCCACTCATCTTTGCAGAATTGTTTTAATTCAGCCACATTGGAGTGTTTCTGTGCATGAACTGCCTCTTTAAGGACATGCCACAGCATCTCAATTGGATTAAGGTCAGGACTTTGACTAGCCCACTCCAAAGTATTAATTTTTTTGTTCTTAAGCCATTCAGAGGTGGACTTGCTAGTGTGTTTTCGATCATTGCCCTGCTGCATAAGCAAAGTGTGCTTTAGCTTGAGGTCAAAAACAGATGGCCGGACATTCTCCTTCAGGATTTTTTGTTAGATAGCAGAATTCATGGTTACATTTACCACAAGTCTTCCAGGTCCTAAAGCAGCAAAACAGCCCCAGACCATCACATTACCACCACCATATTTTACTGTTGGTATGATGTTCCTTTTCGAAATGTGATACTTCTACACCAGATGTAATGGGACATAAATCTTTCAAAAAGTTCAAGTTTTCTTTCATCAGTCCACAGAGTATTCTCCCAAATGTTTTGATGTTTTGGTGTTAGCACCACGCTGGAGTCCTACTCTGACAGGCAGGGTCTCCGGCGTGTCCCTTCACTCACCCATGCTGCAGACAGTTCTTCCCTTCCCCATGTTCTGCATGCTTCCAGCCGATCCTCTAGCCATGTCCTTAGGGCATGCGCGTGTGTGCTCCCACCCTCTTAAAGGGCCAGTGCATACAATTGCTATTTCCTCTCCAGCCAATGGCTGTGGGACATTATGTAAATTTAAAGTCTATGTTGTGAAAGGTTGCATAACAGTGCAAGTCCTGTTTGCTGCACACAAGTGCAAATCCTGCTTGCTGCACTCAGATGCAAATCCTGCCTGCTGTACTGTAAGCACAAAGCCTGCTTGCTGCACTCAGAAGCAAATCCTGCTTGCTGCACTAGGAAGCAAATCCTACTTGCTGCAATCAAATGCAAATCCTGCCTGCTGTACTCTAAGTACAAATGCTGCTTGCTGCACTTGGAAGCAAATTCTGCATGCTGCAATCAAATGCAAATCCAGCCTGCTGCATTCTAAGTACAAATGCTGCTTGCTGCACTCAGATGCAAATCCTGCCTGCTGCACTCTAAGTACAAATCCTGCTTGATGCACCCGGAAGCAAATCCTGCTTGCTGCAATCAAATAAAATCCTGCCTGCTGCATGCTGCCAAAAACTATGTCTGCTGCACTCAGATACAAACTTGGTCAGCAGCACTCTGATACAAGCTTTGCCTGCTGCTCTATCAAGTCTGACCTTCTAGGTCCAGCTGCATTGGTGTGTCCTGGAGTGGCACCTGGTGTTCATTAGGAGCCAAGTCTAACTTCACCATCAGAAGCTCTAGTGAACAGTCTGGTGTTTGCTTAGTTACACCCCCCAGGCTCTCCACGGTGCGTGGCACCCCTGGTTCCACAAATCACATCTGTGACACTTGGGGATCATCAAGATGTTTTCTGGGAAAACTGAGATGAACCTTTATGTTCTTGTTCAGCAAGTGGTTTTCATCTTAGAACTCTGCCATGTAGGTCATTTTTTGACCAGAGTCTTTCTCATTGTGGAGTCATGAGTACTGACCTTAACTGAGGAAAATGAGGTGTGCAGTGGATGTTGTTGTGGGTTTTTTGTGACCTCTTGGATGAGTCATTGCTGCGCTCTTGGGGAGATTTTGGTCAGCCGTCCACTTCTGGGAAGGATCACTGTTATGAATGGGTCACCGAGGAGGATAGCTGGAACAGGCTAAGCTGCCAGAAACCCAGAGAGGTTGGTAACTAAGCGGATTGCAGACCCCTGCTCCTATCTACACAACTAGCAGTAGCCGTGGAGCATACCTATGATGCCCTAGACGCCTCGGCACAGCTGGAGAGCTAACTAAGCCTAAAGCAAGAAAGGTGAAATCTAAACTGCCCCAGAGCAGACCCCAAAATGAATAGATAGCCCCCAAACATATATTGTCGGTGAGACAAGATGAAACACAAATGCAGGCAGAAAAATAGACTGAGCAAACGGTGGGGCCCAAACTGACTAGACAGGACAGGAAAGAAAAGACACTGTCTGCAATCATGCCAAAAACCCTGAAAAATCCAACACGTCTGATGTACAAAAAAAACACTGAAGTCACACGACTTCGCCCCCACTATATCAGCACTCAGGTATGAACTGGAAGCAAAGCAAAAGAGACCAATATAACAGGGGACTGAACAAACTGACACAGGCTGTAACATATGAGCAGTGGTCCAGCACAGCCCTCAGAGGAGCAAGCTGAACCCACACAAAGCAGAGAGAGACAAAACCAGATCAGATGCAAAGGATTAGAAAATGAACCACTTAGCTGAACAATGCAGGATCAGGGCAGGAGACATCATACCTCTGAATGAACAAGAAAGCAATCACCAGCAGAGATTGCAGGAAGTCTGCAGACTTAAATACTCCAATCAGTAACCCCAGATCTCCAATTGTCATCATCATCAGCAGGTGGCAGACCTCTGTCAATCTGGCCAGCTCCATTACCTCCAGTAACCACCAGAGGGAGCAGGGGGAGCTTCGGCTCAGAAGTCTGAGCCAGGGGATTCACAACAGATCACGGCTGTTCCATGTATTTGCCATTTGTGGATAGTGGCTCTCACTGTAATTTGCTGAAGTCCCAATCCTTGAAAAACGGCTTTATAACCTTTTCTAAACTGAGAGATTTCTATTACTTTGCTTCTCATTTGTTCCAGAATTTCTTTGGAATGCAACATGATGTGTAGCTTTTGAAGATTTATTGGTCTACTTCACTTTGTCAGGCAGGTCCCATTTAAGTGATTTCTTGATTGAAAACACGTGTGACAGTAATCAGGCATTCAAATGGCTAGGAAATTTCAACTCAATTTCCCAAATATGTGATAAACCAAAGTTAATGTATGCTTTATGGTGGGGGGGACAATCACTTTTTCACACAGGGCCCTGTATGTTTGGATTTCTTTTTCCCTTAATAATACAGACCTTCATTTAAAAACTGCATCTTGTGATTACCTATGTTATCTTTGCTTAATAATTAGATTTATTTGGTGATCTGAAACATTTAAGTGTGACAAATATGCAAAATAATAGGAAATCAGGAAGTGTGCAAACACTTTTTCACACAACTGTAACATAGGATCCTTAATTAACACTGGTTTGATCAAAGATGTGCAAAAGCTATCCGGCTGTGAAAAAAATATACTCAATCAAGACAGTACCTAACTCTTGTAGTATATATATACTGTATATATATTTATATATATATTTCATAGAATAAGGGATAACTTATTTGACCACATCCTGAGAATGTTTTTCTTCTTAATGGGATCACTGGAGATTGCCGTGCTGTGCTCTGCTGGTCTTTGTCACTCACATGAGAATGAATGTGGAGGACGTGCACATGTTCAACCAATTCTCCATTCATACAGGGCTCTTCAGAATCCCATTTTTAAGATCTGTGGGGGTTCCATGATAGAAAGAGGCTGGAAGATTGCGGCATCTAGTTTCATGAATTCCTGCACTGGTTAGAAGTACTTTACCATTGTATTAAACAGTGCAGTTTTTTTTTCTTGCTGGCTGTGCAAGGGTAAATCGGTTGAGATGAAGCTACTGGAGCTTTTCTATGTGGATTGACTGAGCTCTTCAGCGTTGGCCACTTCCCTCTGCTATATATGCTAGCCTCTGGCACTTTGGAATTGTCAGTCTTAGTTTTTGCTGCCTGGTTTAAAGTTGGAGGTGTGGGTCATGTTTGGAGCAGGTGTTTGGAGTTTATTCAGGAAATTGTTGCTTAGAGTTTTGCTTGTGTGCACATCCTCATACTCTCCTATGTGGTTTCTCCTTCCTTTTACTCCCCTGTGTTTCACTCTGTTCTTTGATGAGTGTATTTTATATGACTGATATTTTCATTTATCCCTGTCAGCCTTCCCATGTTTGTCTGGTTAGTATTATCCCATACACTTCAGCCTCCTATCTCCTTGGGTGGGAGGGGACAGATTGTGGTTAGTATAGGAGAATAGCAAGGCATGTGAAGACATGTGAACCTGGCGTCTCCACCTTCAGGAGTAATCTGGGGGTGAGGGATAGATCGGATATGCCTAGTTCTAGGGACCTTGTTAGCATCTACAGTCCCAAAGCACTATGTGACAGTTATTTTACCTAGGAGGTTCCTTTTACACATAGTTTCTTAAACCATCAGGAAAAAAGGATAGTTTGCTTATTAATTGTTTTAAGAGCTGTGATGTGAATGGTACACTATATATGGATGTAAATAAATGTTATTTTTTCAGGATCTACGTGGCTGTGTGGTGAGGATCTGTAAATTCTTAGGACAGGACTTAAATGATGCACAGATTGACTTGGTTGTCGAACATTCAACCTTCAAAGCCATGAAGGAAAATGTAATGTCAAATTGGACTCAATCTGAATGGCTAGACCATTCAAAAGGATCCTTCTTGCGTAAAGGTAATTTTTATTCTTCAAACACATTGCAGTCAATGGGGGCCATTCTTCTAAGTGTTTATGCAGCAAACTAGTGTAAAAGACTTGCAAAAGCTGCAATGTTTTATGCAAAGCAGAGATATGCAAAAATGTTGGAAATTTTGAAATTTTAACTGCAGATTGAAGCAGCTCTACCCAAATGGGCAGAATCTAGCTGGGATGGGTAGTGACCATACCCAACAAATTCTGCAAAAGTGCTTGTGTTTCTTACGCCAGAAATGCTGTTCCTGTTCCTGGCAGAAGTAGCATTTCTCGTGAGGCGCATAATACTGAGGTATGCTGAATTAATTAAGGGAAGTGCACCTCTTAAGGAATTTGGTGCATCGTACTCCAGTGAGCCCTTCATTACTACCAGCCTGTGCATCACCAGTCTTAAAAATCAGCCACAATAACTTTGTAGCTAATGGCAGAGAAAGTAAGTGGACTTCATTTATTACTTTTGATAACGCTTGTTTATGTAGAAATTAACTTAATATTTATACCTCCTTGAAGCTTTCAGCTTTTTCCCCCTTTTTGATTGCAGCCCAACTTTTTTCTTTACTTTTTTCACCAACAATATGAAGATTGTTTTTTTAAGGGCAAGTTGACATTTTTAATGGCACTTACAAAATATTGTATTAAAAAAGCAATTGTGTCATTGACATATCAGGTCACACACAAAACAGAAAAATGACATTTTAACTTTACCCTGTTACCAACGTCCAAACTGCTGTAAAGAAAGAACTACACTATGTGAATTCAGATTCCCTCTAGAAAATCTATATTGTACTTAATTGTAGCAGGGCCTTATTTTGCAATAGAAAGCCCTCCACCCTAGATAGGCTTCTATATTACAAATATGGCCAAGCTTGATGTTATAGGGAATCAAGATGTACTGTAAGTTAAGTGTAATTCCACAATACATATGTGAAGCTAGTCACTACTCATGAACAAGTTGTGAGGCTGGATAATTAACAGGAAGCATATACAGGAAAAGTGTAAATGAACCAAAGTACAAAGAAAATATATTAAAAACATTTTTTATTGGAATATAATTGAAAACTGATGCCAAATGGCAAAAAGTAGTAAAAAGAACATAAATATCAAATATCAAAGTTAGCCATGAGATGGCGCCACAGAATAAAGTAACAACAAAGTGAGGTAGGATACCAAAATACATATAGGTTATAACCCAGACATAAAGTGACTGAGAAAAAAGTAATTAATGATCAAAAAGTGCAAAAAATGCAATGTAAAATAATCAAGATGTGTACATTGTGTCACAAAATCAAGTGAGTAAGTGTAAGAGATATGTAGGGTTAAAATAATTACCAATACTGTGCTGTAGCGCCAGGAGTCCCTATGCATGTTTCTGCAGTGTAAGCCATCTTGCGAGGGAGTGTCTAAAGTGTCTGATTAGCATCTATTTATATGACAATGTAGCCAATAAGATTGAACGAACAAAGAGGTATAGAAGGCATGTATAACACACCAGCATTGATTGTCGCATGCGACACACTCTAGACTCCCATCGCTCCCATTCGCCGGAGCGTCATGGAGACCCTGCGGTCACATGACCTGAGGCCCCACCCACATGAATCACATGAGCAGACCACGGACGAGGAACCCTACGATAAAGTCGGAGAGGCACGCTGGGAAATAGGAGAGAGGGGGAGGTGATCCCGCATGCGCCCTGTCGGTGTACAAAGTGACGTAAGCATTTATTTTAACCCTACATATTCATTGGATTTACTCACTTGATTTTGTGACACATTGTAAACATCTTGGTTATTTTACATTGTTTGTCCTTCACTTTCCATAGTGATATTCACTTTTTGCATTTCACATGAAGTCTTATATTGTAATGGATAATTAACAGGTCTGGGGTCAGATACCAAGAAGGCTTGTTATAAACATAGAGGTAAGGCAATGGTGTAGTCAGGTCATAGTCTGAGGAATTCCGTTAAGGTAGCGAATCAAGACAATAGGGCAAGGCAAATGGATGATCAAATGCCAAGTCCATCGTTGTGCAATAAAGATCAAATACAGCAACACAGAGAACAGAGCAAAGCTACAACTAGGACTAATTGCAGTCAGAGTCAGAGAGATGGTTAAATAGCTAGGTAGTTACTTGAAAAGCAGACACAATTGTACCCTGTTAAAAAGACAAAATGATTCAATGCATAACCCTGATAATTCAAAATGTCCCACTGAAAAAAAATATGCACATTGTGTTCTTCAAAATTAATTATACAATTAACTCTGCCCACCAAATAAAATACAATTTGGGGGAAGTTAATGATCAGACATTTCTAATTTTTTATCTCAAATTATTTTTCTCTCCCTGAGGTTGGGTATCTTGGGAGATTAGTCTACTCAACTGTTCCATGTGTTTTAGTTAGTTTTCGGAGGAATAATGGTATGCGGAGGAATAATGGTATCATATATGTATGAAAAGGACACTCTTTTGGCATTTGTCTAACGAATGGACCCCTATAAACACTTTTAATACATACATCAGGAACTTTTATGGTTTACATGCTAAATATAGAGCACAAACGCATTATGATTGCAGCCTTAGGCTATGTGCGCATGTTGCGGATTTGCTTGTGGAAATTTCTGCGCAGATTCCGCCTCTCTTGACAGAAAACGCAGTTGAAATTCCTCGCGGTTTTGATGCACTTTTTAAGCGGATTTTCATGAGTTTTTTCATGCGGATTTGTATGCGTTTTTTAAGCTAAAAAAGATATATTAAAAAAAAGAATTGTGATGTCATTTTCTTTTTCAACCTCTTCTTTTTCAAGAACATAATATTATTACATACCATGTTCAAATACGTTTAAACACACAAAACAAATATAAGTATATATTGTATACTTATGTGTATATACAGTATATATACTGTAAATATGTGTGTGTGTGCGCAATACCAAGCCCGAGGTTTAGTAATGGACAGGTGTCAGCCAGATACCCTCATTAATAGAATGTTACATAAAGAGATAAATAAGACACACGCGCAAAATCTGCATGAAACGCATTATCAGATATATTTTTTTTAAATAAATTTAAAAAATTGCGTGGGCTCCCAAGTAATTTTCATAACCATCAGAGGGAAAGCCATTGGCTGAGGGCTGATGTTAATATTGTGAGAAGGAGCCAATAGCCATAAATGTTCCCAGGCTATTAATATCAGCTCACAGATGTTTGCTTAGCCTTGAAACTTGGTGGGACAATACACATGATTGGAATACAAGGCTAGAAGGATACAACTTTTTTGCTAGAAAAAGACTTGATAAACAAGGAGGAGGTGTCGCATTGTATGTTAGAAACGTGCATATCTGCACAGAGATTGAAGCTTCAGAGACCGGGAGTTCTGTGGAAACTGTTTGGGTAAGAATACAAGGACAGAACAATGGAAAGGACACCATTGTAGGCATTTACTACAGGCCGCCTGTGCAAGCTGAAGATATGGATGAACTCTTTATGCATCAGATGGCCAAGTTCTCCCAAAAATATGACATAGTTGTCATGGGAGATTTCAACTATCCAGACATTTGTTGGGAATCTCTCTCAGGCAAAACTCAAGGTCAAGGAAATTCTTATCCTCTCTTGCTGACAACATTATCTTCCAAAAGGTAGGGGAGAAAACAAGGGGAATTGCTACCTTGGATCTAATCCTTATAAACAGGGAGGAAATGGTTGAGGAGGTAAAAGTGGCTGGGACCCTAGGAGGTAGCGACCATGCTATTTTAGAATTTTGGATAACTAGAGGAGGAAGACCTGTGAAGACTCAGACATCAAGGTTAGATTTCAGAAAGGCAGATTTTAAGGGACTCAGAAAGAGAATTGGAGGGATCCGATGGCTGGATATCATTAAAAGACAAAAATGTCCAGGAAGGATGGGAAATCTTGAAAAATGAAATTCTCAAAGCACAATTGTTAACAATTCCAAAAAGAGGGAAGAATAGGAAGCATTTAAGGAAACCAGGATGGATGAACACAGAACTTAAGCACATGCTAAAAAAGGAAGAAAGAAATGTTCATAAAATGGAAAGAGGGAGGCATATCTAAAGAAGAATATAATGCTGTCTGCAGAACGTGCAGGGCACAAATCAGATTACTAAAGCTGACAATGAATTGAGGCTTGCAAGAGACGTCAAAAGCAATAAAGGATTTTGGGGATAGGTCAAAAGTAAAAGAAAAGTCAAAGATGCTATAGGATTTTTACAGGATGAATATGATGACATGGTAAGACAGGATGTTGAGAAGGCTGAACTTTTAAATTCTTATTTTGCATCTGTTTTCTCTCAAAAAAGAAATGTAACATCAACTGTTCTTCACTGTCCTATTAAGGGAATAGAGGAATCCAGGATATCTATAAACAGAAAGATAATGAGGAAACACTTAGCTAACATAAATGAATTCAAGTCTCCAGATCCAGATGAATTACACCCCAGAGTCCTGAAGGAGATAGCAGAAGAAATTTTTGAACCCCTCTCCATAATCTTTGAAAATTCTTGGAGAACAGGATAAGTCCCAAAAGACTGGAGAAGAGCAAATGTTGTTCCTATCTTCAAAAAGGGGAAGAAGGTGGACCCAGGCAACTATAGGCCAGTGAGTCTGACTTCTATACTAGGAAAGATCTTTGAACAAATTATTAAATAACATGTATGTCAGTACCTGGATAAGAATGAAGTGATTAAACATAGTCCGCATGGGTTTGTATCTAATGTATAATAAGTCATGTCAGACTAACTTAATTTCCTTCTATGACGGAATCACTGATTGGGTGGATCAGGGAAATGCCATAGATATAGTATATCTTGACTTCAGCAAAGCATTTGACAAAGTATCTCACACAATCCTTATTGAAAAAATGACTAGGTATGGAATGGACAAGGCAACTGTTAGGTGGATTCATAACTGGCTTAGTGATCGGACCCAAAGAGTGGTCGTAAATGGCTGCACATCCAGTTGGAAGAATGTCTCAAGTGGGGTACCACAGGGCTCTGTCCTGGGCCCTGTATTGTTCAACATCTTTATCAACGATTTAGATGAAGGAATTGAGGGTAAACCGATTAAATTTGCTTATGACACAAAGCTAGGAGGGATAGCCAATACTAGAGAAGAGAGAGAGAGAGGATTAAAAAAGATATAAATAAACTGGAGCAGTGGGCAGCAACTAACAGAATGGTTTTTAACAGGAAAAAATGCAAAGCGCTACATCTGGGCAATAAAAATAAAAAAACATATACAGAATGGGAGGAATAGGGTTAAGCAACAGCACATGTGAAAAAGACTTGGGTATACTAATAGATCACAGACTGAATATGAGTCAACAGTGTGATGCAGCAGCAATAAAGGCAAATGCAATTCTAGGATGTATTAACAGAAGCATACAGTCTAGATCACGTGAAGTCATTATTGCCCTCTACTCCTCTTTGTTCAGACAGATCTGGAATACGGTGTCCAGTTTTGGGCTCCACGCTTTAAAAAAGACATCAACAAACTGGAGCAAGTTCAGAAAAGAGCGACCAGAATGGTGACCGGTCTGCAAACCCTGTCTTATGAGGAAAGGTTGCATGATTTGGGAATGCTTAGCTTGCAAAAGAGAAGACTGAGAGGAGACTTAATAGCTGTCTACAAATATCTCAAGAGCTGTCACATTGTAAAAGGATCATCTTTATTCTCATTTGCACAAGGAAAGACTAGAAGCAATGGAATGAAACTGAATGGGAGGAGACACAGATTAGATATTAGAAAAAACTTTGACAGTTAGAGTGATCAATGAGTGGAACAGGCTGCCACGAGAAGTGGTGAGTTCTCCTTCAATGGAAGTCTTCAAACAGAGGCTGGACAGACATCTGTCTGGGATGATTTAGCGAATCCTGCTTTGAGTAGGGGGTTGGACCAGATGGCCCAGGAGGTCCCTTCCATCTCTACGATTCTATGATTCTATGATTTACTGGCTAGTTTACAGGGGGACCCCAGAAAAAATTTGACATGGGGTCCCCCTATAAAATCGAACCAGCAAAGGTTAGGCAGACAGCTGCAGCTGATATTAATAGCCAGGGAAACGGCCATGGATATTGGCACCCCCACAGGTTAAAAATATCAGCTCTTAGCTGCCCCAGAAATGGTGCATTTCCGCACAGAAAATAGTCTGCGGATCCAGAAAAAAATCTTCAACGTGTGCACATAGCCTTAAAGTATTAATAGTAGTGGATATTGCAGACTGTTGGGGCTTGTTTGCTCCATTACACAATTTTAAATCTTCAGGGTATAATTATATTCCTCATATGAAAATAAACAGCCGTTTAAGTTATCCAGAGGCTGCTTGAGTCCACCATAATGGGAACTGCTCAAACAGGGTGGCTCTTCATTTTGGCTCCTAGAGGGTGTTCCTGAGTGGTGGACCTCTCTAGAGGATATTTATAGTGAATGTCATAATAATTCAGTGATATGGTTTAAATGAGTGGTCTGACAAAACTTTATGTAATGTAAAATACATAAAAACTCAGATTAGCCAAGCATTTGAAGTGTTTTCTATGAGGAAAGGAGAGAAAGCCAAAGCAGGAGTCTTGAGGGGAAGTAAGACCTAGATGTTCTGGTAGACAGCACTGCTGTGAAAAAAGTGTAGTGCCACTTGTGGTAATACTTCAAGTTGATTTATTAAAGCGTATCAGGTTCGTACTGAACCCTTTCTCAAAACTGATCTACATAAGAAGATCAGTACAAGAGAGGGTTTAAATACACAAAAGGGGAGAGAATGTTCAAAGAAATGCAGACTTAAGTATTAGTAAAAAAAAAGCCGGTAATAACATAAAATATATTAACAGATTAGACTGGAAAGCGTAAGGTCATTACTGGCCTGTTTAAGACATCATAGAAAAAGTTACCTTTAAAATTAATAAACAGATAAGGCAAAAATATATGTTACAAAGGCCTAATTATTCTTTGTTGTCAGAAAACAAATAAGTACTAGAACTCTGTGGTGATATTATAAATTATAAAGTTTGCAATAAGCGTTACAGCTAATGGAAGGATTGTATTTAAAGAGAACTTGTCAGAAGAATTTTTCTGAGTAAATTGCAGGCATTGTCGTGTTGGCACTGTTATACTGATTAAACTGATACCTGCAGTGAAAAAAAATCAGTTTTTTGTTCTTGTGTGATAAGTAGAGTTGAGCGAAACGGGTCGAAAAATTTCAAAAGTCGCCGACTTTTGGCAAAGTCGGGTTTCATGAAACGAAACCCGACCCTAGGATGAGGTCGGCCACGAGGTCGGCGACTTACGCGCCAAAGTCGCGTTTCAAAAGTTTGTTTTGCGCTCTTTTTCAGCCAATCAGGATCCACGGACACTGTGGGCAACGTGATGACATAGGCAGGGGTCACCACCATCTTTCAGAAGGGCATGCAAGTGATTGGCTTGCTTTGGTGGGCGTCACAGGGGGTATAAAAGGGCGTGCACGCCGACCGCCATCTTACTTCTGCCGATCTCAGTATAGGGAGAGGTTGCTGCTGATTCTGTAGGGAGAGCGTTAGGCAGGGAAGAAGACAAAAAAACTGCTTCTGCTGCTAGCGATTTGGCCTGCACAACACACCAGTCACTGTGTGTGCAGTGCAAGGGGAGGCTATATAGTGGTGTATCAGTGGTGTTGGTTGTTGGGCTGCCTTCTAAGGCTTCCTGACATTCCTGCATTGCTGTTTACCCACTGCTCCGCAAACTGCTTTTTTGAAAGCAATCCCAATTTTTTTTTTTGTCCTGCTGAGAAGAAAAAAAAACTGCTTCTGCTGCTAGCAATTTGGCCTGCACAACACACCAGTCACTGTGTGTGCAGTGCAAGGGGAGGCTATATTGTGGTGTATCAGTGGTGTTGGTTGTTGGGCTGCCTTTTAAGGCTTCCTGACAGGCTGGCATTGCTGTTTACCCACTGCTCCGCAAACTGCTTTTTTAAAAGCAATCCAATCTCCCTTATCCTCTAGTCACTTTTGTCACAGCTGTGCCATCGAGCCTGTGACATAGCGCTCAGATATCAGTGGGCCTCACACAATCCAGAAGTGTCCAGTGTCCAAAAGTGTGTGCAGAGATTCAAAATCTCCCTTATCCTCTAGTCACTTTGGTCACAGCTGTGCCATCGAGCCTGTCACATAGCGCTCAGATATTCATTGGGCCTCACACAATCAAAAAGTGTCCAGTGTCCAAAAGTGTGTGCAGAGATTCAAAATCTCCCTTATCCTCTAGTCACTTTGGTCACAGCTGTGCCATCGAGCCTGTCACATAGCGCTCAGATATTCATTGGGCCTCACACAATCCAAAAGTGTCCAGTGTCCAAAAGTGTGTGCAGAGATTCAAAATCTCCCTTATCCTCTAGTCACTTTGGTCACAGCTGTGCCATCGAGTCTGTCACATAGCGCTCAGATATTCATTGGGCCTCACACAATCCAAAAGTGTCCAGTGTCCAAAAGTGTGTGCAGAGATTCAAAATCTCCCTTATCCTCTAGTCACTTTGGTCACAGCTGTGCCATCGAGCCTGTCACATAGCGCTCAGATATTCATTGGGCCTCACACAATCCAAAAGTGTCCAGTGTCCAAAAGTGTGTGCAGAGATTCAAAATCTCCCTTATCCTCTAGTCACTTTGGTCACAGCTGTGCCATCGAGCCTGTCACATAGCGCTCAGATATTCATTGGGCCTCACACAATCCAAAAGTGTCCAGTGTCCAAAAGTGTGTGCAGAGATAAAAAATCTCCCTTTTACTCTAGTCACTTTGGTCACAGCTGTGCCATCGAGCCTGTCACATAGCGCTCAGATATTCATTGGGCCTCACACAATCCAAAAGTGTCCATTGTCCAAAAGTGTGTGCAGAGATTCAAAATCTCCCTTATCCTCTAGTCACTTTGGTCACAGCTGTGCCATCGAGCCTGTCACATAGCGCTCAGATATTCATTGGGCCTCACACACTCCAAAAGTGTCCAGTGTCCAAAAGTGTGTGCAGAGATTCAAAATCTCCCTTATCCTCTAGTCACTTTGGTCACAGCTGTGCCATCGAGCCTGTCACATAGCGCTCAGATATTTATTGGGCCTCACACAATCCAAAAGTGTCCAGTGTCCAAAAGTGTGTGCAGAGATTCAAAATCTCCCTTATCCTCTAGTCACTTTGGTCACAGCTGTGCCATCGAGCCTGTCACATAGCGCTCAGATATTCATTGGGCCTCACACAATCCAAAAGTGTCCAGTGTCCAAAAGTGTGTGCAGAGATTCAAAATCTCCCTTATCCTCTAGTCACTTTGGTCACAGCTGTGCCATCGAGCCTGTCACATAGCGCTCAGATATTCATTGGGCCTCACACAATCCAAAAGTGTCCAGTGTCCAAAAGTGTGTGCAGAGATTCAAAATCTCCCTTATCCTCTAGTCACTTTGGTCACAGCTGTGCCATCGAGCCTGTCACATAGCGCTCAGATATTCATTGGGCCTCACACAATCCAAAAGTGTCCAGTGTCCAAAAGTGTGTGCAGAGATTCAAAATCTCCCTTATCCTCTAGTCACTTTGGTCACAGCTGTGCCATCGAGCCTGTCACATAGCGCTCAGATATTCATTGGGCCTCACACAATCCAAAAGTGTCCAGTGTCCAAAAGTGTGTGCAGAGATTCAAAATCTCCCTTATCCTCTAGTCACTTTGGTCACAGCTGTGCCATCGAGCCTGTCACATAGCGCTCAGATATTCATTGGGCCTCACACAATCCAAAAGTGTCCAGTGTCCAAAAGTGTGTGCAGAGATTCAAAATCTCCCTTATCCTCTAGTCACTTTGGTCACAGCTGTGCCATCGAGCCTGTCACATAGCGCTCAGATATTCATTGGGCCTCACACAATCCAAAAGTGTCCAGTGTCCAAAAGTGTGTGCAGAGATAAAAAATCTCCCTTTTACTCTAGTCACTTTGGTCACAGCTGTGCCATCGAGCCTGTCACATAGCGCTCAGATATTCATTGGGCCTCACACAATCCAAAAGTGTCCATTGTCCAAAAGTGTGTGCAGAGATTCAAAATCTCCCTTATCCTCTAGTCACTTTGGTCACAGCTGTGCCATCGAGCCTGTCACATAGCGCTCAGATATTCATTGGGCCTCACACACTCCAAAAGTGTCCAGTGTCCAAAAGTGTGTGCAGAGATTCAAAATCTCCCTTATCCTCTAGTCACTTTGGTCACAGCTGTGCCATCGAGCCTGTCACATAGCGCTCAGATATTTATTGGGCCTCACACAATCCAAAAGTGTCCAGTGTCCAAAAGTGTGTGCAGAGATTCAAAATCTCCCTTATCCTCTAGTCACTTTGGTCACAGCTGTGCCATCGAGCCTGTCACATAGCGCTCAGATATTCATTGGGCCTCACACAATCCAAAAGTGTCCAGTGTCCAAAAGTGTGTGCAGAGATTCAAAATCTCCCTTATCCTCTAGTCACTTTGGTCACAGCTGTGCCATCGAGCCTGTCACATAGCGCTCAGATATTCATTGGGCCTCACACAATCCAAAAGTGTCCAGTGTCCAAAAGTGTGTGCAGAGATTCAAAATCTCCCTTATCCTCTAGTCACTTTGGTCACAGCTGTGCCATCGAGCCTGTCACATAGCGCTCAGATATTCATTGGGCCTCACACAATCCAAAAGTGTCCAGTGTCCAAAAGTGTGTGCAGAGATTCAAAATCTCCCTTATCCTCTAGTCACTTTGGTCACAGCTGTGCCATCGAGCCTGTCACATAGCGCTCAGATATTCATTGGGCCTCACACAATCCAAAAGTGTCCAGTGTCCAAAAGTGTGTGCAGAGATTCAAAATCTCCCTTATCCTCTAGTCACTTTGGTCACAGCTGTGCCATCGAGCCTGTCACATAGCGCTCAGATATTCATTGGGCCTCACACAATCCAAAAGTGTCCAGTGTCCAAAAGTGTGTGCAGAGATTCAAAATCTCCCTTATCCTCTAGTCACTTTGGTCACAGCTGTGCCATCGAGCCTGTCACATAGCGCTCAGATATTCATTGGGCCTCACACAATCCAAAAGTGTCCAGTGTCCAAAAGTGTGTGCAGAGATTCAAAATCTCCCTTATCCTCTAGTCACTTTGGTCACAGCTGTGCCATCGAGCCTGTCACATAGCGCTCAGATATTCAGTGGGCCTCACACAATCCAAAAGTGTCCAGTGTCCAAAAGTGTGTGCAGAGATTCAAAATCTCCCTTATCCTCTAGTCACTTTGGTCACAGCTGTGCCATCGAGCCTGTCACATAGCGCTCAGATATTCATTGGGCCTCACACAATCCAAAAGTGTCCAGTGTCCAAAAGTGTGTGCAGAGATTCAAAATCTCCCTTATCCTCTAGTCACTTTGGTCACAGCTGTGCCATCGAGCCTGTCACATAGCGCTCAGATATTTATTGGGCCTCACACAATCCAAAAGTGTCCAGTGTCCAAAAGTGTGTGCAGAGATTCAAAATCTCCCTTATCCTCTAGTCACTTTGGTCACAGCTGTGCCATCGAGCCTGTCACACAGCGCTCAGATATTCATTGGGCCTCACACAATCCAAAAGTGTCCAGTGTCCAAAAGTGTGTGCAGAGATTCAAAATCTCCCTTATCCTCTAGTCACTTTGGTCACAGCTGTGCCATCGAGCCTGTCACATAGCGCTCAGATATTCATTGGGCCTCACACAATCCAAAAGTGTCCAGTGTCCAAAAGTGTGTGCAGAGATTCAAAATCTCCCTTATCCTCTAGTCACTTTGGTCACAGCTGTGCCATCGAGCCTGTCACATAGCGCTCAGATATTCATTGGGCCTCACACAATCCAAAAGTGTCCAGTGTCCAAAAGTGTGTGCAGAGATTCAAAATCTCCCTTATCCTCTAGTCACTTTGGTCACAGCTGTGCCATCGAGCCTGTCACATAGCGCTCAGATATTCATTGGGCCTCACACAATCCAAAAGTGTCCAGTGTCCAAAAGTGTGTGCAGAGATTCAAAATCTCCCTTATCCTCTAGTCACTTTGGTCACAGCTGTGCCATCGAGCCTGTCACATAGCGCTCAGATATTCATTGGGCCTCACACAATCCAAAAGTGTCCAGTGTCCAAAAGTGTGTGCAGAGATAAAAAATCTCCCTTTTACTCTAGTCACTTTGGTCACAGCTGTGCCATCGAGCCTGTCACATAGCGCTCAGATATTCATTGGGCCTCACACAATCCAAAAGTGTCCATTGTCCAAAAGTGTGTGCAGAGATTCAAAATCTCCCTTATCCTCTAGTCACTTTGGTCACAGCTGTGCCATCGAGCCTGTCACATAGCGCTCAGATATTCATTGGGCCTCACACACTCCAAAAGTGTCCAGTGTCCAAAAGTGTGTGCAGAGATTCAAAATCTCCCTTATCCTCTAGTCACTTTGGTCACAGCTGTGCCATCGAGCCTGTCACATAGCGCTCAGATATTTATTGGGCCTCACACAATCCAAAAGTGTCCAGTGTCCAAAAGTGTGTGCAGAGATTCAAAATCTCCCTTATCCTCTAGTCACTTTGGTCACAGCTGTGCCATCGAGCCTGTCACATAGCGCTCAGATATTCATTGGGCCTCACACAATCCAAAAGTGTCCAGTGTCCAAAAGTGTGTGCAGAGATTCAAAATCTCCCTTATCCTCTAGTCACTTTGGTCACAGCTGTGCCATCGAGCCTGTCACATAGCGCTCAGATATTCATTGGGCCTCACACAATCCAAAAGTGTCCAGTGTCCAAAAGTGTGTGCAGAGATTCAAAATCTCCCTTATCCTCTAGTCACTTTGGTCACAGCTGTGCCATCGAGCCTGTCACATAGCGCTCAGATATTCATTGGGCCTCACACAATCCAAAAGTGTCCAGTGTCCAAAAGTGTGTGCAGAGATTCAAAATCTCCCTTATCCTCTAGTCACTTTGGTCACAGCTGTGCCATCGAGCCTGTCACATAGCGCTCAGATATTCATTGGGCCTCACACAATCCAAAAGTGTCCAGTGTCCAAAAGTGTGTGCAGAGATTCAAAATCTCCCTTATCCTCTAGTCACTTTGGTCACAGCTGTGCCATCGAGCCTGTCACATAGCGCTCAGATATTCATTGGGCCTCACACAATCCAAAAGTGTCCAGTGTCCAAAAGTGTGTGCAGAGATTCAAAATCTCCCTTATCCTCTAGTCACTTTGGTCACAGCTGTGCCATCGAGCCTGTCACATAGCGCTCAGATATTCATTGGGCCTCACACAATCCAAAAGTGTCCAGTGTCCAAAAGTGTGTGCAGAGATTCAAAATCTCCCTTATCCTCTAGTCACTTTGGTCACAGCTGTGCCATCGAGCCTGTCACATAGCGCTCAGATATTCAGTGGGCCTCACACAATCCAAAAGTGTCCAGTGTCCAAAAGTGTGTGCAGAGATTCAAAATCTCCCTTATCCTCTAGTCACTTTGGTCACAGCTGTGCCATCGAGCCTGTCACATAGCGCTCAGATATTCATTGGGCCTCACACAATCCAAAAGTGTCCAGTGTCCAAAAGTGTGTGCAGAGATTCAAAATCTCCCTTATCCTCTAGTCACTTTGGTCACAGCTGTGCCATCGAGCCTGTCACATAGCGCTCAGATATTTATTGGGCCTCACACAATCCAAAAGTGTCCAGTGTCCAAAAGTGTGTGCAGAGATTCAAAATCTCCCTTATCCTCTAGTCACTTTGGTCACAGCTGTGCCATCGAGCCTGTCACACAGCGCTCAGATATTCATTGGGCCTCACACAATCCAAAAGTGTCCAGTGTCCAAAAGTGTGTGCAGAGATTCAAAATCTCCCTTATCCTCTAGTCACTTTGGTCACAGCTGTGCCATCGAGCCTGTCACATAGCGCTCAGATATTCATTGGGCCTCACACAATCCAAATGTGTCCAGTGTCCAAAAGTGTGTGCAGAGATTCAAAATCTCCCTTATCCTCTAGTCACTTTGGTCACAGCTGTGCCATCGAGCCTGTCACATAGCGCTCAGATATTCATTGGGCCTCACACAATCCAAAAGTGTCCAGTGTCCAAAAGTGTGTGCAGAGATTCAAAATCTCCCTTATCCTCTAGTCACTTTGGTCACAGCTGTGCCATCGAGCCTGTCACATAGCGCTCAGATATTTATTGGGCCTCACACAATCCAAAAGTGTCCAGTGTCCAAAAGTGTGTGCAGAGATTCAAAATCTCCCTTATCCTCTAGTCACTTTGGTCACAGCTGTGCCATCGAGCCTGTCACATAGCGCTCAGATATCAGTGGGCCTCACACAATCCAAAAGTGTCCAGTGTCCACAAGTGTCTGCAGAAATTCAAAATCTCCCCTGTCCTATAGACACCTTGTACCTTGTTTTACATTACTATATAGTTTGTTGGATTTTGTCTACATTTCTACCAAAAATGAGGAAGGCTGGTGGAAGAGGCCGTGGAATTGGGCGGGGGTTGGCAGCTGGTAATGATGGTGTTGGTGGTGGATCTGATGGTAGTGGCAAGAGCAAAATAGGACCGAATGCAGGAGGTGTTGAGCCTGCGTCATCGTCTGGCTACATAAGGCCTCGAACGCTTAGTTTTCTAGGAGTTGGCAAACCGCTTTTAAAGCCAGAGCATCAGGAAAAAGTTTTGTCTTACATTGCTGACTCAGCCTCCAGCTCTATCGCCTCATCTTCTTCAGTTGTAAAAAGTAAAAGCACTGACTCATCATTGGAGGCTCATGTTCATGAACCACACCTTTCCTTGTGTTCTTCACCCCAACCAAGATTGAAGGATGACGCAGGCCATACTACTGATTACTCCATGGAGCTGTTTTCACATACCATGCCTGGATTATCAAGTGAAATGGTGAATTACCCAGGCCAAGATGAATCTGACATGGAGTGCACTGATGCACAGCCGCTGATGGATGATTCTGCTGGTACATTCACTCAGAGCACTACATTGTCCTCGCAGTGTACAGAGCCAGATTCTGACCCTGATGAGACTCAGGTGCCCCTTCCCGCACACTATACCACCATACACGGTGACACAGAGGAAGGTGCACATGACATAGAAGAGGAGGTGATGGATGACCCAGTTGTTGACCCAGATTGGCATCCATTGGGGGAAGAGGGTGCTGCTTACAATAGCTCAGATGAGGAGCATCCACAGCAGACATCGACATCGCAACAGCTGTTATCTGGCAGGCCCGGAGCACTCCAAAGACAGGTTCCAAACATCAAAAGAGTTGCTGGACAGCTTGTCCAGAGGGTCAAAAGATCACAGCGTGCTAGGCCGCAAAATGTCTGCCAAAGTAGGAAGAGTGCAGTGTGGCACTTTTTTGAACAAAATCCTAATGATCAGGCCAAGGTTATCTGTAAGAAGTGCGCAAAGACCTTTAGCCGAGGGAAAAATCTGAAAAATTTGAATACCAGTTGCATGCTTAGACATTTAACCAGCATGCACTTGCAAGCGTGGACACAACACCAAACCTCAAGTGCCACATGTGCAACTGATCACAACGAAGGTAGTCAGCAACGCTACATTGTTTCCCCCACTGTAAGCCCACCGGTTAGCACAGCAGCAAATGTTGAGGTGTCGTTGCAAGGCCACAGCAGTCAGGGAATCCCACTGTTATATCAACGAAAGACTGATTCTAGGCCATCAGAAAGAACACCAACTCCATCACCATCATCAACCCTCTCTCAGTCCGCCCTGTCCACCGCTACTTCCACCATATGCAGCTCTCAAGTCCAGCTCACCCTCCCAGACACTATGAGTAGGTCAAGAAAGTACTCAGTCTCTCATCCGCGTACACTGGGTTTGAACGCCCACATTGCCAAACTAATCTCGTTTGAGATGATGCCCTTTCGGTTGGTGGAAAGCACAGCTTTCCGCGAACTCATGGCCTATGCAGTACCACGCTATGACCTACCCAGTCGCCACTTCTTCTCTCGCAAAGCCATCCCAGCCCTCCACCATCATGTGAAAGACCGCATTGTCCATGCACTCAAGCAGTCAGTGAGCGGAAAGGTGCACCTCACAACTGATGCATGGTCCAGTCGGCATGGCCAGGGCCGTTACGTGTCCATCACTGCGCACTGGGTTAATGTGGTGGATGCAGGGTCCACAGGGGACAGCGGTGGTGGGACAGTGCTGCCTAGCCCACGGTATAGGAAACAGTTGGCTGTAGGCGTTCGACCCTCCTCCTCCTCCTCCAGAAGCGAAAGCTCGTCCACAGAGCGCAGTCGTACGAGCACTCCATCTGCAGCTGCCACTGTTGCACACGATGTGTCCCCCTATCGAGCAGCTAGTGGAAAGCGTCAGCAGGCTGTGTTGCAGATGATGTGTTTGGGCAACAGACACACCGCCGAGGTGCTGGCCGAGTACTTGAAGCGACAAACTGAGTCATGGCTGGGCAGTGTACATCTTGAGGCAGGCAAGGTAGTTAGTGATAACGGCCGTAATTTTGTGGCAGCCATAGCCCTTTCAAAACTCAGCCATATACCTTGCTTGGCTCACACCTTGAACCTGGTGGTGCAGTGCTTCCTCAAAAATTATCCGGAGTTAACAGCCCTGCTCCAGAAGGTGCGAAGACTGTGCTCGCACATCCACCGGTCGCCTGTACACTCCGTTCGTATGCAGAAGCTGCAGCGATTGCTCCACCTTCCCAACCACCGCCTCATTATCGACATTGCAACAAGGTGGAACTCCACCCTGCACATGGTGGAGCGGCTGTGCGAGCAGAGGCAGGCCATAATGCATTTGTGGGAGGATACACGGCCAGGCACTTTGAGAGCAGACATGGAGTTGACAGGTGTGCAGTGGTCGAAGCTGAAAGACCTCTGTAAAGTCCTTCAGTGTTTTGAGAAATGCACACGGCTGGTAAGCGCAGACGACGCCATCCTAAGCATGAGCATCCCACTTATGCGTCTGCTCATGCAAACTTTGACGCACCTTAGGGAGCAGGCGTCTGCAGCCAATGTTGATGAGGAGGAAGAGGAGGAGGGAATCCTTGATGACATTCAGCCATTGTCTGCTCAGGGACCTCTCCTGGACGAGGTGGAGGAAGAAGAGGAGGAGGAGGAGGATGATGGGGATGATTACTTAGGGGAGGAGGATGCATCTCGTGGGGCAAGTGAAAATGTTGGCGTGGCAAGGTCTGGTACAGGGTTTGTGCGTGACTGGAGGGATGTGGATTTGCCAGAAAGTGCTCCTCCAACCAGCACTCGCAGTGCATCATTGACACCGGGAACATTGGCCCACAT
The DNA here is from genome assembly GCF_039654945.1 of Dendrobates tinctorius. NCBI lineage: Eukaryota > Metazoa > Chordata > Amphibia > Anura > Dendrobatidae > Dendrobates > Dendrobates tinctorius. The sequence continues at coordinate 96,639,893 of NW_027361696.1, read as the reverse complement.
GTCAGATTATGCCTTGCAGATCCTAAAAAGGGACCCACGCATTGCCAAAATGATGAACGATGACGACTACTGGTTGGCCAGCATCCTGGATCCACGCTATAAAGGCAAATTACAAAACATCATGCCACAGGAGAACCTTGACCTAATATTGGCTAATAAACAAGCAACTCTGGTAAATCGGTTGCTTGAGGCATTCCCAGCACACAGCAGCGGTGATGGTTCTCACACGAGCCGTACGGGCCGGGGGCAGCTTGGCAGAGGTGTTCGTGGTGCACACAGCAGAAGTGGCGTTGGAGACAGGGGTTTCATGACAATGTTGTGGACTGATTTTTCAAGTACCGCTCACACAACTGGTAATACTGCATCGATGGAAAGTGACAGGAGACAGCAGTTGTCAACTATGGTTACAAACTACTTTTCCTCCCATATCGATGTTCTCCCACACAGGTCATTCCCCTTTGACTATTGGGCCGCTAAACTGGACACCTGGCCCGAATTGGCACAATATGCCTTACAGGAGCTCGCTTGCCCAGCTGCAAGTGTGCTATCGGAAAGAGTCTTCAGTGCAGCTGGATCAATCCTGACAGAAAAAAGGACCCGTCTGTCAACCCAAAATGTGGATGATCTAACCTTCATTAAAATGAACCACGCATGGGTTTCCAAGGATTTTGTCCCACCTTCCTCTGATGACACATAGGGTGACAGAAAGATGGCTTGCTTTGGTCCACCTCTTCCTGGGACTTGACCTATTTCATCTTTTGCATCAGCTGAATGTCCAACATCAACATATGCCACTTTCTAAAACTCCCTAACTGTGCTGCCTCCCCCCCCCATGGCCGGGGTCACCACCTAGCGCACGACACCGTGCGAGTGCCGTTGCCCTGGACAGGTGGGTAGGCCGACTCTTGGGCGCGGGCACTGGTACAGGGTCCTTCATAGTGCAATCAAGTGTCTCTGACGGTGGTGGGCCCCCCTTGCTTGGGCATGGCCCCAGCATTTGCAATCTTTACCTCTCCCTGCTCCTCCGCTGTGTAGTCTGGGCCGTCAAATCCATACTGTGCCTGACACCGTCTGAGCCTGCCTCCTGATGTATAGACATATATTTTGAATGTGTACGCTATCCATACATGTTATCCGGGGATACGGTACCCTTTCTAACCTTTGTGCAATCACGTGCAATCCATACTGGGCCTAACACCGTCTGAGCCTGCCTCCTGAGACATATATTTTGAATGTGTACGCTATCCATACATGTTATCCGGGGATACGGTACCCGTTCTAACCTTTGTGCAATCACGTGCAATCCATACTGGGCCTAACACCGTCTGAGCCTGCCTCCTGAGACATATATTTTGAATGTGTACGCTATCCATACATGTTATCCGGGGATACGGTACCCTTTCTAACCTTTGTGCAATCATGTGCAATCCATACTGGGCCTAACACCGTCTGAGCCTGCCTCCTGAGACATATATTTTGAATGTGTACGCTATCCATACATGTTATCCGGGGATACGGTACCCTTTCTAACCTTTGTGCAATCACGTGCAATCCATACTGGGCCTAACACCGTCTGAGCCTGCCTCCTGAGACATATATTTTGAATGTGTACGCTATCCATACATGTTATCCGGGGATACGGTACCCTTTCTAACCTTTGTGCAATCACGTGCAATCCATACTGGGCCTAACACAGTCTGAGCCTGCCTCCTGAGACATATATTTTGAATGTGTACGCTATCCATACATGTTATCCGGGGATACGGTACCGTTTCTAACCTTTGTGCAATCACGTGCAATCCATACTGGGCCTAACACCGTCTGAGCCTGCCTCCTGATGTATAGACATATATTTTGAATGTGTACGCTATCCATACATGTTATCTGGGGATACGGTACCCTTTCTAACCTTTGTGCAATCACGTGCAATCCATACTGGGCCTAACACCGTCTGAGCCTGCCTCCTGATGTACAAACATATATTTTGAATGTGTACGCTATCCATACATGTTATCTGGGGACACGGTACCCTTTCTAACCTTTGTGCAATCACGTGCAATCCATACTGGGCCTAACACCGTCTGAGCCTGCCTCCTGATGTATAGACATATATTTTGAATGTGTACGCTATCCATACATGTTATCCGGGGATACGGTACCCTTTCTAACCTTTGTGCAATCAAGTGCAATCCATACTGGGCCTAACACCGTCTGAGCCTGCCTCCTGAGACATATATTTTGAATGTGTACGCTATCCATACATGTTATCCAGGGATACGGTACCCTTTCTAACCTTTGTGCAATCACGTGCAATCCATACTGGGCCTAACACCGTCTGAGCCTGCCTCCTGAGACATATATTTTGAATGTGTACGCTATCCATACATGTTATCCGGGGATACGGTACCCTTTCTAACCTTTGTGCAATCACGTGCAATCCATACTGGGCCTAACACCGTCTGAGCCTGCCTCCTGAGACATATATTTTGAATGTGTACGCTATCCATACATGTTATCTAGGGAAACGGTACCCTTTCTAACCTTTGTGCAATCACGTGCAATCCATACTGGGCCTAACACCGTCTGAGCCTGCCTCCTGAGACATATATTTTGAATGTGTACGCTATCCATACATGTTATCCGGGGATACGGTACCCTTTCTAACCTTTGTGCAATCACGTGCAATCCATACTGGGCCTAACACCGTCTGAGCCTGCCTCCTGAGACATATATTTTGAATGTGTACGCTATCCATACATGTTATTCCGGGGAAACGGTACCCTTTCTAACCTTTGTGCAATCACGTGCAATCCATACTGGGCCTAACACCGTCTGAGCCTGCCTCCTGATGTATAGACATATATTTTGAATGTGTACGCTATCCATACATGTTATCTGGGGATACGGTACCCTTTCTCACCTTTGTGCAATCACGTGTAATCCATACTGGGCGTGAGAACGGCTGGCGAGCTGTTAAGCAAGCTACAGCACCTGTGGTTTGTACACGTAAGTTTTTCATTTTTTCAGGAATGACGGTTAGGCCTAATTCCGGAACTGCGGTTGACCTGCACTTACTGGGAAATCATTGTTCGCGGGTAATAATTGTAATCAGTGATCCCCATCACTAACGTTGTTCAGCGGGTTATCTGCACCTGTAAGCGACAAACGCTGGCCTTTTCAGTGTAGCGCACATGCAGCCACGGACATGTAAGGGCATGACACACCAGTTATTGGCCAATCTCATGTGCCAGAGCCTCACGTGTCCCTCTAGTAAGCCGGACTCGGACCGCGGGGCATGACGGATTCTCGTTCGTTAACGGAATTAAGCTTGCAATGTGTGCATCTGTTCTGTAGCTGGCATGGTTGAGGTTTCCCAGGTGGAGTCGAATTTAACCGTAGGCTCCACTCCTGGTGGTGCCCTTCTGGACATTCCTTTAAGGTTCAGCTTTGCAACCATACTGCCCACGTAAAACAAACACTTTGCCTTCATGAACGCTGTTTGGAGGGTCATGACTCGTGGGAATAACGCCGCCCAATCAGTTAACCTGCTAGAGAGATCCTTCGTTGCTCCCAAGCATGACATCACACTCCCTAGGAAGAAGGTAATGCCACTGTGGTGACCGTACTCCTGGGGGCAACACAAGTGCACTGATGCCCAGCCACTGCTCGATGAATCTGCTGGTACATTGACCCAGACCACTACATTCCCCTCGCACGCTACACGACCTGAATCTGACCCTGATGAAACTCAGGTTACCCTTCTCATATACAGTTCCATCTTACACGGTGACAAAGAGGAAGCTGCAGATGAAAGTGCAGGTTCGGCCCACCCGCCATCAGACACACCACCGTACTATCAGGGGCCCTGTGCCAGTGCCGTCGCCAACGAGTGGGCCCCCCTGCTTGCCCACGATCACAGCACTTGCAAAGTTGAAATACTGTGCAGTGAGATGGAAGATGGGGACGACGAGGAATCCAGACAAGTACAGGGATTCCCTAGCGAGGAGACTTATTTGATTGTTTTCAATGTTGGGACAGCAATTTTTGGGGAGCACTATACTCTGGAGAATGATAGATGGGGCCCACCATACACTGGAACATTCCAAAGGTGGACATCAGACACTGGAGCAGCATTTACAGGGCCCATTATACACTAGAGCATTAGAAATGGGGCCCATTATGTTTGGAGCATTATTTGGGCCCATAAGACAGTGGAGCTTCATCCATGGGGACCAACATATACTGTAGCATTATGTGGAGCTCATCATATACTGTTTCAAACATTATATGGGACCAATGATTCTGTATGGAGAAATAGATGGGCCTCGTCATGAGATGTAAAAAGTGAGGTATTTTTCATTGTACTATACTGCTATTTCTCTGCCGTATCGGAGCATGATGAGTTGTGGTATGTGTTAAAGGGGCGCTTTTTCGCCCAGGGCACATGAAAACCTGCAGCCAGCCCTCCCCCCCACAACTTTAGCCAAATAACCCCCATTTTTAAGTGAGTAACTTGTATTATGAAGTTAATTAAGGTTGACAAGCTTAAGTAAGAAGAATTGATGCTTTTGGTATTCAAATGGGCACTGTAGGTGTGTTTCCTGTCCTCCTCTCACTGCCGACTTTTATTCCCCATGGACTTACATTGGGTTTCGTGTTTCGGGACGACCCCGACTTTTCCCTATAATCGGTCGATCTTGCTCGACCCGACTTTTGGAAAAGTCTGGTTTCACGAAACGAAACGCGACCCTAAAAAACCAAAAGTCGCTCAACTCTAGTGATAAGGTTTGAAGTTTTCATTTATATGTAATTGTCAGGTCCCCCAGGCCCTCAGAACCACCAACAGTTGTGTCTGTATACAGGTACTTCTCACAAAATTAGACTATCATCAAAAAGTTCATTTATTTCAGTTCTTCAATACAAAAAGTGAAACTCATATTATATAGAGTCATTATACACAGAGTGATCTATTTCAAGTTTTTATTTCTGTCAATGAAAACCCAAAAGTCATTATCTCAGTAAATTAGAATAATTAACAAAATACACCTGCAAATGCTTCCGAAGCATTTAAAAAGATCTCAGTTTGTTTCAGTAGGCTCCACAATCAAGGGGAATATTGTTGACTTGAAAGATGTCCAGAGGTCAGTCATTGACTCAAGGAGGGTAAGCCACAAAAGGTAATTCCTAAATAAGCTGGCTACTCACAGAGTGCTGTATCCAAGCATATTAATGGAAAGCTGTGTGGAAGGAAAAAGTGTGGTAGAAAAAGTTGCACAAGCAACCGAGATAACCGCAGTCTTGAAAGGATTGTTAAGAAAAGGCCATTAAAAAATTTGGGGGAGATTCACAAGGACTGGACTGATGCTGGATTCAGGAAAAATTAGAGCAGCGTCCAAACCAGGTGTAGAGGTTATAAAGAGTCTTTATTCCACCATATGAAACACACACATTGTTTCAACCTCCTGTAGGTCTTTATCAAGTGTGCAATACATCTCAAGTGGCAGGCTTAAAGTAGTGTGGCAGCACAATTTGCCCCAATCACAACTCAAGTCCAGCCCACAATCACATTATAAGAAATTTACATAAATTATTCAAGAATATCACAAATAATACAAAGAAATATCCTCCATGATCCATATAAAATCAAGGTCAGGGAAGAGAAGGAGGGAATTACACATATGTTCCCATAATGTTATCACAATGTAATCAGAAATGCCCAACAGAAAAATATACAAGCCTATCACTGGCATCTACACAGCACTTTCCAAATCATTACATACCCCGAGACCAACCAGGTGCTGTGCCTTATTTCAAAGCCGTCCTGAGGCCACATGCACACACATCCAGCCTGGGGGAGGGGGGAGGAGAAGGAAGATGGTCACATAAAAAGTATGCGCCCCACGCTGTGTGTAATACCGACGTCATACTCGTGCCACATGCATCCACGTCCAACACCACCGGAGAACGGTCGCATGATTAAGCATGTGACCAAACCCCACATGACGCATGGACCCAGAGCGCACACGCACTTAGCGCGCTGGGACTACTAACAACCAGATGCATCCACAGCCATATCCATGGTAACAATAAGCACCCATATTAAAGGGAAAGCATTCAAAATGGTGCACTTATCCTATCGTCTGGACAGCTACCTTTATATATAAACTCGATATAAAGGATGTACTACTAAAAACGACATTTAAGGCATATCCATAGTTTCAAAAAAACTTCCCTCATAACTAAATAGAGTATCTCAAAGTTAGTCACTAAGACATACCGTATAACCAACTTTTACCTCATTGCATATGGTATATATCTATATGTATAACATTACCCCACTCCTAAAAACAGGAAAAAATAACATATTTATTACTAATAAACAAATAAAAAAGGGGTGATGAAAGAAGAAGAATAGGAGAGCAAGGGGAGGAAACAATACAAAAATCATATAACAAAACAAGTTTGCAAAAACAAGTCTGAACTTTCAAACGATTCAAGTCCCCAAGATCTCTGGTTGTTCTCATTCATGTAAAAACCTAGAGAGAAAAAAAAAAAAACAAATTATGAAAAATCTAGTAATTAAAAAAGCAATTTATAGAAAGCCAACACAAGCGATTGAGGAATATTGTAATAAAGACATGTATGCAAATTATACTCAATATTGAGTACCAAAATCCATCTCAACTCCTTTTTCTTTAATATTTTTAACCTATCCCCTCCTCTCCTTTATGTAGGAACACTGTCAATAACGCTAAATCTTAACTGACTCACTGAATGTCTCATGTCAGAAAAATGTTTTGGAACTGGCAATTCTGTTAAACCTGTTCTAATGGTGCTTTTATGCTTAACAATATGGGCTTTATTCTCCATTGTAGTCTCCTCCACATATACCAACCCACAAGGTCATACAATCATGTATATGACAAAACTGGATGTACATGTATATCTCTCCCTCAAAATAATTTTTTTACTAGTATGTGTAGGTGGTAAAACGAATCACCCTTGAGCATGTAACTGCAACTTGCACAACCAAGATAATATTACTATGTCTGGTGGTGCATATTGTTTTTTGTAAGAGAACTTTTGAGATTCCAAAATGAGATTTTACTAGTCTATCTCTTAAATTAAGTCCCCTCTTTACGAAATTGGTTGAGAGGCAAATTCTGGAATAGATAGCAAACCTTGCTGCAATAGTGACCAGTGTTTCCTCAAAATACCCTCTATTTTTTTGCTCGCTGGACTAAATATAGACACAAATAGAATCTGTTTTCCGGCCTGTTTTAAAGATGTTTCCTTACGTGTCTCTTCACGTGTAAGGCTTAAGGCCTTCTCCTTATAATTCAGCACGTCACTCCTTGGATATCCTCTTTTTACAAATTTATTGCACATTTCCTCTACTTAATATCAAGACACAATTCGATGCACTCTAAGTGTTTGGTTCCACAGTAATGAACTCAATATTTCCTTGGCTGATTACTACTAAAATGGAGGAAACCATTTCTGTACGTATCTTTCACAAATCGATCAGTACATAAATTACCATTATTTTTGTACACCAAAGTGTCATAGAATCATAGAATCATAGAATCGTAGAGTTGGAAGGGACCTCCTGGGCCATCTGGTCCAACCCCCTGCTCTAAGCAGGATTCGCTAAATCATCCCAAGAAACTGTAGTTGACTCGTCGAGTGTGGTAAAGTGATTTTTAGTTCAAGGTGAATGTGTTTCAATTCCATCTGAAATGCAAAAATCTCATCCATATTGCTATCCAAAATTAGAAAGACAACATCAATATAGCACCACCAGGCTCAGACATGGCGCGAAAAGGTGGAACTGTACACATGCTCATCCTCAAATACCGCCATATAGATGTTAGCATATGTGGGGGCTACATTGGAGCCCGTGGCGGTACCTCGTACCTGCAGGTCGTAATCATTCCCAAAGAGGAAATGATTCCTCCCAAGGATGAACTCCAACAGCGTGAGGATAAGCTGTGCACACTCCGGGCCCATGTCCGAGCCTGATAACACCCCAGCCACTGCCTCTAGGCTTTTTTCATGTTCGATTGACGTATACAATGTAACATCAAATGACGCCAAGATAGTTTATTCAGTTATTCCAGTATCATTAATCTTATTAAGGAAATCATTGGTATCTCTAACATACGAGCGAGGGGCCACGGCAAAACACGATCAAAAAACTAGATCTTTTATTAGACAGCGAACCCCTCCTGTCCGGGAGGATTGAACATATCCTTATGAATTTTGGGGAGCACGTATAGTACTGGTACAATTGGAGTGTCAACTATGAGGTATTCAGACAACTTCTGGTCAATGAGTCCACTCAATAAGGATCAGAAGTAGAGTTGAGCAAAACGGGTCGGTCAAATTCAAAAATAGCCCACTTTAGCTAAAGTCGGGTTTCGCCGATCAAAAACCGACTATAGCGTGAGGTCGGCCATGAGGTCGCCGATCAGAGCGCCAAAGTCGCATTTCAAATAATGCTTCCAGCGCCTTTTCTCAGCCAATGATGGAGGATGCACACTGTGGGCAACGCGATGACATGCGCAGCGGCCACCACCATCTTAGAGAAGGGCATTGAAGTGATTGGCTGGCTTTGTGTGGCGTCACAGTGGGTATAAAAGGCCGTGACCACCGACCGCCATCTTACTTCTGCCGATCTTACAATAGGGAGAAGTGCTGCTGCTGATTCTGAATAGGGAGAGCGTTAGGCAGGGAAGAAGAAAAAAAAATTGCTTCTGCTGCTAGCGCTTTTCACTGTACAGTTAGTGTGCAGTGAAAGGGGAGGATTTTTGTTCTGTGCAGCAGTGTTGGTGGTGATTAGGCTGCCTTTTAAGGCTACCTGCTAGCTGCATTGCTGTGTGCACACTGCTGTTCAAACTGCCTTTTTCAAAGCACTCCAACTTTTATTATTTTGTTCTGGTGAGTTACTGAGCGTTCATTTTTTCACACACCGTAGAGCAGTGTATGCTCCTCACACACTACCGTGTACCGGCTGGTATCATGGACAAATACAAGCTATCTAGGTGTGACTCTGGAAAAACAAGCCAAGGAGTTTTTCCATTTTTCCAGACCTACACCTTAGAGAGCTGTCCGCTTTTCAAACAGTTTCGTATATCTGCTGTTTGATTATGGTCAAAACTAGACAGAGACAGCGTGTGTCAGTCCGTATAAAAATAAATGGAGATTGACAATTTTCCATACACACATCGCATAGCGGTGTACGCTCCTCACACACTACCGTGTACCGGCTGGTATCACAGACAAATAGAAGCTATCTGGGTGTGACTCTGGAAAAACAAGCCAAGGAGATTTTCCATTTTTCCAGACCTACACCTTAGACAGCTGTTCACTTTTCAAACAGTTTCGTATATCTGCTGTTTGAATATGGTCAAAACTAGACAGAGACAGCGTCTGTCAGTCCATATACAATCCCTGTTTGCTGTCATCTAGTGCAACCTTTCATTTAATGGTACAATCTCTGCTCCTGCTACTGCTACAATCCCTATTTGCTGTCATCTAGTGCAACCTTTCATTTAATATATAAGTGCCTACTGAATGTTTGCTAAATTCATTTGTTGCATTGAACTCAATACTTACTGCTGTATAGCCATCTTGGGGCCAGTAGAGATGTTATCAGGTGTAAGGTGTTACTAGTATATGGATGCAGCCAGGCCCTGTGCCTTTGATTGTCTAACATCCCATGGTGTGCTAGGCAATTGGTAATTTATCCCAAATCAGTTCCCACAATCCCTCTCACCTGATCCTCTACTCAGTCCTATAAATTCAGATGCCTTCTAGGGGGGCACGTGTGCGGGTCAGGCACGTGTGTCTCCCTGCAGCATAAGTATCACTGCAGCAAAAGCATCTTAAAAATGCAGTTATTACTACGGCAGTTAGTTTCGGCAGGAGTCACGGCCCCACACTATCTACCTGTCTCTTTTGGGTATGTCTGCTGAGTAAGCCCTTGTTATTACTTCTATCCAGCTTTTCTATTCACCCTCCTACTCCTTCACCATGTTTACATATGCCCTTACAGTGTTTGCTCCTTTAGTCCTCACTCTTCTTCGCTATCCCCAAGCCCCAGCACCCTCTAACCAAATAATCATCTCCCCTTCCCTCTTTCCTCCCCACCTGACCTCCTCTGCTGAACTGCTCCTCAACATCAAATCTGTCCGAATGAAACATAAAACAAGCTGCCCACTCTCCTTCTCCCATCTGCTCTCCCTTTCTCTGCTTCTCCTCACTGCTGGCGACATATCTCCCAATCCTGGACCCCCACAGCTCTCACCCCCCCACTACTTCCCCTTCCTACCGCTCCCTATCTAATAAGAACTACCACAATCTTTCCAACTTAAAGCCTGTGCCATTGACACCCAACCCCCTGCTCCCTCTCTCGGGAGCACTTTGGAATGCCCACTACATATGCAATAAGCATCATGTGATTCATGACCTCTTTCTCTCTCACAATCTTGCCTTCCTCGGCCTCACAGAAACATGGCTGACACCCTCTGACACTCCCCTGCTGCGCTGTGTTACGGCGGCCTCCACTTTACCCACACTTCTCGCCCTGGCAACAGACACGGTGGAGGAGTGGGTCTTCTCCTTTCTTCCAACTGCACCTTCAACCCAACCCCACCTCTTCCCTCCCTAACCCTCCCCTCTTTTGAATTCCACTCTGTCCGCATCTACTCTCCCTCCAACCTCCAAGTGGCCGTCATATACCGACCTCCAGGCCCGACCACTGCCTTCTTTGACCAATTCTCTACCAGGCTTCTTCATTTTCTTTCAACTGACACCACTACTATCATCATGGGTGACTTCATCATCCCCACTGATACCCTTCAGTCAGCAGCCTCCAAACTCCTGTCCCTTTCTTCATCCTTTGGACTTACTCAGTGGTCCTCCTCAGCCATCCACACAGATGGACACACATTAGACCTGGTCTTCACCCGGCTCTGCTCTCTTTCTAACTCCACCAACTCCCCTCTCCCTCTATCTGACCATAATCTACTCACTTTCTCATCCCTGTCCTCCTCACCTGGCACCCATGTCCAGCAATACGCACACCCCCGCAGAAACCTTGCACACCTAGACACCCACGTGCTCTCTGACTCTTTTCTACCACTGGCATCCATATCCTCACTCCATGACACAGACGGTGCCACTGCTTTCTACAATGCCACTCTCGCATCAGCTATTGACACGGTTGCCCTTCTTGTTCATGGCAGAATGCGACGTATCAACAGACAACCCTGGCACAATAACACCACTAAAAAGCTCAGGCAAGTGTCCAGGACTAAAAACATATATGTGACATGCACAAGTGTGAACAAGTCGGTAAGACAATGCCCACACCACCCAATGGCTGAACCACAACAAGAGAGCACAAAATGACAAATTTGAAAAAATACTCTGCAGTAAAAAACATATAAAAGTAATCAGCAAGTGCTGTATAACAAATACAAGGTATTTAGTCGACACATTTTTTGCAAAAAATACATACCAAGCTGCTTCACCACTTCACGGTAACCCTTCACGAAGCAGTCCCTATCTAATGTATTCAAAAACCTGAACATGTGAACAGTGTCTAAATGAACAGGATACAGACAGGCACTTCCCAGTATATGGGCTTGTTGGTGAAAGACAGCTCATTTATGTGCATGTCACAAAGGAGGAGGGTGGGGTCTCCCAAGCCGTGCTGAGCACGGAAAAAATGGATTAAAAACATATATGTGACATGCACAAGTGTGAACAAGTCGGTAAGACAATGCCCACACCACCCAATGGCTGAACCACAACAAGAGAGCACAAAATGACAAATTTGAAAAAATACTCTGCAGTAAAAAACATATAAAAGTAATCAGCAAGTGCTGTATAACAAATACAAGGTATTTAGTCGACACATTTTTTGCAAAAAATACATACCAAGCTGCTTCACCACTTCACGGTAACCCTTCACGAAGCAGTCCCTATCTAATGTATTCAAAAACCTGAACATGTGAACAGTGTCTAAATGAACAGGATACAGACAGGCGCTTCCCAGTATATGGGATTGTTGGTGAAAGACAGCTCATTTATGTGCATGTCACAAAGGAGGAGGGTGGGGTCTCCCTTCTGTATCCTGTTCATTTAGAGGCAACTCAAAGTCCCACGGATTCCACTACCACCTTTATGCTGATGACACTCAGATCTAACTCTCTGGCCCAGACATCACCTCTCTGCTGTCCAGAATCCCAGCGTGTCTATCAGCCATATCCTCTTTCTCCTCTCGCTTCCTCAAACTCAATGTAGACAAATCTGAACTCATCATCTTTCCTCCATCTCACAGATCTTCCTTACCCGACCTAGCTATAACAATTAATGACATCACACTTTCCCCAGTACTAGAATTCCGCTGCCTCAGAGTACCCTTTGACTCTGCCCTGTCCTTCAAACCGCACATCCAAGCTCTTTCTACCTCCTGTCTCCTCCAGCTCAAAAATATTTCCAGAATCTGTCCTTTCCTCAACCCTCAATCTACTAAAATGCTTGTGCATGCCCTCATCATCTCCCACCTCGACTACTGCAACATCCTTTTCTGTGGTCTCCCTGCTAACACCCTCGCACCTCTCCAGTCGATCCTTAACTCTGCCGCCCGACTAATTCATCTCTCTCCTCACTACTCCTCCGCTTCTCCCCTCTGCAAATCTCTTCACTGGCTCCCATTCCCTCAGCGTATCCAGTTCAAATTACTAATACTGACCTACAAGGCCATCTATAACCTGTCTCCCCCATATGTCTCTGAACTAACCTCCCGATACATTCCCTCATGTAATCTCCAGTCATCCCAAGACCTCCTCTCCTCCACACCCACCCACACTCCTCACCCAACCGCCTCCAAGACTTCTCCCAAATAGCCCCTATTCTCTGGAATTCTTTGCCCTAACAAGTCCTACTATCAACCACATTTGGATCCTTCAGACAGAACATGAAAACCCACCTCTTCAAGAAAGCCTACAGTGTGCAATGACCCCGCTACCTCCTTCTCTCTCACCACTACCGGTGATATCACCTCAACCAACACTGGAACTGCTGCAACCCACCAACCTACTGTCTCCTTCCCCACCATCCTGTAGCATGTAAGCCAGAAACGGCAGGGTCCTCTCTCCCCTCTGTATCAGTCTGTCATTGTTAGTTTGTTTACTGTAAGTGATATTTGTACTTTGTATGTAACTCCTTCTCATATACAGCACCATGGAATCAATGGTGCTATATAAATAAATAATAATAATAATAATAATAATATACAAATAGACGGAGATTGAAAATTTTCCATACAGACACCGTATAGCGCTGTACGCTCCACACACACTACCGTGTACCTCCTTGTATCACGGACAAATAGAAGCTATCTGTGTGTTACTCTGGAAAAACAAGTCGAGGAGATTTTCCATTTTTCCAGACCTACACCTTAGACAGCTGTCTGCTTTTCAAACAGTTTCGTATATCTGCTGTTTGATTACAGTCAAAACTAGACAGAGACAGCGTGTGTCAGTCTGTATACAAATAGATGGAGATTGAACATTTTCCATACAGACACCGTATAGCGGTGTATGCTCCTCACACACTACCGTGTACTGCCTGGTATCACGGACAAATAGAAGCTATCTGTGTGTGACTCTGGAAGCACAAGCCGAGGAGAATTTCCATTTTTCCAAACCTACACCTTAGACAGCTTTTCGCTTTTCAAACAGTTTCGTATATCTGCTGTTTGATAACAGTCAAAACTAGACAGAGACAGCGTGTGTCAGTCCGTATACAAATAGACGGAGATTGACAATTTTCCATACACACACCGTATAGAGCTGTCTGATTCTCAAACAGTATTGTACGTTTGCGGTTTGCATTACAGTCACATCTATACAGAGTCAGCGTGTGTGTGTGACACTCCGTAAATACATATACGGAGATTGTTAGTTACACAAAAAATGTATACAGCTGTACACTTCTGATACAGTTCCGTATATCTGCTTGTTGGATTACGGTCAAATACATACTGTGAGAGCATCTGTGACTAACAAAATATATACGTAGATTTAATTTTTTTTAATATACCTTACACAGGTGGATGCTCCTCATACAGTACCATCTCTCTGCTGGTATTTTTGGTACATTTTCCCAAACATGAGGAAGTATGGTGGAAGAGGCCACGGACGTGGGCAGGGGGGCGCAGCTGGTGCTGATGGTGGTGGTGCATCGGCTGATCTGGCAAAAGCACAATAGCAGCTAAGGCAGGAGGTGTTGAGCCTGCGTCATCCTCTGGCCCAAGAACGCCTGTAAGGTTGCCTTTTCTTGGAGTAGGAAAGCCGCTTTGAAAGCCGGAGCATCAGGAACAGGTTTTGGCGCACATTGCCGAAACAGCCACCAGCTCTATTGCCTCCTCTTCTGAACGTTCGAAACCTGCAAGCACGGAGTCGTCAGTGCAGGGTTCTGGTCAGGAAAAACACCTTTCCTTGTGTCCTTCACCTCCACCAAAAGTTAAGGATGCGGCAGCCCACACTTCAGATTACTCTATGTGGCTGTTTTCACATACCATGCCTGGGTTATCCAGTCAAATCCAGAATTCCCCATTCCAAGATGAATCTGACATGGAGTGCATTGATGTACAGCCACTGCTAGATGATTCTGCTGGTACATTGACCCAGAGCACTACATTGCCCTCACAGTCCATTGAGCCAGAATCTGACTCTGATGAAACCCAGGTGCCCCTTCCCGCATGCTATACCACCTTACACGGTGACACAGAGGAAGGTAAAGAGGAAGGTGCAGATGACTTTGAAGAGGAGGTGATGGATGACCCAGTTCTTGACCCGGATTGGCATACCATAGTAGGAAGAGTGGAGTGTGGCACTTCTTTGTCCAAAATCCTACTGATGAGGCAAAGGTTATCTGTAAGAAGTGTGGATGGACCTTTAGCCGAGGTAAACAACTCAGAAATTTGAATACCAGTTGCATGATTAGACATTTAATCAACATGCACTTGCAAGCGTGGACGGACTACCTGCTCCAACTGAAGGTAGCCAGCAAAGCTCCATCGCTTCCCCCACTGTAAGACCTCCTCCACCGTTAAGCACACCACCAGCACTAAATGTTGAGGTGTCGTCGCAAGGCCAAAGCACTCAGGGAATCGGGAATCACAATGGTTTTGCAACACAACCCTGAATCTAGGCCATCACCACCAATACCATCACCAACCCCCTCTCACTCTGTCCGGTCCACCGCTACTTCCCCCATATGCAGCTCTCCAGTCCAGCTCACCTTACCAGACACTCTGAGTAGGACAAGAAAGTACTCATCCTCTCATCCGCGTACACTGTGTTTAGTTTCGCAATGTAGGCATTCAATCTCATTAGAGATGATGCCCTACCATTTGGTTGAAAGCGAAGCTTTCCGCAAGCTCATGGCCTACGCTGTCCCACACTATGACCTACCCATTTGGCACTTCTTTTCTCGAAAAGCCATCCCTGCCCTCCACCGGCATGTGAAAGACCAC
Source organism: Dendrobates tinctorius (assembly GCF_039654945.1). Lineage (NCBI taxonomy): Eukaryota > Metazoa > Chordata > Amphibia > Anura > Dendrobatidae > Dendrobates > Dendrobates tinctorius. Next base: position 96,624,340 of record NW_027361696.1, on the reverse strand, counting down.
ATTGTCCATGCACTAAAACAATCAGTGAGTGGAAAGGTGCACCTCACAACAGATGCATGGACCAGTAGGCATGGCCAGGGCCGTTACGTGTCCATCAATGCACTCTGGGTTAATGTGGTGGATGCAGGCTCCACAGGGGACAGGGGCGGTGGAACAGTGCTGCCTAGCCCATGGCATAGGAAACAGTTGGCTGTAGGCTTTCGACCCTCCTCATCTTCCTCCATCAGCGAAAGCTTGTCCACAGAGCGCAGTCGCACGAGCACTCCATCCGCAGCTGGCAGTGTTGCACACGAGGTGTCCAACTATCGAACAGTTAGTGGTAAGCATCAGCAGGCTGTGTTAAAGATGATGTCTTTGGGCGACAACAGACACACCACAGAGGTACTGGCCGACTACTTGCAGCAACAAACTGAGTCATGGCTGGGCAGTCTACATCTTGAGGCAAGCAAGGTAGTCAGTGATAACGGCTGTAATTTTGTGGCAGCCATAGCCTGTGCAAAACTCACACACATACCTTGCCTGGCTCACACTTTGACCCTGGTGGTGCAGTGCTTCCTTAATAGTTATCCGGAGTTAACATCCCTGCTACATAAGGTGTGAAGACTGTGCTCGCACATCTGTCGCTTAAACGTCCACTCCACTCGTATGCAGAAGTTGAGGTGATTACTCCACCTGCCCAAGCACCACCTAATCATAGACATTGCAACAAGGTGGAACTCCACCCTGCACATTGTTGAGAGGCTGTGCGAACCGAAGAAGGCTGTAATGCATTTGTGGGAGGATACACTAGCAGGCAGTTTTAGTGAAGACATGGAATTGTCGGGTGGGCAGTGGTAAAAGCTGAAAGACCTCTGTAAAGTCCTTCAGTGTTTTGAAGAATGCACACGGCTGGTAAGCGCAGACGACGCCATCATAAGCATGAGCATCCCACTTATGCGTCTGCTCATGCAAAGTTTGACGCACATTAAGGATCAGGCGTCTGCAGCGGAGGAGGAGGGAATCCTTGATGGCAGTCAGCCATTGTCTGGTCAGGGAACTGTCCTGGACGAGGTGGACGAAGAAGAGGAAGAGGAGGAGCAGGAGGGTGAGGGGGATGATTATTTTGGCAGGAGGATGCTTTTCAGGGGACAAGAGAACATGTGGGTGTGCCAAGGTAAGGTACAGTGTTTGTGCGTGACTGTAGGGATGTGGATTTGCCAGAAAGTTCTCCTCCACCCAGCAGTGGCAGTGCAGCATTGACACCTGGAACATTGGCCCACATGTGCGATTATACCTTGCGGATCCTAAAAAGGGACCCCGCATTCCCAAAATGATGAGGGATGACGATTGAGTTGAGCGACTTTTGGTTTTTTAGGGTCGAGTTTCGTTTCATGAAACCCGACTTTTCCAAAAGTCGGGTCGAGCAAAATCGGCCGACTATAGGGAAAAGTCGGGGGTCCGACCGAAACACGAAACCCAATGTAAGTCAATGGGGAATTAAAGTCGGCAGTGAGAGGAGGACAGAAAACACACCTACAGTGCCCATTTGAATGCCAAAAGCATCAATTCATATTACTTAAGCTTGTCAACCTTAATTTACTTCATAATACTAGTTACGCACTGAAAAATGGGGGTTATTTGGCTACAGTTGTGGGGGGTAGGGCTGGCTCCAGGTTTTCGTGGGCCCAGGGCCAAAGAGCGCACCTTTAACACATACCACAACTCATGATGCTCTGATACGGCAGAGAAATAGCAGTATAGTACAATGAAAAATACTTCACTTCTTACATCTCATGACTGATATCTATTTTAAATTCTCCAATACCTCCAAAAACGGACAGTATATATCTCCATACAGTATTATGGCCACGTTTAGTGCGCTATACAGAGTAATGAGGCCCATATATTTCTCCATATGGAATCATTGATCCCATATAATGTTTCAAACCGTATATGATGAGCTCCACATAATGCTATAGTATATGTTGGTCCCAATGGATGAAGCTCCACTGTCTTATGGGCCCAAATAATGCTCCATATATAATGGGCCCCATTTCCACTGCTCTAGTGTATAATGGGCCCTGTAAATGCTGCTCCAGTGTCTGATATCCACCTTTGGAATGCTCCAGTGTATGGTGGGCCCCATATATCATTCACCAGAGTATAGTGCTCCCCAAATATTGCTGTCCCAACATTGAAAACAATTACATAAGTCTCCTTGCTAGGGAATCCCTGCACTACTCTGAACTCCTTGTCATCCCCATCTTCCATCTCACTGCACTTGGCTGTTTAGGCCCTCCCACCGGCAGAGACACTTTTGCGTACTATGCGGTGCCCTGTGCCAGTGCCATCGCCCATGAGTATGCCCCCCCACCTGCTCAAGGAACCTGCACTTTCATCTGCACCTTCCTCTTTGTCACTGTGTAAGGTGGTATAGTATGTGGAAAGAGGAACCTGAGTTTCCTCTGGGTCAGATTCTGGCAGTGTAGAGTGCGAGGGGAATGTAGTGGTCTGGGTCAATGTACCAGCAGCATCATCCAGCAGTGGCTGGGCCTCAGTGCACTTGTGGCGTCCCCAAGAGTACGGTCGCCACTGTGGCATTACCTTTCTCCTAGGGAGTGTGTTGTCAAGCTTGGGAGCAACGAAGGATCTCTTTAGCAGTGAAACCAACACACAACACATTTCCCACTCCAGGCTAGCAGGGAGACCTCTGAACCTGACTGCTGAGGAGCTGCTCTCTGTGGTCGGGAGGAGGTAAGTTAGGGCACTCTGTGCAGGGAAGGGGAAGTGTGTGGACGTGAGAAGGGGAGCTGGAGGATGAGCAGAGTTAAGGCTCACTCCAAGCTGGAGCGCATGGTCCCGATTCCGGTCTCCGAGTTTGTAGGGACACTGACGTTCCTACAGCAGAAACTGGGGGAAGTAGCAGCTATAAATGCTCTGTACCCAACTAAGGCTCGGAGGCCCCAGCATCGACGTGTGGGAGCCAGAAGGAAAAGGCTACAGCTGTCTGCCATACAAGTAAAGTCTGAGGAACATCTGTTAGACAGGAGGCGCTTCAGTGAACCACGGTCCTGTGAGTGCTTCCCCCACAAGCGCTAGAAAGGAGACTTCAGGAAGGTACATGTTGGCGGAGTGTTGGAAGGGAGCTTTCCATTTTGGTCCCGGAGGTTGGCTGAGGTCCTGACCCGGAGGACACAGCACGGAGGCAGGCATCTGTGTAACCTGCAGACTGTGAGTAATGCTTTGGAACTGCACGCCCTGGTGTCCTACAGTTATTCCAGCACCGCTAAATCTGGGTACCAGCACCTACATCGCCTGTGCCTTTCCCCCATCACTACATCTACACTTCCCTGGGACTCCAGCTCCACCTGTGGGGAGCTTCACCATCTTTGCTGCACAACACCATCAGTCCCAGGGGATCTGCATGCAGCGTCGGATTAACATCTATGTTGCCGAACACCACAGGTGGCGTCAAACTATCTGTATAAACTCTTTACCATTATACCACGCCATTTACATGGGTGCCCAGGGCCACCGTCCGGGTCACCGCTGCAGTGACACATCCCACTGACACCGGCCCCGTACCGAGTACCCCACAGCCCTGGGAGGGCGACCCATATGCCGACTGCTGATCGGGCGGCGTTATTCCCACGAACCTCCAAACAGCGTCCATGAAGGCAAAGTTTTTGGTTTCCGGGGGGCAGTATGATTGCAAAGCTGAACCTTAAAGGAATGTCCAAAAGGGCACCACCAGGAGTGGAGCCTGTGGCTTAATTGGACTCCACCCGGGAAACCACAACCATGCCACCTAAAGAAAAGATGCACACTTTGAAAGCTTTGTCGATTCTGTGTGTGGTGTGGTATGTGTGTTTGTAGTTGTGCTAGCGATTTCTCAGCTTTATTCCGTTAACAATCGAGACTCTGGCATGCCCCCACAGTACGCGTCAAGCTTACTAGAGGGATAAGGGACGCTCTGGCACGTGAGATCGAGCAATAACTGGTCTAGCATTCCCGTACATGTCCAGGGCTGCATGCACGCTACACTGAAAGCACCAGCTTTTGTCGCTTACAGGTGCAGATAACCTGCTGAACTTCGTTAGTGATGTGGAACTGGGATTCAGATTATTCCCCGCGAACGATGATTTCCCAATAAGTTCAGGTCAACCGCAATTCCGGAGTTAGGCCTAACCGTCATTCCTGAAAAAATTACGTGTCCAAACCACAGGTGCTGGAGCTTGCTTAACAGCTCGGCATCCGTTCTCAGGCCCAGTATGGATTCAACAACATTGTAGAAAGTTGATAAAGGGTACAGTTTCACCAGATAACACGTATATATGTAGCTTAGTTTACACATTAAAAATATATGTCTATAGATCAGGGGGCAGACTCAGATGTTCTCAGGCCCAGTATGGATTTGACCAGATTGTACAAAGTTGAGAAAGGGTACTTTATCACTGGATAGCAGGTATATATAGCATAGTTTAAACATGTAAAATCTCCGTGTTCTCAGTATGGATTACACAGCAATCTAAAAAGTGGAAAAAAGGAAATGCATTTGAGGAGTACACAACTATATACTTTTGGTGTTATTTTTAAATCTTCATATAGATTTCTGTCTCAGTAATACAGTCCAGCCTCTCTGCAATAGGAAATGAGATGCATACAATTACTGACATAAAGGCTAGTGATTGCAGAAATCTAGGAATTACAATTCACGGGAAAAACTTCCATCACAATTCTCATAGGCGATGCTGACCCTCAATTAATTTGTGTGTTGAGACAGTGAAAACATTTTTTTGTGAATAAAGTCTTGCTGTATCACACTTCCGTTGATTCCATCACTGTTACTCATCTCAATCAAATTTTTATCACAGGGAGCGATGTAAACATGGTGCTCACTGGCTATCATGATCTGTCACGTAACTTTGGAGTGCAAAAGACAGAAGCCACAGGCCGTAGGCGATTCTATTTGATTGGCATGAGAGGGCACATTTTAGAATGTGCGCCGGAATGTCACACGTTTGTGAGTAGGAAAACTGTGAAAGCTGATGATAAACCACCACTGCATGTCATTGTGAGTCGATGTCCATAAGAAGCGGAAGCCATTGATCATCTGGAGCTAGAGCCCGGCCAGCAGGACCGTGCATAGCTACATCTTAACCATCATCTTTCAGTTCAATCAATTTGTAGTGGCACTCCCAGTGAAGGATTTGACAGCCCAGACTACACAGCGGAGGAACAGGGAGAGGTAAACATTGCAAATGCTGGGGCCCTGCCCAAGCAAGGGGGGCACACTCGTGGGCATTGGTACTGGCACTGAGCCCCTCATAGTACGGCAGTGTGTCTGACGGCGGGTGTGCATCACCACCGTCAGAGACACTTGATTGCACTATGAGGGACCCTGTGCCAGTGCCCACGCCCAAGAGTCGGCCTACCCATCTGTCCAGGGCAACGGCACTCGCACGGTTTCGTGCGCTAGGTGGTGACCCCGGCCATGGGGGGGCAGCCCAGTTAGGGCAGTTTACAAAGTGGCATATGTTGATGTGGGACATTCAGCTGCTGCAAAAGGCGAAATAGGTCAAGTTCGCGGAATAGGAGGAAGACCAAAGCAAGCCATTTTTCTGGCAACCTATGTGTCATCAAGGGAAGGTGGGACAAAATCCTTGGAAACCCATGCATGGTTCATTTTAATGAAGGTTAGATCATCCACATTTTGAGTTGACAGACGGGTCCTTTTTTCTGTCAGGATTGATCCAGCTGCACTGAAGACTCTTTCCGATAGCACACTTGCAGCTGGGCAAGCGAGCTCCTGTAAGGCATATTGTGCCAAATCAGGCCAGGTGTCCAGTTTAGCGGCCCAATAGTCAAAGGGGAATGACCTGTGCGGGAGAACATCGATATGGGAGGAATGTAGTTTGTAACCATAGTTGACAACTGATGTCTGCTGTCACTTTCCATCGATGCAGTATTACCAGTTGTGTGAGCGGTACTTAAAAAATCAGTCCACAACATTGTCATGAAACCCCTGTCTCCAATGCTACTTCTGCTGTGTGCTCCACGAACACCTCTGCCAAGCTTCCCCCGGACCGTACGGCTCGTGTGAGAACCAACACAGCTGCTGTGTGCTGGGAATGCCTCAACCAACCGGTTTACCAGAGCTGCTTGTTTATTAGCCAATATTAGGTCAAGGTTCTCCTGTGGCATGATGTTTTGTAATTTGCCTTTATTGCGTGGATCCAGGATGCTGGCCAACCAGTTGTCGTCATCGTTCATCATTTTGGCAATGCAGGGGTCCCTTTTTAGGATCTGCAAGGCATAATCTGACATGTGAGCCAATGTTCCCGGTGTCAATGATGCACTGCGAGTGCTGGTTGGAGGAGCACTTTCTGGCAAATCCACATCCCTCCAGTCATGCACAAACCCTGTACCAGACCTTGCCACGCTAACATTTTCACTTGCCCCACGAGATGCATCCTCCTCTCCTAAGTAATCATCCCCATCATCATCCTCCTCCTCCTCTTCTTCCTCCACCTCGTCCAGGAGAGGTCCCTGAGCAGACAATGGCTGAATGTCATCAAGGATTCCCTCCTTCTCTTCCTCCTCGTCAACATTGGCTGCAGACGCCTGCTCCTTAAGGTGCGTCAAAGTTTGCATGAGCAGACGCATAAGTGGGATGCTCATGCTTAGGATGGCGTCCTCTGCGCTTACCAGCCGTGTGCATTCCTCAAAACACTGAAGGACTTTACAGAGGTCTTTCAGCTTCGACCACTGCACACCTGTCAACTCCATGTCTGCTCTCAAAGTGCTTGGCCGTGTATCCTTCCACAAATGCATTATGGCCTGCCTCTGTTCGCACAGCCGCTCAACCATGTGCAGGGTGGAGTTCCACCTTGTTGCAATGTCGATAATGAGGCGGTGGTTGGGAAGGTGGAGCACTCGCTGCAGCTTCTGCATACGAATGGAGTGTACAGGCGACCGGCGGATGTGCAAGCACAGTCTTCGCACCTTCTGGAGCAGGGCTGTTAACTCCGGATAATTATTGAGGAAGCACTGCACCACCAGGTTCAAGGTGTGAGCCAAGCAAGGTATGTGGCTGAGTTTTGAAAGGGCTATGGCTGTCATAAAATTACATCCGTTATCACTAACTACCTTGCCTGCCTCAAGATGTATACTGCCCAGCCATGACTCAGTTTGTCGCTGAAAGTACTCGGCCAGCACCTCCGCGGTGTGTCTGTCGCCCAAACACATCATCTGCAACACAGCCTGCTGATGCTTTCCACTAGCTGCTCGATAGGGGGACACATCGTGTGCAACAGTGGCAGCTGCAGATGGAGTGCTCGTCCGACTGCACTCTGTGGACGAGCTTTCGCTTCTGGAGGAGGAGGAGGAGGAAGGTCGAACGCCTACAGCCAACTGTTTCCTATACCGTGGGCTAGGCAGCACTGTCCCACCACCGCTGTCCCCTGTGGACCCTGCATCCACCACATTAACCCAATGCGCAGTGATGGACACGTAACGGTCCTGGCCATGCCGACTGGACCATGCATCTGTTGTGAGGTGCACCTTTCCACTCACTGACTGCTTGAGTGCATGGACAATGCGGTCTTTCACATGATGGTGGAGGGCTGGGATGGCTTTGCGAGAAAAGAAGTGGTGACTGGGTAGGTCATAGCGTGGTACTGCATAGGCCATGAGTTCGCGGAAAGCTGCGCTTTCCACCAACCGATAGGGCATCATCTCTAACGAGATTAGTTTGGCAATGTGGGCGTTCAAACCCAGTGTACGCGGATGAGAGACTAAGTACTTTCTTGACCTACTCATAGTCTCTGGGAGGGTGAGCTGGACTTGAGAGCTGCATATGGTGGAACTAGTGGTGGACAGGGCGGACTGAGAGAGGGTTGATGATGGTGATGGAGTTGGTGTTCTTTCTGATGGCCTAGATTCAGTCTTTCGTTGATATAACAGTGGGATTCCCTGACTGCTGTGGCCTTGCAACGACACCTCAACATTTGCTGCTGTGCTAACTGGTGGGCTTACAGTGGGGGAAACAATGTAGCGTTGCTGACTACCTTCTTTGTGATCAGTTGCACATGTGGTACTTGAGGTTTGGTGTTGTGTCCACGCTTGCAAGTGCATGCTGGTTAAATGTCTAAGCATGCAACTGGTATTCAAATTTTTCAGATTTTTCCCTCGGCTAAAGGTCTTTGCGCACTTCTTAAAGATAACCTTGGCCTGATCATTAGGATTTTGTTCAAAAAAGTGCCACACTGCACTCTTCCTACTTTGGCAGACATTTTGCGGCCTAGCACGCTGTGATATTTTAACCCTCTGGACAAGCTGTCCAGCAACTCTTTTGATTTTTGGAACCTGTCTTTGGAGTGCTCCGGGCCTGCCAGATAACAGCTGTTGCGATGTCGATGTCTGCTGTGGATGCTCCTCCTACTCATCTGAGCTATTGGAAGCAGCAACCTCTTCCCCCATGGATGCCAATCTGGGTCAACAACTGGGTCATCCATCACCTCCTCTTCAATGTCATGTGCCCCTTCCTCTGTGTCACCGTGTATGGTGGTATAGTGTGCGGGAAGGGGCACCTGAGTCTCATCAGGGTCAGAATCTGGCTCTGTACACTGCGAGGACAATGTAGTGCTCTGAGTGAATGTACCAGCAGAATCATCTATCAGTGGCTGTGCATCAGTGCACTCCATGTCAGATTCATCTTGGCCTGGGTAATTCACCATTTCACTTGATAATCCAGGCATGGTATGTGAAAACAGCTCCATGGAGTAATCAGTAGTATGGCCTGCGTCATCCTTCAATCTTGGTTGGGGTGAAGGACACAAGGAAAGGTGTTGTTCATGAACATGAGCCTCCAATGACGACTCAGTGCTTTTATTTTTTACAACTTCAGAAGAGGAGGCGATAGAGCTGGAGGCTGAGTCAGCAATGTAAGACAAAACTTTTTCCTGAAGCTCTGGCTTTAAAAGCGGTTTGCCAACTCCTAGAAAACTAAGCCTTCGAGGCCTTGTGGAGCCAGACGATGACGCAGGCTCAACACCTCCTGCATTCGGTCCTATTTTGCTTTTGCCACTACCATCAGATCCACCACCAACACCATCATTACCAGCTGCCAACCCCCGCCCAATTCCACGGCCTCTTCCACCAGCCTTCCTCATTTTTGGTAGAAATGTAGACAAAATCCAACAAACTATATAGTAATGTAAAGCAAGGTACAAGGTGTCTATAGGACAGGGGAGATTTTGAATTTCTGCACACACTTGTGGACACTGGACACTTTTGGATTGTGTGAGGCCCACTGAATATCACAGCGCTTATGTGACAGGCTCGATGTCGCAGGTGTGAAAAATGTCACTAGAGGACAACGGAGATTTTGAATTTCTGCACACACTTGTGGACACTGGACACTTTTGGATTGTGTGAGGCCCACTGAATATCACAACGCTATGTGACAGGCTCGATGTCGCAGGTGTGAAAAATGTCACTAGAGGATAACGGAGATTTTGAATTTCTGCACACACTTGTGGACACTGGACACTTTTGGATTGTGTAAGGCCCACTGAATATCACAGCGCTATGTGACAGGCTCGATGTCGCAGGTGTGAAAAATGTCAAATGTCACTAGAGGATAACGGAGATTTTGAATTTCTGCACACACTTGTAGACACTGGACACTTTTGGAATGTGTGAGGCCCACTGAATATCACAGCGCTATGTGACAGGCTCGATGTCGCAGGTGTGAAAAATGTCAAATGTCACTAGAGGATAACAGAGATTTTGAATTTCTGCACACACTTGTGGACACTGGACACTTTTGGAATGTGTGAGGCCCACTGAATATCACAGCGCTATGTGACAGGCTCGATGTCGCAGGTGTGAAAAATGTCACTAGAGGATAACGGAGATTTTGAATTTCTGCACACACTTGTGGACACTGGACACTTTTGGATTGTGTGAGGCCCACTGAATATCACAGCGCTATGTGACAGGCTCGATGTCGCAGGTGTGAAAAATGTCACTAGAGGATAACGGAGATTTTGAATTTCTGCACACACTTGTGGACACTGGACACTTTTGGATTGTGTGAGGCCCACTGAATATCACAGCGCTATGTGACAGGCTCGATGTCGCAGGTGTGAAAAATGTCACTAGAGGATAACGGAGATTTTGAATTTCTGCACACACTTGTGGACACTGGACACTTTTGGATTGTGTGAGGCCCACTGAATATCACAGCGCTATATCACAGGCAGAAATTGGCTAGTGTATGACAAACTACAAGGTGTATATAGAATTGGGCAGAATAGGAAGTGTAGGTCTGTAAGATCGGAACAAGTCCTCGACTTATCCTTACAGAGCGACACACAGATAGCTTCACTGTGGCCGTGATAACAGCCGTTACACGGTACTGAGAGAGGAGCGTGCACGTACACGGCTGTCCGGTGTACGTACAATTGTCAAGCTCCGTGTTTTTTAAGTATACGGACTGACACACGCTGTCTCTCTATAGTTTTGAATGTGATCAAACAGCAAATATATTTAACTGTTTGAAAATTAGACAAAACTAGAAGGTGCAGGTCTGTATGAACGGAACATGTCCTCGATTTATCCTTACAGAGCGACACACAGATAGCTTCACTGTGGCCGTGATAACAGCCGTTACACGGTACTGAGAGAGGAGCGTGCACGTACACGGCTGTCCGGTGTACGTAAAATTGTCAAGCTCCGTGTTTTTTTAAGTATACGGATTGACACACGCTGTCTCTCTATAGTTTTGAATGTGATAAAACAGCAAATATATTTAACTGTTTGAAAACTAGACAAAACTAGAAGGTGCAGGTCTGTAAGAACGGAACATGTCCTCGACTTATCCTTACAGAGCGACACACGGATAGCTTCACTGTGACCGTGATAACAGCCATTACACGGTACTGAGAGAGGAGCATGCACATACACAGCTGTCCGGTGTACGTAAAATTGTCAAGCTCCGTGTTTTTTAAGTATACGGACTGACACACGCTGTCTCTCTATAGTTTTGAATGTGATCAAACTGCAAATATATTTAACTGTTTGAAAAAGAGACAAAACTAGAAGGTGCAGGTCTGTAAGAACGGAACATGTCCTCGACTTATCCTTACAGAGTGACACACAGATCGCTTCACTGTGGCTGTGATGACAGCCATTACACCATATTGTGTGAGGAGTGTGCACCGCTGTATGGTGTGAAAAAATGTACGCTCAGTACCTCACCAGGACAAAAATTGGGATTGCTTTTAAAAAAGCAGTTTGCAGAGCAGTGGGTAAACAGCAATGCAGCCGTCAGGAAGCCTTAGAAGGCAGCCTAACAACCAACACCGCTGATCCAGCAAAATATAGCCTCCACTTGCACTGCACACACAGTGACTGGTGTGTTGTACAGGCAAAATCGCTAGCAGCAGAAGCAGTTTTTGGTGTCTTCTTCCCTGCCTAACGCTCTCCCTAAAAAATCAGCAGCAGCAGCAGCTCTCCCTCTTCTGAGATCAGCATGAGTAACATGGCGGTCGGCGTGCACGCCCTTTTATACCCCCTGTGATGCCCACCAAAGCAAGCCAATCACTTGCATGCCCTTCTGAAAGATGGTGGTGACCCCTGCCTATGTCATCACATTGCCCACAGTGTCCGTGGATCCTGATTGGCTGAAAAAGAGCACAAAACAAACTTTTGAAATGCGACTTTGGCGCTTAAGTCGACGACCTCGTGGCCGACCTCATCCTAGGGTCGGGTTTCGTTTCATGAAACCCGACTTTGCCAAAAGTCGGCGACTTTTGAAATTTTTCGACCCGTTTCGCTCAACTCTAATGCTAGATATATTCTAGCATGAAACACAATTCTGTCATCACAACCAGGAGACAATGCGGCATCACAAGATAATTCAATAGACAATGCACTGATAGTTGACCATGATAACACAATTAGGTTTCATGCTAGATATATTCTAGCATGAAACAAAATTCTGTCATCACAACCAAGAGACAATGCGGCATCACAAGACATTTCAATAGACAATGCACTGATTGTTGACCATGATAACACAATTGGATTTCATGCTAGATATATTCTAGCATGAAACACAATTCTGTCATCACAACCAAGAGACAATGCGGCATCACACAGCAATACAATACACAATGCACTCACTGTTGGCCATGATAACACAATTGTGTTTCATGCTAGAATATATCTAGCATGAAACACACCTGTGTCATCACGGACAATAGTCACTGCGGCATCACAGAGCATTGAAATACTTACTGAACACCTTTTTGTGACTTTGACTCGCAGTGTCCCAGTCATCCATCAGCGCTGCGGCCACCTCATTCCACAGCTGCCGGGTCACTGTGGTGCCCGCGTGCTGCTGGTCATTGCTGTCCCACAACGGGACACGCTCCTGGACCAGGTGGATCAGGGCCTCGTTGTCCAGATAGATGTCTTCATCCCGTTGTGGACCCTAGAAAAAAAAATACATTATAATCTTGGAAATGTTTTTGAATGAAAAAGATACAGAAAAGAAGAAAGATTGAAGATGAAAAACAGGACAGAAAAAAAGGCAGAGGAGAAAAAAAAGAAAAAAAAAGGGACATTCAAAGTCAGTCTATACTTACAGTCCATCTCCCCGCCGGGACTTGGCTTGGCTGCTCCTGCAATTCGGCCTCTGAAACCGTGTCTGATGATGTCTGAAAAGAACAAAAATTATTACACATTTGTAGATGCAGCAGCTATACTTACCCAAAATGTAGGGCAGGAAGATACTCACATCACACTCTGCTTGGGCCAATTCATCACGGGACAGCCAATATTCATCCCCAGAAGACATGCTGCAATAAAAAAAAATAAAAGCCATTAGTACATAATACATTTGAAAGGACAGGCAGACATTAGATTTAAGAATACTCACATTTTTGCTGATGCAGCTTTGATCCAAATATGGCTCTGGTCTTTTGCAGGCTGTCTGGTCTCTTGCAGGCTGTCTGTAGAATAGTGGTCTGAAAGTGCAGACACCTTCTTTTATCTACACTCCTCCCAAACAATGTTTCTTGTGTAAGGGGTTGTTTAAACAAGTGTCTAGACATTGTTTACTCAAAAATCGCGTGTGCATGACGATGTGCACGCCAGCGACCCCATGGACTGTAATGTGATTTTTTTTTGGTGCATTCCATGCGCACGCGTGCGCATGCGCTTTTTTGACGCGGTTGGGCGGAACAAAAAATGCAACATGTAGCGTCTAGCGCATCTGGGCGCACTCCTGGAAAAGGCGCAGCACACAAAAACGCTGATGAACGCGTGCAAGTGCTAGACCATGCGCCGGCCATGTTAAACATAGGGGAGCATGGTGCATGCACCCTATAGCGCACGATGCGCTGTGCGCAAAAACGCTAATGTGAAACCAGCCTAATTGATGCAAAAGGAGCCCCAACCAAGTATTGAGTGCATTTACTGAACATACATTTCAGTAGGCCAACATTTCAGATTTTAAAATAATTTTTCAAGATGGTGTTATAACGCAGTTGTCCCCAACCTTTTTTGCACCAGGGACCGGCTTCAAGCAAGACCATCCTTCCATGGCCCGGCAGGGTGGGGGTGGAGGTGTGGTGGGGCGGGGCTTTGGTCATAAGGGGGCAGGGCTATGGACGGGGTTGTAGTTTAGTAGTGCAAACTTATCATTTAATTCTAACATTTATAATGTGAATGTGACTCTACTCACCATAGGTTTTGAATGAGTGGGAGCACCGGGCTTGTTTCCCAGTATCAGTGGGAGCACTGGGCTTGCTTCCCTGTATCAGTGGGAGCACTGGGCTTGTTTTCCTGCAACAAGACGGTCCCATCTAGAGGTTATGGGAGACAGCGACACCCAAAGTATGTTCCTTATGTCCAGTCTACTCCGTAATCTCGTTTTTGCTGCTGTCATTGCAGAAAATCCAGTTTCACACAGATAGGATGTGGGAAATGGAAGCAGAGTTTTCAGTGCTTTTGTGGCGATCTCAGGATATTCTGCCTTGACTTTAATCCAGAACGTTGGGAGATTTGACATCTCAAACATACTTTTAAGGCTACCATCATTTGCGATCTCAAGCAGTTGGTCTTCTTCAAGCACGGACAAGGTCGATTCACCTGGCTTGTTCACAAATGGGTTGTGAATCCATTCCTTCATAGTTCGTGGGTCTTTTGTGGTTGGAAAGTAATGATAAAACTGTACTGCAGCAGCTGGGAGAATGAAGGTTCAGGCTCGGTCTCTTCCAAAATCCCTGCTAATATTTGAAACATATCAAATATCCCTCCCTGTTCTCACTCGCCGTCCCCTCACTTCCAGTTTGGCTTTAAATGCAGCAACTTTATCTGCCAACTTGAAGGCAGTTGTCATTCTCCCCTGAAGTGACAGATTAAGTTTGTTCAACAAGTTGAATATGTCACATAAGTAAGCAAGTTTTGTGACCCATTCCTTACTACTGAAATGTGCTGCAAGTGGTGATTCTTTTTCTAAAAGAAATCTATGAAGCGGTTCTTGTAATTCAAAAACTCTGGCCAGTGCTCTACCTTTAGGGCATGTGCACATGGTGCGGATTCTGCTGCGTTGTACAGTACCTTTATTTCCTATGGAAATAAAAAAAAAGCTGTGCACATGCTGCGGTTTTTTCCGCGCGGTTTTGCTGCGGTTTACAAACCGTGATACAGCACAGAAAGAGGACTTGAAAATACACCAATAATATAAAACAGCAAAAGAGCAAAGAGGTTTACCCATACAGGCATCCAGACAAATGCACTATCAGGATGCAGTGGACCCATATAATTAAGATGACAACACAGGTGCAAGAATACCGATAAAACAACCGGCCAGCCTAGTAGCATCCTGATAGTGCATTTGTCTGGATGCCTGTACGGGTAAACCTCTTTGCTCTTTTGCTGTTTTATATTATGCGGTTTACAAACCGCAGCATGTCAATTGTTTGGTGCAGAAACGCTGCAGTTTTACACCTCATCTATTATGAGGTGTAAAACCGCAGGGCAAAACCGCAGGCAAAACTGCAGATAAACCGCAGGACTTCTGTCCTGCGGTTTTCTCTACAAAATCCGCACACCCAAAAAACTATGTGTGCACATAGCCTTAGAAAGCCATCTGACTTTAGTGAGTAAGAGAAGACACTTTTGCTCTGCGTCCATCTCCTCACAGAGCTGCTCAAAAAGACGTGAGTTAAGGGCATATGCTTTGATGTGATTAATAACTTTAATTACATCTTGCAAAACGCTGTTTTCCCTGCTTGGAGTGTAGCAGAGCACCTTTGGTGGCACCCTGATTGGAGCACGAAACGTGCTGGGAGGCGGGTGGAGTTAGAATACATAAAAGAGCGAGAAGGTTTAGGATTTCAGTCAGTCAGTAGGTCAGTCAGTCAGTGGGAGAGAGTGAGGAGAGAAGATCCCTGGGAGAGGGATGGAGGAAGGAGGTGCTGCAGCAGACCTCAGTGACCTGGGTCTGCTGGCATGGGAAAGGAAAGAAGGAGAAAGACATTGAACAGAGACCTGATCTTCCATAAGAAGGAGAGACTAGTACGGAACGAAGGAGTAAAAGGGAACAGAGGATGTGGGTTAGGAGAGAACCCTGCCTAGAAGTTATAAGCGCAAGGCAGGGGCCCGGTCCCCGAGGTTGTATGGATACTAATGGTCCTGCAGCAGACAGCGGTGGAGTAGTGAGCTGTAAATGCACTACTCCCATCTAAGACTTGGGGGCACAACAGCAACTTGGATAGTGAGCCGGGACTCAGGGGTAAGGAGTCCCTGAAGCAGGCTACAGCTGTCTGCCGTACAAGTATGGTTCTTGGGAACATCTGTCAGGAGGAATTCCAGTGTAACTCAGTACTAGGAGTACTTCACACCAAAGGCACTATAAGAGCAGACGTTCAGAAAGGCACATGTTGGCGGAGTGTTGGAAGGGAGCATTCCATCTGACCTGGAGGATGACTGAGTCCCTGACCCGGAGGACACAGCACGGAGGCAGGCACCTGTGTGTACTACAGACTGTGAGTAAAGCTTTGGAACTACACGCCCTGGTGTCCTCCAATTATTCCTGCGCTAACACACTCTGTACCATTGCATCGGGGTACCAGCTTCTACACCGCCTGTGCCTCTCCACTAACCCTACATCTACACTGCCCTGGGACTACAGCTCCACCTGTGGGGAGCTACACCATTTTGGCTGCACCACACCACCAGTCCCAGAGGATCTGCATGCAGCGTTGGTTTAACATCTCACTTGCCGAACACCACAGGTGGCGTCACAAACTATTCCTTTAATCAACTACATTCCACCATTCAAACTTCCCCTATTAATTGGGCGCCCAGGGCCATGGACCGGGTCACCGCTGCTGTGACACATCCCGCCGACACTGGCCCGGTACCGATTTCCCCCCAGCCCTGGAAGGGCGACCCAAACTTGGCATCACGAACAGGATGACAAGACCCGATGCCATCGGGTTCTGTGTGCCTAAGACACAAAGTTTTTGAAAATGTGCAGAAGACCCAATTTGATAGACTGTGAAATGAATGTTAAAAATGGCCGCTGGCGCGGTGAAGAAGGGCGTGACAACCTGGGAGGTCCCAAGAAAAGACCGCGAACTGTCCTGAGCCTCCCCTGCCTGAATTCTTATGCGATAGCGACATGGCCCACCCCCAGATGGGTTCGTATACTGGCTTGGTATGGAGGAGCTGGAAGAAGACGCCACCCCAAGAAGGAGGAGCGGAAGCCAGTGGCGGGAAAAGAGCCCAGACTGGAAGAAGAACGGCATCTTGGAAGGAGATGGGAGGAGGCCTGCAGAGCGCGAGGAGGTTATGCTGGATCTCCCCTGCGCCATGGCTGAAGGCTCCAACCCAGTGTCCGAGATGAAGCGCCAGCAGCTGGAGGGTGAAATAGCCCAGCTGACGCGCCTCCTGCAACTGAGGCAGGAAGCACTATGGACTTTGATTCTGCAGCGCGCCCAGGAGGGGCCTATACCTGCGGTACCCACGACACCGGTACCTGCCGCTGCTGCACCGGATCTTTTCCAGGCAGACCTTGTGGAGCCTGCAACCGCTGCCATACCACCGGCAGCGTATAGTGTTCCCTTTCTGCTGCTACCACCGGAGGAGTTGTACCAGGCCCTGGGAGCTGAAGCGGAGGAAGAAGAGCTCCTGTCCGGACCTGACGCGGCAATGCAGGTCCCTTCAGAGACCCCTGCGGACCCGAAGCCGCCATTGGCTCCACCGCTGTCCCCGGTATCCCACCGAACGGCGTCCACCGCCACTATGCCTGCATCGGAGCAGAGACCGCGCCGCCGGGAGGTGTCAGGTATATACCCCGGCCCTCCTAATGGGTTACTCCCTGAATTCATGTTGTCAGCAGCTGGTTTGCGGGAACTCGAAATGGGGCAGTTGGAAGAATCAGCTGGGGACACTAGGCTGTCGGAGATGGGGAGGTGGAAGAAGTCCCTACTAAGAAGGGTACGGATGGAGCAGGCGCGCATGATCCGGCATCTTCAGGGCTGGGAGGAGTCTAGGTCGCTTTGGGATAGTGACATCGGGATCCCTTGGCTGCAAAGCCCACGCGTAGCCGCCTACCAATGCCAACAGGCCGCAGCGTCCCTGGATGTTAGGCCCCGCACCAGGGCAGCGGAACCATCCACCAATGAAGAACAGCTGATGGGCATTGATAAGCATCATAGGTTCCCTTTACCACAGCTGTTATCACCATGCCCTAGGGCAAGCAACCAGCGACAGGATGAAGACTCCCAAAGTATCTCCCCTGGAAGCAGTTCCAGTAACCAGTTTCCAGAAATCCCAGGAGGAGACCACCACTAGCAATCTCCAGCAAAAATAAATAACTCTCGTTACCCAGGAGGGTATTTGCACCGTTGTGCCTTTTGTTTCCTATTTTTGATCATCGTGGTTTAGTTTTGTTTTTCCAGTTATTGCCCAGTTGTAATGGCAGCTTTCACACTTGAACTGCAGAGATCATGAACCCTGAATGGTCCAGAACTGTTATTGTACATAGTTTGCACCTATTTAGGTGCCCTCTCTTGGTTTTACATAGACACTTTGTGAAGATAATGTCTACCTCATTTGGAGCATGACTCCAATCAAAGGACACTGCAAGAGATCCCGGCTGGGAGTGGTGTCCAGCACTTACAAGAATTATTGAAAGTTTTAATGTGAAGTATTTGATAATGTGTTTTATGATAGCTTTCATATAAGATGTAGGAATGTTTTAATAAAGAGATGAGAGATTTGAATAAAGAATGAAGATTTGGAAAATGTAGGTGATGAACCAGATATTGGCGGTTGTCACTGTAAGCTAATGACAGAAAAGTAGAAAATGTGAAAAAGGAAAGATGATGAAGAAATAGGTTGATGATGAAACTTGCACTTTTGAATTAAGACTTTAGATAGTTAGCTAAGAATTGTTTGCAATGTTCAAGGATGAGTGCCTCTCATATTGAGAAGATTAGTATAAGAAATGTTTATTCAGCAATATAAAAATTTGTATGTTCCTGTATTATTAACTCTGTTTGACTTGCAGCCCGTGGACGTGCTGTGTTTAATGGGGGGAATGTGGTGCCCCTGAGGATTCAATTGCCAGGTAGGTTGGAGGCTCCTGACCATGCTCCAACACCTGCATCCCACACAACACAGTAGTTCAGCAAAGCCACATTGTGGCTCCCTGCTTGGAGTGTAGCAGAGCACCTTTGGTGGCTCCCTGCTTGGAAAACAAAATGTGCTGGGAGGTGGGTGGAGTTAAAACACATAAAAGAGCGGGAAGGTTTAGGATTTCAGTCAGTCAGTAGGTCAGTCAGTCATCCAAAGACATGAATAGTTCTGCACCTGTGGTGTTGGCTGCCAACAATAATGCACATAACACATCCTCATGCACATCCTCCTGACAAATATATCGCACATAAACAAACATCATTGCTTTTTTTGTCAACATCAGCAGACTCATCAACCTGGATTGCATACCATGGTGACATATTAATCCTCTTTAACAATTGTTCCTTGACGTCTTCTGCTATTTCATTAATTCGTCTAGTGGCAGGGGTCGCTGAAAGAGAAACCTGTGCCACATTTTTAACTGCAGCCTCTCCAAAAAGTTCATGGCAAATGTCCTTCGCAGCAGGCAGGATCAACTCTTCACCAATAGTGAAGGGCTTCTTAGCCTTAGCAATGCGGTTAGCCACCAAAAATGATGCTATAAGTGCAGACACATTTGTTGATGTGGTGGCCTTCAATAATTTCTTCTGTCCTTCATGTTCACGCTTTTTTCTTTCAAAAAACTCCAAAGGCTTGTCTTTTGATGCAGGGTGCTTGATCAGTAAGTGGCAAACCAGTTTTGAAGGCTTCATGGCCTCACTGGATAGCCGGTCGCCACTTATCACACAGAGAGGGCTTGGGGCCTGTGAATCGCCTTTTGCAATGAACCCATAATTTAAGTAAGACTCATTGTATTTTCTTTTAAATGCAGCTTTCTTTTTTTTAGCAGTCATGGTGTCTTCATCTGTCTCATCATTAGGTCTTTCTCCCTTTTCAAAGAAGCTCACTAGCAATGTTTGTTTTTTACTCATTTTACAAGAGTTTGAGGCGGAGGCGTAGTGGGCCCCTAACACTGAAAGATGGCTACTGCTCCTGATGACCGTCACTGCTAATGATGATTGGAACCTACAAGGAAATGGAGCAATGAGCACTTAGAAAAAAATTGTACTGGAGTACTGTACATGCTGATTATTTTTTAATCATGGTGTAAGAAAATTTGACAAATATTCAAAAGGTGTACACACCCACATATAATCCCCCATGCATAGCAAGATGGCACCACACATATAATCCCCCATGTAAAGAAAGATGGTCCCACACATATAATCCCCCGCTGTATAGCAAGATGGTCCCACACATATAATACTCCCATGTATAGTATGATGGCCCCACAAAGTACTGATTGATATATCCATACACTGTATATACTTGAGTATAAGCCAATCCGAGTACAAGCCAGGGCACCTAATTTTGCCATGGAAAACTGGGCAAGCTTATTGGCTCTAGTCTAGTATAAGCTGGGTATGCATTGTCCCCTCATTCCTATCCCGGTATATGTGGTTCCCCCCGTCCTGTCCAGCTGTGTGTGGCTCCCCCTGTTGTATGCATGGCTCCCCGGTCCCATCCTGTATGCATGGCTCCGCTCCCACCCTTGTATACATGGCACCGCTCCCACCCTTGTATACATGGCTCTGCTCCCACCCTTGTATACATGGCTCTGTTCCCACCCTCCCATCCTGTATGCATGGCTCTGTTCCCACCCTCCCATCCTGTATACATGGCTCCACTTCCAGACTCCCATCCTGTATGCATGGCTCTGCTCCCACCCTCCCATCCTGTATACATGGCTCCGCTCTCACCCTCCCATCCTGCTGTACACATGGCTCCGCTCCCACCCTCCCATCCTGCTGTACGCATGGCTCCGCTCCCACCCTCCCATCCTGTATACATGGCTCTGCTCCCACCCTCCCATCCTGTATGCATGGCTCTGCTCCCACTCTCCCATCCTGTATAAATGGCTCCGCTTCCACACTCCCATCCTGTATATATGGCTCCACTCCCACCCTCTCATCCTGTATACATGGCTCCGCTTCCACACTCCCATCCTGCTGTATACATGGCTGCGCTCCTACCCTCCCATCCTGTATACATGGCTCTGCTCCCACCCTCCCATCCTGTATGCATGGCTCTGCTCCCACCCTCCCATCCTGTATACATGGCTCCGCTCCCACCCTCCCATCCTGCTGTATACATGGCTCCGCTCTCACCCTCCTGTCCTGTATACATGGCTCTGCTTCCACACTCCCATCCTGTATGCATGGCTCCACTCCCACCCTCCCATCCTGCTGTATACATGGCTACGCTCCCACTCTCCCATCCTGTATACATGGCTCTGCTCCCACCCTCCCATCCTGTATACATGGCTCCGCTCCCACCCTCCCATCCTGCTGTATACATGGCTCCGCTCTCACCCTCCTGTCCTGTATACATGGCTCTGCTCCCACCCTCCCATCCTGTATACATGGCTCCGCTCCCACCCTCCCATCCTGCTGTATATATGGCTCCGCTCCCACCCTCCCATCCTGTATACATGGCTCTTCTCCCACCCTCCCATCCTCTATGCATGGCTCTGCTCCCACCCTCCCATCCTGTATACATGGGTCCGCTTCCACACTCCCATCCTGTATGCATGGCTCTGCTCCCACCCTCCCATCCTGTAAACATGGCTCTGCTCCCACCCTTGTGTGCATGGCTCCCCTGCCCCATCTTGTATGCATGGCTCTGCTCCCACCCTCCCATCCTGTATACATGGCTCTGCCCCCACCCTTGTATGCATGGCTGGGCTCTCCCTTCCTCCCCATCATACTTACCCTCATGTCGCTGACCTTCCTGCATCTCTATCATGGCGTGTCAGCTTCTTCCTGTGCAGAGCGGTCACGTGGTACCGCTCATTAAGCTCATGAATATGGACGCCACGCCTATGGGAGAGGAGTGGCGTCGATATTCATGACATTAATGAGCGGTACCACGTGACCGCTCAGCACTGGATGAAGCCGCGGCGCTCGACAGGAACTGCAGGGTATCCATGTCTTCTGGAAGCCGGCAGTTGCAGCTGTCACTACAGTGCTACAGCCGCTGGCTCCCCTTGTGTCCAGCTACGCGGACCGGCAACAGCCCGGTCCTGGGCCGTGGACCGGTGGTTGGGGACGCCTGTTATAAAGTATTCTAATTTACTGAGATAATGACTTTTGGATTTTCATTGTCTGTAAGCCACAATCATCAACATTAACCGAAATAAACACTTGAAATAGATCACTCTGTTTGTAATGATTATATATAATGGATGAGTTTTTTGTATTGAAGAAATTAAATATTAACTTTTTAATCATATTCTAAATTTATGAGCAACACCTGTATATAAATCCCCTAACATTCCCTGTATTACATTACTTACATACTGTAAATAGATCTTTAAAAAAGTATTTCTAAAGTCCATTTATGATATGTAAATGAGTCCTTTAACTAGTCAGTGGTGCATTAGTGTCCCCAGACTAGTCATTACAAGCATTACAAGTGTCAGCATAATCGCAAGCAGTATACTTACCAGGGCATGTGCTCGGTTTCTTCCCCTCGCATCATTGATCATTTGAAGGCGGGTGTACGCTTACTGGCTTCAGAGAGGCGCACTAAGCATGATCAGAAATGCAGAAGAGTCAACTTTTGGACAGCAAGTGAGGAGGATGTGTGTGTGCTGAGCTCCTAGGTCCAGGATTATTTATATTCGGCCCTGCACTTCTATCTCACTTAATATTCTATCTCACTTCTGAATTTCCCCATGGTGGGACGATTAAAGGATTATCTTAAAGAATTATCTTATTCCTCCTTAATGCTCCTCCTCTTTTGACAATCACTTACAGTCTTAGGGTACCGTTACACTTAAAGATGCACCAGTGATCCCGACAACGATAGGACC
Source organism: Dendrobates tinctorius (assembly GCF_039654945.1). Classification (NCBI taxonomy): domain Eukaryota; kingdom Metazoa; phylum Chordata; class Amphibia; order Anura; family Dendrobatidae; genus Dendrobates; species Dendrobates tinctorius. The sequence goes on along the minus strand of NW_027361696.1, from coordinate 96,601,785 downwards.
TTGTCAGGATCGCTGGTGCATCGCTACATGATCGCTGGTGAGCTGCCAAACAGGCAGCTTCACCAGCGATCAGCACCAGTGAGGATTCTGGTATCTAAGGTAAATATGTGGCTTCAGACAGAGTCTCTGCAGACCAGAGGCAGAGGTGAAGAGAAGGGGAATTCCCCAGCAGCATCTCAATGGAGCTGCATTGTAAACACTGCAATCTCAGGGGAGTCTGCATCTGTGACTGGGGGGCAGAAGTCCAGAGGTAAGCTCTGAGGGTCCTGAAGATACTGTAGGATAGGCGAGGGGAGTGCTGATCCAACAGGAATGGGGGGTGACCCACTTCTTGCCGCCGACAGACACGAGACAGAGACAGGAGTTATATTCAACAGGTCCATTTTTATTGGCCGCCTCTCTTGACGACCAACGCCATGCATCACAGGAATTTCACTGTTCTCTTGCTCACAGACCCGGGTACCTTCACTTTTTAGTTTCACCGTCGTGGCATCCTTTGTGGCTCTTCCCACCGTGGCTGCCCTAGGCACTTCCACCACAGCGTTTCACCCTTCAAAGTACACCGTCCACTTGGTACCCCCAGACCGTCTCCATCTGCGGCTACTGTCCTTTTGGGTCACCACCCGTGACTGTCTCCACTGTCAGTTACTCTCTGAAGGCTTTTTCCATCTTTCTCCCTACAACAGATCCTCCTCTCTAGTGAGCTTCCCTGGCTGACTGGACCTTCCAGAACCCTCCCTCAGCCCCCATAATCCCAGTCCTGGTAGCTCCGCCCACCATCACCTGACAGTTACTCTTGACCAATGGCAGTTACCTCGACCCATGGCAGCCACACAGTCACTCCCTCTCACACTCCCCACTGCCCTCCAATGGTCAAACCGCCACATGACACCCCTGTCACACATGTCATTTAGACACAGGATATGCTGGGCCTGGGTACTGCACATCCACCTCCTATTCAAATTGTTGGGAGGTGATGTGCAGTACCCTCCACTATCAGAAGACGGGACAGCTCCACAAGTGATTACTTCCGTCCGACACCGATCGGCGGGAGTGCCGGGTGTTGGACTCCAGTCAAACATTAATGACCTATCCTAAGGATAGGTCTTCAACCAAACAGTTCCTGTGTGGAGTGGATCATGTAAAGACTGCACTTCAGAGAGAAGGACCCATTTTATCCTCTAGTTCTAGAGTTTTGGAATCTCGTCTCTCTGGACATTTTATCCTGTTACTGGACTACATTCTTGTTCTGGTCTATTGTATCTTCAGTGTGGCGGATTGTTTATGAACCTTCTAATTTTGCCTGTAATAAAGGTCTTGGGATTGTTCACCCTTCCCTCACTCTGTTGATTGTGTGGTATCGGAGAAGAACCCGGTGATAATATAAAGACCGCTGTTGCGGTCGAAACACATCGCCTGCTGTCCCTCTGTGCACATATGGTGCGGTCTTGGAGAATGTCTATTGTCATGTTTTAATTATTGGAATAAAATTTTGAAGATTTTTACGCAAGGAGCTAGAACAAAGATTTGTCTCTTTATACCTGCATATTGTTCTATAAATATATGACTGTATATTTCTAGTGCGCCTTTCGGCGGTTAAATATTAAGTTAATCTTGGGCTGCTCTTTTATCTCAATACATGAATCCCCACGTCCGCATGCTACGTTGGTTATTATATGCTACCTCGGTTGGTTTCTGACCTGATATAAGCCTGCTGATGGACGGGGTTTATTTAGAACGAGGAACTGGTGGCTGCAGACCGTTCTGTTTTAGTGAGGAACTCTGGCAGTGACGGCTGGGAGGTTTATATATATATCACCAGCCTGGAATGGTGATATATATCCCCCCTTTCTGGGAGTGCCTCAATAACTTGTTCCTCATTTCCAGCGACTATTTGCCCTCGGTGCAGTTCACAGACTGAGTGATAGCGCCAGAGAGCAAATCACTGCTGGATCCTTATCTCCCCTCCCCCGAGGTGAGCGAAGTCAACACCCCTTTCCCTGTGCGATTCATCACATGAACCAAAATGCGGACTGGTCGTCATAGAAAGAGAAAAAAGGGGGGGCAAAAGACAATAAACGACCAAGTCCATAACAGGTAAAAAGTAACAACTTTATTAGTAAATGTACAAATAAAAAGCATGGGGAAACAGTGGACAGATACACATGCAACCAAATGCACACATGGCAAAGGGACACACGGAAAAGGAGTAGCCAGCAAATCCCATAACATAGATGTATGTTTCAATAATCAATGTATTGGCAATAAGTATAATCATATGTGGGAATTCCTGCTTTGTGCCAGTAAATAAGGGTCTATTATGAATGTATAGTATGTACTGCCCCCATCGTGGTAGATAACCTACTAAGTGGCAAGCGTCAAAAGCCGTGTGCCTGGATATAGGATGCAGGCAGGGACTCACCGGGTCAGTGCATCTGTCCTAACATGCGTTTTGGAAGCTTTCCTTCCTCAGGGGGCATGGAGAATAATGTGAGGAAAGGAGTTTAAAAATGACAGCACCAGAAGTGGTTAGATCATGGGTCGGAAGTGACGCATACGTCACCATGGCAGCCGTGATGTCAGCCGGTGTCTGCATCATGAAGTGAGCAGTGACAGGCACAGAGAGACATGCCCTGATATCAGCCACTGCATAGAGATGCAGAAAGCCAGAGGACACAGTGGAGCAGGGTGCACATTTGTGCTGCCCACAGCAATATCAGCTCTATGGAATAAGTGTACCTAAAGTCACGTATGCTGTATGTAATGCCATGCTATTGGGGATCTGGACTGAATATGTATACCACAATTATAAAGGGACAAATGGCTAGAGTGTGATATTAATGTTATTATAACATGGCACATAGAGTAACTTATAATCATTATGCATGAGCATCAGTAAGTAAATAACAATACATGAAATATGCACCTATATAGCAATACATCACGAACTGGCTTATTTAAGTAAATTAAATCACATTGTAAGTGTTATAAAATTTTGAAAGGTACAGTATTTCATCTATAAGTGGCACCAATCGTATGCCCACACTACAAGCATAATATATCAGGGGGTGCTGCAAGCAGTAACAGTGGAAAGGTGTGCAACCACATATAGCATATTACATGCAATCAAGAAATCGTAGAGAATAATAGCATTGTGAGCACAAAGGTAAGAAATATTTTATATTTTAAAGTACTCTCAGGATGTTTTTAAAGTAACTACTGTGTCACACCTAAGGATGTGAAGCCCCAACATCCAAACAACAGCTAAAAGTACATTGTGGAGACACAGGGGGTTGTTGGGCACCCCGATCCGCTAGCCAAAACCGCATGGACCAGGGAATGTCCCACCGAACGCCCGCTCTCCCTTCAACATGGGCATAACACTAAACAGACAACTCAGGGTAAAGATAAAACAGTGTGGCAATGCTTTATTAAACCACAAAATAGGCAGATAACATGTAGAACAGTCCCAGCAAAATTCCCCAACATGGTGCACTTTACAAAGTCTCACTCTTCTGCTGACTCACCGGGATAATGGGAGTTATTGCTTCAGAGCTTCCAGGGTCGTTACCCCACCTATGGCACACACACAGAGAGGAGGTAATTACAAGCGTAAAAAGATGATAGTCCAGTGAGGTACAAGGCCAGTTAACCTGAGAGCCACAACCTGGTTTCTCAGACATATCCATGGTTCAGCGTTGGTCAATGGAGCAAATCTGTATTCTTCCAACTGAGGTTGAAAACCCCTAGGTTGTTTCCTGTAGAATGATAGATCTGTGTCCCTTGTGATGGAGCCATGATGTAAAATGGCTGCTGATCTGTTTCTGGTCCTTTTGGATGTGTGAATGTCTTGGCAGAATCTCTGGCTGTCTCTCTCTCAATCTCTGAGTCTCTTTATACAGAGAAATGTAACCTATTTTTAGATTTAACAAGTGCCCTTCAGTCCAGCATCACAGATAAGGGGAAGAATGGTGATGAGATCAAGTAGCATTACTTCATTATTTAATATATTTGCATTGTTTTTCCCTCTCTGCTTTCAAAAAACTGGCTCGATAAAACAAAGCATAATTAGCAGATCAGCAAATGTCACTAGTAATCAAAGACAAGAGCACATTATGTTATATGAAATATCAGCTTACAAGTAGTGATGGGCAAGCACTAAAATGCTCAGGTGCTCTTTGTTTGGGTCGAGCAAATTGGAATGCTCGGTTGCTTGACCCAAGCAATGAGCCCAATATAAGTCTATGGGAAACTTGAACATTTTTACTGCGGCCCCCAGGGGTCTTTAGAGAGACTAGTAATTGAAGAAATCAATGGGAAAATGGGGAAGACCCCTGGAAGCATTTCTGACTCCCAGGTCACTGCTGTGAACAATGTTTGTTTTTTTTTAAATTTAGCGGAGAATGTGTGTCTGTCTGTGGCTGTCTGCATGTGTGTGCTGCTCTCTGCGTGTGTGCTGCTGTCTGCATGTGTGTTTGGGTGTCTGCGTGTGTGTCTGCGTGTGTGTGTGGCTGTGTGCGGTTGTCTGCAACTGTGTGGTAATGCTGCCGCCGGTACTGTCAGTCACAGTGCTGATTCTGCAGCTGACTGTGACCAGCAGCTGTGACCTACTGTAAAAAAGCAGGCTTGGCCCGATGAGACTGCTGCTCTCATCGGGCTATGTCTGGTGTCACATAACAGTGACAACAGGTGCTGCTGATGAGAGCATAGTATCTTCTGCCGGCCCCTATGCTCACAGTTAAAAAACTGTTAAAAAAGTAAAATTACATGCATATTCACATAATACATATACACTCACTGGCCACTTTATTAGGTACACCATGCTAGTAAGGGGTTGGACCCCCTTTTGCCTTCAGAACTGCCTCAATTCTTCGTGGCAGAGATTCAACAAGGTGCTGGAAGCATTCCTCAGAGATTTTGGACCATATTGACATGATGGCATCACACAGTTGGCGCAGATTTGTCGGCTGCACATCCCTGATGCGAATCTCCCGTTCCACCACATCCCAAAGATGCTCTATTGGATTGAGATCTGGTGACTGAGGAGGCCATTTGAGTACAGTAAACTCATTGTCATGTTCAAGAAACCAATCTGAGATGATTCGAGCTTTATGACATGGCGCATTATCCTGCTGAAAGTAGCCATCAGATGTTGGGTACATTGTGGTCATAAAGGGATGGACATGGTCAGCAACAATACTCAGGTAGGCTGTGGCGTTGCAACGATGCTCAATTGGTACCAAGGGGCCCAAAGAGTGCCAAGAAAAAATTCCCCACACCATGACACCACCACCACCAGCCTGAACCGTTGATACAAGGCAGGATGGATCCATGCTTTCATGTTGTTTACGCCAAATTCTGACCCTACCATCCGAATGTCGCAGCAGAAATCGAGACTCATCAGACCAGGCAACGTTTTTCCAATCTTCTACTGTCCAATTTCGATGAGCTTGTGCAAATTTTAGCCTCAGTTTCCTGTTCTTAGCTGAGAGGAGTGGTACCCAGTGTGGTCTTCTGCTGCTGTAGCCCATCTGCCTCAAAGTTCGACGCACTGTGCGTTCAGAGATGCTCTTCTGCCTACCTTGGTTGTAACGGGTGGCAATTTGAGTCACTGTTGCCTTTCTATCAGCTCGAACCAGTATGCCCATTCTCCTCTGACCTCTGGCATCAACAAGGCATTTCCGGCCACAGAACTGCCGCTCACTGGTTTTTTTTTTCTTTTTCGGACCATTCTCTGTAAACCCTAGAGATGGTTGTGCGTGAAAATCCCAGTAGATCAGCAGTTTCTGAAATTCTCAGACCAGCCCTTCTGGCACCAACAATCATGCCACGTTCAAAGGCACTCAAATCACCTTTCTTCCCCATACTGATGCTCGGTTTGAACTGCAGGAGATTGTCTTGACCATGTCTACATGCCTAAATGCACTGAGTTGCCGCCATGTGATTGGCTGATTAGAAATTAAGTCTTAACACACAGTTGGACAGGTGTACCTAATAAAGTGGCCAGTGAGTGTATATTCATACATAATACATACATAGTCACATAAAAATTAAAAAAAACATTACACTCGCCCGATACCAAATCCCTGACACCCTTGTCTCCTAGAAATAGTGTACAATAATAAACCAATATATACTCCCTGTCCCCCATAGTTCAAGGTAATCCAGAGTGTCCCATGGCAGTCTCAAGTGTAGAACATTCACATCGGGAGATATGATTGCTCTACCTGGTCACCGGTGATACACAGACAGGAGATAATCACCCCCGCAGTGTATCAGCTGATTGGCTTCGGTGCTCTCTCTTACGACACCGCTGCATGGGAAAGTTCTCACACAGTGGTACTGCCATAAGTGAGAGCTCATGAACTCCGGTGAACTCTCACGGCAGTGTAGTGATACACTGCAAGAGATATGACCTCCTTTCAGTGTATCACCGTAGGCCAGGTAGAGCGGTCACATCTCCAGATGTGACTTTTCTACATGTGAGATCATCGCTGGACACTCGGTAAATGGACTACATTGGACAGGGAGTATTTATGTTGGTTTATTATTTTATTTTTATTGCAGGAGATCAAGGGAGTCGGGGATTAGGTGATGCAGTAAGTATGGTAAATTAAGATTCAATAAAGGAGTCTGAATATTTCAAATAAAGGGCTTTCTTCTGGCTGTATTATTTATAATATAACTATAGGCTTAGTAATGGATGGGTGTCTTATAGATGCTTCTCCATTATGAAACCGTGGGCCTGATGACACACGACAATACAAAGGTGACATCAACCCCACAAACATTCCCCAACTTGCCACTGCTACAGTTTGACTGGGAAGAGCGAGGCTAAGTGCCAGAATTAGCAAATCTATAAGATGTGCCATTTCTGGGGCAACTGAGAGCTGATGTTTTTAGCCTGAGGGGGCCAATATCCATGGCCCCTTCCCAGGCTATTAATATCAGCCCACAGCTGTCTGCCTAGCCTTTGCTGGTTTGATTTTATAGGGGGACCCCATGTCAATTTTTTCTGGGGTTCCCCTGTAAAATAGCCAGTAAAGGCTAAGCAAACATCTGTGAGCTGATATTAATAGCCTGGAAACCTTTATGGCTATTGGCTCCTTCCATTATTAACTCTTTATGTACCGCTTTATTATTGAGGGTATCAGGCTGACACCTATTCATTACTAAACCTCGGGCTTGGTATTACAAATATATAGCTCTAGCAAAAATTACCAGACCAATGCACAGTTTTATAAAAATCAGCTTCTCTACATGTCTGACAGCCATTCCATTCCAGTCAGTTGAATTCCAACCAGAGTACACCTCATTCTACTTAATGCGTTTCTGATTAGGTGATCACCTGAACCAAATCTTATTTAATGAAGGAAAGTATAAAAAAACCCTGCTGTGGTGTTCACAATCCTATTGCAAAGGGACAAGCTGAAAGGCAAAACAAGTGCTACTAATATCCCAAAGTAATAGGAATGAAAAAATAACTTTTAACCATGCAAAGGAGTTGAAAAGAAAAGTCTTAACTGAGGAAATTCTGGCTTTACTAGCAGAGGGATACAGTGAGCATCATGTTGTCTCCATTCTTACATTTTCTAAGATGGCAGTCCATTACAACAAGGTCAAGCAGCAGATATTGGGGACAACAAATCTTCAGACTGGTAGAGGGCAAAACTACTCTCCATTGACCAGGATAACCATCATCTAAGGCCTGTTTCACACATCCATTTTTTGGCACTCGCCATCCGTTTTTTGCATCCGTTTTTGTGTGAAAAACGGATCCGTTTCTGTTTTACCGCAAACGGATGCAAACGGATCGGTTTTTTTGATGGATCCGTGGTAACCGCTAATGGAAGCCTATGGGACCAAAAGACGGATCCTTCAAAAAATGGCGGATCCGTTTTTAACGGAAAACAACGGATTTGGATGGATTTTAAAAAACGGAAGTGTGATCCAGGCCGGATCACTGGGTGAAGTGCACGGCAAGAACAGTTTGTAACAGGCTCAAGTCATGTAAACCTAGAAAAAAGCCTTTCATCAATGAGAAGCAAAGGAGAGCCAGGCTGAAGTTTGCCAAAGACCATAAGGATTGGGCCATAGATGACTGGAGTAAGTTAATCTTCTCTGATGAGTCTAATTTTCAGCTTTGCCCAACACCTGGTTGTCTAATTGTTAGACAGAGACCTGGAGAGGCGTACAAGCCATAGTGTCTTGCACCCACTATGAAATTTGGTGGCGAATCGGTGATGATCTGGGGATGGCGATCTGTCACAGGACAGTTATGTCCCCCCTGGCACATTGTAATAAAGTAAAAAAAAAATAAAAAAAAAGTGTAAAAATAATTTAAAAAAAAAAAAATCGCTAAATAAATTAAAAAAAAAAAAAAAAAATATTCCCCAATAAATTCATTTTTTGGAAATAAAAAAAAAAACAATAAAAGTACACATATTTGGTATCACCGCATCCGTAACGACCCGCCCTATAAAACTGTCCCAATAGTTAACCCCTTAAGCGAACCCCTTAAAAGATAAAAATAAAAAACGAAGCAAAAAATAATGATTTATTATCATACCGCCGAACAAAAAGTGCAATAACGCGTGATCAAAAAGACGCATATAAATATCCATGGTACCGCTGAAAACGTCATCTTGTCCCGCAAAAAATGAGCAGCCATACAGCATCATCAGCGAAAAAATAAAAAAGTTATAGCTCGCAGAATAAAATGATGCAAAAATAATTATTTTTTATATAAAATTGTTTTCATTGCATAAAAGCGCCAAAACATAAAAAAAAACCTAAATGAGGTATCGCTGTAACCATACTGACCCGAAGAATAAAACCGCCTTATAAATTTTACCGCACCCGGAACGGCGTAAACGCACCACCCAAAAGAAATTCATGAAACGCTGGTTTTTGTTCATTCTGCGTCCCAAAAAACGAAATAAAAAGCGATCAAAAAATGTCACATGCCCGAACATGATACCAATAAAAGCGACAACTCGTCCCGCAAAAAATAAGACCTCACATGACTCGGTGGGTCAAAATATGGAAAAATTATAGCTCTCAATATGTGGTGATGCAAAAACTATTTTTACAATAAAAAGCGTCTTTTAGCGTGCGACAGCTGCCAAACATAAAAACCACCATAAATAGTAAATCAAACCCCCCGTTATCACCCCCTTAGTTAGGGAAAAATAATAAAATTAAATAAATGTATTTATTTATTTCCATTTTCCCATTAGGGTTAGGGCTAGGGCTAGGGTTAGGGTTAGGGCTAGGGCTAGGGTTAGGGCTAGGGTTAGGGCTAGGGTTAGGGCTAGGGTTAGGGCTAGAATTGGGGGTTTCCACTATTTGCGCACATCAGGTTCTCTCCAAACGCAACATGGCATCTGATCTCAATTCCAGCCAATTCTGCATTGAAAAAGTCAAATGGTGCTCCTTCCCTTCCAAGCTCTGCCATGCACCCAAACAGTGTTTTACCCCCTCATATTGGGTATCAGCCTACTCAGGACAATTGGCAAAACAACTTTTGGGGTCCTATTTCTCCTGTTGCCCTTAGGAAAATAAAAATTTTGGGGCAAAAATATCATTTTTGTGGAAAAAATTTTTTTGTTATTTTCACGCCTGGGCGTTATAAACTTCTGTGAAGCACTTGGGGGTTCAAAGTTCTCACCACACATCTAGATAAGTTCCTTGGGGGGTCTAGTTTCCAAAATGGGGTCATTTGTGGGGGGTTTCCACTGTTTTGGTACATCAGGGGCTTTCCAAACGTGACATGGTGTCCGATCTCAATTCCAGCCAAAAAAGTCAAATGGCGCTGCTTGCCTTCCGAGCTCTGCCATGTGCCCAAATAGTCATTTACACCCACATATTGGGTATCAGCGTACTCAGGACAAATTGCACAATAACTTTTAGGGTCCTGTTACCCTTGGGAAAATAAAAATTGGGGGTGAAAAGATCATTTTGTGGAAAAAATATGATTTTTTAATTGTACCGCTGTACATTATAAACTTCTGTGAAGCCCTTGTGGGTTCAAAGTTCTCACCACATATCTAGATAAGTTCCTTAGGGGGTCTAGTTTCAAAAATGGGGTCACTTGTGGGGGGGTTTCCACTGTTTACGTACATCAGGGGCTCTCCAAACGCGACATGGCGTCCGATCAGAATTCCAGCCAATTTTGCATTGAAAAAGTCAAACGGCGCTCCTTCACTTCTGAGCTCTGCCATGCGCCGAAACAGTGGTTCCCCCCCACATATCAGGTATCAGCGTGCTCAGGACAAATTGCACAATAATTTTTGCAGTCCAATTTCTCCTGTTACACTTGGTAAAATAAAACAAATTGAACCTGAAGTAATTTTTTTTGTGAAAAAAAGTTAAATGTTAATTTTTTTTAAATATTCAAAAAATTCCTGTGACGCACCTAAAGGGTTAATAAACTCCTTGAATGTGGTTTTAAGCACCTTAAGGGGTGTAGTTTTTAGAATGGTGTCACTTTTGGGTATTTTCTATCATATAGACCCCTCAAAGTGGCTTCAAATGTGATGTGGTTCGTAAAAATAAAATGGTGTTGCAAAAATGAGAGATCGCTGGTCAACTTTTAACCCTTATATCTTACTAACAAATAAAAATTTTGGTTCCAAAATTGTGCTGATGTAAAGTAAACATGTGGCAAATGTTACTTATTAACTTTTTTGTGTGCCATATCTCTGTGATTTAAGGGCATAAAAATTCAAAGTTGGAAAATTGCGGAATTTTCAAAATTTTCGCCAAATTTCCGTTTTTCTCACAAATAAACGCAAGTTATATGAATGAAATTTTACCACTAACATGAAGTACAATATGTCACGAGAAAACAATGTCAGAATCACCGGGATCCATGAAAGCGTTTCAGAGTTATTACCGCATAAAGGGACAGTGGTCAGAATTGTAAAAATTGGCCCGGTAGTTAACGTGCAAACCACCCTTGGTAGTGAAGGGGTTAAGGGTATGTTCACACTGGATGTTTTTCCTGCGTTTTTTTTCTTAAGTAAAACCTGATTTCTTGGCAGGAAAGAAGTTGTCGCAAAAAAAGCTGGTTTGGGTGAGTTTTTCATTGCGGCTTTGGTGATTTTTTGGACTAACTTGTGTCTCTTTGTGCATGCTATTAAAGTTGAGTTGCTGTCCATGACTTTTCAGCATCAAAAAGGCTGCAAATAATGATTCCTGTATTTATGCAGCGTTTTTTCAACACCCATTCAAGCCAATGGGTGAAAAAATGGTGCAAAAACGCTGAAAGAAGTGACATGCTCTATATCCAAAAAAAAGCAGCAAAGCACAAAAAAAACAATGTGTGTGCATGAGATTATGAAATCTCATAGGCTTTGCTGGTACTGTACAAAGCAGCTGAAAATTAGCATTAAAAAAGCAGCAAAAACACCGAGTGTGAACATACTCTAAAAAGCAGCTGAAAATTAGCATAAAAAAACAGCAAAAATTCGGGTATTATTATTTGCAACACTTTGCTGAAGAAAAGTCATGGTCAGCAACTCAACTTTATTAGCAACAAAGAGACACAAGTTAGTCCAAATATCGCAACGAAGACTACACAAAAAAACTGCACCAAAACCGCAACGAAAAACTCACCAAAACGCATATAAATCTGCTTTTTTGCCGAAGTTTCATTCCTACCATAAAATGAGGTTTTTTTTGCAGTAAAAAACCGCAGCAAAAACGCCCAGTGTGAACTTACCCTTAACAGCAATCTGGTGTCAATAACTTCGCTAAGGCTATGTGCGCATGCTGCAGATTTGCTTGTAAAAATTTATGTGCAGTTTCTGCCTCTCTTGGCAGAAAACGCAGTTGAAATTCCGCGTGGATTTGATGCATTTTTTTATGCGAATATTCATTTGTTTCTTCATGTGGACTTGTATGCGGATTTGTAGGCTAAATAAATATATATTATTTTTTAAAAAATGTGAGGTCGTTTCCTTGTTCTACTCCTTCTTTTTCATTTTCCATTGAAGACTATAAAGACTAAGACTAAAGCAATGTCGAAAGAAAAAATGAACATTTTACTTTTTTCACAAAAAATTTACTTTGGAACCACACTATTTTATTTTCACAAAGGTATCAGGAGAAAGTGGACCACAAAATTTGCTGTGCAATTTCTTCTGAGTACGCCGACACCCTGTATGTGAGGGAAAGCCATTCTTTGAGGTCATGGCAGGGCTCAAAATGGAGGGAGCACCATTTCACTTTTTGAATGCAAAACTGGCTGGAATCAAAGGCGGGAGCCATGTCACGATTGGAGACCCTGATACATGTATGTTGTGGGATTTGCTGGCTCCCCCGTTTCCATGCATCCCTTTGCCATGTGTGCATGTGTATCTGTCCACTGTTTCCCCATGCTTGTCATTTGTAAATTTACTGATAAACTTGTTACTTTTTACCATGGATTCTCATTTCAATCAGCAAATTACTACTTCCATGATTGATTAGACATACATAGCACTAGCTCATACCTAAGGGCTCATACTCTCTCGCATGAAAACCTGGCACTGCCGCCGGTACTGGGACCGGAGCGGGGGCTACATGTATTTCTATGCAGCCACATGCTCCGGTACCAGTGCCGGCGGCAGTGCCAGGTTTTCATGCGAGAGACTTGCACGAGAATCGAGCGAGTCTCTCGCAAGTGAATATAAGTCCTAAAACAACTTTGCTGAATAAGTGATTTTCATGTCTGTGCTAAATGCTACACTAGGTTATCTGCACTTTAAACTGAATCTTTCCCAACAAAGTAATCAAACCTGTCTGGTGAATATTTAAATGAAGGCGCACAGCATTTCATGATAATCTGTTTATTTTTATATAATTTTTTGATGCTTTGCGATTTCAGCAAATTTATTAACCCCGTTCTCTGTACCTTCTTTTCTATATATACTGTATATTTTTTTAGGTATTTTATTGGCCACACCAGTGTCCCCTGTAGGACATTTCGCTTTTTAAGGAGTTTTAAACTTGTTATTCAATAAAGAATATTTTTAATAGATCTCTTCAAATCCTGGCCTCCATTAGTCTAAGCTATGTGTTAAAAAAAATTCTATATACAAAAAAGTTGTACTCTATCGTGCTGAAGCATGTGAATATGAAATTTATGAAATACTAGCTGAAGAGCCCGGCGCTGCCCGGGCATAGTAACTAACTGTGGTTAGTTATAGCAAATTATAATTATCCTCCATCACATAGTCCCGTGCCCATATACCCATCATACATATCCATGATCCCATAGGCCCGTGCCCATATACCCATCATACATATCCTCCATCCCATAGTCGAGTGCCCATATACCCATCACACATCCTCCATCCCATAGTCCTATGCCCATATACCCATCCTTAATCACATAGTCCCATGACCATATACCCATCATACATATTTGCCATCCCATAGTCGAGTGCCCATATACCCATCATACATATCCTCCCTCCCATAGTCCCATGCTCATATACCCATCACACATCCTCCATCCCATATGCCCATGCCCATATACCCCTAATACATATCCTCCATCCCATAGTCCAGTGCTCATATACCATCATACATATCCGCCATCCCATAGTCCCGTGCCCATATACCCGTCATACATATCCTCCATTGCATAGTCCAGTGCCCATATACCCATCACACATCCTCCATCCCATAGTCCCATGCCCATATACCCATCATACATATCCGCCATCCCATAGTCCCATGCCCATATAATCATCATACATATCCGCCATCCGATAGTCCCGTGCCCATATACCCATCATACATATCCTCCATCCCATAGTCCCATGCCCATATACCCATCACACATCCTCCATCCCATAGTCCCATGCCCATATACCCATCATACATATTCGCCAACCCATAGTCGAGTGCCCATATGCCCATCACACATCCTTCATCTCATAGTCAACCATTATGATATCATAATGAGCGGCGGCGGGGCTTGCAACCTATGATATCAGCATCACCATGGCAACCATTGTGACATCATAATGAGGGGTGGGCCTTGATACGCACAAACTTTTTCCCCAGTATGTAGATAGGGGCATTATGACATCATAATGAGGGGCGGGGCAAAATTGTTTGGTGCTGCCCGGGCATAGTAACTAACTGTGGTTAGTTATAACAAATTATAATTATACTCCATCCCATAGTCCCGTGCCCATACACCCATCATACATATCCACCATCCCATAGGCCCGTGCCCATATACCCATCATACATATCCTCCATCCCATAGTCCCATGCCCATATACCCATCATACATATTCTTCATCCCATAGTCCCATGCCCATATACCCATCATACATATTCGCCATCCCATAGTCGAGTGCCCATATACCCCTCACACATCCTTCATCTCATAGTCCCATGCCCATATACCCATCATACATATCCGCCATCCCATAGTCCCGTGCCCATATACCCGTCATACATATCCTCCATCCCATAGTCCAGTGCCCATATACCCATCACACATCCTCCATCCCATAGTCAACCATTATGACATCATAATGAGCGGCGGGGCTTGCAACCTATGATGAGTCAGCGTCGCCATGGCAACCATTATGACATCATAATGAGGGGCGGGGCTTGATACGCACACACTTTTTACCCATTATGTAGATAGGGGCATTATGACATCATAATGAGGGGCGAGGCTTGACACGCACACACTTTTTCCCCATTATGTAGATAGGGGCAAAATTGTTTGGTGAATTTGAATGCGCGGGGTTAAAATTTCACCTCACAACATAGCTTAGGACACTCTCGGGGTCCAGACGTGTGACTGTGCCAAATCTTGTGGTTGTAATCAGCAAGTGCTGTATAACAAATACAGGGTATTTAGTCGATACGTTTTTTTGCAAAAAATGTATACCAAGCCGCTTCACCACGTCACGGTAACCCTTCACAAAGCAGTCCCTATCTAATGTATTTAAAACCTGAACATGTGAACAGTGTCTAAATGGACAGGATACAGATAGGCGCCTCCTAGTATATGGGCTTGTGGTGTAAGACAGCTCATTTATGTGCATGTCACACAGGAGAGGGGTGGGGTCTCCCAAACCATGCTTAGCAAGGAAAAGCGGATTAAAAACATATGTGACATGCACAAGTGTGAACAAGTCAGTAAGACAATGCTCACACCACCCAATGGCTGAAACATAACAAGAGAACACAAAATGACAAATTTGCAAAAATACTCTGCAGTAAAAAACATGACAGTAATCAGCAAGTGCTGTATAACAAATACAGCGTATTTAGTTGATACGTTTTTTGCAAAAAACGTAATCCAAGACGCTTCACCATGTCACGGTAACCCTTCACGAAGCAGTCCCTATCTAATGTATTTAAAACCTGAACATGTGAACAGTGTCTAAATGGACAGGATACAGATAGGCGCCTCCTAGTATATGGGCTTGTGGTGTAAGACAGCTCATTTATGTGCATGTCACACAGGAGAGGGGTGGGGTCTCCCAAACCATGCTTAGCAAGGAAAAGCGGATTAAAAACATATGTGACATGTCAGTAAGACAATGCTCACACCACCCAATGGCTGAAACATAACAAGAGAACACAAAATGACAAATTTGCAAAAATACTCTGCAGTAAAAAACATGACAGTAATCAGCAAGTGCTGTATAACAAATACAGCGTATTTAGTTGATACGTTTTTTTCAAAAAACGTAAACCAAGACGCTTCACCATGTCACGGTAACCCTTCACGAAGCAGTCCCTATCTAATGTATTTAAAACCTGAACATGTGAACAGTGTCTAAATGAACAGGATACAGACAGGCGCCCCCCAGTATGGGCTTGTGGTGTAAGACAGCTCATTTATGTGCATGTCACACAGGAGAGGGGTGGGGTCTCCCAAACCATGCTTAGCAAGGAAAAACTGATTAAAAACATATGTGACATGCACAAGTGTGAACAAGTCAGTAAGACAATGCTCACACCACCCAATGGCTGAAACACAAGAGAACACAAAATGACAAATTTGCAAAAATACTCTGCAGTAAAAAACATGACAGTAATCAGCAAGTGCTGTATAACAAATACAGGGTATTTAGTCGATACGTTTTTTGCAAAAAATGTTTACCAAGCCGCTTCTCCACGTCACGGTAACCCTTCACGAAGCAGTCCCTATCTAATGTATTTAAAACCTGAACATGTGAACAGTGTCTAAATGAACAGGATACAGACAGGCGCCTCCTAGTATATGGGCTTGTGGTGTAAGACAGCTCATTTATGTGCATGTCACACAGGAGAGGGGTGTTGTTTTTCCTTGCTAAGCATGGTTTGGGAGTCCCTACCCCTCTCCTGTGTGACATGACCCCCCACAGCGCCGCAGGATGCAGGGGCAAGCGCAGCTGCAGCTCCAATGGCACCACAGAATCCAGCAGCAAGCGCTGCCTCCAGAGCACTGCAAGAATCAGCACCCACCGCATCAGTCCCCATAATGCCGCTGTCCATGCCCTATATTCCGGAAGCAGCCTGGTTACCGCAGTACTCAGGGGAATCACATACCCTGAGTGAATTCAAAGAGAGACTGTGCAATTTGTTTGAGGTGTATCCTCTGTCTGAAAACCAAAAAGTGAACATCCTTATTGGGCAGCTAACTGGTGCAGTGCAAAGGGAAGTAAAAGTCTGGCAGGACACTGGTCACCAAAGTGGCATTACCTTCCTCCTAGGGAGTGTGATGTCATGCTTGGAAGCAATGAAGGATCTCTCTGTCAGTTAATCACAACACACAACACAGTTTCCACTCCAGGCCAGCAGAGGGAGCTCTGAACCCAAAACTAGGGGGAAAAGCTGCTCTCTGGTGGCCGGGAAGGGGAAATTAGGAGTTCGTGTGAGGAGGGCAACATTTGTGGACGTAAGGAGAGGAGCTGGAAGATTGAGCAAAGTTCAGAGCTCACTTCTAGCTATAGCGCATGATCTGGAGCCTGGTCTCCAAGGTTGTATGGATACTGATGTTCCTGCAGCAGAAACCGGAGGAATAGGAAGCTGTAAATGCTCGGTTCCCACATAAGACTCGGAGGCACAACAGCAACGTGTGAGCCAGAAGACATAAAGTAGAAGGCTACAGCTGTCTGCCATACGAGAGAGTTCTAAAAGAGAACAAGAAGTAGGAACTTCAGTGTAACACAGTACAGCATGTACCTCAAATAAGCGCTAGAAAGGAGACGACACAACCCATCTGATAGATTCCTAAGTTGCTTCCAGGCCGGCCAGCCTCTGTCCCATCTGTAATCTGGAATTATGGACCGCATTTACCAAGCAAAGTAAAGGTAAAAGAAACTGCACCCTATTGTGTCCTTGCCTTCTTCCTGCAAACTCTCCAGCACTGCTACATCTCTGTGCCAGACACTACACCCTCTTCCTCAACACCTATCCTCTTCATCTACTCTGCCCTGGGACTGCAGCCCTACCTGTGGAGGGCTGCAACATCATTGCTGCACCACACCATCAGTCCCAGAGGATCTGTTCATAGCGTCGGCTTAACCCCTTTATTGCCGAGCACCACAGGTGGCGTCACGTATCATCCACACATAAACTTTAACCAGCCACGCTTTAACCCCTTTTACATGGACGCCCAGGGCCACGGACCGGGTCACCGCTACTGTGACACTTCCCTCTGCGATACCGGCCCGGTACAGAGTACCCCACAGCCCTGGGAGGGTGATTCACTGCTGTAATTAAAAAACACCATATTTTGAAGGACAGAGGGTTCGGTCAGAGAGCTAACAAGAAATAACGAAAGACTGACTAGCACATCTAAGCTAGTGTGAATAGGTGCAAACTAGGAGCAGCCACCGCCACATAAAATATACAAAAAAAGCTGCACTCTATCATGCTAAAGCATGTCAATGTGAAATATATGAAATATGAATAGCAATATTGCTTCTGAATACTCTGAAAAAATGAGACACTTGGCACATAATTTGGCCAATTCATGAATGCCCATTGACCAACGTCAAGGTGTTCTCAAAACTGATGGGTCCTTACGTATCTAATGTGAATACCTCTCGTAGGCTAGTTTCACACTAGCGTTTTGGCCCGCAGCACACGGCCGCCACTATGCCCCGCCCCCTGCTCGCCCCCTCCGTTCATCTCCTAGTGTCGCACATCGCTGCATGCGATCTGCACACCCTATCTTTAGCATAGGGTGCGCAGACCGTGCGCTGGCCATGTGCTAATAGGATTTTGCATGCGCTGTGCCCTTTTGATGGTGCTCCGAGCGCACCAAAATCACCATGTTGCATCGGCGCACCGTCAAAAGGGCGCAGCGCACGCAAAATCCTACTATGGCAAAGATAGGGTGTGCAGATCGCATGCAGCGATGTGCGACACTAAGAGGAGATGACCGGAGGGGGCGGGCAGGGCTTAGGCTGGTTTCACACTTGCATTTTTTTGCGCTTTTTTTGCTCAAAAAAACGCATGCATTTTTTTTCGTATTTTTTACATGGGTGCGCATACACATGCGTTTGTACGCGTTTGTATACGCATGCGTTTTATTGCAGTGTGCGCTCTGTTGCATTTTCTGAGCGTCCGACTTGCCCCCAAAAAACGCATGCGCACTCAATGCGTTTTTTTCACCCAACCACCCATTAAAGTCTATGGGTGCGTTGACGTGCACATGGTAATGCGCACATCAGCGCAAAAAAAGCATGCGTATTTTAAAAAAAAAAACACGCACAAAAACGCATGATGCGTCTTTTATGTGCGCTTGCACTGCGCAAGGTGCGCAGCGCAAAAAAACGCAAGTGTGAAAGTTGCCTTAGCGTCGGCCGTGCGCTGCGGGCCAAAACGCTAGTGTGAAACTAGCTTTAGGCTGAAGTCTTAAAAATAATACTGCACCCAGCTGCATGTTTTTGTGTCTAATTTACTCTGTTTAAAAATAAAATGCTTTGCTTGCCTCTATGTAAATTTGGGGCGTATAGAGGCATTATGGAGCTCCAAAGAAGTCTATAGATGACTTGTTGAGGCTTTCTACTTGGGGAATTATGAAGCCTTGATCATATCAGTGTGGCCATCTGGCAAATGCCAGAAGGGCCTTTCTGAACATGGGCCACCTTGTCTGCTACATTGTTAACAGAATCGATGTTCTCAATACACCCATACTGTTAAGAGTTGTGATGGAGCACAAAGTCGCTTGCTCCATCAATTTCCCCAGCAAGCCATGGGTATCATTTGAAATATTGGTCTTGTAGTAAATTTTGCTTTCTTTCATCCAGGGTAATAGTAGTAATATATCCCATCTGGTGCCTGGGGATGGGGCAGCATGGGCCTGTGTGATTTCAAATGCCAGGGCTGAATTTCAGCCCCAGTCCATACCTGGTGGAGAGCCACAGAGGAGATGCCAGATGATTCTGAGGGTCAGCTGGGACATGTTTTACCACAGGCAGCAGATGGTAATGTCACAGTAGCTGCAATGGGTCCTAAATACTTCCCTCAAGTTCAAAACAATTGCCAGTAGCAGGAGGTGACACTTATGGAAATAGTATAGGGCCCACTTGGGGCGTTCCTACAGAGGTAATGTCTGGGTGAAGGTGTTGGAACTTCCGTGATGTTAATGTGATTGGAAGCAACCAGACACATTTGTGAACTTGCAAACATAACACTTCTTTACTGAATGAAATAACAGGTCATTAGATGTAGTTCACACAATAGGATACATTCTTTGTTTTGTGTATGAGAGAAGGTTTCATCTCCTTTTGGCTACTTTCACACATCAGGTTTTCGCCGTCAGGCGCGTTCCGGCGTCGTGCCGGAGCGCCGGATCCGGCAAATGTTTTGTAGAACCTGATGTGACGGATCCGGTTTTCTACCGGATCCGTCTTGCGCATGACAGCCAAAACCGGATCCGTCTCATCCGGTTTTCGATCCATTTTTTGACGGATTACGCCGGATCCGGTTTTTAAAATTGACCCTTGTGGCCTTCCGAACGGGATTGGCTACTGAAAAACTATATATACCATGTTCCTACAGCCCTTCTTTGACAGGTTGTAGAGGAGAAAGTGCAGGTTGGAGAGAAGAGCAAGTGACTAGCGAAGATGGATGTTGTGATTGGAAATATTTTGAAGAATTTGGCGGATTTTACAGCGGAGGCGAAATGTTTGAGGGTGATTGTTCTGGAGAAGGAGAGAGCGAGACAGCAGCGTATCAGGCATCGTAGACGACGTTTGTGGATCCACCCCATCACAGCCAAGAGAATGACGCGTGGTGTCTATTCTACACTCTGCATGGACCTTAGACGAAACCCGGAGAAATTTTTTGGATATGTTCGGATGAAAATGGAGAATTTTGATTACTTGGTGGAGCGCATTGCACACCTCATAAGAAAATCGGACACCTATTGCCGCTTCTCTGTATCACCCGCAGAGTGTCTGATGGTGACTTTATGGTAAGCCACATTTATTGGATATGCTTGCTTCAGAGCACACTTTCACTGCAATCTTGTTGGTGGTAGTTTGTATCTCCAAGTGTTATAGCTGAGTTTTGGTATGTAATGCTGTTATTTTAAACTAATTGATTGTTTTTTTAATTCCCCACAGATTTCTTGCAACTGGAGAATCCCTTTTGTCACTGCATTTCCAGTACAGACTCGGGATTTCCACCATATCTGGAATAGTGAAGCACACATGCCGTGCACTGTGGGACTCCTTAGCTGAAGAGTTTTTACTAGGGCCCACAACAGAGAGGTGGATTGAAATTTCTGAAAAGTTTCTACAGATATGTCAGTTTCCGAACTGCTTGGGCGCTGTGGACGGGAAACATATCCGCATTGTAAAGCCAGCTGGATCGGGATCGGAATATTTCAATTACAAGAAATATTTTTCAATTGTCCTCATGGCCATCGCTGACGCGGAATACAAATTTATTGCTGTTGATATTGGGGCCTATGTTCGCTCAAATGACTCTCAAGTTTTCAAACTGTCTGCCATGGGGCGTAAACTGTATGGAAACACCTTCCAGTTCCCATCCCCTAGACCGCTGCCGCAAACATCTGGTCCACCTATGCCATTTGTTTGTGTAGGGGATGAAGCCTTCCAGCTGTCAGAACACCTTTTGAAACAGTACGGTAGCAGAGGATTGTCAAGAACAAAATGCATTTTTAATTACCGCCTCACAAGAGCAAGAAGAATGGTTGAATGTACCTTTGGTATTCTGACAGCCAAATGGCGGGTCCTATTGACTGCGATCAACCTCAAGACAGAAACTGTGGACGAAGTGATCAAAGCTTGCGTGGTACTCCACAATTTTGTTATCTGCAAGGAACCCATTTCCAATGAGGACACCTCTGAAGAAACCACCTTGCAAGATTACCAGAACATTACCACTAGAAGTTCTGTGACGGTTTCAGTAATGAGGGACAATTTTGCACAATACTTTATGTCGCCTCAAGGCAGAATAGACTGGCAGGATGACAGAGTGTGAAAAGATTTGTGCCCTAACCAAACTTGTGTACCTTCTGTACCAACAGTATATACCTTTGCCAACCAAAGTTGGCTATCTTGTCCTGGTTTAACTATTTTTATATTTAAGCCACAGGTTGTGTTTTATGCAAAGTATTTCACCTTTTAACAAAAGTTGTGTACATTGTTAGGAAATCACCAACAAGATACACAACTTTTTTGGTGAAATAGTTTGCTTCAAACACAACCAGGAACACAACTGTGGCAAAAAGGTAAAATTTATTTACCTTTTACCTACAGTTATATACCTGGTTTTGAGAACCTTTTTACCTTTTAAATACCCTGTATTTAACCTTTTTTTTACCATATTTCGCCGCAGAAAGAAATGACAGACAACCAGTGTAAAACAATAATTAAACTTTTATTGAAAATTTTTTTTTTTAGAATACTTTTATCATGGTGGGGAAGGAACAGTTATAAGTTGAAGGTGTGGAAAAAGCTAGAGAATGGGTGGACATGTGGGAGGCAGAAGAGGTGATGGGTGATGGAGTGGAGGGTTGGGCAGGGACTGTAGGAGCAGATGATGTGGATGGAAAGTGGTATGGGGAAGGAGTTTGGTACGGGGAAGGAGTTTGGTATGGGGCAGGTTGCTGGAAGTGGGGAGATGAGATGTCTGGTATTGGGGAGGTTGCTGGTACTGGGGAGGTTGCTGGTACTGGGGAGGTGGCTGGTATGTAATAGGAGGGGGAGAATGGAAAGTGGCTGGAGGGGTGTAGGTGGAGGAACTACTGGGGTGGGAGGAGGAGGTTGGGAGGTAACGTGCTGGAGAGCACCGTGGCACGAATGCATTACATGCATCTGCTGGCTAGGAGAGAGCGTTTCCATGCACTCCACAACAGACCTGAAAAAGGTGTGGTTTGGTGAAGATCTTGCTTCTGAATGCATGGTTTGCAGGAGTGTCTTCACCTCCAGAATGCTGGAGTTGATCTGCTGAAAGCCTGTGGAGATTTGCTCTGACAAGACTTTTAGACAGTTCTGGAAAGATGCATTCAGATGCAAGAACTCTGGCGCATAAGTCTTTTCCTGACCCCTCTGCCGCTGCCGCCCAGTACCCGCAGGTGTACTAGAGGTGGCAGGGGCAGAATGGTGGGGTAAAGGGAAAGCGATCTCCTCACCAGCAGCTCCATGTAATGTTGTCAGCCACGATGCTCCTGCGCTGGTGGATGGGACAGATGGGACTAATGGGTGGGAAGGCTGGGAAGGTGCAGATGTACCGGGGCAGTCAAAGTGTCCCTCGGTGCCGGTCTCCTCAGGGATCGCCTCAGAAGGGTCCAACCGTGCAGACTCCCGAGTGCTGCTCACCGTGCTGTGGAATAAAGAGAAAAAAAAACAATTAAAATAGTGACATGGCATGGCCCTGGCTGAAAAATTTTTTTTACATCTAAACATTTTTTTTTTACTTGTGGTGTGTAATATTTACCTTCTGGTGACCATTGTATCCCGGAGGAACGACAGGGCTCGTGCGTACTTGTACTTGCTCCTGCATCCTCCAGATCCACTCGGGGCCCGCATCTCTTTATTGAACTCCTTCTTGAAACGATCCCTCACAGACCGCCACCGCTTCACAATTCTCTCCCCTGAAACGAGAAAGGACAAAGTAGTTAGTATACAACATCAGTGTTTCCCAAACTCCAGTCCTCATGGTCCCCAGGGGTCATGTTTTCAGGATTTCCATAGTAAATAGAAATCCTGAACACATGATCCGTGGGGACCATGAGGACTGGAGTTCGGGAAACACTGGCTTACATCAAGCAACCGGTACTGTATATACTTACGCTCTTTAATGTGGGCCCGAGCATCAAGGTCATCCCAGCGGTCCACAAGGAGTGAACAGATTTCCTCCCAGAGCCGTCGGGTAACTATCAGGTCAGCATGGCGGCGGTCAGCCATATTCCATAGCGGCTCCCTTTCTCTGACGAGATCGATGAGGTGGTCCACATCTATTCCTCCATCCTCACCGTCAGAGTCGGGAGCATGCTGTGAAGGCTGTTAAAGTAAAAGAGAAAAATAGCAAAATTAGGCACCACACTTTAAGACATGAAATAAAAAGTGTACCAAAATTTAACTTAAATATTATACTTACACGCTGGTGACCGCCGAGTTGCTGTCGCCGACGACCCTGGGAGGCACTGCGAGGACCTCTTGGCCAAGCACCAGATTGGGAAGACTAGAGAAGAAAAGAAAAAAATTTATGTGTTTGGATGTTGGCATATTTGTTTGCTGTGTGATGTCTGCGGTACATTGTTTTCTATGTGTTGTGTATAGTGTGATGTTGTGTTTCTGCGTTTGATGAAAAAAACTTACCAATTGTGAGCCCACTCCAGGTGTCTGTCCACCCCTTCCTTCTTCTTCTGGGAGGTCCTCTTCAGCTTGTGATTCCTGTTTTGAAATAAAAGCCAACGAATAGACATATATTACAGAGATGATGGATTTTGGAAATAAAAACTTACCGTCAAACACTGACGATGCGAGGGAGGGCTCCCAGAAGAAGATGTGGTGTCCTCCTGCTGGCCAGACTCCATGCCTGTGGGTGGTGCTGCTGCTGCTGCTGCCAGTGCTGCTGCTGCTGCATCTCTTGGGCGGCTGTTGAATAAAGAGAAACAAAGGGCCAATGAATATCTTGATATTCCATGGCCCTAGTTTTGAGGAATGGGGGATTTGATAATTACCGTCTCTCATCTGCTGGTGGACCCCCTCCTGTTGTTCAGCATGTTCGTTTTGCTCCATTTGGGGTGGTGGTGCTGCTGATGGTGCTGGAGTGGTCTCCTGCCTTCTCCTGTGCCTGGTTCCTGTCTTGGGTGGCATGTTGGGTGTGGCTGAGGGTCCCACTGTCATGGTTTTATATGTGTGCTGTGGGCAGAGCTACTGAGCATGCTCAGACCCAAAAAAACGGATTCGGCACATTGCGGCGCTCATAGACTTTCATTGTGTGAAAAAGCCGGACGCGCCGGATCCGGTGGGTCCGGCTTTTTCGCCGGAGACAAAAAACGTTACGGGTTGTCGTTTTTTCCAGACGCCAGATTGCGACACATTGCCGGATCCGGCGAAAACCGGACGAAATGCATGGCCATCCGGCGCGATCCGGCGCAAATGCAAGTCAATGGGGGGGAAACCGGATCGGGCATTGCATTTCGCCGGATCCGGTTTTTGTCAAAAGAGCCAGATTGCGCCTGACGGCGAAAACCTGATGTGTGAAAGAGGCCTTTGAAGAAACAGGTTTAGGGCCTCTCAGGGTGACTGGAGCACAGTTTTCTTCACTTGCAAGTGGAGGAATTGTTCTAGGAAGCACAATCCAGGTAACACTTTGCTAATAGAGGGACTTTCATGGGTTGGCTTCCCGTGGAGACACACTAGTAGAATGGATCTACTCATTGTTTTCGGCACTACTGTGCTGTTCAGTATTGCATGGGGAAAAGCAGACAATGTGTGGTGTGGAATTCATGTTGAACTGTTTCCTGCCCTTGTTCAGCCTCATCTCTCCTGACTGCATGAAACATCCCATTTCTAGTGGTGGTGACTATGCAAAAAAGATGTCCCATCAGCATGGATTAGAATAGAACTTCAGGGAGTAGTGCTGCTTCGTTCCACTGCTTTGACTAGACAGGACTGAACTGGTTTGTACCAGGTCACAGGAAGAGTGTGCACTGAGTGGGGAGATTCCTCCCAGCAGTTCTATGGCAGCTTGTTGTGGGAAAATTGACTAACGAACTTTCATACGCAAACATTTGCCAGTACAATGCACATGTTTCAGTCCTCAGTGAAGTCACATTACAACATCTCATAACTCACAGAGCCTAAAGTTATTCTGGCACACTGGTAAAGATCTACTGCCACTCGACAAGTGTTTCACCCAGCATGTGATGTTCCTATAATTCCACTCTTGTTTTTATAGGTATAGCCGGTGATTGGAAGAACCAATTTACAGTGGCTCAAAGTGAATATTTCGATAAAATCTATGAAGAAAAAATGAAGGATGTCAATGAGAAATTTTTCTTTGAGGAATCTTCATAAAGTCATCACCTCATTCCCTATATAAAGCAAGAAGTGTTTGGAGGATTGATTGATATGGCTTACTCAGGGTTATCAATGTCCATAAAGTCACAGTCTATAAAAATAATTGGCAATTGTATTAACCAATAAATGTATCTGGGGTTTTTCTTTAGTTGCCTGGAGGTGATTTGTGGATTTATCCTGTTTGCTATTATTGCCCTGATGTGATGACATTTAGGCTGAGTGCAGACGGAGTTTTTTGCCCTGCGGATTTTTCCGTGCAGAATGGAAGAAATCCGCAGGTCAAATGACCTGCATTTATCCTGCGGATTTCTTCCATTTTTCCTGCGGTTTCCTTGCGGTTTTCCACTGCGGACTCCCCCCTGCGGATTTGGAGACAGGGGAGGTGGAAAACCACACAAAACAAGTGACATGCTGCGGATTTTGTACCGCAGGAAAACCGCGCGGAAAAATCCGCAGCGTCTGCACAGCGTTTTTTTTTTTCATTGATTTTAAGGCTACTGTACATCACAATGCGGATATGCAATGTTTCTGCGCGGTAAAATCCGCTGCGGATCCGCTGCAAATCTGCATCGTGTGCACATGGCCTTACCACTTAGTCTTCAGGTTTCTAAATATAACTAAAAGCCATTATGGGGAAAATTGGCCAAAAAATAAATAAAAAGGAAGGTTGATTTTCCTTGCTGTGCTTTTAATTGTCATATGACATAAAATAAATAAAAGGCTTTAGCTTTCTTTTAATTAAATGGAAAATGTTTTACAGAATAAAACAGTTGATGACATAGATGGGAACTTTTAATGTTTATTTTCTCTGTTTTTTTTCATGTAATGCAAATACAACAGTGATGGCACATGATTGATCTGTGCATACAATAACAAAGTCCGATCCGGCAGTCATGTGTTATTTCATTATATAGCCCGTCTATAGTATAATATCAAATTGGATCAGATTGAAGGAGGTAACTCGTGGTTCTCAGAATCCCACCGCATACAGGTTTGTGTATAATCTATAAATAAAAAGAATTAGCAAAAGAAAGTCACTAAACCTGATGTCACGGAATCTATCAGATTTATGGAGGAAAGCACTCCGGTGAAAATGTCTAGTGAACACGTGGATCAATCATAGACAGCAATGTATTTTCCTGGCATTGAACAAGGATTATAATTAGCAGTGGCTTTTTATTAGCACAAATTACACCCACATATCTCCTCTCTGGTGACGCATAACAAGACTGGACTTCAAAAGAACCATAGGATGTGTCTTAGGGCTCATACTCATTTGCGAGAAAAACGGATGAGCACAATCCGATAAAAAATTCGGATTGCACTCTGACCAATGTTATTCAATGAGATACATCTCATCTGCAATTTTTTTTCTCAGCTCAAATCTGAATGAGAAAAAAATTGCAGTATGCTGTGATTTGCAGCGTATCTCGGATGAGACTCGTCAATGCAAGTCAATGGATGTGAGAAAAAAACGCACAGCACTCGCACCATCCGTATGCCATCTGTTTTTTTTTCGGATTGTAGTTAGAGAGTTTTACCAAAAGACACAAATCATCCCATGACAGGAAGTGACATACAGGGATGTGTTGGCAGGCTCCCATGTCTCAGTGCCATCATGCATCCAGCGCAGGGGCTGCTCATGGGTCTGCAACTAAGGAGTCACATCAACCACCTTCAACTCTGCCACCTACTGGTCATCCATCTTCCACTGTACTTTCTACTCAATCATGGCAACGTCATACGAGTGTGGAAGGTCCATACGTACAGGAGCATGGTACCATAGGCCAACCACCAGGACCTCCTTTAGTAGGAACTTACAACCCCACAGCCATCAATAATCCCCCCACATTTACTCAGCCAGCATATTCCACTTACCAAACACATTATGGGCAGCCAGGCCAATATAGGACACAGTAAAGGCAAGCAAATTTAGTTCACCAGGGTGAAGTCTGGCATCAAGGCCCTCCACAGCAAACTTCTAATATTGTTCAACACACTCAAAGATCTTACCACAAACATACACATGAACCTGGTTGGTATTATCAGGGTCCAGTGGATTATGTGATCACACACCAACAACCAATAACAACACAGCACAACCCCCAGCAGCCATAAATCCAAACCAAATATGTCAGCAAAGCACACTTCCCGAAAACCCACACAATCCCCTTTCACCAACTTCACCAACCACATCACAATATTATTTTTTGTATTTGTAATATTTGGCATTGTTCTAATAGCAAAATCATTGCCGAAGTTGGCTATTTCATAGTTATGCCAAAAATGAAGGATGTGGTTTCTTTGTATTTTGCTAAAATTAAAAGGAAATCTTATTTTCTTAGTAAAATATGTGTTTATTACTCCAAAAATTCCTGTATGCATTGTGCAAAGTCAATATATTGAACACATAGTATGATTATTGAAATCATCATAATCAATACAAATATTTAACCAAAACATCATGGGCCAACATTTTCTTGCCACGGCATGGCTCTCTCAGATCTAATAAAATAATCTGAAAGAATTTCACGAACACTGAGGCCTGAAAGCTTTCTGACTCTGAGCAAAGCCTGTGCAATTTGACCAAGATTGTTAGCCAATCCTCCCTCAGCATCCTCAGACACACGCAAATCATGGATACATGTAAAATTGTGTAATATTACACACGCCTTAATTACAATGTTCACATTATGCTCATCTAACTGGAGGGGAATAAGCAATACCCTTCATTTCAAGGTCAAAATGCCAAAGGTGCATTCCACCAGACACCGTGCCCGCGTTAGCCTATAATTAAATATCCTATGATGTCTGTCAAGACCCTGCCGAGGAAAAGGCCTCATGACATAGCGCGTGAGTTGAACAGCCTCAACAGCCACTATGACAAAAGGAATTGGTTGACCACCTGAAGCAGGAAGAATCATTGAGGGTGGAACACTCATTTGATTGTTCTTAAGCCGCAGACCTATAAAGGAAAAATTGAAGATTCGAGAATCTCCAGTTCTTCCAAAATATCTATTATGAGTATTATTATTATTATTATACATTTTTATAGCGACATTTATTCCATGGTGCTTTACATGCTTTACATGTGAACGGGGCAAATATAGACAAGTACAGTAAACATGAGCAAAACAAGGCACAAACAAGTACAGAAGAAGAGAGGACCATGCCCACGAGGGCTCACAGTCTACAGGGGATGGGTGAGGCTACAATAGGAGAGGGTAGAGTTGGTCAAAAGACTGAGGATCGCTGCAGGTTGTAGGCTTTTCAGAAGAGGTGGGTCTTCAGGTTCTTTTTGAAGGTTTCCGCAGTAGGTAAGAGCCTGATCTGTTGGGGTAGAGAGTTCCAGAGTATAAAGGAAGCACAAGAGAAGTCTTGTATGCAGTTGTGGGAGGAAAAGATGAGAGGGTAGCTGAGAAGGAGATCTTGAGATGATCGAAGGTTGCGTGTAGGTAGGTACTGGGAGACCATGTCACAGATGTATGGAGGAGACAGGTTATGAATGGCTTTGCATGTCATTGCTAGGGTTTTGATCTGCAGCCTCTGGACAATAGGAAGCCAATGAAGGGCCTGGCAGAGAGGAGAGGCTGGGAAATAACAGGGAGACAGGTGGATTAGTTGGGCAGCAGAGTTTAGTATGGATTGGTGTTATGAATGAGTCACCGTAGGAGGCAAAAACAGAAATACTAGCTAAGTCCAGAGAACCAGAGAAGCTGGCAGCTATCGGATTGCAGACCCCTGAACCTAACAACAACAACTAGCAGTAGCCGTGGGGGGTTCCTACGGTGCCCTAGACCCCTCGATCACAGCCGGAGAACTACATAGCCTAAAGACAGAAAGGGAAATCTAAACTGCCCCAGAGCAGACCCCAAAGCAATAGGCAGCCCCCAACATATAATGACGGTGAAGCAAGATGAAAAAACACTCACACAGATAGAAAGATAGGCTGAGCAAATGATGGGGCCCAAGCTAACTAAATAGGACAGGACAGAAAAGCTGATGTCTGCAATCCACCAAAACCCTCTCAAAACAAGAGCCAACAGACTGATAGGGAAAAAAGCCCTGAAGACGCTAGGCTTCAAAAAGACTATATCAGTACTCTGGTATTTTCTGAAGACAGAGCAAAAGGGAATTCAACTCACCCAGCAGGGAAAGGCTGAAATCCAGAAAAACAAGGCAAAACAAAACCAAAACACAAATGCAAAAAACAGAGCAGAAAACTTAGCTTTTGAGGAGCAGGAATCAGACTGATCTCCAAGAATCCCTCAGAGAAATCACCCGCAAGGCAGAAGGGCGTCGGCTGCCTTATATCCAGTCAGCAATTCCAGTCACCCAGTCTTCATCATTCTGCTCGGGTGCTTTGTAATCAGCCTCACTACCTTCCTTCACCAGAAGAGGGAGTTCATCAGACCTCAATGGTGAAGGAGAAAATGAACTCACAACAGATTGGAGTGGTGGAGTGGAGGTTGCAGCAGTCGAGGAGAGAGATGATGAGTGCTAGATGAGAGGCCAGAGAGTAGGAGGTTGCAGTAGTCAAGGAGGGAGATGATGAGGGCATGCACTAGTGTTTTTGTGGTTTCATGGTCAAGGAATGCACAGATCCGGGAAATGTTTTTGAGTTGGAATCGGCAGGAGGAGGCAAGGGCTTGGATATGTGGCTTAAAAGAGAGGGCAGAGTCAAGGATCACTCCGAGGCACTGAGCATGCAGGACTGGAGAAATTGAGCAGCCATTGACATTGATGGACAGGTCGAGTAGAGGGGTAGAATGAGGCAGGAGAAAGATGATGAATTCTGCTTTGTCCATGTTCAGTTTTAAAAAGTGAGCAGAAAAGAAAGATGAAATAGCAGACTGACAATGTGGGATTTTGGTCAATAAGGAAGTGAGGTCAGGTCCAGAAAGGTAGATCTGCATCTCGTCAGCGTATAGATGATATTGTAAACCGTGGGATTCTATGAGCTGTCCCTGGCTGAAGGTGTAGATGGAGAAGAGTAGGGGTCCTAGAACTGAGCTTTTGGTAACACCGACAGACAGGGGGCAAGGTGAGGAGGTGGTGTGGGAGAGGGAGACACTGAATGTCCAGTCTGTTAGATATGATGAGATCCAGGCTAGGGCCAAGTCTGTGATGCCAAGAGATGAGAGAATCTGTAATATGAGGGAATGGTCCACAGTGTCGAAGGCAGAGGAGGAGGAGGAAAAAGTAGTGTTGCTTGCACTTGGCGGTTAGTAGGTCATTGGTGACTTTAGTTAGGGCAGTTTCAGTTGAGTGATGCAGTTGGAAGTTTGTAACCAATCAAAGAGGGAGCAGGAGGAGAGGTGGGAGGACTGTTCAAGATGGACATGGTGTTCCAGTACTTTTGAGGCATAAGGGAGAAGGGATATCGGGCGATAGCTAGACACAGAGGATAGGTCAAGACAGGGCTTTTTGAGGATGGGTATGATCGAGGCATGTTTAAAGCATGAGGGGAAGACACCATTTCTTAGTGAGAGGTTGAAGAGGTGTGTTAGGGTTGGGATGAAGACTGTGGTGAGGTTAGGGATGAGGTGGGACGGGAGCTGGTCAAGCGTGCAAGTGGTGAGATGTGATCTTGACAGAAGGGTGGAGAGCTGATTGTCTGTCATGGTGGAGAAGCTGATTTTGGAAAAACAAGGCTGAGCAGTCAAGAGAAGGCGTTGGGGGCTGTGGGCCAAAGCTTTCTCTGATGTTATCGATCTTCTGCTTAAAGAAAGAAGCAAAGTCTTCAGCAGAAATGAGAGGAGAGGGAGGAGGTGCTGGGAGACAGAGAAGAGAATTGAAAGTGTTGAAGAGTTGTTTAGGGTTGTGAGACAGGGAGGATATGAGAGATGAGAAGTAGGTTTGTTTTGCGGCAGTGAGCATGGACTTGAAGCTGGTAAGGATCTGTTATATGCGATAAAGTGCTCAGCAGAGCGGGATCTCTTCCATCTCCGCTCAGCGGCCCTGGAAGCCTGTCTCAGTTCTTTAGTCAGGCTGGTCAACCAGGGCTGCCTGTTGATTGTAAGAGTTTTGCTATGTGTGAGGGTGGCGGAGGAATCAAGTGTTGATGTTATTGTGGTGTTATAAAAAGTGGCAGCAGCATCTGTCATGGAAGGAAGCTATGTCTGAAAATGGAGAAGGGACTCAGTGAGTAAGTGTAAATTGAGGTGTTTGAGATTTCTGTGAGGATGAGAGAGTATGTGGAGTGGGGGTTGCGCACTAGGAGAGAAGAGGGAAGAGAATGTCAGTAGGTTGTTGTCAGACAGGGGGAGGGGTCAGTTAGTGAGATTAGTAAGGGAACAGAGGCGGGTGAAGATGAGGTCCAGTTTGTGGCCGACTTTGTGGGTGGCTGCAGAAGACCATTGAGTGAGACCTAAGGAGGCAGTGAGCGATAAAAGTTTAGAGGCAGCTGAGGTGGAAGTGTCAATGGGGATATTGAAGTCACCCATGATGATAGTGGGGATGTCAGCAGAGAGGAAATGAAGTAGCCAGGTGGTGAAGTGGTCAAGAAAGGTGGAGATGGCTAGTTCTGGGGGGCGGTAGATGACAGCCAGCTGGAGGTTGGAGGGGGAGTAGATGCGGATGGAGTGCACCTCAAACGAGGGAAGAGCAGCGAAGGGTGGTAGCGGATTTGGGGTAAAGTAGCAGGTATCAGACTAGAGCAAGCCAACTTCTGCATCACGTTTGTTGGTGGGGCGAGGGGTGTGAAAGAGATTGAGATCGCCATAGGAAAGTGCAGCTGGAGAAGTTTAGTCAGAGGGGGTGAGTCAGATTTCAGTGATGCCAAGGAAGGAGAGTTTGGTAGTGATAAAGAGGTCATGGATAAACAACAGTTTGTTGCAGACAGAGCGTGCGTTCCATAGTGCTCCAGATAGGAGGACTCGGGAAGTGGTGGCTGGATGAATGGGTATGAGGTTATCATGATTGTGAAAACTTGTAGAGGATCGTGGCAGGGTGTTAGAATTGAGTGTGGGGATGTATTGAGAAGGGCAAGGATATGGGGATACTTTGCCAGCAATGAGGAGTAGCAGACAGCGTGTTAGAAGGTAGGAGCAGGATAGGACATGATGTGGCCGTGTGTGTTTGAAGAAAAAGGATTGCATGTGGTGGAACAGTTCTGAGGATGAGGTGAGATGGCTGGAGAGAATTGAGGGGGAAATGATTAGTTCCTTACTAGGTGGACGGATTACAGGACATAGGAAAAATAGAGTAGTATGGGGGTGAAGGTAAAAAGTGACCGAAACATTATTGTAGTTTTATATTCCTTAACCTTACAGTCAAATTCCAGTCCAATTCTAGTCTAATTCAGAGTAGCGTAATCTACAATTATAAAATTGTATTTGCTGTGAACTAATGCCAACAACACTACCGAAAAAAAACCCTTATAATTGTGGAATTGGGACCCGGAGTTCAGCAGCTTCTTGACCCGCATGTGCTTCCCATCTAAAGCACCCAGACAAATTGGAAATTGACAACTCAGATACATCCCATTTGAGATGTGTTCCCAGTGTTCGGGGGTTGGCTCCAGCATAACTTTCTCCTTAAGGCGATCCCAGATTTGTGAACATGTGTACTTCAAAATAGTGAGGATGGTTGTTCATCCAAGGAGAAATTCTAAATGTAGGGCAGCATAAGACTCTCCCTAAAATGTAAATTCAGTTAAAAATTAAGGGAAGGTTGACATGGATGTTGAGGAATGACAGACATTCTACTTGAAGTTGTTTTAAGAATTATCCCAAACAATATTCAAAGATTACATAAAACAATATGGTAATATTCGCTATGTTCCTTACATACATTAATATATGTTTCACATATGTCAAATTAAAACATCAAATTACCTCAAGGTAAGCAGAAGCCGTTCTTCTGCTGAAATGCATGTGCAAAAACAGGACGTTTGAAATGTTATGGCTGGACGAAGCTCAGCCAGTAGAATCTCAAATGTATCAAGCGACATCCTCGTGTAGGCAAAACATTTTTAATGATGTATGTGTAGATATCCATACAGCCGGGTAAAATGCCCTTTTATAGGATGCTGGGTGAGGAGTGGATGCACCCAAAATCTATGCCACCTCCTCGGAGCAAGAACAAAGGAATATCCAACCCCATTCTCCTGGGATAACACCCAGTTGAAGAGGAGCTCCTCGGTAGGAAGACTCCTCTGTTTGAAGACTTCTATTGAAGGAGAACTCACCACCTCTCATGGCAGCGTGTTCCACTCATTGATCACCTTAACTGTCAAGAATTTTTTTCTAATATCTAATCTTTGTATCCTCTCATTCAGTTTCATTACATTGCTTCTAGTCTTTCCTTGTGCAAATGAGAATAAAGATGATCCTTCTACAATGTGACAGCCCTTGAGATATTTGTACAGCTGTTAAGACTCTTCTCCGTCTTCTCTTTTGCAAGCTAAACATTCCCAAATCCTGCAACCGTTCCTCATAGGAACATGGTTTGCAGATCGGTCACCTTTCTGGTCGCTCTTCTCTGAACTTGCTCCAGTTTGTTGATGTCTATTTTAAAATGTGGTTCCCAAAACTGGACACAGTATTCCAGATGAGGTCTGACCATAGAGGAATAAAGGGGAATAATGACTTCACGTGATCTAGACTGTATGCTTCTGTTAATACAAACTAGAATTGCATTTACCTTTTTCACTTCTACATCACACTTTTAGCTCATGTTCAGTCTGTGATCTATTAGTATACCCAAGTCTTTTTCACATGTGCTGTTGCCATGCTGATTCTGTTTAATCACTTATTCAGGTACTTACATACATGTTGTTTAATAATTTGTTCAAAGATCTTTCCTGGTATAGAAGTCAGACCCACTGGCCTACAGTTCCCTGGGTCCACCTTCTTCCCCTTTTTGAAGATAGGAACAACATTTGCTCTTCTCCAGCCTTCTGGGACTTCTCCTGTTCTCCAAGAATTTTCAAAGATTATGGAGAGTGGTTCAAAAATGTCTTCTGCTATCTCCTTCAGTACTCTGGGGGTGTAAATCATCTGGACCTGGAGACTTGAATTCATTTAGGTTAGCTAAGTGTTTCCTCACTATCTTTCTGCCTATAGATATCCTGGATTCTTCTATTCCCTTAATAGGACAGTGAAGATAAGTTGATGTTACATTTCCTTTCTGTGAGAAAACAGATGCAAAATAGGAATTTAAAATTTCGACCTCTCAACATCCTGTCTTTCCATTTCATCATTTAAATCCTTTAAAAATCCTTTAGCATCTATGACTTTTGTTTTACTTTTGACATATCCCTAAAATCCTTTTTTATTGCTTTTGACGCTTCTTGCAAGCCTTCAGTCATTGTCAGTTTCAGATAATCTGATTTGTGCCCTGCAGGTTCTACAGACAGCATTATATTCTTCTTTAGATATGCTCCCTCTTTCAATTTGATAAACATTTCTTTCTTCCTTTTTAGCATGTGTTTAAGTTCTGTGTTCATCCATCCTGGTTTCCTTAAATGCTTCCTATTCTTCCTTCTTTTCGGAATTGTTAACGACTGTGCTTTGAGAATCTAATTTTTCAAGATTTCTCATGATTCCTGGACATTTTTGTTCTTAAGGATATCAAGCCATTAAATCCATCCAATTCTCTTTCTGAGTCCCTTAAAATCTGCCTTTCTGAAATCTAACCTTGACATCTGAGTCTTCACAGGTCTTCCTCCTCTAGTCATCCAAAATTCTAAAGTAGCATGGTCGCTACCTCCTAGGGTCCCAGCCACTCTTACATCCTCAACCATTTCCTCCCTGTTTACAAGGATTACATCCAAGGTAGCAGATCTCCTTGTTTTCTCCCCTACCTATTGGAAGATAAATTTTTCAGCAAGAAAGGATAAGAATTTCCTTGACCTGTTAGTTTTGCCTGAGAGAGATTCCCAAATAATGTCTGGATAATTGAAATATCTCATGACAACTATATCATATTTTTTGGAGAACTTGGCCATTTGATGCATAAAAAGTTCATCCATATCTTCAGCTTGAATAGACGGCCTGTAGTGAATGCCAACAATGGTGTCGTTTCCATTGTTCTGTCCTTGTATTCTTACCCAAACAGTTTCCACAGAACTCCCAGTCTCTGAAGCTTCAATCTCAGTGCAGATATACGCTTTTTTAACATGCAATGCGACACCTCCTCCTCGTTTGTCAAGTCTGTTTCTTGCAAATAAGTTGTATCCTTCTAGCCTTGTATTCCATTCAGTTGTATCATCTCACCAAGTTTCAGTGATTCCAATGACATCATATTTCTTTTCCTGCGTTAGTAGTTCCAATTCTCCTTGTTTGTTGCCCATGCTTTGTACATTCAAATAAACATTTTTGTTTGTGATTGGTTTATCTTTCTTCAATATTTTTATTATTTAGATATTTTTGTCTTTGTTCTTCCCTTCCACTCCTAATAGCAGAATTCTCAATAGTATTTTTCAGGTGTATGGCTTTTTCTGGCCTTTTGCTTCCCTTCCCACATTGTTCTAGTTTAAAGCTCTCCCTATAAGTTTAGCAAGGTGACTTCCAAATACATGTTTTCCAGTTTTCGAAAGGTGCACCCCATCTATAGGAAGTTGACCATCATATAGGTAATTCACTCCTTGATCCAGAAATCCAAATCCTTGCTGATGGCACCATCAACATAGCCAGTTATTCACCTGAAGAATCTTATTCCACCTCCATGTTCCATGGTCATCCACTGGGAGGATGAAAGAGAAGACCACCTTCGCTCCCAGTTCTTTCACTTTCATACCTAAGTTTTCAAAGTCATTGCAGATGGTTTCCAGGTCATTTCTCGTGGTGCCATTTGTCCTCACATGCATTAGCAGAAATGGGTAGTCATTTGTAGGTCTGAAGAGTCCTTATATCCTGTCAGTCACATCTTTAATTTTTGCACCTGAAAAACAGCACATTTCTCTTGAGGTTATATCCGGTCTGCAGATAGCGGCCTCTGTTCCTCTCAACAGGAAATCCCCCATGACGACAACTCTCCATTTCTTCTTCTCAACATTTTTCATTCTCCATCCAGGAGGACTCTGAAGGCGTACAAGGTTGTTGTTTGTGGGGAAAGTCTTATCCTGATGTATTTCTTCATCGTTCTCCTGCGTAAAAGCCTGGTACTGGTTCCTGAGCAGTATGCTGACTGCTTCTTGATCCTCCTGCTTCTGACATGAAGAGATAATTCTGCTCTAAGAACTCTTCACCTTCCTTAATTATTTTCAATGTGGCTAACCTCTCTTCTAGATTTTGCAACTTTTCCTCCAACAGAGACACAAGCTTGCATTTCTGACATGTGAAGTTTGGCTTTTCCACTGGTAAGTCTGTGAACATGTAGCAAGAAATGCAGCTCACCAAATGGCTCCTGGCCTCTTCCATGTTCTTATTGTTAAAGAGATATCAAAGCGGTGAAAAATGCTTTATATAGGGCTAGCACATAGAGTTGAGCGAAACGGGTCGGGCATATTCAAAAGTCGACGACTTTCGCTGAAGTCGGGTTTCATGAAACCCGACCATAGCGTGAGGTCGGCCACGAGGTCGGCGACCAGAGCACCAAAGTGACATTTCAAAAGATGCTTCCAGCGCCCTTTTTCAGCCAATGATGGAGGACGCACACTGTGGGCAACACGATGACATAGGCATCGGTCACCACCATCTTTGAGAAGGGCATGCAAGTGATTGGCTGGCTTTGTGTGGCATCACAGGGGCTATAAAAGGGCGTGAACGCCGACCGCCATCTTACTTCTGCCGATCTTACCATTAGGGAGAGGTTGCTGCTGCTGATTCAGAAAAAGGGAGAGGGTTAGGCAGGGAAGAAGAACTAAAAAACTGCTTCTGCTGTTAGCGATTTCCACTTAAAACACAACACTTTGTGTGTAGTGACAGGGGAGGCTCTATTTTTGCTCATCAGCTCTGTTGGTTATTAGGCTGCCTTATAAGGCTCCCTAATAGCTGCTTTGCTGTTTGCACACTGCTGTGCAAACTGCTTTGTTAAAAGCAAAGATACTTTTCTTCCTCTTTTCTGCACAGTTACCAAGAGTTCATTTTTCCACCCTTTTTTGTGTGCAGCAGTCCTGCTTATTAGGCTGCCTGCGTCCATACTTGGACTGAGAGCATCATTGTCAGAGTCCTCAAATCTCTAGTGAGATCCAAATTCTCACCAATCCTATAGACACCCTCCACCTTGTCATACACCATCCAATTTCAGCCTGTTACATTGAGGTGAAATCTCTCCTGGGCTTGAGACAATAGTTCTGCGTCCTCAAATCTATAGTGAGATTCAAATTCTCACCAATCCTATAGACACCCTCCACCTTGTCATACACCATGGAATTTCAGCCTGTTACATTGAGGTGTAATCTCTCCTGGGCCTGAGACAATAGTTCTGCATCCTCAAATCTATGGAGAGAATCAAAATCTCACCAATCCTATAGACACCTCCACCTTGTCATACACCATGCAATTCAGCCTGTTACATTGAGGTGTAATCTCTACTGGGCCTGAAACAATAGTTCAGCGTCCTTAAATCTATAGTGAGATTCAAAATCTCACCAATCCTGTACACACGCTCCACCTTGTCATACACCATCCAATTTCAGCCTGTTACATTGTGGTGTAATCTCTACTGGGCCTGAGACAATAGTTCAGCGTCCTCAAATCTATAGTGAGATTAAAATTCTCACCAATCCTATAGACACCATCCACCTTGTCATACACCATCCAATTTCAGCCTGTTACATTGAGGTGTAATCTCTACTGGGCCTGAGACAATAGTTCTGCGTCCTCAAATCTATGGTGAGATTCAAATTCTCACCATTCCTATAGACACCCTCCACCTTGTCATACACCATCCAATTTCAGCCTGTTACATTGAGGTGTAATCTCTACTGGGCCTGAGACAATAGTTCTGTGTCCTCAAATCTATAGTGAGATTCAAATTCTCACCAATCCTATAGACACGCTCCACCTTGTCATACACCATCCAATTTCAGCCTGTTACATTGAGGTGTAATCTTTCCTGGGCCTGAGACAATAGTTCTGCATCCTCAAATCTATAGTGAGATTCAAATTCTCACCAATCTTATAGACACCATCCACCTTGTCATACACCATCCAATTTCAGCCTGTTACATTGAGCTGTAATCTCTCCTGGGCCTGAGACAATAGTTCTGCGTCCTCAAATCTATAGTGAGAATCAAAATCTCACCAATCCTATAGACACCTCCACCTTGTCATACACCATCAAATTCAGCCTGTTACATTGAGGTGTAATCTCTACTGGGCCTGAGACAATAGTTCTGTGTCCTCAAATCTATAGTGAGATTCAAATTCTCACCAATCCTATAGACACGCTCCACCTTGTCATACACCATCCAATTTCAGCCTGTTACATTGAGGTGTAATCTTTCCTGGGCCTGAGACAATAGTTCTGCATCCTCAAATCTATAGTGAGATTCAAATTCTCACCAATCTTATAGACACCATCCACCTTGTCATACACCATCCAATTTCAGCCTGTTACATTGAGGTGTAATCTCTCCTGGGCCTGAGACAATAGTTCTGCGTCCTCAAATCTATAGAGAGAATCAAAATCTCACCAATCCTATAGACACCTCCACCTTGTCATACACCATCAAATTCAGCCTGTTACATTGAGGTGTAATCTCTACTGGGCCTGAGACAATAGTTCAGCGTCCTCAAATCTATAGTGAGATTCAAATTCTCACCAATCCTATAGACACGCTCCACCTTGTCATACACCATCCAATTTCAGCCTGTTACATTGAGGTGTAATCTCTACTGGGCCTGAGAGAATAGTTCAGTGTCCTCAAATCTATAGTGAGATTCAAATTCTCACCAATCCTATAGACACCCTCCACCTTGTCATACACCATCCAATTTCAGCCTGTTACATTGAGGTGTATTCTCTCCTGGGCCTGAGACAATAGTTCTGCGTCCTCAAATCTATGGTGAGATTCAAATTCTCACCAATCCTATAGACACCCTCCACCTTGTCATACACCATCCAATTTCAGCCTGTTACATTGAGGTGTAATCTCTACTGGGCCTGAGACAATAGTTCAGCGTCCTCAAATCTATAGTAAGATTCAAATTCTCACCAATCCTATAGACACCTTCCACCTTGTCATACACCATCCAATTTCAGCCTGTTACATTGAGGTGTAATCTCTCCTGGGCCTGAGACAATAGTTCTGCGTCCTCAAATCTATGGTGAGATTCAAATTCTCACCAATCCTATAGACACGCTCCACCTTGTCATACACCATCCAATTTCAGCCTGTTACATTGAGGTGTAATCTCTACTGGGCCTGAGACAATAGTTCAGCGTCCTCAAATCTATAGTAAGATTCAAATTCTCACCAATCCTATAGACACCCTCCACCTTGTAATACACCATCCAATTTCAGGCTGTTACATTGAGGTGTAATCTCTACTGGGCCTGAGACAATAGTTCAGCATCCTCAAATCTATACTGAGATTCAAATTCTCACAAATCCTATAGACACCCTCCACCTTGTCATACATCATCCAATTTCAGCCTGTTACATTGAGGTGTAATCTTTACTGGGCCTGAGACAATAGTTCTGCGTCCTCAAATCTATAGTAAGATTCAAATCCTCACTAATAGTAGATACACCTTCTACCTTGTTTTACATTACCATATAGCTGGTGGTATTTTGGGTACATTTTCACAAAAATGAGGAAGTATGGTGGAAGATGCCATGGAAGTGGGTGGGGGTTGCCAGCTGGTCCCGATGGTGGTGGTGGTGTTGCATCAGTTGGTAGTGCCAAAAGCACAATAGCACCTAAGGCAAGAGGTGTTGAGCTTGTGTCATCGTCTGGCTCCACAAGGCCTTGAAGGCTCTCTTTTCTGGGAGTAGGTAAACCGCTTTTAAAGCCGGAGCTTCAGGAACAAGTTTTGGCTTTCATTGCTGACACAGCCTCCAGCTCTCTCGCCTCCTCTTCTGAAGTTTCAAAAAATAAAAGCAGTGAGTCGTCAGTGGGGAAGTTCCTGGTCAGGAACAACACCTTTCCTTGTGTCCTTCACCCCTACCAAAACTTAAGTATGTGGCAGGCCACACTACTGAATACTCCATGGAGCTCTTTTCACATACCATGCCTGGGTTAGCAAGTTAAATCGTGAATTCCCCATTCCAAGATGAATCTGACATGGAGTGCACTGATGCACAGCCACTGCTAGATTTTTCTGCTGGTACATTCACTCAGAGTACTACATTGTCCTCGCAGTGTACTGAGGCAGAATCAGACCCTGATCCCTGATGAAACTCAGGTGCCCCTTCCCGCATACTATACCACCTTACACGGTGACACAGAGGAAGGTGCACATGAAATTGAAGAGCAGGTGATGGATGACCCAGTTGTTGACCCAGATTGGCATCCATTGGGGGAAGAGGGTGCCGCTGCCAATAGCTCAGAAGAGGAGGAGGAGGATCCGCAGCAGGCATTGACATCGCAACAGCTGTTATCTGGCATGACCGTAGCAGTCCAAAAATGTGTTACAAAAACCAAAAGAGTTGCAGGACAGCTTGGCCAGACGGTCAAATTAGCACAGCGTGCAAGGTCTCAAAATGTCTTCCATAGTAGGAAGAGTGCAGTGTGGCACTTTTTTGAACAAAATCCTAATTTCACGAAAAGCCATCCCAGCCCTCCACGTGCATGTGAAAGACCGCATTGTCCATGCACTGAAGCAATCAGTGAATGGAAAGGTGCACCTCACAACAGATGCAAGGTCCAGTAGGCATGGTGTTGTGAGTTCATTTTCCCCTTCACTACTGAGGCCCGAGGAACTCCCTCTTCTGGTGAAGAAAGGTAGTGAGCCTGATTGTCAGACACCTGGGGCTGATGATGATGACTGGCTGAGTGGAGTTAATGACTGGATATAAGGCTGTCGACGCCCTTCTGGCCTGCGGGTGATTTCTCTGTGGACTTCTAGGAAACCAGTCTGATTCCTGCTCATCTAAAGCTAAGATTTCTGCTTTGCCTCTTTGCATTGGTGTTTTGTTTTCCTTGCTTTTCTGGATTCTGCCATTCCCTGCTGGGGTTAGCTGAATCTCCTTTTGCCTGTTGCTCTGTCTTCAGAATATTCCTGAGTACTGACATAGCTTTTTTGAAGCCTAGCATCTTCAGGGCCTTTTTTACTGTCAGTTTGTTGGCTCTTGTTTTCATAGGGTTTTTCATGGATTGCAGACAGCAGCCTTCCTGTCCTTTCCTATCTAAGCTAGCATGGGCCCCATCTTTGCTCAGTCTATCTTTCTGTCTGTGTT
The DNA here is from genome assembly GCF_039654945.1 of Dendrobates tinctorius. NCBI lineage: Eukaryota > Metazoa > Chordata > Amphibia > Anura > Dendrobatidae > Dendrobates > Dendrobates tinctorius. The sequence goes on along the minus strand of NW_027361696.1, from coordinate 96,559,968 downwards.
TTGTTCTTTCTTCTTGCTTCACCGTCATTATATGTGGGGGGCTGCCTTTTACTTTGGGGTCTGCTCTGGGGCAGTTTAGATTTCCCTTTCTGTCTTTAGGCTATGTAGTCCTCCGGCTGTGATCGAGGGGCCTAGGGCATCGTAGGAGCCCCCCACGGCTACTGCTAGTTGTGTTGATAGGTTCAGGGGTCTGCAATCCGATAGCTGCCAACTTCTCTGGTTTTCTGGACTTAGCTAGCATTACTATTTTTGCCTCCTACGGTGACTCAATCATAACAGAATCACCCGCCATACCGCAGATTCTAGGGTAATCAATAGCAGGAAAGAATTGTATAAAAAAAAAAGTGTGTATATTTTTTCCTCTATATCTCTGAGGCCGTAGGGGGAATTTCTTTTTTTCTCTCAATGGAGATAAAGCAATTGTCTGATCGTGTGGAGCAGCTCGCTGCGGAAGTGCGGGGAATTTCCGCCTACCTTGCTCATTCACATGCTGCTGAACCAAAGATTCCTACACCTGATGTATTTTTTGGGGATCGGTCTAAATTTTTGAATTTCAAAAATAATTGTAAATTATTTTTTGCCTTGAAGCCTAACTAGCAGGTTAAAATTGTCATCTCTTTGCTGCGTGGCGATCCCCAGGATTGGGCGTTTTCTTTGAAACCAGATGATCCTATTCTGACTAATGTGAATGCATTTTTTCAGGCCTTGGGGTTGTTGTATGACGAACCTAATGCCATTGATCAGGCTGAAAAGACCCTGCTGGCATTGAACCAGGGTCGTGATTCTGCAGAGTTGTACTGTCAAAAGTTCCGAAAGTGGGCGGTACTTACTACCTGGAATGATAGTGCCTTGGCTGCTCTCTTTCGGAAGGGGTTGTCAGAAGCCGTAAAAGATACTATGGTGGGATTTCCTGTTCCCTCAGGTCTTGACGATTCTATGTCTTTAGCCATTCAGGTTGATCGGCGTTTACGCGAACGCAGAGCTGCACGAGAGGTGTTGCCACCTGTTGAACAGATGTCTGAACCTATGCAATGTGATAGAGTTTTTTCCAGAGAGCAGCGTCAGGAGTTCAGAAGGCGTAATAAGTTGTGTTTTTTTCTGTGAAGATGCCTCGCATATTATTTCTGTCTGTCCTAAACGCGAGAAACGCTTTGCACACACGTTTTCTGTTGGTGATGTTCAACCTAAGTTTCTTCTGGCTATTACTCTGATCTGCTCCCTGTCCACATTTTCCGCCAAGGCTTTTGTGGATTCGGGAGCAGCTCTAAACCTAATGGACTTGGATTTTGCTAAACGTGTGGATTTCCGATGACACCTCTGCAGACGCCTATCCCTTTGAGGGGGATTGATGCTACTCCTTTGGCTAAAAATAAACCTCAGTTTTGGACCCAGGTGGTTATGCGGGTCGCCCCAGACCATGAAGAAAATTGCAGGTTTTTGGTGTTACATAATCTGCATGATACTATTGTTCTGGGGTTTCCCTGGTTACAAATTCATAATCCAGTTTTGGATTGGAAATCTGTGTCTGTGGTGAGTTGGGGTTGTCGGTGTGCCTTTAGTGAGGCTCCGGTGTTTTCCACCTCTCCTCAGTCACATGATGTTCCTGATTATTTGGCGGACTTTTATGATGTATTTAGTGAGAATGAGTCTGCGTTTCTGCCTCCTCATAGGAGTTATGACTGTGCTATTGAACTGAGCCCGGGGTGTAAATTTCCCAAGGGTCGGCTCTTCAATTTATCTGTACCCGAGCACGAGGCTATGCGATCCTATATTAAGGAGGCGTTGGAGAAGGGTCATATTAGACCATCCTCGTCACCCTTAGGTGCCGGTTTTTTTTTGTAGCCAAAAAGGATGGATCATTAAGACCTTGTATTGATTATCGTGCTCTCAACAAAATTACTGTTAAATATCAGTATCCGTTACCCCTGATTTCTGATCTATTCTCCAGAGTTAAAGGTGCTTGCTGGTTTACCAAGCTTGACCTCAGGGGGGCGTATAATCTTATTCGCATTAAGCATGGGGATGAATGGAAGACGGTGTTTAATACTCTGGAGGGACATTTTGAGTACCTGGTGATGCCTTTTGGGCTCACTAATGCCCCTTCCGTCTTCCAGTGCTTCATGAACGATATTTTCCGAGATTTTGTCGATACATTTTTGATTATCTATCTGGATGATATTTTGATCTTCTCCAAGGATTGGGATTCTCATGTGGAACATATTCGGACTGTGTTCCGGATCTTGAGGGAGAATTCCCTGTATGTCAAAGGATCTAAATGCCTTTTTGGAGTACAAAGGATTTCTTTTTTGGGATTTATTTTGTCCCCGTCAACTATTGAAATGGACCCGGCCAAGGTACAGGCCATTTACGATTGGGTTCAGCCCACTTCTTTGAAGGCCCTCCAGAAGTTTTTGGGTTTTGCTAATTTTTATCGGAAATTTATAGCAAAATTTTCTAGTATTGCCAAGCCATTGACTGATTTGACTAAGAAGGGTGCTGATGTGTTAAATTGGTCTCCGGAGGCTGTTTCTTCCTTTCAGGAGCTGAAGCGAAGATTCACCTCCGCCCCGGTTTTGCGGCAACCTGATGTCTCACTTCCGTTCCAGGTAGAGGTGGATGCTTCTGAGATTGGTGCAGGAGCTGTTTTGTCCCAAAAGGATCCTGTAACATCTAAAATGAATCCCTGTGCTTTCTTTTCCCGAAAGTTCTCTCCATCTGAACGTAACTATGATGTGGGGAATCGGGAACTGTTAGCCATGAAATGGGCATTTGAGGAGTGGAGACATTGGTTGGAGGGAGCTAAGCATCAAGTCGTGGTCCTCACTGACCACAAGAATTTGATTTACCTAGAGTCGGCTAAGCGCTTGAACCCTGGACAGGCTAGGTGGGCCTTGTTTTTTACACGTTTTGATTTTGTGGTTTCTTTACTTCCTGGAACTAAGAATGTCAAGGCTGACGCCCTCTCTAGGAGCTTCTTTGCTGATTCTCCTGTGGTGACCAAGCCTGCTACCATCTTAGGCAAAGGGGTAGTTCTTTCTGCCATCTCGCCCGATTTGAGACGTGCTCTGGAAGAGTTCCAGGAGGACAAACCTGAGTGTTGTCCCAGTGGAAAGTTGTATGTTCCTGACCAGTGGAAGAAGAGAGTGATGTCTGAAGTTCATTGCTCTGCTTTGGCTGGTCATCCAGGTATTTTTGGTACTAGAGATCTGGTGTGTCGGTCTTTTTGGTGGCCCTCCTTGTCTCGTGATGTCAGGAATTTTGTGCAGTCCTGTGGGACGTGCTCCCGGTCTAAATCGTGTTCTCACTCTAGTGGGTTATTGATGCCTTTGCCTGTCCCCAAGAGGCCATGGACCCATATTTCAATGGATTTCATCTCTGATATGCCTGTCTCTCAAAGGATGACTGTTATTTGGGTGATTTGTGATAGGTTCTCTAAGATGGTTCATCTTGTACCACTCCCTAAGTTGCCGTCTTCCTCTGAATTGGTGCCCCTGTTTTTACAACAGGTGGTTCGCTTGCACGGGATTCCTGAGAACATTGTATCTGACAGAGGAGTCCAGTTTGTGTCTAGATATTGGAGAACTTTCTGTTCCAAGCTGGGAATTCAGTTGTCCTTCTCCTCTGCTTTTCACCCTCAGACCAATGGGCAGACAGAGAGAACAAACCAGACCTTGGAGCCATATTTGAGATGTTTTATTTCCGCTGATCAGGATGATTGGGTTTCATTTTTGCCCTTGGCCGAATTTGCTTTAAATAATAGAGCTAGTTCTGCCACTTTGATGTCTCCTTTTTTTTGTAACTTTGGGTTTCATCCTCGATTTTCTTCAAGGCAGGTGGAGCCCTCTGCCTGCCCAGGGGTTGACACTGTTGTGGAGAGAATGCACCAGATCTGGGACCAAGTGGTGGATAAGTTATCTCTCTCCCAGGAAAAGGCCCAGCGGTTTTCCAACCGACATAGGACCATTGGTCCCCAATTTAAGGTTGGTGATATGGTGTGGTTATCATCAAAAAATATTGCTATGAAGGTGGCTTCTCCTAAGTTTAAGCCTAGATTTATTGGACCTTACAAGATTTTGGAGATTATTAATCCGGTCTCTTTTCGTTTTGCTCTTCCTGTCACATTTAAAATCCATAATGTGTTCCATAAATCTTTGTTGAAGAGGTTTGTTGAACCTGTTGTTCCGGGGGTTGCACCTCCAGACCCTGTATTGGTTGAAGGTAACATGGAATATGAGGTAGAGAAAGTACTGGATTCCCGTCTGGCTAGACGGAGACTCCAGTATTTGGTTAAGTGGAAGGGTTATGGTCAGGAGGATAATTCCTGGGTCTCTGCCTCTGATATTGATGCCAAAAGATTGGTGCGTGCCTTTCATCGGGCTCACCCTGATCGCCCTGGTGGCGTGGTTGAGGGTTCGGTGACCCCTCCTCAAGGGGGAGGTACTGTTGTGAGTTCATTTTCCCCTTCACTACTGAGGCCCGAGGAACTCCCTCTTCTGGTGAAGAAAGGTAGTGAGCCTGATTGTCAGACACCTGGGGCTGATGATGATGACTGGCTGAGTGGAGTTAATGACTGGATATAAGGCTGCCGACGCCCTTCTGGCCTGCGGGTGATTTCTCTGTGGACTTCTAGGAAACCAGTCTGATTCCTGCTCATCTAAAGCTAAGATTTCTGCTTTGCCTCTTTGCATTGGTGTTTTGTTTTCCTTGCTTTTCTGGATTCTGCCATTCCCTGCTGGGGTTAGCTGAATCTCCTTTTGCCTGTTGCTCTGTCTTCAGAATATTCCTGAGTACTGACATAGCTTTTTTGAAGCCTAGCATCTTCAGGGCCTTTTTTACTGTCAGTTTGTTGGCTCTTGTTTTCATAGGGTTTTTCACAGATTGCAGACAGCAGCCTTCCTGTCCTTTCCTATCTAAGCTAGCATGGGCCCCATCTTTGCTCAGTCTATCTTTCTGTCTGTGTTTTGTTCTTTCTTCTTGCTTCACCGTCATTATATGTGGGGGGCTGCCTTTTACTTTGGGGTCTGCTCTGGGGCAGTTTAGATTTCCCTTTCTGTCTTTAGGCTATGTAGTCCTCCGGCTGTGATCGAGGGGCCTAGGGCATCGTAGGAGCCCCCCACGGCTACTGCTAGTTGTGTTGATAGGTTCAGGGGTCTGCAATCCGATAGCTGCCAACTTCTCTGGTTTTCTGGACTTAGCTAGCATTACTATTTTTGCCTCCTACGGTGACTCAATCATAACAGCATGGCCAGGGCCGTTACGTGTCCATCACTGTGCACTGGGTTAATGTGGTGGATGCAGGGTCCGCAGGGGACAGCAGCGGTGGGACAGTGCTGCCTAGCCCACGGTATAGGAAACAGTTGGCTGTAGGCGTTCGACCCTCCTCCTCCTCCTCCTCCAGAAGCGAAAGCTTGTCCACAGAGTGCAGTCGCACGAGCACTCCATCTGCAGCTGCCAGTGTTGCACACGAGGTGTCCCACTATCGAACAGCTAGTGGTAAGCGTCAGCAGGCTGTGTTGAAGATGATGTGTTTGGGCGACAACAGACACACCGCGGAGGTACTAGCCGACTACTTGCAACAACAAACTGAGTCATGGCTGGGCAGTCTACATCTCGAGGCAGGCAAGGTAGTTAGTGATAACGGCCGGAATTTTGTGGCAGCCACAGTCCTTTCAAAACTCAGACACATACCTTGCCTGGCTCACACCTTGAACCTGGTGGTGCAGTGCTTCCTCAATAATTATCCAGAGTTAACACCCCTGCTCCATAAGGTGCGAAGACTGTGCTCGCACATCCGCCGGTCGCCCGTACACTCCAGTCGTATGCAGAAGCTGCAGCGATTGCTCCACCTTCCCAAGCACCGCCTAATTATCGATGTTGCAACAAGGTGGAACACCACCCTGCACATGGTTCAGAGGCTGTGCGAACAGAGGCAGGCTGTATTTCATTTGTGGGACGATACACGGGCAGGCAGTTTGCAGGCACACATGGAGTTGTCTGGTGTGCAGTGGTCGAAGCTGAAAGACCTCTGTTAAGTCCTTCAGTGTTTTGAGGAATGCACACGGCTGGTAAGCGCAGACAACGCCATCATAAGCATGAGCATCCCACTTTTGCGTCTGCTCATGCAAACTTTGATACACATTAAGGAGCAGGCGTCTGCAGCCGAGGAGGTAGAGGAGGAGGGAAGCCTTGATGACAGTCAGCCATTGTCTGCTCAGTGAAGTCTTGTGGACGAGGTGGAGGAAGAAGAGGAAGAGGAGGAGGAGGATGATGGGGATGATTATTTTGGGGAGGAGGATGCTTCTCAACTTTGTAAAAATCGTGTCAAATCCATACTGGGCCTGAGACCCTCTGAGTCTGTCTCCTGATATATAGACATAGGTTTTTAATGTTTAAACTATGCTATATATACCTGTTATCCGGTGATACTGTACCCTTTCTCAACTTTGTACAATCACGTCAAATCCATACTGGGCCTGAGACCCTCTGAGTCTGCCTCCTGATATATAGACATAGACTTTTCAGGTGTACACTATGCTACATATATACGTGTTATCTGGTGATACTGTACCCTTTCTCAACTTTGTACAATCACGTCAAATCCATACTGAGCCTGAGACCCTCTGAGTCTGCCTCCTGATATATAGACATAGGTTTTTAATGTTTAAACTATGCTATATATACCTGTTATCCGGTAATACTGTACCCTTTCTCAACTTTCTACAATCTTGTCGAATCCATACTGGGCCTGAGAACGTTTGAGTCTGCCTCCTGATTAGAGATGAGCGGTGTTCGAGTTGACCTGTTCGCCAAGTTAAAATTCCAGCTGTTTTGGGCGGTGTTCGAGCCGTTCGTCCAACTCGAACACTTTGCTTAAAATTCTTCTGTTCAAAGTTCCGTTCGAGAACGGTTCGTTCACCAAAAGCGTAACTTCATTTTCACATTAATAATGGTTTGCAATGTTATTAGACTGTTTCTTGACAAAGTAGCGGTGTGTGGTAGCAAGCGGTGTAGTACACCTGTCAAGGAGCTACACCGTGTGTGTTTCTAAATATTTTTTACCGCATCTTGTCCAGAAAATCCTTTTGGGCCTTGTAGCACTGTCTGCTACTCAGCAGAGGAGCCCACCAGTGAAACAAGCTATGCCTCCTTTTTATTTAAGAACTGCGTGCTACTCAGCCTAGGAGCCCAGCTGTTAAGCAAGCTACAGCACCTGTGGTTTGGACACTTAATTTTTTCATTTATTCTGGAATGCCGGTTAGGCCTAATTCCGGAATTCCGGTTGACCTGCACTTACTGGGAAATCCTCGTTTGCGGGGAAGAATTGTTATCCCAGATCCCCATCACTAACGGGGTTCAGCGGGTTATCTGCACCTGTAAGCGACACACGCTGGACCTTTCAGTGTAGCGCGCATGCAGCCCCGGACATGTAAGGGCATGACAGACCTGTTATTGATCAATCTCGCGTGCCAGAGCCTCGCGTGTCCCTCTAGTAAGCTTGACGCATACCGCGGGGGCATGCCGGAGTCTTGTTCGATAATGGAATTAAGCTGACATATCGCTAGCACAACTAAAAACGGACATCCACCACCACCCACAGAATCAACAAAGCTTGCAATCTGTCAATCATTTCTGTAGCTGGCATGGTTGAGGTTTCTCGGGTGGAGTTGAATGAGGCCACAGGCTCCACTCCTGGTGGTGCCCTTCTGGACATTCCTTTAAGGTTCAGCTTTGCAACCATACTGCCCCCAGAAACCAAACACTTTGACTTCATGGGCGCTGTTCGGAGATTCGTGGGAATAACGCCGCCCGATCAGCAGTTGGCCTAATTTATGGTGGGAAGTCTGACGGTATATGATCGTCTTCGATTTCAGATTTTTACTGTTTTTTGGTATTTTATGTTTTTATTCCAGCCTTTCTTGACTTCATAAGGGCATGACATGCCTATATCTGTGTCTCCTCCTCCTCCTTTTACTCCTCCACCTCTTTTCTATATGTAGTTGCCGTTATTTTTGTATTCTGAGCATTTTGTCTGCTTTGGGACACGTTTTAAGGTGTTTTGTAATTGTTTTCTATGTGTTTGTATGTGTTTGTGTTTGCCTGCCATTGTTTTCAATGGTGTTCGACGTTGTTCGCCGAACGTTCGACAAACATTCGACGAACTTGCCTCGTGTTCGACAAACCAAAACGAACTGGAACACTAGCAGGGTGGCTTAACACTACTCCTGAATATATAGACGTACATTTTTAATGTTTAAAGTATGCTATATATACCTGGTGTCTGGTGATACTGTACCCTTTCTGCCAGGAAGTCCTCCTCCAACCACCACTCAAAGTGTATCATTGACACCTAGAACATTGTCCCACATGTGTGATTATTTCTTGCGGCTCTTCTTGTTATATTGTGGTGTGATCCATCCTGAGCGTGTGGCACTCTGTGGGTTGCTCCTGCAATTTTGAAGTACATTTAAAAATTACCCCAACACTAGTGTATACAGCTCTACACTTGTGATACATTACCCATTTACGGCTTTTTATATTCTGGTCTAATCCAAACTGACCAAGTGAGAGTTATTTTCTGATATAAAAATAAATACTGAGACTGACAACAATGACCCCTACACTGTGTACAGCTGTACTCTTCAGATCCATTACCGTTTTACGGCTTTTTATATTGTGTTATAATCCATACTGAGCCTGAGAGCGTCTGTGTTTGCCTCCTGAAATATCTACAGAGATTTAGAATGTTTAAACTATACTATATATACCTGCTATCTGATGATACTGTACACTTTTTCTACTTTTTATATTCTTGTCTAATCCATACTGAGCCTGTGAGCGTCTCTGTGTGACTCATGGTATATATAGGGAGATTGACAATCATCCTTTGACTGTATAGAGCTGTACGCTTCTGATACAGTACCATATATCTGATGTTATTTTGGGTTCATTTTCTGCAACATTTTGAAGTTTGGTGGAAGAGGCCGCGGACGTGGACGTGGGGGGGCCAGCTAGTGCTGATGGTGGTAGTGCACCTGCTGGTAGTGGCAAAAGCACAATAGCAGCTAAAGCAGGAGGTGTTGAGCCTGCATCATGGTCTGGCTCCAGAACGCCTTGAAGGCTACCTTTTCTGGGATTGGTTTAACCGCTTTTAAAGCCGGAGCATCAGGAACTGGTTTTGGCTTACATTGTCAAAACAGACTCCAGCAAATATGCCCTCCTCTTCTGAAGTTTCAAAAAATGCAAGCACTGAGTCGTCAACTGCTGGCTCCTGGTCAGAAAGAACCCCTTTCTTTGTGTCCTTCACCCCCACCAAAAGTGAATGATGCAGCAGGCCACACTTCACATTAGTCCATGTAGCTCTTTCCCACATACCATGCCTGGGTTATCAAGTCAAATCGTGAATTCCCCAGTCCAAGATGAATCTGACATGGAGTGTGGGTGGCCAGCCAGGGCAGTGGGGTTAATCGGTACCGGGCCGGTGTCTCAGAGGGATGTGTCACGTTGGTGGTGATGACCCGTTCCGTGGCCCTGGGCATCTATGCAAAGGAGTGAATAACGTTTATAGGTGAATGATACGTGACACCACCTATGGTTTCTGATCAGATTGACCCGCGCTGCAGTGTCGCTTCTCTGGGACATGTTGTGGTGCAGCTAAGATGTAGAAGCCCTGCACAGGTAGGGCCGTAGTCGCAGGGCAGATGAAAGAGTTGGTAGATGGTGTGCAGTGCAGGATGTAGCAGAGCCGTGCGCCAGGCACAGGAGAAAGATGACAGACACAGTGCTATTTCTCTGCCGTTTCAGAGGATCATGAATTGTGGCATGTGTTAAAAGAGCCCAGTGACACTCATTGGCCCAGGGCCCACGAAAATCTGGAGCCAGCTCTACCCCCCCCACAACTTTAGCCAAATAACCCCCAGTTTTCAATGCCTAACTATTATTATAAAGTAAATTGAGGTTGACAAGCTTAAGTAATAAGAATTGATGTTTTGGGCATTAAAATGGGCACTGTAGGTGTGTTTCTCCACTCCCTGCCAACCTTGGTTCCCCATTGACTTGCATTGGGTTTCGTGTTTCAGTCGGCCTTCGACTTTTCACGATAATCGGCCGATTTCGTTCGACCCGACTTTTGCGAAAGTCGGGTTTCATGAAACCCGACTCGACCCGAAAAAAGGCAAAGTCGCTCATCTCTACTAATGATGATAAATATAATCCAACTGTGTGTAATTAAGTCTTAGAATAAATGCTCCTGCTCTGTGATAGTCTCAGGGTTCTGTTTGAAACACAGAGAGCATCATGAAGACCAAGGAACACAGCAGGCAGGTTCGTGATACTGTTGTGGAGACATGTAAAGCCGGATTTGGATACAAACTGATCTCCAAAACTTTAAACATCCCAAGGAGCACTATGCAAGCGATCATATTGAAAAGAAAGGAGTATCATACCACTGCCAATCTACCAAGACCCAGCCGTCCCTCTAAACTTTCATCTGAAACAAGGAGAAGACTGATCAGAGATGCAGCCAAGAGGCCCATGATCACTCTGGATGAACTGCAGAGATCTACAGCTGAGGTGGGACAGTCTGTCCATAGGACAACAATCAGTCGTACACTGCACAAATCTGGCCTTTATGGAAGAGTGGCAAGAAGAAAGCCATTTCTCAAAGATATCCATAAAAAGTGTTGCTTAAAGTTTGCAAGAAGCCACCTGGGAGACACACCAAGGGTTCTCTGGTCAAATGAAATCAAAATCGAACTTTTTGGCAACAATGCCAAATGATATGTTTGGTGTAAAGGCAACACAGCTCATCACCCTGAACACACCATCCACACTGTCAAACATGGTGGTGGCAGCATCATGGTTTGGGCCTGCTTTTCTTCAGCAGGGACAGGGAAGATGGTTAAAATTGATGGGAAGATGGATGGGGCCAAATACAGGACCATTCTTGAAGAAAACCTGTTGGAGCCTGCAAGTCAAAGTCCAGACCTGAATCCAATCAATAATCTGTGCAAAGAGCTGAAAACTGCTGTTCAAAAAGCGATCTCCATCAAACCTCACTGAGCTCGAGCTTTTTGCCAAAGAAGAATGGGCAAGAATTTCAGTTGCTTGATGTACAAAACTGATAGAGACATACTCCAAGCGACTTGCAGCTGTAATCGCAGCAAAAGGTGGCGCAACAAAGTATTAAGTTAAAGGGGCTGAATAATATTGCACGCCCCACTTTTCAGTTTTTGACTTTCCACAAAAATTTAAAATAACCAATAAATTTCATTTAACTTCACAATTGTGTTCCACTTGTTGTTAATTCTTCACCAAAAATTTACATTTGGTATCTTTATGTTTGAAGCATGATATGTGGGAAAAGGTTGAAAAGTTCTAGGGAGCGCAACGCACTGTAAATAAAATGGGAATGGTGACAGTTTTCTTGCGTAGGATGACTTGCATTGAAATCTGCTGCAATGACCCAGGTACTGCATTCACCAGACATCAATACAATTTCTATCCACTCCTCACGTGTTAACCTCTGCGGCATGCAATCGCTGCCATGGAAACCCGATGTCATCATGACAACATCCGGGTCTCAAGAGCTGAGAGACTTCCTGTCATGCGCAGTGCATGTCAGGAAATCTCTCAGGTTAGTGCATAGAAGCTGCAGCGCTGACAGCTTCTATAGCATGCTGATATGCGTGCTATAGAAGTGATCAGCCTGCACAAAATGAGTGTCCCATAGCGGGACAAAATGTAAAAGTAAGAATGAAATAAAAAATGTTTTAAAATAATTGTAAAAATATTAAAAAAAAATAAAAAATAATAATAAAAAAATATATTTATTCTATCATTAAATCAATATTTGAATTAAAAATCTAAACAATAAAAGTACACATATTTAGTATCGCTGCATCCATAACAACCTGACCTATAAAACTGTCCCACTAGTTAACCCCTTTAGTGAACACCATTAAAAAAAAAACAAGGCAAAAAACAATGCTTTATCATCATACCGCTGAACAAAACGTGGAATAACACGTGATCAAAAAGACGGATATAGTTGTGGCCAAAAGTATTGACACCTCTGCAATTCTGTCAGATAATACTCAGTTTCTTCCTGAAAATGATTGCAAACACAAATTCTTTGGTATTATTATCTTCATTTAATTTGTCTTAAATGAAAAAACACAAAAAGAATTGTCCTAAAGCCAAATTTGATATAATTCCACACGAAACATAAAAAAAGAGGGTGGACAAAAGTAGTGGCACTGTTCGAAAAATCATGTGATGCTTCTCTAATCTGTGTAATTAACAGCACCTGTAACTTACCTGTGGCACCTAACAGGTGTTGGCAATAACTAAATCACACTTGCAGCCCGTTCACATGGATTAAAGTTGACTCAACCTCTGTCCTGTGTCCTTGTGTGTACCACATTGAGCATGGAGAAAAGAAAGAAGACCAAAGAACTGTCTGAGGACTTGAGAAACCAAATTGTGAGGAAGCATGAGCAATCTCAAGGCTACAAGTCCATCTCCAAAGACCTGAATGTTCCTGTGTCTACCGTACGCAGTGTCATCAAGAAGCTTAAAACCCATGGCACTGTGGCTAAGCTCCCTAGATGTGGACAGAAAAGAAAAATTGACAAGAGATTTCAACGCCAGATTGTGCAGATGTTGGATAAAGAACCTCGACTAACATCCAAACAAGTTCAAGCTTCCCTGCAGTCCGAGGGTACAATAGTGTCAGCCCGTACTATCCGTCGGCATCTGAATAAAAAGGGACTGTATGGTAGGAGACCCAGGAAGACCCCACTTCTTACCCCGAGACATAATAATAATAATAATCTTTATTTTTATATAGCGCTAACAAATTCCGTAGTGCTTTACAGTTTTCACACATTATCATCACTGTCCCCAATGGGGCTCACAATCTAAATTCCCTATCAGTATGTCTTTGGAATGTGGGAGGAAACTGGAGTACCCGGAGGAAACCCACACAAACACGGGGAGAACTTACAAACTCCTTGCAGATGTTGTTCTTGGTCGGATTTGAACCCAGGACCACTGAGCCACCGTGCCGCCCTGAAAAAAGACATACCTCCATCACCAGACATAAAAAAAACAGGCTGGAGTTTGCCAAAACTTACCAGAAAAAGCCTAAAACGTTTTGGAAGAATGTTCTCTGGTCAGATGAGACAAAAGTAGAGCTTTTTGGGCAAAGGCATCAACATAGAGTTTACAGGAGAAAAAAAGAGGCATTCAAAGAAAAGAACACGGTCTCTACAGTCAAACATGGTGGATAGAGTTGAGCGAAAAGGGTCGAAAAATTTCAAAAGTCGCCGTCTTTTGGTAAAGTCGGGTTTCATGAAACGAAACCCGACCCTAGGGTGAGGTCGGCCATGAGCTCGGCGACTTTAGCGCCAAAGTCGCATTTCAAAAGTTTGCTTTCCGCCCTTTTTCAGCCAATCAGGATCCACGGACACTGTGGGCAAAGTGATGACATAGGCAGGGGTCACCACCATCTTTGAGAAGGGCATGCAAGTGATTGGCTTGCTTTGGGGGGCGTCACAGGGGGTATAAAAGGGCGTGCACGCCGACCGCCATGTTACTCATGCTGATCTCAGAATAGGGAGAGCTGCTGCTGCTGCTGATTCTGTAGGGAGAGCGTTAAGCAGGGAAGAAGACACCAAAAACTGCTTCTGCTGCTAGCGATTTTGCCTGTACAACACACCAGTCACTGTGTGTGCAGTGCAAATGGAGGCTATATTTTGCTGGATCAGCTGTGTTGGTTGTTAGGCTGCCTTATAAGGCTTCCTGTTAGCTGCATTGCTGTTTTCCCACTCCTCTGCAAACTGCTTTTTTAAAAGCAATCCAAATTTTTTTTTTTGTCCTGGTGAGGTACTGAGCGTGCATTTTTTCACACCATACAGCGGTGTATGCTCCTCACACAGTACCGTGTAACGGCTTTTATCACGGCCACAGTGAAGCTATCTGTGTGTGACTCTGTAAGGATAAGTCGAGGACATGTTCCGTTCTTACAGACCTCCACCTTCTAGTTTTGTCTGGTTTTCAAACAGTTAAGTATATTTGCAGTTTGATCACATTCAAAACTATAGAGAGACAGCGTGTGTCAGTCCGTATACTTAAAAAACACGGAGCTTGACAATTTTACGGACACCGGACAGCGGTGTACGTGCACGCTCCTCTCTCAGTACTGTGTAATGGCTGTTATCACGGCCACAGTGAAGCTATCTGTGTGTGACTCTGTAAGGATAAGTCGAGGACCTGTTCCGTTCTTACAGACCTCCACCTTCTAGTTTTGTCTGGTTTTCAAACAGTTAAGTATATTTGCTGTTTGATCACATTCAAAACTATAGAGAGACAGCGTGTGTCAGTCCGTATAACTTAAAAAACACGGAGCTTGACAATTTTACGGACACTGGACAGCGGTGTACGTGCACGCTCCTCTCTCAGTACCGTGTAATGGCTGTTATCACGGCCACAGTGAAGCTATCTGTGTGTGACTCTGTAAGGATAAGTCGAGGACTTGTTCCGTTCTTACACACCTACACTCTAGGGAGATTCCTATTCTGCCCAATTCTATATACACCTTTCAGTTTGTCATACACTAGCCAATTTCTGCCTGTGACATAGCGGTGTGATATTCACTGGGCCTCACACAATCCAACAGTGTACACAAGTGTGTTCAGAAATTCTACATCTCCCCTGTCCTATAGTGACATTTTTCACACCTGCGACATTGAGCCTGTGACATAGCGGTGTGATATTCACTGGGCCTCACACAATCCAACAGTGTCCACAAGTGTGTTCAGAAATTCTACATCTCCCCTGTCCTATAGTGACATTTTTCACACCTGCGACATTGAGCCTGTGACATAGCGGTGTGATATTCACTGGGCCTCACAGAATCCAACAGTGTCCACAAGTGTGTTCAGAAATTCTACATCTCCCCTGTCCTATAGTGACATTTTTCACACCTGCGACATTGAGACTGTGACATAGCGGTGTGATATTCACTGGGCCTCACACAATCCAACAGTGTCCACAAGTGTGTTCAGAAATTCTACATCTCCCCTGTCCTATAGTGACATTTTTCACACCTACGACATTGAGCCTGTGACATAGCGGTGTGATATTCACTGGGCCTCTCACAATCCAACAGTTTCCACAAGTGTGTTCAGAAATTCTACATCTCCCCTCTCCTATAGTGACATTTTTCACACCTGCGACATTGAGCCTGTGACATAGCGGTGTAATATTCACTGGGCCTCACACAATCCAACAGTGTCCACAAGTGTGTTCAGAAATTCTACATCTCCCCTGTCCTATAGTGACATTTTTCACACCTGCGACATTGAGCCTGTGACATAGCGGTGTGATATTCACTGGGCCTCACACAATCCAACAGTGTCCACAAGTGTGTTCAGAAATTCTACATCTCCACTGTCCTATAGTGACATTTTTCACACCTGCGACATTGAGCCTGTGACATAGCGGTGTGATATTCACTGGGCCTCACACAATCCAACAGTGTCCACAAGTGTGTTCAGAAATTCAACATCTCCCCTGTCCTATATACACCTTGTACCTTGTTTTACATTACTATATAGTTTGTGGGATTTTGTGTACATTTTTACCAAAAATGATGAAGGCTGGTGGAAGAGGCCGTGGAATTGGGCGGGGGTTGCCAGCTGGCAATGATGGTGTTGGTGGTGGATCTGATGGTAGTGGCAAAAGCAAAATAGGACCGAATGCCGGAGGTGTAGAGCCTGCGTCATCGTCTGGCTCCACAAGGCCTCGAAGGCTTAGTTTTCTAGGAGTTCGCAAACCGCTTTTAAAGCCAGAGCTTCAGGAAAAAGTTTTGGCTTACATTGCTGACTCAGCCTCCAGCTCTATCACCTCCTCTTCTGAAGTTGTAAAAAATAAAAGCACTGAGTCGTCATTGGAGGCTCATGTTCATGAACCACACCTTTCCTTGTGTCCTTCACCCCAACCAAGATTGAAGGATGACGCAGGCCATACAACTGATTACTCCATGGCTGTGGGATACTCGGTACTGGGCCGATGTCAGTGGGAAGTGTCACTGCAGCGGTGACCCGGACGGTGGCCCTGGGTGCCCATGTAAATGGCGTGGTATAATGGTAAAGAGTTTATATAGATAGTTTGACGCCACCTGTGGTGTTTGGCAACATAGATGTTAGGCCGATGCTGCATGCAGATCCTATGGGACTGATGGTGTTGTGCAGCAAAGATGGTGAAGCTCCCCACAGGTGGAGCTGGAGTCCCAGGGAAGTGTAGATGTAGTGATGGGGAAAGGCACAGGCGGTGTAGGTGCTGGTACCCAGATGTAGCGGTGCTGGAATAACTATAGGACACCAGAGCGTGCAGTTCCAAAGCTTTACTCACAGTCTGCAGGTTACACAGATGCCTGCCTCCGTGCTGTGTCCTCCGGGTCAGGACCTCAGCCAACCTCCGTGACCAAAATGGAAAGCTCCCTTCCAACACTCCGCCAACATGTACCTTCCTGAACGTCTCCTTTCTAGCGCTTGTGGGGAAGCACTCACAGGACCGTGGTTCACTGAAGCGCCTCCTGTCTAACAGACTTTACTTGTATGGCAGACAGCTGTAGCCTTTTCCTTCTGGCTCCCACACGTTGATGCTGAGAGCAGCTCCTCAGCAGTCAGGTTCAGAGGTCTCCCTGCTAGCCTGGAGTGGGAAATGTGTTGTGTTTTGGTTTCACTGCTAGAGAGATCCTTCGTTGCTCCCAAGCTTGACAACACACTCCCTAGGAGGAAGGTAATGCCACAGTGGCGACCGTACTCTTGGGGACGCCACAAGTGCACTGAGGTCCAGCCACTGCTGGATGATGCTGCTGGTACATTGACCCAGACCACTACATTCCCCTCGCACTCTACACTGGCAGAATCTGACCCAGAGGAAACTCAGGTTCCCCTTTCCACATACTATACCACCTTACACGGTGACAAAGAGGAAGGTGCAGATGAAAGTGCAGGTTCCTTGAGCAGGTGGGGGGGCATAGTCATGGGCGATGACACTGGCACAGGGCGCCGCATAGTACGCAAAAGTGTCTCTGCCAGTGGGAGGGCCTAAACAGCCAAGTGCAGTGAGATGGAAGATGGGGACGACAAGGAGTTCAGAGTAGTGCAGAGATTCCCTAGCAAGAAGACTTATGTAATTGTTTTCAATGTTGGGACAGCAATTTTTGGGGAGCACTATACTTTGGTGAATGATATATGGGACCCACCATACACTGGAGCATTCCAAAGGTGGACATCAGACACTGGAACAGCATTTACAGGGCCCATTATTCACTAGAGCAATAGAAATGGGGCCCATTATATATGGAGCATTATTTGGGCCCATAAGACAGTGGAGCTTCATCCATTGGGACCAACATATACTATAGCATTATGTGGAGCTCATCATATACGGTTTGAAACATTATATGGGATCAATGATTCCATATGGAGAAATATATGGGCCTCATTACTCTGTATAGCGCACTAAGCGCTGGCCATAATACTGTATGGAGTTATATACTGCCCGCTTTTGGAGGTATTGGAGAATGTAAAATGGATATCAGTCATGAGATGTAAGAAGAGAAGTATTTTTCATTGTACTATACTGCTATTTCTCTGCCGTATCGGAGCATCATGAGTTGTGGTATGTGTTAAAGGGGCGCTCTTCGGCCCTAGGCCCACGAAAACCTGGAGCCAGCCCTACCCCCCCACAACTGTAGCCAAATAACCCCCATTTTTCAGTGCGTAACTAGTATTATGAAGTAAATTAAGGTTGACAAGCTTAAGTAATAAGAATTGATGCTTTTGGCATTCAAATGGGCACTGTAGGTGTGTTTCCTGTCCTCCTCTCACTGCCGACTTTAATTCCCCATTGACTTACATTGGGTTTCGTGTTTCGGTCGGACCCCCGACTTTTCCCTATAGTCGGCCGATTTTGCGCGACCCGACTTTTGGAAAAGTCGGGTTTCATGAAATGAAACTCGACCCTAAAAAAACAAAAGTCGCTCAACTCTAATGGCGGAAGTTCCCTGATGTTTTGGGGTTGCTTTGCTGCCTCTGGCACTGGACTGCTTGACCGTGTGCATGGCATTATGAAGTCAGAAGACTACCAACAAATTTTGCAGCATAATGTAGGGCCCAGTGTGAGAAAGATGGGTCTCCCTCAGAGGTCATGGGTCTTCCAGCAGGACAATGACCAAAAACACACTTCAAAAAGCACTAGAAAATGGTTTGAGAGAAATACTGGAGACTTCTAAGGTGACCTGCAATGAGTCCAGACCTGAATCCCATAGAACACCTGTGGAGAGATCTTAAAATGGCAGTTTGGAGAAGGCACCCTTCAAATATCAGGGACCTGGAGCAGTTTGCCAAAGAAGAATGGTCTAAAATTCCAGCAGAGCATTGTAAGAAACTCATTGATGGTTACCGGAAGCGGTTGGTCGCAGTTATTTTGACTAAAGGTTGTGCAACCAAGTATTAGGCTGAGGGTGCCAATAATTTTGTCTGGCCCATTTTTGGAGTTTTGTGTCAAATGATCAATGTTTTGCTTTTAGCTTCATTCTCTTTTGTGTTTTTTCATTTAAGACAAATTAAATGAAGATAATAATACCAAAGAATTTGTGTTTGCAATCATTTTCAGGAAGAAACTGAGTATTATCTGACAAAATTGCAGGGGTGTCAATACTTTTGGCCACAACTGTATAAATAAATATGGTACCGCTGAAAACATCAACTTGTCCTGCAAAAAAGAAGCCACCACATACCTCCATCACCAGAAAAATAAAAAAGTTATAGCTCTCAGAATAAAGCGATGCAAAAATAAATATTTTTTTCTATAAAATAGTTTTTATTGTTTAAAAGCTCCAAAACATTAAAAAAAATATAAATGAGGTATTGCTGTCATCGTACTGACCTGAAGAATAAAACTGCTTTATCAATTTTACCACACGTGGAACGCCATAAACGCCTCCCCCCCAAAAAAAAAGAAAGAAATTCATGAATTGCTGGTTCTTGTTCATTCTGCCTCCCAAAAATCGGAATAAAAAACATCCGGGAAAATACAAGACCTCACATGACTCTGTGGGCCAAAATATGGAAAAATTATAGCTCTTAAAATGTGGTGATGCAAATACTATTTTTTGCAATAAAAAGTATCTTTTAGTGTGTGACAGCTGGCAAACATAAAAACTCGCTATAAAAACCTGCTATAAATAATAAAGCAAACCTCCTTTATCACCCTCTTAATTAGGGAAAAATAATAAAATTTTAAAAAATGTATTTATTTCTATTTTCCCATTAGGGTAAGGGTTGGGCCTAAAGATAGGGTTAGGGTTGGGGCTAAAGTTAGTTTAAGAGTTCTGGTTAAAGTTAGGGTTAGGGTTGGGGCTAAAGTTAGGATTAGGGTTGGGGTTAGAGTTAGGGTTAGGGTTGGGACTAAAGTTAGGGTTAGGGTTGGGGCTAAAGTTAGGGTTAGGGTTGAGGCTAAAATTAGGGTTAGGGTTGGGATTAGGGTTAGGGATTAGGGTTAGGGGTGTGATAGGGTTAGGTTAGGGTTATGGTTAGGGTTGGGACTTGAATTATGGGTGTGTTGGGGTTAGAATTGGAGTTTGAATTCAGTGGTTTCTACTGTTTAGGCACATCAGGGGCTCTCCAAACGCGACATGCATCTAATCTCAATACCAGACAATTCTGCATTGAAAAAGTCAAATGGTGCTCCTTTCCTTCTGAGCTCTGCCATGCACTCAAACAGTGGTTTATCCCCACATATGGAGAATCAGCGTACTCAGGACAAATTGCAAAACAACTTTTGGGGTCCAATATCTCCTGTTACCCTTGGAAAAATAAAAAATTGGGGGTGAAAAAAGATAATTTTTGTGAAGAAAATAAAAAAATATTCAGAATTGAGAGTCCTCAGTGGTTGATACCTTTTAATGGCTAACTGAAAAGATGGTAACACATTGCAAGCTTTCGAGACTACTCAGGTTTCTTCATCAGGCATAGACTAATACAAAATCTGAAGAGTCACATATTTATGCACAATACAACACAGAAAAAATGCAATAGATAAGACAAGTGAAGCAGAACTATCAATATGGGAGAGGGAGAAACATAAATATTGGGCCAATTCATAGATAAGGAGTCCGGATGTTTTGTAGTCCTCTGATTGGGGTCTCCTAATGTGTTGTGATGCCCCCACAAGGTCTTGAAAGCAAATTCCTTAATTGATGTAAAAAGACATAAATCCATGCAACACATTCATTCCAGCACTGAGAGTGTCAAAGGTCGTCATAAATTTATACTCCCAAACATGTCTCTCTCTCTCTGAGATGTGAAGTTACCTTTCAATACCAGTAATTTCATATCCATGTTGCTGTGATAAGGGATACAAAAATGTTTTGCCACAGGTAGATCCATTCTTTTTTCTCTTATTGTGTGACGATGAGCATTCATCCTTGTTCTAAGCTTTTGCCCTGTCTCCCCCACATACAGACCCCCAGTTGAACATTTAGTACAAATAATTAAGTACACCACATTAGATGTAGTGCAGCTGAAAGTACCTGGGATCTTGTAGTCCTGATGTGAGTTGGGGATCTTTATCTTGTCCATGGTCATTATAAATGGACAGGATTTACATTTTTTCTGGTTGCAAGGAAAGGTTCCTGCAGCTGTTGGAGAGGACAGTGAGCTGTAAAAATGAGAAATCGCTAGTCAACTTTTAACCCTTATAAGTTCCTAACAAAAAAAATTGGTTCCAAAATTGTGCTGATTTAAAGTAGACATGTGGGAAATGCCCCCCTGGTGACTGGCAACACCTTGGGCTAGATAAAGGATAAGTGTTAGATGGATAAAGAGTGGCAGCCGCCACTGGCCTCTGGATCTGGCACCTTCTTGCAATGGGAAGCATGGATCAATGTGGGCTTTCCTTCAAGCTTGACTGCTGTGGCAGTGGTCAACAGGACTTGGAATGGACCTTCATATCTGGGCTCAAGCGTACATCTGATGAACCTCTTGGTGAGGATCCAGTCACCGGGCAGGATCTGGTGGGCTCTTTCTAGGTTCTCAGGATCTGGGATGGATCAAAAAAACTCGAGAATGTATTTTAGTTAGTTGTTTGGTCAGTGCAATCTCAAACTTAGTCAAAGTGTGATATCGCATAGACAACAGCTGTGGGAAGTACAATCCTAGCCTGGGAGCACTTCCAAACATTATCTCATATGGGCTAAGCTTTTAATGGACCAGCTGGCGTATGACTCACACTAAATAATGCAAGGGGAAGACTTTCATGCCATAGCTTTTCTTTCTCTTGTGCTTCTTTGAGCATTTTACTTTTTAGTGTCCCATTTAACCTCTCAACCTTGCCACTGCTGTGTGGATGGTATGGAGTGTGTAGGGCTAACTCTGTCCCATGGGCTTCCCATACCTCTTTTGTGAGATTGGCTGTAAATGCAGGCCCTTTGTCACTTTCTATGGTCTCTGAGAGCCCATACCTGCACATTATCTCAGAGAGAAGCTTTCTTGCAGTGCTATTGGCTCACTGACTTTTCACCAGAAAAGCTTCTGGGCACCCTGAGAATATGCCTACCACCACTAAGGCATATTCAAACCCCCCCTGAGTATGGCACTTCTATGTGCTCTATCTGCATGCACTGGAAAGGGTATAGGGGTCAGGTCTGAGTGTGAACTTTCAGGGTGTCTTCTATTTTCCCTGGGTTGCAGCGAGCACAGACAAGACATTCTTTTGTGACATTTGCTGCTACTGTTGAGAAGCCTGGTGCATGGTAGTACTGTTTCACCAGATTGTGCATCTCCATTTTGGACTGGTGGGTTCTGCCATGGACCCATTTGGCCACCATAGGGTAGAGGACTCTGGGTAAGCAGGGTTTTCCCTTTGTTCAGCATTAGGTGCCTTTCATCCTGTGTGGCTCCATCTTGGTTCCATTTTTCATTTTCTTCTTTGGATGCTTGCTTCTGGAGTGTCAAGAGCATCAACTCCCAGGATTGTCTCTTTTCCTCTGTTTCTGGATTCATTAGAGAGTACAGATTAGATGTTTCTGTGTCAAGCGGTAGCATTGCTGCTTCTTTTGCTGTTGCATCATTTTTAATTGCCTGTGGCAAATTGCATCTCTGAGAGCGATTTTAGGTGCACACGGAGAAAAACCACTTGTGATTGACAACAGTCACTAGCAGCAAATACGTTAGTTGATTGGAAGGCACATCCTTTTATAGGTTATCAATTATCAATGTAAATCTGTGGTTAAACCCCCAAGTCCTCCTTCCTTTGGGAGGGCTTTAATAAATGTTTATTAGCTTTTATGAACCTGTTTTTCTCCTAATTATTACCTCATTCTTGATTAGCTCAGTGGACACGTCATATCAGAGTCCACTTGAGTGTTGTATAACCTGTTGACAGGTGTGACTTAGAACACGTACACACATTAATTAGTATCTGTGATTCTTAAATATATATTCAGCAAAACGTCCATTTTGTCTGCAAGCGTCCATTTTGGATATCTTTAATCTTCAATTCGGATACATATCCTTAACACTGGTATCGATTTGATTGTGTGTTTAGGATCGCTACTATTATAATTATGGTTTTACCTTGCACACCCTCCAACTGTAAATCTAAAAACAATGTAGAAGATGAAAAACAATGTAGAAGATGACATATGTAAAATGGAGGTTACATTGATTGGAATTCAGATACCGTACAAATTCTTGTATGGCAGATACATCACTATTCCAAATGAACAGTATGTCATAGATGTATCAGCCATACCAGAAGATGTACTATAAAAATGGATTGTCAATGGAATACCAACATTTTTCTTTCCAAATGGACATCACCAGATTAGCAAGGGGTTGTAAATGTGCCCCCCGACCCCATCTTAACTTGCATTGGAGATAATAACACTAGCCAAAGCAGAAATAATTGTGACTCATTAAAAAATGAGTCACTTGAACCTTTTTCATTTTCTTTTTCTGTTTTTTAACTCACCTTTTGTGTATGTATTTTTAATTAATTATGCATGAATCATGTGATAGCAAATGAATTTCACATTGGTTAGATATAGAGTTGAGCGACTTTTGGTTTTTTAGGGTCGCGTTTCGTTTCGTGAAACCCGACTTTTCCAAAAGTCGGGTCGAGCAAGATCGTCCGATTATAGGGAAAAGTCGGGATCGTCCCGAAACACGAAACACAATGTAAGTCAATGGGGAATAAAAGTCGGCAGTGAGAGGAGGACAGGAAACACACCTACAGTGTCCATTTGAATGCCAAAAGCATCAATTCTTCTTACTTAAGCTTGTCAACCTTAATTAACTTCATAATACAAGTTACGCACTGAAAAATGGGGGTTATTTGGCTACAGTTGTGGGGGGGAGGGCTGGCTCCAGGTTTTCATGTGCCCTGGGCGAAAGAGCGCCCCTTTAATACATAACACAACTCATCATGCTCCGATAGGGCAGAGAAATAGCGGTATAGTACAATGAAAAATACTTCACTTTTTACATCTCATGACGAGGCCCATCTATTTCTCCATACAGAATCATTGGTCCCATATAATGTTTGAAACAGTATATGATGAGCTCCACATAATGCTACAGTATATGTTGGTCCCCATGGATGAAGCTCCACTGTCTTATGGGCCCAAATAATGCTCCAAACATAATGGGCCCCATTTCTAATGCTCTAGTGTATAATGGGCCCTGTAAATGCTGCTCCAGTGTTTGATGTCCACCTTTGGAATGTTCCAGTGTATGGTGGGCCCCATCTATCATTCTCCAGAGTATAGTGCTCCCCAAAAATTGCTGTCCCAACATTGAAAACAATCAAATAAGTCTCCTCGCTAGGGAATCCCTGTGCTTGTCTGGACTCCTCGTCGTCCCCATCTTCCATCTCACTGCACAGTATTTCAACTTTGCAAGTGCTGTGATCCTGAGCAAGCAGGGGGGGCCCACTCGTTGGCAACGGCACTGGCACAGGGCCCCTGATAGTACGGTGGTGTGTCTGATGGCGGGTGGGCCGAACCTGCACTTTCATCTGCAGCTTCCTCTTTGTCACCGTGTAAGATGGAACTGTATATGGGAAGGGTAACCTGAGTTTCATCAGGGTCAGATTCAGGCCATGTAGCGTGCGAGGGGAATGTAGTGGTCTGGGTCAATGTACCAGCAGATTCATCGAGCAGTGGCTGGGCATCAGTGCACTTGTGTCGCCCCCAGGAGTATGGTCGCCACAGTGGCATTACCTTCCTCCTAGGGAGTGTGATGTCATGCTTGGGAGCAACGAACGATCTCTCTAGCAGGTTAACTGATTGGGCGGCGTTATTCCCACGAGTCATGACCCTCCAAACAGCGTTCATGAAGGCAAAGTGTTTGTTTTACATGGGCAGTATGGTTGCAAAGCTGAACCTTAAAGGAATGTCCAGAAGGGCACGACCAGGAGTGGAGCCTACGGTTAAATTCGACTCCACCTGGGAAACCTCAAACATGCCAGCTACAGAACAGATGCACACATTGCAAGCTTAATTCCGTTAACGAACGAGACTTCGTCATGCCCCGCGGTCCGAGTCCGGCTTACTAGAGGGACACGTGAGGCTCTGGCACATGAGATTGGCCAATAACTGGTGTGTCATGCCCTTACATGTCCGTGGCTGCATGTGCGCTACACTGAAAAGGCCAGCGTTTGTCGCTTACAGGTGCAGATAATCCGCTGAACAACGTTAGTGATGGGGATCACTGATTACAATTATAACCCGCGAACAATGATTTCCCAGTAAGTGCAGGTCAACCGCAGTTCCGGAATTAGGCCTAACCGTCATTCCTGAAAAAATGAAAAACTTACGTGTGCAAACCACAGGTGCTGTAGCTTGCTTAACAGCTCGCCAGCCGTTCTCACGCCCAGTATGGATTACACGTGATTGCACAAAGGTGAGAAAGGGTACCGTATCCCCAGATAACATGTATGGATAGCGTACACATTCAAAATATATGTCTATACATCAGGAGGCAGGCTCAAACGGTGTCAGGCCCAGTATGGATTGCACGTGATTGCACAAAGGTTAGAAAGGGTACCGTATCCCCGGATAACATGTATGGATAGCGTACACATTCAAAATACATGTCTATACATCAGGAGGCAGGCTCAGACGGTGTTAGGCCCAGTATGGATTGCACGTGATTGCACAAAGGTTATAAAGGGTACCGTATCCCCGGATAACATGTATGGATAGCGTACACATTCAAAATATATGTCTATACATCAGGAGGCAGGCTCAGACGGTGTTAGGCCCAGTATGGATTGCACATGATTGCACAAAGGTTAGAAAGGGTACCGTATCCCCGGATAACATGTATGGATAGCGTACACATTCAAAATATATGTCTATACATCAGGAGGCAGGCTCAGATGGTGTTAGGCCCAGTATGGATTGCACGTGATTGCACAAAGGTTAGAAAGGGTACCGTATCCCCGGATAACATGTATGGATAGCGTACACATTCAAAATATATGTCTATACATCAGGAGGCAGGCTCAGACGGTGTTAGGCCCAGTATGGATTGCACGTGATTGCACAAAGGTTAGAAAGGGTACCGTATCCCCGGATAACATGTATGGATAGCGTACACATTCAAAATATATGTCTATACATCAGGAGGCAAGCTCAGACGGTGTTAGACCCCGTATGGATTGCACATGATTGCACAAAGGTTAGAAAGGGTACCGTATCCCCAGATAACATGTATGAATAGCGTACACATTCAAAATATATGTCTATACATCAGGAGGCAGGCTCAGACGGTGTTAGGCCCCGTATGGATTGCACGTGTTGCACAAAGGTTAGAAAGGGTACCGTATCCCCGGATAACATGTATGGATAGCGTACACATTCAAAATATATGTCTATACATCAGGAGGCAGGCTCAGACGGTGTTAGGCCCAGTATGGATTGCACGTGATTGCACAAAGGTTAGAAAGGGTACCGTATCCCCGGATAACATGTATGGATAGCGTACACATTCAAAATATATGTCTATACATCAGGAGGCAGGCTCAAACGGTGTCAGGCACAGTATGGATTTAACGGCCCAGACTACACAGCGGAGGAGCAGGGAGAGGTAAAGATTGCAAATGCTGGGGCCATGCCCAAGCAAGGGGGGCCCACTCGTGGGCGTCGGTACTGGCACTGGGCCCCTCATAGTACGGCGGTGTGTCTGACGGCGGGTGTGCACCACCACCATCAGAGACACTTGATTGCACTATGAGGGACCCTGTGCCAGTGCCCGCGCCCAAGAGTGGCCTACCCACCTGTCCAGGGCAACGGCACTCGCACGGTGTCGTGCGCTAGGTGGTGACCCCGGCCATGGGGGGTGGAGGCAGCACAGTTAGGGAGTTTTAGGAAGTGGCATATGTTGATGTTGGACATTCAGCTGATGCAAAAGGTGAAATAG
Organism: Dendrobates tinctorius; assembly: GCF_039654945.1. Classification (NCBI taxonomy): domain Eukaryota; kingdom Metazoa; phylum Chordata; class Amphibia; order Anura; family Dendrobatidae; genus Dendrobates; species Dendrobates tinctorius. The sequence goes on along the minus strand of NW_027361696.1, from coordinate 96,533,470 downwards.
GTCAAGTCCCAGGAAGAGGTGGACCAAAGAAAGCCATTTTTCTGTCACCCTATGTGTCATCAGGGGAAGGTGGGACAAAATCCTTGGAAACCCATGCGTGGTTCATTTTAATGAAGGTTAGATCATCCACATTTTGGGTTGACAGACGGGTCCTTTTTTCTGTCAGGATTGATCCAGCTGCACTGAAGACTCTTTCCGATAGCACACTTGCAGCTGGGCAAGCGAGCTCCTGTAAGGCATATTGGGCCAATTCAGGCCAGGTGTCCAGTTTAGCGGGAGGAAAAGTAGTTTGTAACCATAGTTGACAACTGCTGTCTCCTGTCACTTTCCATCGATGCAGTATTACCAGTTGTGTGAGCGGTACTTGAAAAATCAGTCCACAACATTGTCATGAAACCCCTGTCTCCAACGCCACTTCTGCTGTGTGCACCACGAACACCTCTGGCAAGCTGCCCCCGGCCCGTACGGCTCGTGTGAGAACCATCACCGCTGCTGTGTGCTGGGAATGCCTCAAGCAACCGATTTACCAGAGTTGCTTGTTTATTAGCCAATATTAGGTCAAGGTTCTCCTGTGGCATGATGTTTTGTAATTTGCCTTTATAGCGTGGATCCAGGATGCTGGCCAACCAGTAGTCGTTATCGTTCATCATTTTGGCAATGCGGGGGTCCCTTTTTAGGATCAGCAAGGCATAATCTGACATGTGGGCCAATGTTCCCGGTGTCAATGATGCACTGCGAGTGCTGGGTGGAGGAGCACTTTCTGGCAAATCCACATCCCTCCAGTCACGCACAAACCCTGTACCAGACCTTGCCACGCCAACATTTTCACTTGCCCCACGAGATGCATCCTCCTCCCCTAAGTAATCATCCCCATCATCCTCCTCCTCCTCTTCTTCCTCCACCTTGTCCAGGAGAGGTCCCTGAGCAGACAATGGCTGAATGTCATCAAGGATTCCCTCCTCCTCTTCCTCCTCATCAACATTGGCTGCAGAAGCCTGCTCCTTAAGGTGCGTCAAAGTTTGCATGAGCAGACGCATAAGTGGGATGCTCATGCTTAGGATGGCGTCGTCTGCGCTTACCAGCCGTGTGCATTCCTCAAAACACTGAAGGACTTTACAGAGGTCTATCAGCTTCGACCACTGCACACCTGTCAACTCCATGTCTGCTCTCAAAGTGCCTGGCAGTGTATCCTCCCACAAATGCAATATGGCCTGCCTCTGCTCGCACAGCCGCTCCACCATGTGCAGGGTGGAGTTCCACCTTGTTGCAATGTCGATAATGAGGCGGTGGTTGGGAAGGTGGAGCAATCGCTGCAGCTTCTGCATACGAACGGAGTGTACAGGCGACCGGCGGATGTGCGCGCACAGTCTTCGCACCTTCTGGAGCAGGGCTGTTAACTCCGGATAATTTTTGAGGAAGCACTGCACCACCAGGTTCAAGGTGTGAGCCAAGCAAGGTATGTGGCTGAGTTTTGAAAGGGCTATGGCTGCCACAAAATTACGGCCGTTACCACTAACTACCTTGCCTGCCTCAAGATGTACACTGCCCAGCCATGACTCAGTTTGTCGCTTCAAGTACTCGACCAGCACCTCGGCAGTGTGTCTGCCGCCCAAACACATCATCTGCAACACAGCCTGCTGACGCTTTCCACTAGCTGCTCGATAGGGGGACACCTCGTGTGCAACAGTGGCAGCTGCAGATGGAGTGCTCGTACGACTGCGCTCTGTGGACGAGCTTTCGCTTCTGGAGGAGGAGGAGGGTCGAACGCCTACAGCCAACTGTTTCCTAGACCGTGGGCTAAGCAGCACTGTCCCACCACCACTGTCCCCTGTGGACCCTGCATCCACCACATTAACCCAGTGTGCAGTGATGGACACTAGAGTTGAGCGACTTTTGCTTTTTTAGGGTCGCGTTTCGCTTCGTGAAACCCGACTTTTCCAAAAGTCGGGTCGAGCAAGATCGTCCGATTATAGGGAAAAGTCTGGGTCATCCCGAAACACGAAACCCAATGTAAGTCAATGGGGAATAAAAGTCGGCAGTGAGAGGAGGACAGGAAACACACCTACAGTGCACATTTGAATGCCAAAAGCATCAATTCTTCTTACTTAAGCTTGTCAACCTTAATTAACTTCATAATACAAGTTACGCACTGAAAAATGGGGGTTATTTGGCTAAATTTGTGGGGGGGGAGGGCTGGCTGCAGGTTTTCATGTGCCCTGGGCGAAAGAGCGCCCCTTTAACACATACCACAACTCATCATGCTCCGATACGGCAGAGAAATAGCGGTATAGTACAATGAAAAATACCTCACTTTTTACATCTCATGACGAGGCCCATCTATTTCTCCATACAGAATCATTGGTCCCATATAATGTTTGAAACAGTATATGATGAGCTCCACATAATGCTACAGTATATGTTGGTCCCCATGGATGAAGCTCCACTGTCTTATGGGCCCAAATAATGCTCCAAACATAATGGGCCCCATTTCTAATGCTCTAGTGTATAATGGGCCCTGTAAATGCTGCTCCAGTGTCTGATGTCCACCTTTGGAATGTTCCAGTGTATGGTGGGCCCCATCTATCATTCTCCAGAGTATAGTGCTCCCCAAAAATTGCTGTCCCAACATAGAAAACAATCAAATAAGTCTCCTCGCTAGGGAATCCCTGTACTTGTCAGGACAGGTGCTGTAGCTTGCTTAACAGCTCGCCAGCCGTTCTCACGCCCAGTATGGATTGCACGTGATTGCACAAAGGTTAGAAGGGGTACCGTATCCCTGGATAACATGTATGGATAGCGTACACATTCAAAATATATGTCTATACAGCATGAGGCAGGCTCAGACGGTGTTAGGCCCAGTATGGATTGCACGTCATTGCACAAAGGTTAGAAGGGGTACCGTATCCCCGGATAACATGTATGGATAGCGTACACATTCAAAATATATGTCTATACAGCATGAGGCAGGCTCAGACGGTGTTAGGCCCAGTATGGATTGCACGTCATTGCACAAAGGTTAGAAGGGGTACCGTATCCCCGGATAACATGTATGGATAGCGTACACATTCAAAATATATGTCTATACAGCATGAGGCAGGCTCAGACGGTGTTAGGCCCAGTATGGATTGCACGTCATTGCACAAAGGTTAGAAGGGGTACCGTATCCCCGGATAACATGTATGGATAGCGTACACATTCAAAATATATGTCTATACAGCATGAGGCAGGCTCAGACGGTGTTAGGCCCAGTATGGATTGCACGTCATTGCACAAAGGTTAGAAGGGGTACCGTATCCCCGGATAACATGTATGGATAGCGTACACATTCAAAATATATGTCTATACAGCATGAGGCAGGCTCAGACGGTGTTAGGCCCAGTATGGATTGCACGTCATTGCACAAAGGTTAGAAGGGGTACCGTATCCCCGGATAACATGTATGGATAGCGTACACATTCAAAATATATGTCTATACATCAGGAGGCAGGCTCAGACGGTGTCAGGCACAGTATGGATTTGACGGCCCAGATTACACAGCGGAGGAGCAGGGAGAGGTAAAGATTGCAAATGCTGGGGCCATGCCCAAGCAAGGGGGGCCCACTCGTGGGCGTCGGTACTGGCACTGGGCCCCTCATAGTACAGCGGTGTGTCTGACGGCGGGTGTGCACCACCACCGTCAGAGACACTTGATTGCACTATGAGGGACCCTGTGCCAGTGCCCGCGCCCAAGAGTCGGCCTACCCACCTGTCCAGGGCAACGGCACTCGCACGGTGTCGTGCGCTAGGTGGTGACCCCGGCCATGGGGGGGGAGGCAGCACAGTTATGGAGTTTTAGAAAGTGGCATATGTTGATGTTGGACATTCAACTGATGCAAAAGGCGAAATAGGTGAAGTACCAGGAAGAGGTGGACCAAAGCAAGCCATTTTTCTGTCACCCTATGTGTCATCAGGGGAAGGTGGGACAAAATCCTTGGAAACCCATGCGTGGTTCATTTTAATGAAGGTTAGATTATCCACATTTTGGGTTGATAGACGGGTCCTTTTTTCTGTCAGGATTGATCCAGCTGCACTGAAGACTCTTTCCGATAGCACACTTGCAGCTGGGCAAGCGAGCTCCTGTAAGGCATATTGGGCCAATTCAGGCCAGGTGTCCAGTTTAGCGGCCCAATAGTCAAAGGGGAATGACCTGTGTGGGAGAACATCGATATGGGAGGAAAAGTAGTTTGTAACCATAGTTGACAACTGCTGTCTCCTGTCACTTTCCATCGATGCAGTATTACCAGTTGTGTGAGCGGTATTTGAAAAATCAGTCCACAACATTGTCATGAAACCCCTGTCTCCAACGCCACTTCTGCTGTGTGCACCACGAACACCTCTGCCAAGCTGCCCCCGGCCCGTACGGCTCGTGTGAGAACCATCACCGCTGCTGTGTGCTGGGAATGCCTCAAGCAACCGATTTACCAGAGTTGCTTGTTTATTAGCCAATATTAGGTCAAGGTTCTCCTGTGGCATGATGTTTTGTAATTTGCCTTTATAGCGTGGATCCAGGATGCTGGCCAACCAGTAGTCGTCATCGTTCATCATTTTGGCAATGCAGGGGTCCCTTTTTAGGATCCGCAAGGCATAATCTGACATGTGGGCCAATGTTCCCGGTGTCAATGATGCACTGCGAGTGCTGGGTGGAGGAGCACTTTCTGGCAAATCCACATCCCTCCAGTCACGCACAAACCCTGTACCAGACCTTGCCACGCCAACATTTTCACTTGCCCCACGAGATGCATCCTCCTCCCCTAAGTAATCATCCCCATCATCCTCCTCCTCCTCCTCCTCTTCTTCCTCCGCCTCGTCCAGGAGAGGTCCCTGAGCAGACAATGGCTGAATGTCATCAAGGATTCCCTCCTCCTCTTCCTCCTCATCAACATTGGCTGCAGACGCCTGCTCCTTAAGGTGCGTCAAAGTTTGCATGAGCAGACGCATAAGTGGGATGCTCATGCTTAGGATGGCGTCGTCTGCGCTTACCAGCCGTGTGCATTCCTCAAAACACTGAAGGACTTTACAAAGGTCTTTCAGCTTCGACCACTGCACGCCTGTCAACTCCATGTCTGCTCTCAAAGTGCCTGGCCGTGTATCCTCCCACAAATGCATTATGGCCTGCCTCTGCTCGCACAGCCGCTCCACCATGTGCAGGGTGGAGTTCCACCTTGTTGCAATGTCGATAATGAGGCGGTGGTTGGGAAGGTGGAGCAATCGCTGCAGCTTCTGCATACGAACGGAGTGTACAGGCGACCGGCGGATGTGCAAGCACAGTCTTCGCACCTTCTGGAGCAGGGCTGTTAACTCCGGATAATTTTTGAGGAAGCACTGCACCACCAGGTTCAAGGTGTGAGCCAAGCAAGGTATGTGGCTGAGTTTTGAAAGGGCTATGGCTGCCACAAAATTACGGCCGTTATCACTAACTACCTTGCCTGCCTCAAGATGTACACTGCCCAACCATGACTCAGTTTGTCGCTTCAAGTACTCGGCCAGCACCTCGGCGGTGTGTCTGTCGCCCAAACACATCATCTGCAACACAGCCTGCTGACGCTTTCCACTAGCTGCTCGATAGGGGGACACATCGTGTGCAACAGTGGCAGCTGCAGATGGAGTGCTCGTAAGACTGCGCTCTGTGGACGAGCTGTCGCTTCTGGAGGAGGAGGAGGAGGAGGAGGGTCGAACGCCTACAGCCAACTGTTTCCTAGACCATGGGCTAGGCAGCACTGTCCCACCACCGCTGTCCCCTGTGGACCCTGCATCCACCACATTAACCCAGTGCGCAGTGATGGACACGTAACGGCCCTGGCCATGCCGACTGGACCATGCATCAGTTGTGAGGTGCACCTTTCCACTCACTGACTGCTTGAGTGCATGGACAATGCGGTCTTTCACATGATGGTGGAGGGCTGGGATGGCTTTGCGAGAGAAGAAGTGGCGACTGGGTAGGTCATAGCGTGGTACTGCATAGGCCATGAGTTCGCGGAAAGCTGTGCTTTCCACCAACCGAAAGGGCATCATCTCAAACGAGATTAGTTTGGCAATGTGGGCGTTCAAACCCAGTGTACGTGGATGAGAGACTAAGTACTTTCTTGACCTACTCATAGTGTCTGGGAGGGTGAGCTGGACTTGAGAGCTGCATATGGTGGAAGTAGCGGTGGACAGGGCGGACTGAGAGAGGGTTGATGATGGTGATGGAGTTGGTGTTCTTTCTGATGGCCTAGAATCAGTCTTTCGTTGATATAACAGTGGGATTCCCTGACTGCTGTGGCCTTGCAATGACACCTCAACATTTGCTGCTGTGCTAACCGGTGTGCTTACAGTGGGGGAAACAATGTAGCGTTGCTGACTACCTTCGTTGTGATCAGTTGCACATGTGGCACTTGAGGTTTGGTGTTGTGTCCACGCTTGCAAGTGCATGCTGGTTAAATGTCTAAGCATGCAACTGGTATTCAAATTTTTCAGATTTTTCCCTCGGCTAAAGGTCTTTGCGCACTTCTTACAGATAACCTTGGCCTGATCATGAGGATCTTGTTCAAAAAACTGCCACACTGCACTCTTCCTACTTTGGCAGACATTTTGCGGCCTAGCACGCTGTGATCTTTTGACCCTCTGGACAAGCTGTCCAGCAACTCTTTTGATGTTTGGAACCTGTCTTTGGAGTGCTCCGGGCCTGCCAGATAACAGCTGTTGCGATGTCGATGTCTGCTGTGGATGCTCCTCATCTGAGCTATTGGAAGCAGCACCCTCTTCCCCAATGGATGCCAATCTGGGTCAACAACTGGGTCATCCATCACCTCCTCTTCTATGTCATGTGCACCTTTCTCTGTGTCACCGTGTATGGTGGTATAGTGTGCGGGAAGGGGCACCTGAGTCTCATCAGGGTCAAAATCTGGCTCTGTACACTGCGAGGACAATGTAGTGCTCTGAGTGAATGTACCAGCAGAATCATCCATCAGCGGCTGTGCATCAGTGCACTCCATGTCAGATTCATCTTGGCCTGGGTAATTCACCATTTGACTTGATAATCCAGGCATGGTATGTGAAAACAGCTCCATGGAGTAATCAGTAGTATGGCCTGCGTCATCCTTCAATCTTGGTTGGGGTGAAGGACACAAGGAAAGGTGTGGTTCATGAACATGAGCCTCCAATGACGACTCAGTGCTTTTACTTTTTACAACTGAAGAAGAGGAGGCGATAGAGCTGGAGGCTGAGTCAGCAATGTAAGACAAAAATTTTTTCCTGATGCTCTGCCTTTAAAAGCGGTTTGCCAACTCCTAGAAAGCTAAGCGTTCGAGGCCTTATGTAGACAGACGATGACGCAGGGTCAGCACCTCCTGCATTTGGTCCTATTTTGCTCTTGCCACTACCATCAGATCCACCACCAACACCATCATTACCAGCTGCCAACCCCCGCCCAATTCCACGGCCTCTTCCACCAGCCTTCCTCATTTTTGGTAGAAATGTAGACAAAATCCAACAAACTATATAGTAATGTAAAACAAGGTACAAGGTGTCTATAGGACAGGGGAGTTTTAGAATTTCTGCACACACTTGTGGACAGTGGAGACTTGTGGATTGTGTGCGGCCCACTGATATCTGAGCGCTATGTGACACGCTCGATGGCACAGCTGCCTGTGACCAAAGTGACGAGAGGATAATGGAGATTTTGAATCTCTGCGTACACTTGTGGACAGTGGACACTTGTGGATTGTGTGCGGCCCACTGATATCTGAGCGCTATGTGACACGCTCGATGGCACAGCTGCCTGTGACCAAAGTGACGAGAGGATAATGGAGATTTTGAATCTCTGCGTACACTTGTGGACAGTGGACACTTGTGGATTGTGTGCGGCCCACTGATATCTGAGCGCTAAGTGACACGCTCGATGGCACAGCTGCCTGTGACCAAAGTGACGAGAGGATAATGGAGATTTTGAATCTCTGCGTACACTTGTGGACAGTGGACACTTGTGGATTGTGTGCGGCCCACTGATATCTGAGCGCTATGTGACACGCTCGATGGCACAGCTGCCTGTGACCAAAGTGACGAGAGGATAATGGAGATTTTGAATCTCTGCGTACACTTTTGGACACTGGACACTTGTGGATTGTGTGCGGCCCACTGATATCTGAGCGCTATGTGACACGCTCGATGGCACAGCTGCCTGTGACCAAAGTGACGAGAGGATAATGGAGATTTTGAATCTCTGCGTACACTTGTGGACAGTGGACACTTTTGGATTGTGTGCGGCACACTGATATCTGAGCGCTATGTGACACGCTCGATGGCACAGCTGCCTGTGACCAAAGTGACGAGAGGATAATGGAGATTTTGAATCTCTGCGTACACTTGTAGACAGTGGACACTTGTGGATTGTGTGCGGCCCACTGATATCTGAGCGCTATGTGACACGCTCGATGGCACAGCTGCCTGTGACCAAAGTGACGAGAGGATAATGGAGATTTTGAATCTCTGCGTACACTTTTGGACACTGGACACTTGTGGATTGTGTGCGGCCCACTGATATCTGAGCGCTATGTGACACGCTCGATGGCACAGCTGCCTGTGACCAAAGTGACGAGAGGATAATGGAGATTTTGAATCTCTGCGTACACTTGTGGACAGTGGACACTTGTGGATTGTGTGCGGCCCACTGATATCTGAGCGCTATGTGACACGCTCGATGGCACAGCTGCCTGTGACCAAAGTGACGAGAGGATAATGGAGATTTTGAATCTCTGTGTACACTTTTGGACACTGGACACTTGTGGATTGTGTGCGGCCCACTGATATCTGAGCGCTATGTGACACGCTCGATGGCACAGCTGCCTGTGACCAAAGTGACGAGAGGATAATGGAGATTTTGAATCTCTGCGTACACTTGTGGACAGTGGACACTTGTGGATTGTGTGCGGCCCACTGATATCTGAGCGCTATGTGACACGCTCGATGGCACAGCTGCCTGTGACCAAAGTGACGAGAGGATAATGGAGATTTTGAATCTCTGCGTACACTTTTGGACACTGGACACTTGTGGATTGTGTGTGGCCCACTGATATCTGAGCGCTATGTGACACGCTCGATGGCACAGCTGCCTGTGACCAAAGTGACGAGAGGATAATGGAGATTTTGAATCTCTGCGTACACTTGTGGACAGTGGACACTTGTGGATTGTGTGCGGCCCACTGATATCTGAGCGCTATGTGACACGCTCGATGGCACAGCTGCCTGTGACCAAAGTGACAAGAGGATAATGGAGATTTTGAATCTCTGCGTACACTTGTGGACAGTGGACACTTGTGGATTGTGTGCGGCCCACTGATATCTGAGCGCTATGTGACACGCTCGATGGCACAGCTGCCTGTGACCAAAGTGACAAAAGGATAATGGAGATTTTGAATCTCTGCGTACACTTTTGGACACTGGACACTTGTGGATTGTGTGCGGCCCACTGATATCTGAGCGCTATGTGACACGCTCGATGGCACAGCTGCCTGTGACCAAAGTGACGAGAGGATAATGGAGATTTTGAATCTCTGCGTACACTTTTGGACACTGGACACTTGTGGATTGTGTGCGGCCCACTGATATCTGAGCACTATGTGACACGCTCGATGGCACAGCTGCCTGTGACCAAAGTGACGAAAGGATAATGGAGATTTTGAATCTCTGCGTACACTTTTGGACACTGGACACTTGTGGATTGTGTGCGGCCCACTGATATCTGAGCGCTATGTGACACGCTCGATGGCACAGCTGCCTGTGACCAAAGTGACGAGAGGATAATGGAGATTTTGAATCTCTGCGTACACTTGTGGACAGTGGACACTTGTGGATTGTGTGCGGCCCACTGATAACTGAGCGCTATGTGACACGCTCGATGGCACAGCTGCCTGTGACCAAAGTGACGAGAGGATAATGGAGATTTTGAATCTCTGCGTACACTTGTGGACAGTGGACACTTGTGGATTGTGTGCGGCCCACTGATATCTGAGCGCTATGTGACACGCTCGATGGCACAGCTGCCTGTGACCAAAGTGACGAGAGGATAATGGAGATTTTGAATCTCTGCGTACACTTGTGGACAGTGGACACTTGTGGATTGTGTGCGGCTCACTGATATCTGAGCGCTATGTGACACGCTCGATGGCACAGCTGCCTGTGACCAAAGTGACGAGAGGATAATGGAGATTTTGAATCTCTGCGTACACTTTTGGACACTGGACACTTGTGGATTGTGTGCGGCCCACTGATATCTGAGCGCTATGTGACACGCTCGATGGCACAGCTGCCTGTGACCAAAGTGACGAGAGGATAATGGAGATTTTGAATCTCTGAGTACACTTGTGGACAGTGGACACTTGTGGATTGTGTGCGGCCCACTGATATCTGAGCGCTATGTGACACGCTCGATGGCACAGCTGCCTGTGACCAAAGTGACGAGAGGATAATGGAGATTTTGAATCTCTGCGTACACTTTTGGACACTGGACACTTGTGGATTGTGTGCGGCCCACTGATATCTGAGCGCTATGTGACACGCTCGATGGCACAGCTGCCTGTGACCAAAGTGACGAGAGGATAATGGAGATTTTGAATCTCTGCGTACACTTTTGGACACTGGACTCTTGTGGATTGTGTGCGGCCCACTGATATCTGAGCGCTATGTGACACGCTCGATGGCACAGCTGCCTGTGACCAAAGTGACGAGAGGATAATGGAGATTTTGAATCTCTGCGTACACTTTTGGACACTGGACACTTGTGGATTGTGTGCGGCCCACTGATATCTGAGCGCTATGTGACACGCTCGATGGCACAGCTGCCTGTGACCAAAGTGACGAGAGGATAAGGGAGATTGGATTGCTTTTAAAATAGCAGTTTGCGGAGCAGTGGGTAAACAGCAATGCCAGCATGTCAGGAAGCCTTAGAAGGCAGCCCAACAACCAACACCACTGATACACCACAATATAGCCTCCCCTTGCACTGCACACACAGTGACTTGTGTGTTGTGCAGGCCAAATCGCTAGCAGCAGAAGCAGTTTTTTTGTCTTCTTCCCTGCCTAACGCTCTCCCTACAGAATCAGCAGCAACCTCTCCCTATACTAAGATCGGCAGAAGTAAGATGGAGGTCGGCGTGCACGCCCTTTTATACCCCCTGTGACGACCACCAAAGCAAGCCAATCACTTGCATGCCCTTCTGAAAGATGGTGGTGACCCGTGCCTATGTCATCACGTTGCCCACAGTGTCCGTGGATCCTGATTGGCTGAAAAAGAGTGCAAAACAAACTTTTGAAACGCGACTTTGGCGCGTAAGTCGCCGACCTCGTGGCCGACCTCATCCTAGGGTCGGGTTTCGTTTCATGAAACCCGACTTTGCCAAAAGTCGGCGACTTTTGAATTTTTTCGACCCGTTTCGCTCAACTCTAATGGACACGTAACGGCCCTGGCCATGCCGACTGGACCATGCATCAGTTGTGAGGTGCACCTTTCCGCTCACTGACTGCTTGAGTGCATGGACAATGCGGTCTTTCACATGATGGTGGAGGGCTCGGATGGCTTTGCGAGAGAATAAGTGGCGACTGGGTAGGTCATAGCGTGGTACTGCATAGGCCTGAGTTCACGGAAAGCTGCGCTTTCCACCAACCGAAAGGGCATCATCTCAAACGAGATTAGTTTGGCAATGTGGGCGTTCAAACCCAGTGTACACGGATGAGAGACTGAGTACTTTCTTGACCTACTCATAGTGTCTGGGAGGGTGAGCTGGACTTGAGAGCTGCATATGGTGGAAGTAGCGGTGGACAGGGCGGACTGAGAGAGGGTTGATGATGGTGATGGAGTTGGTGTTCTTTCTGATGGCCTAGAATCAGTCTTTCGTTGATATAACAGTGGGATTCCCTGACTGCTGTGGCCTTGCAACGACACCTCAACATTTGCTGCTGTGCTAACCGGTGGGCTTACAGTGGGGGAAACAATGTAGCATTGCTGACTACCTTCGTTGTGATCAGTTGCACATGTGGCACTTGAGGTTTGGTGTTGTGTCCACGCTTGCAAGTGCATGCTGGTTAAATGTCTAAGCATGCAACTGGTATTCAAATTTTTCAGATTTTTCCCTCGGCTAAAGGTCTTTGCGCACTTCTTACAGATAACCTTGGCCTGATCATGAGGATTTTGTTCAAAAAAGTGCCACACTGCACTCTTCCTACTTTGGCAGACATTTTGCGGCCTAGCACGCTGTGATGTTTTGACCCTCTGGACAAACTGTCCAGCAACTCTTTTGATTTTTGGAACCTGTCTTTGGAGTGCTCCGGGCCTGCCAGATAACAGCTGTTGCGATGTCGATGTCTGCTGTGGATGCTCCTCATCTGAGCTATTGTAAGCAGCACCCTCTTCCCCCAATGGATGCCAATCTGGGTCAACAACTGGGTCATCCATCACCTCCTCTTCAATGTCATGTGCACCTTCCTCTGTGTCACCGTGTATGGTGGTATAGTGTGCGGGAAGGGGCACCTGAGTCTCATCAGGGTCAGAATCTGGCTCTGTACACTGCGAGGACAATGTAGTGCTCAGGGGAAGAGTCTTGAGGAGATCATTTGCATATTCCCAGTGCCTTCTGGGATAAGTGAAGAGTCTCCGCGAGCTCAACGATCACTGGGTTTTGGCCGTTGCAGCTGAAAAGAGGAAATTGGAAAACCAGGGGAAGAGTCTTGAGGAGATCATTTGCATATTCCCAGTGCCTTCTGGGATAAGTGAAGAGTCTCCGCGAGCTCAACGATCACTGGGTTTTGGCCGTTGCAGCTGAAAAGAGGAAATTGGAAAAACCGCGCGCCGATAGGCTCATCTTTCATCGTTTTTAAGAAATCTCAAGATGGAAGAGGCCAGGAGCCATTTGGTGAGCTGCATTTCTTGCTACATGTTCACAGATTTACCAGTGGAAAAGCCAAACTTCACATGCCACAAATGCAAGCTTGTGTCCCTGTTGGAGGAAAAGTTGCAAAATCTCGAAGAGAGGTTAGCTAAGTTGAAGATCATTAAGGAAGGTGAAGAGTTCTTGGACAGAGCAGAATTATCTCTTCATGTTACAGAAAGAGAAGAAATTCGAAGTGCACCTGAAGAAACAGAGGAATGGAGACATGTGACCCAGAGAAGCAGGAGGATCAGGAGGCAGTCAGCACCCATACTGCTCAGAAACCAGTACCAGGCTCTCACGCAGGAAAACGATGAAGAAATACATCAGGATAAGACTCTGCCAACAAACAGTAACCTTGTACGCCCTCAGAGTCCTCCTGGATGGAGAAAGAAAAATGTTGTGAAGAAGAAACGGAGAGTGGTGGTCATGGGGGATTCCCTGCTGAGAGGAACAGAGGCCGCTATCTGCAGACCGGATATAACTACAAGAGAAATGTGCTGTCTTCCAGGTGCAAAAATTAAAGATGTGTCTGACAGGATATCAGGACTCTTCAGACCTACAGATGACTACCCATTCCTGCTACTACATGTGGGGACAAATGACACCGCAAGAAACGACCTGGAAATCATCTGCAGAGACTTTGAAGACTTAGGCAAGAAAGTGAAAGAACTGGGAGCGCAGGTGGTCTTCTCTTCCATCCTCCCAGTGGATCGCCATGGAACAAGGAGGTGGAATAAGATTCTGCAGGTGAACAACTGGCTACGACGATAGTGCCGTCAGCAACGATTTGGATTTCTGGATCACGGAGTGAACTACTTATACGATGGACTACTTGCTAGAGATGGGGTGCACCTTACGAAGACTGGAAAGCATGTATTTGGAAGTCGCCTTGCTACACTTGTAAGGAGAGCTTTAAACTAGAACAACATGGGAAGGGAAGCAAAAGACCAGAAAAAGCCATACACCTGACAAATGCTATTGAGAACTCTGCTATTAGAAGTGGAAAGGAAGAACAAAGACGAAAGAATCTAATTAATAAAAATATTGGAGAAAGAGAAACCAATCACAAACTAAAATGTTTCTATACCAATGCACAAAGCATGGGCAACAAACAAGGAGAATTGGAACTACTAACACAGGAACAGAAATATGATGTAATTGGAATCACTGAAACTTGGTGGAACAATACACATGATTGGAATACAAGACTAGAAGGATACAACTTATTTGCAAGAAACAGACTTGATAAACGAGGAGGGGGTGTCGCATTGTATGTTCGAAACGCGTATATCTGCACAGAGATTGAAGCTTCAGAGACTGGGAGTTCTGTGGAAACTGTTTGGGTAAGAATACAAGGACAGAACAATGGAAAGGACACCATTGTAGGCATTTACTACAGGCCGCCTGTGCAAGCCGAAGATATAGATGAACTCTTTATGCATCAGATGGCCAAGTTCTCCAAAAAATATGACATAGTTGTCATGGGAGATTTCAACTATCCAGACATTTGTTGGGAATCTCTCTCAGGCAAAACTAACAGGTCAAGGAAATTCTTATCCTCTCTTGCTGACAACTTTATCTTCCAAAAGATAAGGGAGAAAACAAGGGGAACTGCTACCTTGGATCTAATCCTTATAAACAGGGAGGAAATGGTTGAGGAGGTAAAAGTGGCTGGGACCCTAGGAGGTAGCGACCATGCTATTTTAGAATTTTGGATTACTAGAGGTGGAAGACCTGTGAAGACTCAGACGTCAAGGTTAGATTTCAGAAAGGCAGATTTTAAGGGATTCAGAAAGAGAATTGGAGGGATCCAATGGCTGGATATCCTTAAAGACAAAAATGTCCAGGAAGGATGGGAAATCTTGAAAAATGAAATTCTCAAAGCACAGTTGTTAACAATTCCGAAAAGAGGGAAGAATAGGAAGCATTTAAGGAAACCAGGATGGATGAACACAGAACTTGAGCACATGCTAAAAAGGAAGAAAAAAATGTTTATAAAATGGAAAGAGGGAGGCATATCTAAAGAAGAATATAATGCTGTCTGCAGAACCTGCAGGGCACAAATCAGATTAGCTAAAGCTGAAAATGAACTGAGGCTTGCAAGAGATGTCAAAAGCAATAATAAAGGATTTTGGGGATATGTCAAAAGTAAAAGAAAAGTCAAAGATGCTATAGGATTTTTACAGGATGAAAATGATGAAATGGTAAGACAGGATGTTGAGAAGGCTGAACTTTTAAATTCCTATTTTGCATCTGTTTTCTCTCAGAAAGGAAATGCAACATCAACTGTTATTCACTGTCCTATTAAGGGAATAGAAGAATCCAGGATATCTATAAACAGAAAGATAGTGAGGAAACACTTAGCTAACCTAAATGAATTCAAGTCTCCAGGTCCAGATGAATTACACCCCAGAGTACTGAAGGAGATAGCAGAAGAAATTTTTGAACCCCTCTCCATAATCTTTGAAAATTCTTGGAGAACAGGAGAAGTGCCAGAAGACTGGAGAAGAGCAAATGTTGTTCCTATCTTCAAAAAGGGGAAGAAGGTGGACCCAGGCAACTATAGGCCGGTGAGTCTGACTTCTATACCAGGAAAGATCTTTGAACAAATTATTAAACAACATGTATGTCAATACCTGGATAAGAATGAAGTGATTAAACAGAGTCAGCATGGGTTTCTAACTAATAAGTCATGTCAGACTAACTTAATTTCCTTCTATGACGGTATCACTGATTGGGTGGATCAAGGAAATGCTGTAGATATAGTATATCTTGACTTCAGCAAAGCATTTGACAAAGTCTCTCATACAATCCTTATTGAAAAAATGACTAAGTATGGAATGGACAAGGCAACTGTTAGGTGGATTCATAACTGGCTTAGTGATCGGACCCAAAGAGTGGTCGTAAATGGCTGCACATCCAGTTGGAAGAATGTCTCAAGTGGGGTACCACAGGGCTCTGTCCTGTGCCCTGTATTGTTCAACATCTTTATCAACGATTTAGATGAAGGAATTGAGGGTAAACTGATTAAATTTGCTGATGACACAAAGCTAGGAGGGATAGCTAATACTAGAGAAGAGAGAGAGAGGATTCAAAAAGATTTAAATAAACTGGAGAAGTGGGCAGCAACTAACAGAATGGTTTTTAACAGGGAGAAATGCAAAGTACTACATCTGGGCAATAAAAATGAAAAAAGCATATATAGAATGGGAGGAATAGGGCTAAGTGACAGCACATGTGAAAAAGACTTGGGTATACTAATAGATCACAGACTGAATATGAGTCAACAGTGTGATGCAGCAGCAAAAAAGGCAAATGCAATTCTAGGATGTATTAACAGAAGCATACAGTCTAGATCACGTGAAGTCATTATTTCCCTCTACTCCTCTTTGGTCAGACCTCATCTGGAATATTGTGTCCAGTTTTGGGCACCACATTTTAAAAAAGACATCAACAAACTGGAGCAAGTTCAGAAAAGAGCGACCAGAATGGTGACCGGTCTGCAAACCCTGTCTTATGAGGAAAGGTTGCAGGATTTGGGAATGTTTAGTTTGCAAAAGAGAAGACTGAGAGGAGACTTAATAGCTGTCTACAAATATCTAAAGGGCTGTCACATTGTAGAAGGATCAACTTTATTCTCATTTGCACAAGGAAAGACTAGAAGCAATGGGATGAAACTGAATGGGAAGAGACACAGATTAGATATTAGAAAAAACTTTTTGACAGTTAGAGTGATCAATGAGTGGAACAGGCTGCCACGAGAAGTGGTGAGTTCTCCTTCAATGGAAGTCTTCAAACAGAGGCTGGACAGACATCTGACTGGGATGATTTAGCGAATCCTGCTTTGAGCAGGGGGTTGGACCAGATGGCCCAGGAGGTCCCTTCCAACTCTACGATTCTATGATTCTATGATTCTCTGAGTGAATGTACCAGCAGAATCATCCATCAGCGGCTGTGCATCAGTGCACTCCATGTCAGATTCATCTTGGCCTGGGTAATTCACCATTTGACTTGATAATCCAGGCATGGTATGTGAAAACAGCTCCATGGAGTAATCAGTAGTATGGCCTGCGTCATCCTTCAATCTTGGTTGGGGTGAAGGACACAAGGAAAGGTGTGGTTCATGAACATGAGCCTCCAATGACGACTCAGTGCTTTTACTTTTTACAACTGAAGAAGAGGAGGCGATAGAGCTGGAGGCTGAGTCAGCAATGTAAGACAAAACTTTTTCCTGATGCTCTGGCTTTAAAAGCGGTTTGCCAACTCCTAGAAAACTAAGCCTTCGAAGCCTTATGGAGCCAGACGATGACGCAGGCTCAACACCTGCATTCGGTCCTATTTTGCTCTTGCCACTACCATCAGATCCACCACCAACACCATCATTACCAGTTGCCAACCCCCGCCCAATTCCACGGCCTCTTCCACCAGCCTTCCTCATTTTTGGTAGAAATGTAGATAAAATCCAACAAACTATATAGTAATGTAAAACAAGGTACAAGGTGTCTATAGGACAGGGGAGATTTTGAATTTCTGCTCACACTAGTGGACACTGGACACTTTTGGATTGTGTGAGGCCCACTGAATATCTGAGCGCTATGTCACAGGCTCGATGGCACAGCTGTGACCAAAGTGACTAGAGGATAAGGGAGATTTTGAATTTCTGCAAACACTGGACACATTTGGATTGTGTGAGGCCCACTGAATATCTGAGCGCTATGTCACAGGCTCGATGGCACAGCTGTGACCAAAGTGACTAGAGGATAAGGGAGATTTTGAATTTCTGCAGACACTGGACACTTTTGGATTGTGTGAGGCCCACTGAATATCTGAGCGCTATGTCACAGGCTCGATGGCACAGCTGTGACCAAAGTGACTAGAGGATAAGGGAGATTTTGAATTTCTGCAGACACTTGTGGACACTGGACACTTTTGGATTGAGTGAGGCCCACTGAATATCTGAGCGCTATGTCACAGGCTCGATGGCACAGCTGTGACCAAAGTGACTAGAGGATAAGTGAGATTTTGAATTTCTGCAGACACTGGACACTTTTGGATTGTGTGAGGCCCACTGAATATCTGAGCGCTATGTCACAGGCTCGATGGCACAGCTGTGACCAAAGTGACTAGAGGATAAGGGAGATTTTGAATTTCTGCAGACACTTGTGGACACTGGACACTTTTGTATTGTGTGAGGCCCACTGAATATCTGAGCGCTATGTCACAGGCTCGATGGCACAGCTGTGACCAAAGTGACTAGAGGATAAGGGAGATTTTGAATTTCTGCAGACACTGGACACTTTTGGATTGTGTGAGGCCCACTGAATATCTGAGCGCTATGTCACAGGCTCGATGGCACAGCTGTGACCAAAGTGACTAGAGGATAAGGGAGATTTTGAATTTCTGCAGACACTTATGGACACTGGACACTTTTGGATTGTGTGAGGCCCACTGAATATCTGAGCGCTATGTCACAGGCTCGATGGCACAGCTTTGACCAAAGTGACTAGAGGATAAGTGAGATTTTGAATTTCTGCAGACACTGGACACTTTTGGATTGTGTGAGGCCCACTGAATATCTGAGCGCTATGTCACAGGCTCGATGGCACAGCTGTGACCAAAGTGACTAGAGGATAAGGGAGATTTTGAATTTCTGCAGACACTGGACACTTTTGGATTGTGTGAGGCC
This sequence comes from Dendrobates tinctorius, assembly GCF_039654945.1. NCBI lineage: Eukaryota > Metazoa > Chordata > Amphibia > Anura > Dendrobatidae > Dendrobates > Dendrobates tinctorius. The sequence continues at coordinate 96,514,843 of NW_027361696.1, read as the reverse complement.
CACTGAATATCTGAGCGCTATGTCACAGTCTCGATGGCACAGCTGTGACCAAAGTGACTAGAGGATAAGGGAGATTTTGAATTTCTGCAGACACTGGACACTTTTGGATTGTGTGAGGCCCACTGAATATCTGAGCGCTATGTCACAGGCTCGATGGCACAGCTGTGACCAAAGTGACTAGAGGATAAGGGAGATTTTGAATTTCTGCAGACACTTGTGGACACTGGACACTTTTGGATTGTGTGAGGCCCACTGAATATCTGAGCGCTATGTCACAGGCTCGATGGCACAGCTGTGACCAAAGTGACTAGAGGATAAGTGAGATTTTGAATTTCTGCAGACACTGGACACTTTTGGATTGTGTGAGGCCCACTGAATATCTGAGCGCTATGTCACAGGCTCGATGGCACAGCTGTGACCAAAGTGACTAGAGGATAAGGGAGATTTTGAATTTCTGCAGACACTTGTGGACACTGGACACTTTTGGATTGTGTGAGGCCCACTGAATATCACAGCGCTATGTCACAGGCAGAAATTGGCTAGTGTATCACAAACTACAAGGTGTATGTAGAATTGGGCAGAGTAGGAATCTCCCTAGAGTGCAGGTCTGTAAGAACGGAACATGTCCTCGACTTATTCTCACAGAGTGACACAGATAGCTTCACTATGGCTGTGATAACAGCCGTTACACGGTACTGTGTGAGGGGCGTACACCGCTGTATGGTGTGAAAAAATGCATGCTCAGTACCTCAGCAGGATAAAAAAAAAAAAATTGGGATTGCTTTTAAAAAAGCAGTTTGCAGCTCAGTACCTCAGCAGGACAAAAAAAAAAAATTGGGATTGCTTTTAAAAAAGCAGTTTGCAGAGCAGTGGGTAAACAGCAATGCAGCTGTCAGGAAGCCTTAGAAGGCAGCCCAACAACCAACACCACTGATACACCACAATATAGCCTCCCCTTGCACTGCACACACAGTGACTGGTGTGTTGTACAGGCACAATCGCTAGCAGCAGAAGCAGTTTTTTTTTCTTCTTCCCTGCCTAACGCTCTCCCTACAGAATCAGCAGCAACCTCTCCCTATGCTAAGATCGGCAGAAGTAAGATGGCGGTCGGCGTGCACGCCCTTTTATACCCCCTGTGACGCCCACCAAAGCAAGCCAATCACTTGCATGCCCTTCTGAAAGATGGTGGTGACCCGTGCCTATGTCATCACGTTGCCCACACTGTCCGTGGATCCTGATTGGCTGAAAAAGAGCGCAAAACAAACTTTTGAAACGCGACTTTGGCGCGTAAGTCGCCGACCTCGTGGCCGACCTCATCCTAGGGTCGGGTTTCGTTTCATGAAACCCGACTTTGCCAAAAGTCGGCGACTTTTGAAATTTTTCGACCCGTTTCGCTCAACTCTAGTTAGATATTATATAATAGGTCCAAGGGACCTTTTGTGTTTAGCTTTGAGAAAGGATGCCTTGAAGTGTCTGAAATGTGTTGCCGCATATTTATTATGTAAATTTATTCCCTGCCATGAGTTTTTAATATTTTCTAAATTAACTTTTTTGAAATTTAAAGAAGCTGGAACACTTCCTTTTTTACTACAATATTAGCCAAGAAGATTTTGATTAGGAAATGTAGTCTGGTGCCTGCACACCAAAATCAGTTCAAACAGTTTTGATTAGGAAATGTCACCTCGCGCCTCCACAACAATATTAGCCCAAACGATTTTGGTTAGTAGATGTGACCTCCTGACTGCAACACATTATTAGCCCAAATAATTTGGATTAGGAAATGTGCACTCTTGCCTGCACGATACTATTAGCACGAAAATGGTTAGATGCTGGAAGGTCGATTTCACACAGGACAGGATTTTATCTAAATATATGACAACTTGCAGCAGGAGCAGTGTCTCTGTGATGCTACACTAAGAAAATGACGCTAGCCAAACATGTCTGCTTTTTCTATGGGGAGGGACATGTGACTTCGGCAGCCAATGATAGAAGCCCTTGTGTCTGTACGGTGTGGATGGTTTCTGTGCCTTGATTAGCTATCGGAATCCTCACACATTAAGTTAATTGAAAAAGAAAACCCACTCAGCTGCTCCTCTGATCTCTACCCACCACCTCCTTTCATAAAACACGTCCCCCGCTTATCATACAGCATAACTATCCTGGCCAAAGTCCTAACAAAAGCATTAGTGGAAACGTGACTATTTACCGAACTGTACCCGATTTTTGCTGACTTTGAGGGAAAGCGCTTGGGAATCCAAACACGAATCCGAGCGAGCTACATTCGTGCTGTATATGAGATTGGTGAATGTTTTCTGAACAAGTTCCCTCATCTCTTTTGCTGTCCAGGGATGTGGTAACAAGCCAGGCTGTGGAGAAGTAAGGTGAGACAGTGTGCTTCAATGGACCTGGTGTAGACTACAGTAGAAAGAAACTGTGAAAATGCTTGGGCTCATATTTGCTTATAAATTACAGTCTAAATATCATGTAAATAAAGAAATCTGAGACACAACAGAAGTTGGCGTAAAGGCCGCTGTGTTTATTTAGAGTTACCCAAAGTAAATTCATTGATTTAATATCAGCCTTTGCTAACAACGCAACTTGACCAAAATTTTGGAATAATTCTAAAGCTCTATCAAAAGAAGCATATGAAACAGATGCTTTCAATTTGTCAACACAATCATTTAATGATGCATTTAAAGGGTAGGATAGGTGACGTATTAACCTAAAACTATTAAGTTCCTTCTTAGGTACCAGACCAAGTGATGATAAATGAAAATTAACAAAATGAGGGGATTCAAAAGGGCCTGCAACTCTGCTATCATCTAATTCTACTTATATCGTCTTATTAACTATCGTCTTATTAACGTTAACTGACTTCAGATTATCAACAGATGAACAATCAATGCTGTTAAAACCCGGAACAAAGAAACCTTCATCAAAACCTTTAATTAATAGCTCAGCCTTCTGTCGGTTTGGGTAAATTTCTAACCATGGAAGCATGTTTTGCAATTTCACTGGAGTCATTGCCTTTTGAAAATGAATACCTAGAGAGTAGCTGCTGGTTAGATTGACCTTTTTTAAAACATCTCAACAATGGGTGTGTGCCGCCGCAACTGGCGCATTCGTGTCTGTAACGGCAATTGTTAAGCCACTTACATTGAGTTTTGTTGAAAGCAAAGCAGACACCTTTAGGCTAAGTGCACACGTACCGGAACTCTCGCGGAAATTACCGCGAGAATTCCGGAATTCCAGTCCGCGGGAAAATCGCATTTTAAATTCCCGCGATTTTCCCGCTGAAAAACTAGCATTTTGCAAGCGTATTTAGCTTGCAAAATGCTAGCGTTTTCCAAGCGATCTGTAGCATCTCTTGGAGAACTGATTGACAGGTTGGTCACACTCATCAAACATAGTGTTTGACAAGTGTGACCAACTTTTTACTACTGAGGCCGCCTATGCAGCATCAATAGTAAAAGATAGAATGTAAAAAAAAATAAAAAATGGTGTTATTCTCACCTTCCGGCGTCCCGCGCAGGCGTTCCCAGTAATCCTTTGCGAAAATGCCCGCGATGACGTCAGTTCTCGCGGGATCGCAACGTCTCGCGGTAATTCGCGATGACGTCGTGCGAATGACCGCGAGACTTCGCGATTCCGCGAGAACAGACGCCATCGCGGGCATTTTCGCAAAGAATTACTGGGAACGAAAGCGTGAAGAGAAGCGGGAAGACTGTGCGGGACGTCGGAGGGTGAGAATACAATATTTTTTATTTTTAAATTCTATTTTTTACAGGGATATGGTACCCAAAGCCCGGAGGACAGTCTCCTCTCCTCCGGACCGTGGGTACCATCCGCAAATGTTCTGCTTACTTTCCGCATGGTGTGCACAGCCACATGCGGGAAGCAAGCGGAACAATGCATTCCTATGGGTGCGGGATCGCCGCGATTCCGCAAATTAATGAGCATGCTGCGGTTTTTACCGCGAAGCGATTCCGCCGCGGTAAAAACCGCAGCATTAGCACAGCATTGCGGAATCCCATAGGAATGCATGGGATGCTTATTTTTCGCGTTTTCGCGGCAAAATCGCGCGGTTAAAACCGCCGCGGAAACGCGAAAAAAATGCCACGTGTGAACTTAGCCTTACACAAGTTACTATTACTATTCACTATGGGAGATTTATGAACATTAGCCCTGTGCGGCATCATAAGACTAAGCCATAAGCCCACGTCTTTTTGGTCCCATCGCAAATTACTATGCAAAGATAATTTCTGGCGAAATAATTTGTCATAAAGCAACCTTGAGTTGCCACCAAAATTACGGTAAGCCTCTAATATGCTGCTCAAAATACCGACATATTGAAATAAGGAGGCACATTTGCTGGGACACTTTTCGCTGATGAAAAAATACAAAAGGCTTGAAGCCAGTTATTGAATGATCTCATAACATTAAAATTTCTCTTATTTCTCTTCATCCCTCTCCTCCCTCTTATCAAATTTCTCTTTAAAAGATGGAAGGAGAGAAAATATATCAATATATTTAGAAGGCCAGATCATTTCTTTTACAGCTGGCAATAAATGAAAACCTAGGGGGAAATGTCACATGCTAAAACTTCTTTATAACAAACGTCTGACACCCTTGGTAACTTCTCTCCAAGATGTACATGCTGGTTAACATCAATCAAATCCCTCCCAGACCTCTCATGAAAGGGAGGATTAACTCATGCTGTGGAAACATTGTAGAGTCGTTGGCCGGGCTGGGGGGTGGTCGCTCTGTATGCCGCGCAGTGACGTACAGACACAAGATAGAGGCAAGTTTCGGGTGCAACAGGTCCAAGTTTATTTTCCACCGTCCGACTGACGGCCCTCACAGCACACCGCAATATCTTTCTCACGGCCCTCCGTGTCCAGGGCCACTTCACACACCGCACTTTACACCAGGGATGTATTTATACGTACCACCCCTTTTTCACTCTGTGACGATCCTGTCAGCTCAGTCACTGTGGCCGCCGCCTTAGGCTCGTACACCATCAGCATTTTACTGGTCAGTTTCATCGTTCCAAATACGGTGTCCTACACCCAGATCCTCGTCTATACTGCTGTTCTTCCTGTCAGGACCACCCCCTGACTTCCTTTCACCTCAGTCCCCCTGGATAGGTTTTCCTCACAGTGCACAAACTGTCACAGTCTTCCTGTCACTTGAGCTCCCCCTGGGGACTGGAACTTTCTGGAACCCTCCTGTCAAATTTATATCTTTCCCCATTCCCTCTAACTCCGCCCCCCATGACCAATGGTTTCTTAAGCCCTAAGCTGATGTCAAGTCCTATGCTCACACTCCTCCCTGCCCTCTAATGGTCAACCCAAGGTACTGCACGTTCACTACACTTTCCTAGCTGTTTCCCCACTGTAATAACTGGCACCTGTCTAAACTGTGCAAACCTTCCTTTCTCTATTCTGACAAGTCCGTTCGTTCATCAGGTCACCTTCCCTACACTCTCCCTTCCTTTGTCTATTGTCGTCTTCGACAATCGTAATCCCTGCCTTCGTCGTTCTGAAGCTTACCCTACCTTTTGTTGTCGGACCAGCCGTTGGGCCAAACCCACTACCCGCGGGGGCCGAACCAAACCGGGAGCACCATGCTTCGAGCAGCCTACTGCTATTCACCAGTGCGCACGCCACATGACAACGTCTTTCAAATTGGGCTAGGTACACCTGGATTCTCTTTCCGGCATGTACCTTCCCCTACTCTCCCCTTCTGTCACCTTCCACTATCCGGTACGCCATGATCGAGGCCTTACACCTACCAGATCATTGTCGGCATCCGCCTTCTTCCTTCAGGGGTGTCCGTGGTGTCCGGGACCTGACCTAGGGCGACTGTCTTTCTCACGTCTTCTATCTCTTTGCCTTTTGGTTACACGTCATGGTCGGCATCTCGGTCTCCCAGGCCTTCTCAACACATAGACCACTTTGGATCTTACACTTCCCTTTGGTCGCTCAGACCCTCTCTTACCCGGACCTGTTGCATTTTCTTGTGCATATCATACATCTGAACAACTCTATAATATCACAAGTACCCATTTTCTTACATTTTTTCTCTTTTACGATTGCTTAAAACCATCACACACAAAACAATAAAACATAACAGATTTTCTCCTCCCCCTTCCTTTAACATGGACACTTCCTCTCTCCTTACATCCCCGCTTTTGTCAGGCTTAAAACACAAAAACTTCAATTTTTATATTAAACTTTTTTTTTTCATTAACTTGGATGCAAACTGTCCTTGTGATTGGCACAACGGTGCAATGAAAGTTCGAAAGTTCAAGCCACCTCCTAGTGGCCGGCAGCGAGGGGCCCCACAGCCGTGGAGCTCCCGGGATGTAAGGAGTGTCCTGTGAGTTCTTTCTACGGGGGCTCGTGACCTTCGGACTCAGCAATCACAGCTACCGCGTAGTAGCCGTGGGGACAGTACTCTTTGTAGTATGACACCAAGTCCCCCTCGTGCAGAGCCCGGCCGTGACGAATAGAGGCCACATTAAGATAAACCTTCTGGCCGGTAGCCAGATCGCGTATGAACCCATACCCCCTGGGTATATTCGTATATACGAGCCGTCCCATAGATCGTGTCGCCATACCAGCCTCTCCCTTTGCATGGATCAGGTTCCATATCTCCTGCTCCCGGGCCTTCTTTTTCTTGATAACCTCCGCGACTCAGACGGAGGGTACAGCGCAGGCTCTGGAGTCTGGTGGGCGGGGCTTTGCCGAAGAAGAGAGCGGGGCAGAGGCGGTCGATGATGTCTGTGGCCCAGCAGCTGCTGGGGCCGGGTGGCGGATGGGAGCAGCCATGTTCTTAGGAGATTGGGCCACAGGGCCTGTCACACAGGCCGCAGTCGATTCAAGTGCCGGCATAGCATCTGTGGCCGCAGGGAAGGCCGCACCTGCAATTTCATCCAGAGCCGGGGCAGCGGCCACCTTTGAAGATGCAGTCGCTAGCGGCAGAGGGGATGCAACAGTGTCTTCTACGGTCAGGCTCCGCACCGGCGACACCGGGCATGGCGCCACCGGGTGGAGTGGTTGGGCATCAGGAGCGGAGGCCCTGCTCAGTCCTGCGTATATAGTAGGGCCCTCCTTGGCCGGGCTCTCGGGGACACAGGATGCCGCGCGCTGCGGCCGAATGGTAGGGGCCGCTTGCAGAGCCACTGTCAGGGCCGGGGGAACTCTCACCTTCCCCGGCGCTGTGGCCTCCGTCTCCTCATCACGCGGCTCCTCCCACAGTCTCCACTCTTCATCCCGCCTTCCGGCGGGGCTAGCCTCCAGGCTCAGGGGCTCCACAGGGAGGCTCTCCAATGGTAACTTAGGTGGCCACTCCCGGTGGTTCCGCACAGGCTCCGCTCCTTCACTCAACATCCAGCTGCCTGCCCGTGGCCCTGAGGGGAACGTTTCATGGCGTGACTCGACCTCCCGGCACCACTGCCACTCTAGGCGCCCGATGCCCCGACATCCACGTCTCATATCGTCTGATGGGCAGCACTCGAATGGCACCAGACATCCACAGCCAAACTTTTTCCCTGTGCCACTCCCTCTGCTGGGTGGGGCGATGGCAGACCTTTCCACCCACTTGTCAGGGTCCAGTACATGGGAGCGCCGGCCTCCTGGTACATATCGCTGGCTCCAGGGGTACGTAGGAGGGGGCCCCAGTCCATTGGGAGCAACAGCAAACACCTGGAACTCTCCTCTGCGCTGAAGCAGCACCGCCATCTTGTACCAGTCCTGGTACTTCCCCGGATCTTCTGCTGGCGACGCAGATACGCCACAGCGCCCCCAATTTGTAATCCACAGGTGGGTAATTTGTATTCCACAGGTGTTTGTAATCCAAGCAGTGTAGTCCAAGTCTTTCTCCATTCTTTAGGGCAGGCCTGCCGCAGAAGATGACATATTAGCGGCGGCGATCCTGCCGACTACGCCAAGTGTAGAGTCGTGGGCCGGGCTGGGGGGTGGTCCCTCTGTATATCGCACAGTGATGTACAGACACAAGATAGAGGCAAGTTTCGGGTGCAACAGGTCCAAGTTTATTTTCCACCGTCCGACTGACGGCCCTTACAGCACACCGCAATATATTTCTCACGGTCCTCCATGTCCAGGGCCGCTTCACACACCGCACTTTACACCAGGGACGTATTTATATGTACCACCCCTTTTTCACTCTGTGATGATCCTGTCAGCTCAGTCACTGTGGCCGCCTTAGGCCCGTACACCATCAGCACTTTACTGGTCAGTTTTGTCGTTCCAAATACGGTGTCCTACACCCAGAGTCTCGTCTATACTGCGGTTCTTTCTGTCAGGACCACCCCCCTGACTTCCTTTCACCTCAGTCCCACTGGTTAGGTTTTCCTCACAGTGCACAAACTGTCACAGTCTTCCTGTCACTTGAGCTCCCCCTGGGGACTGGAAGTTTCTGGAACCCTCCTGTCAAATTTATATCTTTCCCGTTTCCCTCTAACTCCGCCCCCCATGACAAACGGTTTCTTAAGCCCTAAGCTGATGTCAAGTCCTATGCTCACACTCCTCCCTGCCCTCTAATGGTCAACCCAAGGTACTGCACATCCACTACACTTTCCTAGCTGTTTCCCCACTGTAATAACTGGATCCTGTCTAAACTGTGCAAACCTTCCTTTCTCTATTCTGACAAGTCCGTCCGTCCGTCAGGTCACCATCCCTACACTATCACTATTATTTCCCATGCCAACAGGAGGCTTGGCAACCTTACTTAAACCCCCTTTACCTGGGTTAACTTTTATAGCATTAGCTATGTCTGTGAGAGAGCGCACTGCTTCAAACAGACTATAAATCACAGCAGTGTCAGTGTCCCTAGAGACTGTAGCTGGAGCCATGCTAGATAAACCCGCTGACTGCTGCACTGATCCTGCTACGCTCCCTGGACCCAGTTTGATGAATCTCTCACCAACAGCCTCTTGATTACGAGGTTCCTATCCTCTGTTCTCAGCTGCTGTGATTACCAGCAACGCTGACCTGCTTGATCCCTTTTTCCTGCGATGACAATCAGGCGGCGAGTAGGCAATCAGGCTGTCCATCTTCTATAGGTGCCGCCTCTTCCCTCACTCCAGCTGAAGATGCAATGACAATCTCTTCTGGTGCCTAGATGTCTGGGGCTAACAAGCGACTCCTCAGCCACTGCTCCCCGCCGCTCTCAGCTGCTTTTGCTAAGAATAGGTTAAATAGCTCTTCCATCCTGTGGCGGGGAGATGGTTCCATATAGAAATCTTCAATCAGACAGCTCCAGATCCAGAAAGCAGAGGTTTAACTAGATGCCCATTTCCCGCCTAAACTGACAACTGCCAATCAAATTCCTGTTACCAAAATCTGCCTTATCACATGACTAGTGTTGAGCATTCCGATGCCGCAAGTATCGGGTATCGGCCGATACTTGCTGTATCGGAATTCCGATACCGACTTCCGATATTTTTTCAATATCGGAATTCGGCATCGGAATCGGAAGTTCAAAGTTGATTGACAGCCTGACGTCATCATGATGCGCGGTGTGTGCGCATCATGATGCGCCGTCATTTCGGGCCTTCCGGGGGTCTCTGCCGGCCTGCCGGGGGGCTGTGTGGACTGCCCGGGGTCTGTACCGGCCTGCCGGGGGGCTGTGCCGGCCTGCCAGTGGTCTGTGCACCCTGTGGGGGTCTGTACCGGCCTGCCGGGGGGCTGTGCCGGCCTGCCGGGGGGCTGTGCTGATGTCCGGGGGTCTGTGCAAGCATCGTCCGATGGGACTACAAGTCCCATCTGGCGATGCCTGCTACCATGACAGTGATTGACACATTAGCCAATGATGGGACAGTAGTAGTCCCATCATCCGGCTAATGTGTTAAATGTTAAAAAAAAAAAAAAAATACTACATACATACTACATACATACTACATGCATGCTACATACATACTACATGCATGCTACATACATACTACATGCTACATACATACTACATGCTACATACATACTACATATATACTACATGCATGCTACATACATACTACATGCTACATACATACTACATATATACTACATGCATGCTACATACATACTACATGCTACATACATACTACATGCTACATACATACTACATATATACTACATACATACTACATACATGCTACATACATGCTACATACATACTGCATGCTACATACATACTACATACATACTACATACATACTACATACATACTACATGCATGCTACATACATACTACATACATACATACTACACGCATGCTACATACATACTACATGCATGCTACATGCATGCTACATACATACTACATACATACCACATACATACTACATACATACTACATACATACTACATGCTACATACATACTACATATATACTACATGCATGCTACATACATACTACATGCTACATACATACCACATACATACTACATACATGCTACATGCTACATACATACTACATATATACTACATACATACTACATACATACTACATGCATGCTACATACATACTACATACATACTACATACATACTACATGCATGCTACATACATACTACATGCATGCTACATGCATGCTACATACATACTACATGCTACATACATACCACATACATACTACATACATACTACATACATACTACATGCTACATACATACTACATATATACTACATGCATGCTACATACATACTACATGCTACATACATACCACATACATACTACATACATGCTACATGCTACATACATACTACATATATACTACATGCATGCTACATACATACTACATATATACTACATGCATGCTACATACATACTGCATGCTACATGCATGCTACATACATACTACATGCTACATACATACCACATATATACTACATACATACAATACATTCATACAATACATACATAGACATACAGTACATATAACATAGAGTAACATACTTACCAATACTTGTCACATTGTTCCCCGAAGCCATTGTCTTTTCCGGAATAAATATTAACATAACAAACCACAAAAATACTCACCCACGATCCGAAGCAGTCCACGAGTGTGTCCCACGACGATCTTGGGTAGAGAACTGCAGCATCAGATGATGCTGCCGTTCTCTACGGGCTGCAGGAATCCAATGACGGAAGGTAGGTATCCTTCCGCACTGTATTCCTCCGCCACTTAAAAAAAAAAAGTCCCTAGTCTCACTTTATGCCATTGCTGCGTGGGAAATTCCCACACAGCAATGGCATAAAGTGAGACTAGGGACTTTTTTTTTTTAAGTGGCGGAGGAATACAGTGCGGAAGGATACCTACCTTCCGTCATTGGATTCCTGCAGCCCGTAGAGAACGGCAGCATCAGCTGATGCTGCAGTTCTCTACCCAAGATCGTCGTGGGACACACTCGTGGACTGCTTCGGATCGTGGGTGAGTATTTTTGTGGTTTGTTATGTTAATATTTATTCCGGAAAAGACAATGGCTTCGGGGAACAATGTGACAAGTATTGGTAAGTATGTTACTCTATGTTATATGTACTGTATGTCTATGTATGTATTGTATGAATGTATTGTATGTATGTAGTATATATGTGGTATGTATGTAGCATGTAGTATGTATGTAGTATGTATGTAGCATGCATGTAGCATGCAGTATGTATGTAGCATGCATGTAGTATATATGTAGTATGTATGTAGCATGCATGTAGTATATATGTAGTATGTATGTAGCATGTAGCATGTATGTAGTATGTATGTGGTATGTATGTAGCATGTAGTATGTATGTAGCATGCATGTAGTATATATGTAGTATGTATGTAGCATGTAGTATGTATGTAGTATGTATGTGGTATGTATGTAGCATGTAGTATGTATGTAGCATGCATGTAGCATGCATGTAGTATGTATGTAGCATGCATGTAGTATGTATGTTGTATGTATGTAGTATGTATGTAGCATGCATGTAGCATGCATGTAGTATGTATGTAGTATGTATGTAGTATGTATGTAGCATGCAGTATGTATGTAGCATGTATGTAGTATGTATGTAGTATATATGTAGTATGTATGTAGCATGTAGTATGCATGTAGCATGCATGTAGTATATATGTAGTATGTATGTAGCATGTAGTATGTATGTAGCATGCATGTAGTATGTATGTAGCATGTAGTATGTATGTAGCATGTAGTATGTATGTAGCATGCATGTAGTATGTATGTAGTATGTATGTAGTATTTTTTTTTTTTTTTTTTTTTAACATTTAACACATTAGCCGGATGATGGGACTACTACTGTCCCATCATTGGCTAATGTGTCAATCACTGTCATGGTAGCAGGCATCGCCCGATGGGACTTGTAGTCCCATCGGACGATGCCTGCACAGACCCCCGAAGCCTGCAGAGACCACCGGCAGGCCGGCACAGCCCCCCGGAGCCTGCACAGACCACCGGCAGGCCGGCACAGCCCCCCGGCAGGCCGGCACAGCCCACCGGAGCCTGCACAGACCACCGGCAGGCCGGCACAGCCCCCCGGCAGGCCGGCACAGACCACCGGAGCCTGCACAGACCCCCTGGCAGGCCGGCACAGCCCCCCGAAAGGCCCGTACAGACCCCAGAGAGGCTGTACAAGGCAAAAACAGGGTTTTTCTTATTCCGATACCGGAAGTCCCATAGACTTGAATGGGACTTCCGGTATCGGAATCGGCGATACCGATACTTTTTTTAAAGATCGGCCGATCCATTCCGATCCGATACTTTGAAGTATCGGACGGTATCGCTCAACTCTACACATGACATACTGAAGAAACCTCTAGAAGGTAGATACTACTAACTAACAGAACCTTATGAAAAAGGGGGGTGGATGAAAATGAATGATAAATGGAATGTACCACATTAATAAAAACTAATAACTTTAAATTAATAAAAGCAAAACGATCCCAAGTGCCCCCTTTGATTATATATTATGGGGGCTCACATTATACTGTGAAGAAAAGGTCCATAAGAATTTGTACCCACTACCCCTTCTATATAACCCTTAACATGTTACCGCTTAGTACAGGTTGTGCTTTAGAACTGGAATCTCCTTTATTGATCTTTGAAACATATGGTCCTGGCCAGCCAACACCACCAGATACAGGTAGCCTGCTCAAGCACAAGGCCTTCACAGCACTAACACCAAAGCCAAGCCAGGTCCCACTCTTTCATGACAGGTGAAGACAAGGGCCTAGCCTGCAGCTACCACCCCATGCAGTGCTACATTTGCTGCTACTGTAAGCAACATGGGCTGTGCAACTTGTCCTCTACTTTCTGGTTACTGTTAGCTAAAAACTATAGTGCAACAGAAATTAACCTAAGTCCATAATAAATGTTATGTTTCAGAGTCTAATTTTCTCTGTGAATATTATTTCCCTGCTGTTATTTGGATGTTGCTTTTTGTTCTCCTTGTGAAATGTGTTTTGCCCATTGGGTGGAGATATTCAACAGCATAGATTGCAGAGTGCAGGATCGTCATGTCATATGTTGTGATCATCAGACAGATCATACGACCACTGGGTCCTTTCACACATTAGAAAGTGTTTTTCTCAGAGGCTCAAACTCTATTGAATGTAAGTACATTTTATATTTCTATACAACTCTCAGTTCCACTTTGCATTGTTATAATAGAAGGTAATGAATAGAATATATAATCATGCAATGCTGTTGATATTAGAAATGACCAGTGTAAGAGACATCACTAAGCTCTTTGATTCAGAGCCTGTGTCCCAATCTTAATTGCATTGTCTCAAGTTTAACTATTTGGCAAAATACTTTATAGAAATGTCTGTTTCCACCCATCTGACTCACTGTAGTTCCCACCACTTCTCACTTTAGTCCCTGTTGCTACACTTCAGCACCGAACTTGAAAAGTAAGAAGCTGCCTATTATGTATGTACAGGATGTAAAGTTTGTATTTAGAGTCCTATGTAGTATCACAGATAACACAGTTATTACACTATTACACAGCTACACAGTTTGGTGTTACAGAGAACTGCAGGTAACATTTATTACAGTAACTTTACACAGAGTTATCAGTTTGTTATCTGCAGTGTTTTTTTTGGCAGGTGAGGAGAGATGGGGTTGGCAAAATATGTCTTTTTGCTTTGTCCTCATTAACTGTGTATATCTGTTAAAAGAATCACTCTAAAATACTTAATTAATTTGCATTTTATTGCAGTAAACATGTAAAAATCATACAATGTGATTTTCTGAATTCTTTAAAATTGTCTCTCACAGTTGAAGTGTACCTATGATAAATATTACAGACTTCTCTATTCTTTGTAGGCGGAAAAACTTGCAAAATCAGTAGTGTATCAAATACTTATTTTTCCCACTGTATAAAAAAACCCATAAAAAATAGCCTTCCAAATTGAAAATGTAAGTGTGGTCAATTAAGTATCTACAAGGAAATAAATGGCTAATGGGTCTAAAAATGGACTACAATCCTACAGGTCGCAAGAAACTAACTAGTAGCCAGATTCTGAGTTGCATATTTTAGACAACATGGATAGAAAACACCTTTAGTTACATGGTAGAGGAAAATCTATGGCCTCTTTATTATCTGAGGCGTTACTGTAGACCGTGTAGGGGTGTGGTCTCCCCAGGATACAGCAGGCCGTGGACAAAGAACACGAACCGACACCTGATCTTTACTATAAATGGAATCTGAGTTTCGCCAACAGTACAAAGGAAAATAGTAAAGTTTAACAAACACTTAGTCAGAATTGACCAGGACCTCTGTGTTGTACAACCTATAGGCCCAGCATGTTCTATAAAATACGCAATAATTTACCTGACCTATGCTTCTGCCTAATGCGGGAGCCGCAGTGTTAACCCAGGAAAACAATGAAATCAGATGAGTGCAAGGGACCAACCCAGCAGTGGTGCAGCACAGAAGTTCACATGGGGAGGGTTTTGTTCAGAATGTGAGTATATACAGTGGGGAAAAAAAGTATTTATTCAGCCACCAATTGTGAAAGTTCTCCCACTTAAAAATTTGAAAGAGGTCTGTAATTGACATCATAGGTAGACCACAACTATGAGAGTCAACATGAGAAAACAAATCCAGAAAATCAACTTGTCTGATTTGGCAAGATATTATTTTGCAAATTATGGTGGAAACAAAGTATTTGGTCACCTAAAAATATGCAAGATTTCTGGTTCTCACAGACCTGTAACTTCTTCTTTAAGAGGCTCCTCTGTCCTTCACTCATTACCCGTAGAAATTGCACCTGTTAGAACTTGTTATCAGTATAAAAGACACCTGTCCACAACCTCAAACAGTCACACTCCAAACTCCACTATGGTGAAGACCAAAGAGCATTCGAAGGACACCAGAAACAAAATTGCATCAGGCTGGGAAGACTGAATCAGCAGCTTGGTGTGATGAAATCAACTGTGGGAGCAATCATAAGAAAATGGAAGACATGCAAGACCACTAAAAATCTCCCTCAATCTGGGGCTCCATGCCAGATCCCACCCCGTGGAGTCAAAATGATCACAAGAACGGTAAGCCAAAATCCCAGAATCACATGGGGGACCTAGTGAATGACCTGCATAGAGCTGGAACCACTGTAACAAAGGCTACCATCAGTAACACACTATACCGCAAGGGAGTCAGATCCTGCAGTGTCAGATGTGTCCCCTTCATAAGACAGTACATGTCCGGGCCCGTCTGAAGTTTGCTAGAGAGCATTTGGATTATCCAGAAGAGTATTGGGAGAATGTCATACGGTCTGATAAAACCAAAGTAGAACTGTTTGGTAGAAACAAAACTCGTCGTGTTTGGAAGAGACAGAATGCTGAGTTGCATCCAAAGAACACCATACCTACTATGAAGCATGGGGGTGGTAACAACATGCTTTGGGGCTGTTTCTCTGCAAAGGGACCAGGACGACTGATCCGTGTACATGAAAGAATGAATGGGGCTATGTATCTTGAGATTTTGAGTGCAAACCTACTTCCATGAGCAAGGGCAGTGAAGATGAAACATGGATGGGTCGTTCAGCATGATAATGATCCCAAGCACACTGCCAGGGCAATGAAGGAGTGTCTTCGTAAGAAACATATGAAGGTCCTGGAGTGGTGTAGCCAGTCTCAAGATCTCAACCCCATAGAAAACCTTTGGAGGGATTTGAATGTCGTGTTGCCCAGCGACAGACCCAAAACATCACTACTCTAGAGGAGATCTGCATGGAGGAATGGGCCAACCTACCATCAACAGTATGTGCCAACCTTGTGAAGACTTACAGAAAATGTTTGACCTCTGTCATTGCCAACAAATGACATATAACAAAATATTAAGATGAACTTTTGTTGATGAACAAATACGTATTTTCCACCATAATTAGCAAAATAAACAATGTGATTTTCTGGATTTGTTTGATAATTTTGACTCTCATAGTTGTGGTCAACCTATGTTGTCAACTACAGGCGTCTCTCATCTTTTTTAAGTGGGAGAACTTGCAGAATTGGTGACTGACTAAATGCTTTTTTTTCCACACTGTAAGGCTAGTTTCACACTTGCTTTTTTTTGCAGCGCGTTTTTCCCGCAAAAAAACGCATTGAAAAAACGCATACAAAAGCATACAACTGCTGCGTTTTTTTCAAGCATTTTTATGAGCATGCATGAAAAAACGCAGCGTTTTTATGCGTTTTTAGTGCGTTTTTACCGCGTTTGCGTTTTTTCCAACATTAGGTGGCCCCTCACACTAACCCAAACCATGACTTTACTAACCCTAACCCTAACCCTAACCCTGACCCTAACCCTAACCCTAACCCTGACCCTAACCCTTAACCAAACCATACTTAACCCTAACCCAAACCCTAAACCCTAACTAACCCTAACCCTAACCCTAACCCTGACCCTAACCCTAACCCTAACCCTGACCCTAACCCTTAACCAAACCATACTTAACCCTAACCCAAACCCTAAACCCTAACTAACCCTAACCCTAACCCTAACCCTAACCCTGACCCTAACCCTTAACCAAACCATACTTAACCCTAACCCAAACCCTAACCCTAACCCTAACCCTGACCCTAACCCTTAACCAAACCATACTTAACCCTAACCCAAACCCTAAACCCTAACTAACCCTAACCCTAACCCTAACCCTGACCCTAACCCTAACCCTAACCCTGACCCTAACCCTTAACCAAACCAAACTTAACCCTAACCCTGACCCTAACCCTAACCCTGACCCTAACCCTTAACCAAACCATACTTAACCCTAACCCTGACCCTAACCCTAACCCTGACCCTAACCCTTAACCAAACCATACTTAACCCTAACCCTGACCCTAACCCTAACCCTGACCCTAACCCTTAACCAAACCATACTTAACCCTAACCCTGACCCTAACCCCAACCCTAACCCTGACCCTAACCCTAACCCTAAACCCCCTTAACTAACCCTAACTCTAACCCAAACCCCTAAATTCCATGGTTAACAAAAAAAAACGCATGTGCAAAAAAACGCATACATGAGCATGCCAGTGCGCATGTATGCGCATCCATAGGCTATAATGGCCATTTTTAGCGCAAAACGTGCGCATACGTGCGCATGCGCTTTTTTGCAGGGCCAAAAAATGCAACATGCTGCATCTGGAAAATACAAACGCACACCCCAAAAAAACGCAGCGCATGAAAATCGCATACATGCGCTTACCAGCGCGCAGGTATGCGCACCCATGTTAAATATAGGGGAAAAAACGCATGCGCACGTATGCGTTTTTTTCCAGCGCTAAAAAACGCAAATGTGAAACCAGCCTAAGTCTCTCTAATACTGTGAGTAAATATCTCAAGTTCATACAGTTCTGCTAGCAAATGTTCTCTCTGCCTGAGAATGTATATTTGGCACCAAACTCCCTAGGTCTGCGTGCATCCTCCCATCAAGATCACTGTAGCAGGACCTGAGCTCAGGACTTATCGACTAACCTGATCGCTGAGGAGGCTGGCTAATCGCCTGTTAGCTGGGAAGCCGAGGAGTAGATGGTGGACTTGTCAGGGACATTGCTGGGGTCCTAAAAGATCGAGGGCCCAAGTCCCAAAGTCTGTGTTTCTCCATAAAACCTCCCGATCACTTAAAAAAGGATCTATGCATATATAGTTACAGTATACTACTGTTGCTAACCTAAAATACACTATAAAAAACTAATATTCCTACTATACAAGAGCAAAATAATATTGCTACACAAACCCTCTACCATCACTGAATAGAAAAAAGTTGATTCAGCTCACCCTTATAGTGATGTCCACACGCACATGAGTAGTTCTATCCGAGCAAGGAAGCGTCTCTGCTTGACGTCAGGTACTTGTGAAAAAAGAAGGTATCCAGCTCCGGAGATAAAATCCAAAATCTTTATTGAAACAAATTAAAAGGTAATAAGCTGCTTGATAACCAGTGTATACTGGAGGAAGGAATGTCCTAGATAACTGGACGCGTTTCGAACACGTGTAGTGCTCTTAGTCCTCAGTTTCACAATGAGCAGTCTTGCAAAAGTTAAAATACTCCCCAAACAGGTGGTAAACAAATGAAAATAATTGCTCCACTAAGAAAAGGTTAACACCCAGATAACATGGCAGAGAAGAAAAAAAAAAAAAAAAAAAAAAAGACACATGTAAGTTACGACGGTACATGTCATATGTAGATGGTACAGAACATAGTCAATGGTGCAACATAAATTCCTTCTTTAACCCCTTCACCCCCAAGGGTGGTTTGCACGTTCATGACCGAGCCAATTTTTACAATTCTGACCACTGTACTTTATGAGGTCATAACTCTGGAACGCTTCCATGGTTCCCGGTGATTCTGACAATGTTTTCTCGTGACATATTGTACTTCATGTTAGTGGTAAAATTTCATTCAAATAACTTGTGTTTATTTGTGAGAAAAACGGAAATTTGGCGAAAATTTTGAAAATTTCGCAATTTTCCAACTTTGAATTTTTATGCCCTTAAATCACAGAGATACGGCACACAAAAAACTTGATATCTAACATTTCCCACATGTTTACTTTACATCAGCACAATTTTGGAACCAAAATTTTTTTTTGTTATGAAGTTATAAGGGTTAAAAGTTGACTAGCGATTTCTCATTTTTACAACACCATTTTATTTTTAGGACCACATCACATTTGAAGCCACTTTGAGGGGTCTATATGATAGAAAATACCCAAAAGTGACACCATTCTAAAAACTGCACCCCTTAAGGTGCTCAAAACCACATTCAAGAAGTTTATTAACCCTTTAGGTGCGTCACAGGAATTTTTTTGAATATTTAAAAAAAAATGAACATCTAACTTTTTTCATAAAAAAATACTTCAGGTTCAATTTTTTTTATTTTACCAAGGGTAACAGGAGAAATTGGACTGCAAAAGTTATTGTGCAATTTGTCCTGAGTACGCAGATACCTGATATGTGGGGGGAACCACTGTTTCGGCGCATGGCAGAGCTCAGAATGGAAGGAGCGCCGTTTGACTTTTTCAATGCAAAATTGGCTGGAATTCAGATTGGACGCCATGTCACGTTTGGAGAGTCCCTGATGCACCTAAACAGTGGAAACCCCCTACAAGTGACCCCATTTTGGAAACTAGACCCCCCAAGGAACTTATCTAGATATGTGGTGAGGACTTTGAACCCACAAGGGCTTTACAGAAGTTTATAACGTACAGCAGTACAATTAAAAAATCATATTTTTTCCACAAAAACGATCTTTTCACCCCAATTTATATTTTCCCAAGGGTAACAGGACCCTAAAAGTTATTGTGCAATTTGTCCTGAGTACGCTGATACCCCACATGTGGGGGTAAACCACTATTTGGGCGCATGGCAGAGCTCGGAAGGGAAGCAGCGCCATTTGACGTTTTTGGCTGGAATTGAGATCGGACACCATGTCGCGTTTGGAAAACCCCTGATGTACCAAAACAGTGGAAATCCCCCACAAATGACACCATTTTGGAAACTAGACCCCCTAAAGAACTTATCTAGATGTGTGGTGAGAACTTTGAACCCCCATGGGCTTCACAGAAGTTTATAACATAAAGCCATACAATTAAAAAATCATATTTTTTCCACAAAAATGATCTTTTCACCCTCAATTCTTATTTTTCCAAGGGTAACAGGACCCTAAAAGTTATTGTGCAAATTGTTCTGAGTACGCTGATACACCACATGTGGGGGTAAACCACTATTTGGGCGCATGGCAGAGCTCGGAAGGGAAGCAGCGCCATTTGACGTTTTTGGCTGGAATTGAGATCGGACACCATGTCGCGTTTGGAAAACCCCTGATGTACCAAAACAGTGGAAATCCCCCACAAATGACACCATTTTGGAAACTAGACCCCCTACGGAACTTATCTAGATGTGTGGTGAGAACTTTGAACCCCCATGGGCTTCACAGAAGTTTATAACATAAAGCCATACAATTAAAAAATCATATTTTTTCCACAAAAATGATCTTTTCACCCTCAATTCTTATTTTTCCAAGGGTAACAGGACCGTAAAAGTTATTGTGCAATTTGTTCTGAGTACGCTGATACACCACATGTGGGGGTAAACCACTATTTGGGCGCATGGCAGAGCTCGGAAGGGAAGCAGCGCCATTTGACGTTTTTGGCTGGAATTGAGATCGGACACCATGTCGCGTTTGGAAAACTCCTGATGTACCAAAACAGTGGAAACCCCCCACAAATGACACCATTTTGGAAACTAGACCCCCTAAGGAACTTATCTAGATGTGTGGGGAGCACTTTGACCCCAACAGTGCTTCACAGAAGTTTATAATGCCCGGGCGTGAAAATAAATAATTCGTATTTTTTCCACAAACATGATCTTTTAGTCACCATTTTTTTATTTTCCCAAGGGTAACAGGAGAAATTGGACCCCAAAAGTTGTTGTCCAATTTGTCCTGAGTATGCTGATACCCCATATGTGGGAGAAAACTACTGTATGGGCACACGTCGGGGCTCGGAAGGGAAGTAGTGATGTTTTGGAATGCAGACTTTGATGGAATGGTCTGCGGGTGTCATGTTGCCTTTGGAGAGCCCCTAAAGTACCTAAACAGTGGAAACCCCCCACAAATGACACCATTTTGTAAACTAGACCCCCCAAGGAACTTATCTAGATGTGTGGTGAGCACTTTGAACCCCCCAGTGCTTCACAGAAGTTTATAACGCCCGGGCGTGAAAATAAAAAATTCGTATTTTTTCCACAAACATGATCTTTTAGTCACCATTTTTTTATTTTCCCAAGGGTACCAGGAGAAATTGGACCCCAAAAGTTGTTGTCCAATTTGTCCTGAGTATGCTGATACCCCATATGTGGGAGAAAACTACTGTATGGGCACACGTCGGGGCTCGGAAGGGAAGTAGTGACGTTTTGGAATGCAGACTTTGATGGAATGGTCTGCGGGTGTCATGTTGCCTTTGGAGAGCCCCTAATGTACCTAAACAGTGGAAACCCTCCACAAATGACACCATTTTGTAAACTAGACCCCCCACGGAACTTATCTAGATGTGTGGTGAGCACTTTGAACCCCCCAGTGCTTCACAGAAGTTTATAACGCCCGGGCGTGAAAATAAAAAATTCGTATTTTTTCCACAAACATGATCTTTTAGTCACCATTTCTTTATTTTCCCAAGGGTACCAGGAGAAATTGGACCCCAAAAGTTGTTGTCCAATTTGTCCTGAGTATGTTGATACCCCATATGTGGGAGAAAACTACTGTATGGGCACACTTCGGGGCTCGGAAGGGAAGTAGTGACGTTTTGGAATGCAGACTTTGATGGAATGGTCTGCGGGTGTCATGTTGCCTTTGGAGAGCCCCTAATGTACCTAAACAGTGGAAACCCCCCACAAATGACCCCATTTTGAAAACTAGACCCACTAAGAAACTTATCTAGATGTGAGGTGAGCACTTTGAACCCCCAAGGGCTTCACTGAAGTTTATAATGCCAGGGCATGAAAATAAAAAAATCGTATTTTTTCCAGAAACATGATCAATTAGTCCCCAATTTTTTCATTTTCCAAAGGGTAACAGGAGAAATTGGACCCCAAAAGTTGTTGTCCAATTTGGCCTGAGTACGCTGACACCCCATATGTGTGAGAAAACTACTGTATGGACACACGTCGGGGCTCGGAAGGGAAGCAGTGACGTTTTGGAATGCAGACTTTGATGGAATGGTCTGCGGGTGTCATGTGCGTTTGGAGAGCCCCTGATGTACCTAAACTATTGAAACTCTCCACAAGTGACCCCATTTTGGACACTAGACCCCCCACGGAACTTATCTAGATGTGTGGTGAGCACTTTGAACCCCCAAGTGCTTCACAGAAGTTTATAACACTCGGACGTGAAAATAAAAAAATAATTTTTTTCCACAAAAATGATATTTTTGCCCCCAATTTTTTATTTTCCTAAGGGTAACAGGAGAAATTGGACCCCAAAAATTGTTTTGCAATTTGTCCTGAGTAGGCTGATACCCTACATGTGGGGGTAAAACACTGTTTGGGCGCATGGCAGAGCTTGGAAGGGAAGGAGCACCATTTGACTTTTTCAACTCAGAATTGGCTGGAATTGAGATCAGACGCCATGTTGCATTTGGAGAGCCCCTGATGTGCCCAAACAGTGGAAACCCCCAATTATAACTCCAACCCTAACCCCAACACACCCCTAACCCTAATCTGAGCCCTAACCCTAGCCCTAGCCCTAACCCTAGCCCTAACCCTAACCCTAAGGCTGTGTGCACACGCTGCGGATTTTGCTGCGGTTCCGCAGCGGTTTTGGCTGCTGCGGACCCGCAGCAGTTTCTGCTGCGGTGTACAGTACCATGATTCCCTATGGGAATCAAAAACCGCAGTGCAGACGGTGCGGAATTTTCCGTGCGGATTATCTGCGGTTTTCAATCCGCAGAAAGAATTGACATGTCAATTCTTTCTGCGGATTCTCCTGCGGTTTGCCATCTCCTCTATTGAGGAGATGAAAAACCGCAGGACAAAACCGCAGAGCAATCCGCAGGTAAAACCGCAGGTCTTTTGACCTGCGGTTTCACCAGCGGATTTTACAAAATCCGCGCGGATGAATCCGCACCTAATCCGCAGCGTGTGCACACAGCCTTACCCTAGCGGGAAAATGGAGATAAATACTTTTTTTTTTAATTTTATTATTTTTCCCTACCTAAGGGGGTGATATCGGGGGGTTTGATTTACTATTTATGGCGGTTTTTATGTTTGGCGGCTGTCACACGCTAAAAGACGCTTTTTATTGTAAAATAGTTTTTGCATCACCACATTTTGAGAGCTATAATTTTTCCGTATTTTGACCCACCGAGTCATGTGAGGTCTTATTTTTTGCGGGACGAGTTGACGTTTTTATTGGTACCATTTTCGGGCACGTGACATTTTTTGATCGCTTTTTATTCCTATTTTTGGGACGCAGAATGAACAAAAACCAGCGTTTCATGAATTTCTTTTGGGGGGGTGCGTTTACACCGTTCCGCGTGTGGTAAAATTGATAAAGCGGTTTTATTCTTCAGGTCAGTACGGTTACAGCGATACCTCATTTAGGTCGTTTTTTTATGTTTTTGTCGGTTTTATGCAATGAAAACTATTTTATATAAAAAATAATTATTTTTGCATCGCTTTATTCTGCGAGCTATAACTTTTTTTTTTTTTCGCTGATGATGCTGTGTTGTGGCTCGTTTTTTGCGGGACAAGATGACATTTTCAGCGGTACCGTGGATATTTATATGCGTCTTTTTGATCGCGCGTTATTACACTTTTTGTTTGGCGGTATGATAATAAATCATTATTTTTTGCTTCGTTTTTTATTTTATTATTTCCAAAAAATGGATTTATTGGGGGAATATTTTTTTTTTTTTCTAATTTATTTGGCGATTTTTTTAAAATTATTTTTACACTTTTTTTTTTTTTTTTTTTTACTTTATTAAATAGTCCCAGGTGGGACATCACTGTCCTGTGACAGATCGCTGATCTGTCACATCACAGATCATTGTGACAGATCAGCAATCTGTCACAGGCATTGAATTAGACTTCCTCTTGCCTGCGCTTTGCAGGCACTGAGGAAGCCAGCTTCCTCAGGCCCCCGAAGGCCCCTGTCTCCATCTTGGATTCAGGGGCCTGGAGGAAAGGAGTCCCCCGCAGCAGCGCTGCACATTGCGCTGCCGTGGGGGGCTCAGGGAAGCACGGAGGGAGCCCCCTCCCTGACGATGCTTCCCTTTAACTCATGTTTGATCGCGGTGTGCAAGGGGTTAACGTGTCGGGGGCGGTCCGTGACCACCCCTGACACATTGTGCCGGGTGTCAGCTGTGATAATCAGCTGACACCCGGCCACGATCAGCGGCGCTCACCACGTGGGCGCCGCTGATCGCGCCCGACGTACTATCCCGTCCATGGGCATAGGGGCCCAGGTCCCATGGACGGGATATACCGTCGGATGTCAGGAAGGGGTTAAGTTCAAGCCCAAAGGTACTCAGGTGTTTAATAAATAAATCCAAAATGCTTCCCTATCCCGCAATTTTTTTTACCCTATCTCCACCACGTATATTACCATGCACCTGTTCTATTGCATAAACACTAAATTGTGCAACTTGTCTATTGTGCAGGTTTACAAAATGGTTGGATGCGTTAGATACAGGGCCTGCCCGAACGTATAGGCGAACTAGGCGGCCGCCTAGGGCGCCGACCCAAAGGGGGCGCCAGAGAAAAATTAGAAAAAATTATAAAAAATCTTTTCAAAAGGCAAAAAGTTTTAGGGATGGAAAGAAAAGTGTACATAAATTTTTTTACCATAAATTTAAAAGAAAAACCGTTGAGCTTCAATTCACGCACGGAAAGGAGGCACTAAACTACGGACGTGAGTCGTTTGCATCGTCTGCTGACAGGTGTTTGATCCCGCGCGTTTATTTTGCTCCTAAGTTTTCAAATGTTTGCAAAGCAAAGCAAACAACCAAAAATGCACACATGACGCAAGAGAGGTTGGTTGGGTTGGCAACAATTTCGATAGAATCTGAAGTTGCTAAACAAATTAATCTCGGTGACTTAGTGACATCCTTTTCAAAAAAAAAGGCAAGGAAACAAAAATTTTAATTACCTATGGTTGTTTTTGTTTTGTGTTATTGATTACTTTGTATATATTTGTCCTATAAACTTCTCAGAAGAGAGTTAGGAGAGAGTTAATTAATCATTGTTGTTGTGGTTTATTTTGCTCCTAAATTTATATCCCAAGTTTTCATCTACTGCCAAGAATAGTAGGGGCGCAACAAAATAGTTTCGCCTAGGGCGCCATAATCTCTCGGGCCGGCCCTGGTTAGATATATGACGGGTTGTGGGCTGAATGATATCATAAAGATGCTCTATAACCCTGTCTTTTAATCTTCTGATCGTGGAGCCCACATATAGCAATCTGCATGCTGAACACTCTATTTTTTTTTTTTTCATCTTCTCTGCCATGTTATCTGGGTGTTAACCTTTTCTTAGTGGAACAAGTATTTTCATTTGTTTACCACCTGTTTGGGGAGTATTTTAACTTTTGCAAGACTGCTCATTGTGAAACTGAGGACTAAGAGCACTACACGTGTTTGAAACGCATCCAGTTATCTAGGACATTCCTTCCTCCAGTATACACTGGTTATCAAGCAGCTTATTACCTTTTAATTTGTTTCAATAAAGATTTTGGATTTTATCTCCGGAGCTGGATACCTTCTTTTTTCACAAGTACCTGACGTCAAGCAGAGACTAGGGATGGGCGAATCTACTCGTTAGGACTCGTTACTCTGCGAGTAGTAGGGGACTCGCAGGAGTCGGTACTCTGCAAGTTTCCAAGCGATTACTCGCACAGTAACGAGTCCAATGCAAATGCTAGCGTTTTCCAAGCGATCTGTAGCATCGCTTGGAGAACTGATTGACAGGTTGGTCACACTCGTCAAACATAGTGTTTGACAAGTGTGACCAACTTTTTACTACTGAGGCCGCCTATGCAGCATCAGTAGTAAAAGATAAAATGTAAAAAAAAATTAAAAATATTGTTATTCTCACCCTCCGACGTCCCGCGCAGCCTTCCCGCCTCTCCACGCATCCGTTCCCAGTAATCCTTTGCGAAAATGCCCGCGATGACGTCCGTTCTCGCGGGATCGTGATGTCTCGCGGTCATTCGCGATGACGTCGCGCGAATGACCGCGAGACTTTGCGATCCCGCGAGAACGGACGCCATCGCGGGCATTTTCGCAAAGGATTACTGGGAACGGATGCGTGGAGAGGCGGGAAGGCTGCGCGGGACGTCGGAGGGTGAGAATAACAATATTTTTTATTTTTAAATTCTATTTTTTACAGGGATATGGTACCCAAAGCCCGGAGGACAGTCTCCTCTCCTCCGGACCGTGGGTACCATCCGCAATTGTTCTGCTTACTTTCCGCATGGTGTGCACAGCCACATGCGGGAAGTAAGCGGAACAAAAAAAATGGCAGCACAGGAATCGCTGCAATACTCGCATCCCCATTCATTAACATTGGACTCGCTAGACTCGCAACGAGTAGCGAGTTTCCGAGTCGGACTCGTTAGAGTCTAGCGATTCCGAGTATTTCAGGATTCGCCCATCCCTAGCAGAGACGCTTCCTTGCTCGGATAGAACTACTCATGTGCGGTGTGGACATCACTATAAGGGTGAGCTGAATCAACTTTTTTCTATTCAGTTTTCTGCTTTTTTTCATGCTCCCCTTATCATAAATGACTTTAATATACACAGTCGCTCAATAAATAAGCTGCTTTGTGACGTACATCAAGGACATTTAGTCATTTTGAATTGGGAAGGATGTCATTGATTTGGTTTTAACATCATTATTTTCATTTTAATATTTTGTTTGCTCCAAGTATATTGTCTTTCCCAACCCCATCTGTTTTCCACATGGAGACATTGATTGATCCTTCTAGAAGAGAACGTGCTGCACAAGTATTCAGTTCAGTGAGCAAAAATGTAGACACTTCACCGGACATATTGAATACTATGCTTGCAATAGAGAAACTTTCTCTTAATGAGACACGCATCTGGTGGGACCGAGACACGCATCTGGTGGGACCAAGCCACGCTTGAAAATTATATCTCACAGAATATTATACCAAGAGGATTAAGAATAAAGAAAATTCCAACCACGGTGTATAATGATGCCTTTGTGTCTGACTGGAACATTATATTATCTGAGTGCTCCAGAAAATTGATGGAGCTAATAGTTAAATATGAAAATGAAGAACTGTCTATTATTAAAACCAGTTTAAATAAGGATCTGTTGTCTCTAAAAACTGCTGTTACTGTGGAGGAATATGAAAATTTTCAAAAAGATCTGAAATCTAAGATACATTCCCTGGAAGAATCTATTATTTCTATAAAGAAAAAGAAATTTGGCAGGGATATATTTGATTACACGAACAATCAAGTTTATGAATGGGGCAGATGGGAAAGGCAACCTACTCCACCCAGATCGATATTAAAGAAACGCACTCGCACTTTTTTTTCTTCTGCACACCGGAATCAAGTGACTTTTTCCTCTTCGGACTTGGAATCGGATGTTTCTGTGGAGTCTTCCAACAACTCTGAAGTTAACACACATCATGTCAATTATGGTAATAAATCTCAAATGAGTTATTACCACAAACAGAAAAGGTCTAACAATGTGCCAAAAAACGCACCAGGAGAGGCGGTAGGAAACACCGCAAACATCCCATCTATATTCAAGAACAGACTGAGAAGTCAGTCCAAGACATCTCGTTAGACGTAATTAACCCCTTCCTGACATCCGACGTACTATCCCGTCCATGGGACCCGGGCCCCTATGCCCATGGACGGGATAGTACGTCTACCGCGATCAGCGGCGCCCACGTGGTGAGCGCCGCTGATCGCGGCCGGGTGTCAGCTGATTATCACAGCTGACACCCGGCACAATGTGTCAGGGGCGGTCACGGACCGCCCCCGACACGTTAACCCCTTGCACACCGCGATCAAACATGATCGCGGTTTACCGGGAGTTAAAGGGAAGCATCGGCAGGGAGGGGGCTCCCTCCGTGCTTCCCTGAGCCCCCCACGGCAGCGCAATGTGCAGCACTGCTGCCGGGGGCTCCTTTCCTGCAGGCCCCCGAATCCAAGATGGTGACAGGGGCCTTCGGGGGCCTGCAGGAAGCTGGCTTCCTCAGTGCCTGCACAGCGCAGGCATGAGGAAGCCTTCTGCAGTGCCTGTGACAGATTGCTGATCTGTCACAGTGATCTGTGATGTGACAGATGAGCGATCTGTCACAGGACAGTGATGTCCCACCTGGGACTATTTAATAAAGTTAAAAAAAAATAAAAAAAAGTGTTAAAATAAATTAAAAAAAATCGCCAAATAAATTAGAAAAAACAAAAAAATATTCCCCCAAATAAATCCATTTTTTAGAAATAATAAAAAAAAAAAACAATAAAAGTACACATATTAGGTATCGCCGCATCCATAACGACCCGCCCTATAACACTGCCCCATTAGTTAACCCCTTTAGCGAACCCCTTAAAAAATAAAAATAAAAAACGAAGCAAAAAATAATGATTTATTATCATACCGCCAAGCAAAAAGTGTAATAACGCGCGATCAAAAAGACGCATATAAATGTCCATGGTACTGCTGAAAACATCATCTTGTCCCGCAAAAAACGAGCTGCCACACAGCATCATCCGCAAAAAAATAAAAAAGTTATAGCTCGCAGAATAAAGCGATGCAAAAATAATTATTTTTTATATAAAATAGTTTTCATTGCATAAAACCGACAAAACATAAAAAAAGACCTAAATGAGGTATTGCTGTAACCGTACTGACCCGAAGAATAAAAACACTTTATCAATTTTATCGCACGCGGAACGGTGTAAACGCACCCCCCCAAAAGAAATTCATGAAACGCTGGTTTTTGTTCATTCTGCGTCCCAAAAATAGGAATAAAAAGCGATCAAAAAATGTCACGTGCCTGAAAATGGTACCAATAAAAACGTCAACTCGTCCCGCAAAAAATAAGACCTCACATGACTCAGTGGGTCAAAATACGGAAAAATTAGAGCTCTCAATATTTGGTGATGCAAAAACTATTTTTACAATAAAAAGCGTCTTTTGGCGTGTGACAGCCGCCAAACATAAAAACCGCCATAAATAGTAAATCAACCCACCCGTTATCATCCCCTTAGTTAGGGAAAAATAATAAAATTTAAAAAATGTATTTATTTCCATTTTTCCATTAGGGTTAGGGTTAAGGCTAGGGCTAGGGTTAGGGCTAGGGCTAGGGTTAGGGCTGAGATTAGGGTTAGGGGTGTGTTGGGGTTAGGGTTGGAGTTAGAATTGGGGGTTTCCACTGTTTGGGCACATCAGGGGCTCTCCAAATGCAACATGGCGTCTGATCTCAATTCCAGCCAATTCTGAGTTGAAAAAGTCAAATGGTGCTCCTTCCCTTCCAAGCTCTGTCATGCTCCCAAACAGTGTTTTACCCCCACATGTAGGGTATCAGCCTACTCAGGTCAAATTGCGAAACAATTTTTGGGGTCCAATTTCTCCTGTTACCCTTAGGAAAATAAAAAATTGGGGGCAAAAATATCATTTTTGTGGAAAAAAAATGATTTTTTTATTTTCACGCCCGAGCATTATAAACTTCTGTGAAGCACTTGGGGGTTCAAAGTGCTCACCACACATCTAGATAAGTTCCATGGGGGGGCTAGTGTCGAAAATGGGGTCACTTGTGGGGAGTTTCAATAGTTTAGGTACATCAGGGGCTCTCCAAACGCACATGACACCCGCAGACCATTCCATCAAAGTCTGCATTCCAAAATGTCACTGCTTCCCTTCCGAGCCCCGACGTGTGTCCATACAGTAGTTTTCTCCCACATATGGGGTGTCAGCGTACTCATGACAAATTGGACAACAACTATTGGGGTCCAATTTCTCCTGTTACCCTTGGGAAAATAAAAAAATTGGGGACTAATTGATCATGTTTGTGGAAAAAATACGATTTTTTTATTTTCATGCCCGGGCATTATAAACTTCTGTGAAGTCCTTGGGGGTTCAAAGTGCTCACCACACATCTAGATAAGTTCCTTGCGGGGTCTCATTTCCAAAATGGGGTCATTTGTGGGGGTTTCCACTGTTTAGGTACATTAGGGGCTCTCCAAAGGCAACATGACACCCGCAGACCATTCCATCAAAGTCTGCATTCCAAAACGTCACTACTTCACTTCCGAGCCCTGACGTGTGTCCATACAGTAGTTTTCTCCCACATATGGGGTGTCAGCATACTCAGGACAAATTGGACAACAACTTTTGGGGTTCAATTTCTCCTGTTACCCTTGGGAAAATAAAAAAAATTGGGGACTAATTGATCATGTTTGTGGAAAAAATACGATTTTTTTATTTTCATGCCCTGGTATTATAAACTTCTGTGAAGCCTTTGGGGGTTCAAAGTGCTCACTTCACATCTAGATAAGTTCCTTAGGGGGTCTAGTTTTCAAAATGGGGTCATTTGTGGGGGGTTTCCACTGTTTAGGTACATTAGGGGCTCTCCAAAGGCAACATGACACCCGCAGACCATTCCATCAAAGTCTGCATTCCAAAACGTCACTACTTCCCTTCCGAGCCCTGACGTGTGTCCATACAGTAGTTTTCTCCCACATATGGGGTGTCAGCGTACTCAGGACAAATTGGACAACAACTTTTGGGGTTCAATTTCTCCTGTTACCCTTGGGAAAATAAAAAAATTGGGGACTAATTGATCATGTTTGTGGAAAAAATACGATTTTTTTAATTTTCATGCCCTGGCATTATAAACTTCTGTGAAGCCTTTGGGGGTTCAAAGTGCTCACCTCACATCTAGATAAGTTCCTTAGGAGGTCTAGTTTTCAAAATGGGGTCATTTGTGGGGGGTTTCCACTGTTTAGGTACATTAGGGGCTCTCCAAAGGCAACATGACACCTGCAGACCATTCCATCAAAGTCTGCATTCCAAAACATCACTTCTTCCCTTCCGAGCCCCGACGTGTGTCCATACAGTAGTTTTCTCCCACATATGGGATATCAGCATACTCAGGACAAATTGGACAACAACTTTTGGGGTCCAATTTCTCCTGGTACCCTTGGGAAAATAAAAAAATGGTGACTAAAATATCATGTTTGTGGAAAAAATATGAATTTTTTATGCTCACGCCCGGGCGTTATAAACTTCTGTGAAGCACTGGGGGGATCAAAGTGCTCACCACACATCTAGATAAGTTCCTTGGGGGGTCTAGTTTACAAAATGGTGTCATTTGTGGGAGGTTTCCACTGTTTAGGTACATCAGGGGTTTTCCAATCGCGACATGGTGTCCAATCTCAATTCCAGCCAAAAACGTCAAATGGCGCTGCTTCCCTTCCGAGCTCTGCCATGCGCCCAAATAGTGGTTTACCCCCACATGTGGGGTACCAGCATACTCAGGACAAATTGCACAATAACTTTTAGGGTCCTGTTACCCTTGGAAAAATAAGAATTGAGGGTGAAAAGATCATTTTCGTGGAAAAAATATGATTTTTTAATTGTACGGCTTTATGTTGTAAACTTCTGTGAAGCCCATGGGGGTTCAAAGTTCTCACCACACATCTAGATAAGTTCCTTAGGGGGTCTAGTTTCCAAAATGGTGTCATTTGTGGGGGGTTTCCACTGTTTTGGTACATCAGGGGTTTTCCAATCGCGACATGGTGTCCGATCTCAATTCCAGCCAAAAACGTCAAATGGCGCTGCTTCCCTTCCGAGCTCTTCTATGCGCCCAAATAGTGGTTTACCCCCACATGTGGGGTATCAGCGTACTCAGGACAAATTGCACAATAACTTTTAGGGTCCTGTTACCCTTGGAAAAATAAGAATTGAGGGTGAAAAGATCATTTTTGTGGAAAAAATATGATTTTTTAATTGTACGGCTGTATGTTATAAACTTCTGTAAAGCCCTTGTGGGTTCAAAGTTCTCACCACATATCTAGATAAGTTCCTTGGGGGGTCTAGTTTCCAAAATGGGGTCACTTGTAGGGGGTTTCCACTGTTTAGGTACATCAGGGACTCTCCAAACGTGACATGGCGTCCGATCTGAATTCCAGCCAATTTTGCATTGAAAAAGTCAAACGACGCTCCTTCCATTCTGAGCTCTGCCATGCGCCGAAACAGTCGTTCCCCCCACATATCAGGTATCAGCGTACTCAGGACAAATTGCACAATAACTTTTGCAGTCCAATTTCTCCTGTTACCCTTGGTAAAATAAAAAAAATTGAACCTGAAGTATTTTTTTTGTGAAAAAAAGTTAGATGTTCATTTTTTTTTAAATAATCAAAAAAATTCCTGTGATGCACCTAAAGGGTTAATAAACTTCTTGAATGTGGTTTTGAGCACCTTAAGGGGTGCAGTTTTTAGAATGGTGTCACTTTTGGGTATTTTCTATCATATAGACCCCCCCAAAGTGGCTTCAAATGTGATGTGGTCCGTAAAAATAAAATGGTGTTTTAAAAATGAGAATTCGCTGGTCAACTTTTAACCCTTATAACTTCCTAACAAAAAAAAATTTTGGTTCCAAAATTGTGCTGATGTAAAGTAAACATGTGGGAAATGTTAGTTATCAAGTTTTTTGTGTGCTATATCTCTGTGATTTAAGGGCATAAAAATTCAAAGTTGGAAAATTGCGAAATTTTCAATATTTTCGCCAAATTTCCGTTTTTCTCACAAATAAACGCAAGTTATTTGAATGAAATTTTACCACTATCATGAAGTACAATATGTCACGAGAAAACATTGTCAGAATCACCGGGATCCATGGAAGCGTTCCAGAGTTATGACCTCATAAAGGTACAGTGGTCAGAATTGTTAAAATTGGCCCGGTCATGAACGTGCAAACCACCCTTGGGGGTGAAGGGGTTAATTTATTATCTGATGTTCTATCTGAAACTGAAACCAGAGTGTTATCTTTGGGGTTGAATTTTGCTCCAACAAACACAGATTTAAATATTTTTTCTATTTTAAAAGACATTAATAAATTTGTCAGGGACCTGACGGTGAAAAAACATTTTTTCACAGAAGAGAAAACACAGGTCCCAACTCCGATTAGTGTCACTAATGAGTTTGCTGGAAAACGTTTTCTGGAACAAAATGGATTGCTAACCCTTAAGGATCTGGACACTACCGACATGACTGCTAAAAATGACAATGTGATTTCCACCTTTAAGACAAGGAATCCTTTCTTTTATCCGGTACACACCAGAACTGATTCTATGGATCGTTTCCAGGACAATATTGAACGGGATTTGCGTAATCTCGCATCAGAGATTCCTTCTCGTTCTTATAAACATAATTTGTCAAAAGATGAACGAAATGCTTTAATCAAATTGAAAACAAATACTAATATCATTATTAAGATGTCGGATAAGAGCGGATCTGTAGTGGTTCTCAACAAATCTGATTATGCAACTGCTATCCATAACATGTTACTAGATAATGATATTTATTATTTTCTTGAATCAGACCCCTCAGCAGAATTTTCAAAAATGTGTAAATGTGTGATTGATGAGGGATTCAGTCAGGGTTTTTTCACTAAAAGACAAGTTGAGTATTTGCATGTATTAAATCCAGTCATTCCGATCTTGCATGCATTACCAAAAACGCACAAAAATATTTTTCCACCCCCCATGCGTCCCATTGTATCGGGAATAGGATCCTTCAGTGAACATTTAGGAGAATGGCTTGACACAAATTTGCAGCCACTAGTTCAGAGAACTCCTGGTTACCTGAAGGATTCCAATGATGTATTAAGTATGTTCAATGGGGTAACGTGGGACCCTGAATGGTCATGGTTAACTTGTGATGTGGTTGCCCTATATGTGTCCATTCCCCATAGAATTGCTTTGCACGCCGTTCAGTTTCATTTGTATAAATATAGTTCATACAATGATGAGTTGCAGGTGTATATCATCTCAGTGCTTGCTTTTCTTTTATCTCAAAATTTTTTCTTGTTTGACAAAGAATTTTTTCTCCAGAAAAGTGGAGTTTCAATGGGAGCTAAATTCTCCCCGTCAGTAGCGAATCTAGTTATGGCGTGGTGGGAAGAACAGTACATCTTTTGCACAGATAATCCATTTTTTATTAACATCAAATGGTATTCTAGGTACATTGATGACCTGATACTAGTGTGGCAAGGTGATTCAGTTTCCTTAGAGTTATTCCAATTTTACATCAATAATAATCCTTTCAATCTCAAATTTACCCATACATTTGAAAAAAAAAAGTATTAATTTTTTGGATTTGTGTTTGACTGGTATCCCTTTTAACACTATCAGCAGTTGTACGTATCGCAAAAAAACGCAGGCAACACCATACTTCACGCACGCAGTTTCCACCCACCACATACGATTCAATCAATTCCAGTGGGTGAGGTTATCAGAGCAAAAAGAAATTGCAGTGACAAAACAGTTTTTGATAGTGATAAAAAGAACATTGAAAAACGTCTCAAAAGTAGAAAATATCCTGATTGGACTGTAAATCGTGCTTTCAGTATAGTAGATAAAAAATCCAGAGCTGAACTCATTTCACCGACTGTTGAACCAAATTCCAAATGTCAGATTGAATCTAAAAGTAGTAATACTAATTTTTGGTCAGAACAGCCGGTCCTGGTTCTTACATATAGTACTCATTTCAAGTCAATTTCTGACATAGTGCATCGAAATCTAAATATTCTGAGAGATGACGATATTATGGATACTATATTGAAGGATGGTATTAGAATTGTTTCCAAACGTGCCCTGACTTTAGCTAATTCTTTATCCACCAGCTTTTATGGCGCTGTTCAGACAAAAAATGTTTCCACTTGGTTGTCCACCACAGGGTTTTTTAGATGTGGGCAATCTCCTTGTAAAACATGTCTACGTTCTAAAAAAAAGTCTGTTTTTTCTTGCTCAAAAAATATAAAGAAGTTCAAAATTAAGAGTTTTCTAAATTGCAACTCAGATTATGTTGTATACATAATAGAGTGTTCAGCATGCAGATTGCTATATGTGGGCTCCACAATCAGAAGATTAAAAGACAGGATTAGAGAGCATCTTTATGATATCATTCAGCCCACAACCCGTCATATATCTAACTCATCCAACCATTTTGTAAACCTGCACAATAGACAAGTTGCACAATTTAGTGTTTATGCAATAGAACAGGTGCATGGTAATATACGTGGTGGAGATAAGGTAAAAAAAATTGCGGGATAGGGAAGCATTTTGGATTTATTTATTAAACACCTGAGCACCTTTGGGCTTGAACTTAAAGAAGGAATTTATGTTGCACTATTGACTATTGTCTGTACCATCTATATATGACATGTACCGTCGTAACTTAAATGTGTTATGTGTTTTTTTTTTTGTTTTTTTTTTCTTCTCTGCCATGTTATTTGGGTGTTAACCTTTTCTTAGTGGAGCAATTATTTTCATTTGTTTACCACCTGTTTGGGGAGTATTTTAACTTTTGCAAGACTGCTCATTGTGAAACTGAGGATTAAGCACTACACGTGTTCGAAACGCGTCCAGTTATCTAGGACATTCCTGACTCCAGTATATACTGGTTATCAAGCAGCTTATTACCTTTTAATTTGTTTCAATAAAGATTTTGGATTTTATCTCCGGAGCTGGATACCTTCTTTTTTCACAAGTTTCTGGAACACAACAAACTCAGAGATCCAAGGATGGCAGCGGATCTCCCTCACGCTCCTCCTGTCAGCTCTCTCCTAGTTCTGAAAAACACTGAGGTCTACAATACTGTCAACAGGCGACAGTGACCTCTTGTGGATGGAGACTGACACTGCAAGTCCATTCACCACCATCTCACAGTACAGTACAGCATTGAGAGCTTTCCAAGGGTTTTCTGCTCCACATTGGCAAATAGTGCCATTATCTTCTCTATGGAGTATGTCTGTTGTGAGAAAGAAGAGGACTATAGCTTGATGATAACATTTCTCCTTCTGAATCGACTTATATCTCCTCATACAAGAGCTGGGACTGCTAAACTGATATCTTTGCACATATTAGAGATTGACATTATGGGTAGAGTCATAGGTCCTGAACAGGTAGTACCAATGATTACAAAATCTTGTATGTTACTTTGCAAGGCACTATAACAATATTAGGTTGGAAAGATTCCCCGATTCTATGGGCAAAAAACTTTAACATACAGTGACTAATTCATTCAACCATTTGTTCTTGCAAGTCACCATACTACTGGATCCACAGGATGGTGGACTCTCTTCTTGTGTAGGTAAGGCCACATAGATGTCCTGTGTATATTCATAACTTTCATGGGTTGAGGGACGATTTACTAAAGAAGGCTCCTTTAATTCAAGCTTTCCAAATAGTGCAGAGCACTTAGAGACAAATAAAATACAACTGGGGTCGCCTGTCCCATCTAGTCGTCGACTACAATGGCACAAGTTTCCTTTTCCACTCTTCCACTCATGAGCATTTAGGACTTTTTTTTACCAGATGATCACTCAAAATTAGTACAACACTGAAGGAAAAAACATTTGACAATAGTCTTCCCATCATAGAAGACCCAATGTAATGTTCATCCTCTATTTCTCTACTTTGTGATCTAGCCAAATAAAGGGCCTCTAAGAGAATTATGTACACTGATTGGTTTAATCTATAAATGGAAACATTTGAGCCTTATATTTATGAATGTTAGTTGCAGTAACTTAGGTAAAGAAGACCCATTTACACTCCTTAACGTATTTTGCCACTTTCACATTAAAACATTTTTGTGTACCCTGAGAAAGGACCAATAAGGAATAACCTTTATAAGTCTACTCTGCAATAAAGCAAATACTTGAGATTTCCTCTCCTTTGCCTCCTTACAGACTTTAATTTTGTATTGGAAAATTTTGAAGTTGGCCCCAGGATAAGAGTTGAGACTACAGGGGAATTTATTAGAGACGGGTGGATCTTTTGATATATGAATTTACCTACTCTGACTAATTTTCCCTCAAAATTAGATTTTTTGCAGCAAATAAATATCAATATTGGAAATCTTGCTATTACATGGAAAATACATGTTGGGAAGAGGAGAGAGAACCCCACTGACCTTAAAAGCTACACTCTACAGGAGAACGAGAGAGGGGACTCGCTCACCATAAGAATTTACACTCTACAGGAGAGAGCAAGCGAGAGGACCCCATCAATCTGTAGCGTTTAAGCTCCTATGATCAGTGGGGTCTTCTCTCTCCTGTAGAGTCTTTGCTCTTATGGTCAGTGAGACCCCCTCTCTCTCTTCTGTAGAGTGTAAGCTTTTATGGTTAGTGGGGTCCGCTGTCTCTCCTGTACAGTGTAAGCGCTTTTATGGTCAGTGGGGTCTTCTCTCTCTTGTAGAGTGTAAGCTCTTATGGTCAGCGGGGAACTCTCTTTCCTGTACAGTGTAATCTGTTATGATCAATGGGGTCCTCTCTCTCCTGTAGAGTGTAAGCTCTTACGGTCAGTGAAGTCTTCCCTCTTGTAGAGTGTAAGCTCTTATCATTAGTGGGGTCCTCTATCTCTCCTGTAGAGTGAAAGCTCTTATGGTCAGTAGACTCCTCTCTCCTGTAGAGTTTAAGCTCTAATGGAAAGAGGACTCAACTGACCATAAAAGTTTATGCTCTACAGGAGAAAGAGTGAGAAGAGCGGCTGACCATAAGAGTTTACACTCTACAGGAGAGAGAAAGTGAGAGGACCCCATTGATCATAAAAGCTTACACTCTACAGGAGGGAGAGGATCCCGCCAATCATAAGAGCTTACACTGTACAGGAGGTAGAGGACCCTGCTGATAATAAGAGCTTAAACTCTAAACGAGAGAGAGAATGTAGGGTCGTGGGCTGGACTGGGGGTGGTCCCTCGATAGACCGCACAGAGACAAAACAGAGACAAGATGGAGGCAGGTTCTGGGTGCAACAGGTCCAAGTTTATTCCACTTGCCGTCCACCTAACGGCCTCTGCAATACACCACACTTCTCTTCACCTCACAGCCCACCGTTTCCAGGGCCGCTTCACACATGGTACGTTACACTAGGGACATACATACACGTACCGTCCCTTCCTCACTGTTTGACGCTCCTGACAGGTCCGTCACTGTGGCCGCCTTAGGCCCGTAAACAAACAGCAATTTTACTGATCAGGCATCATGTCAAATACGGTGTTCCACACCCGGTGTCTCGTCTCCACTGCGGTTCTTCCTGTCAGGACCACCCCCCTGATGTTCTCTCTCCTTCAGTCCCCCTGGTTCGGTTCTCCTCAGAGCGCACAGACTGTCGTAGTCCTCCTGTCACCTGAGCTCCCCCTGGGAACTGGAACTTTCTGGAACCCTCCCTCAGTATTTATACCTTTCCTGGTTCCCTGTAACTCTGCCCCCCATGACCAATGGTTTCCTAAGCCCTAAGCTGATGTCAAGTCCTTTGCTCACACTCCTCCCTGCCCTCTAATGGTCAACCCAGGTACTGCATGTCCACTACACTTTCCTAGCTGTTTCCCCACTGTAGTAACTGACAACTATCTGAACTGGGCAAACCTTTCCTTCTCTATACTGACAGGTCCGTCTGTCCATCAGGTCACCTTCCCTACATTCACCCTTCCTTTGTCCATTGTCGTCCTTGACAATCGTCATCCCTGCCTTCGCCGTTCTGAAGCTTCACCTACACTCTGTTGTCGGACCAGCTGTTGGGCCAAACCCACTACCTGCGGGGGCCGAACCAAACTGGGAGCACCATGCTCTGAGTAGCCTACTGCTACTCACCAGCATGCATGCCACATGACAACGTCTTTCACACTGGGCTAGGTACACCCATATTCTCTCTATGGCGTGTACCTTCCCCTACTCTCCCCTCCTGTTACCTTCCACTATCTGGCACGGCATGATCGAGGTCTCACACCTACCAGATCATTGCCGGCATCCATTTCTCTCCTTCAGGGGTGTCCGTTGTGTCGGGTACCTGACCTAGGACGGCTGTCTTTTCACATCTTTCACCTCTTGTACCTTTCTTTCAATTACATGTCATGGTCGGCGTCTTGGTCTCCCAGACCCTCTTCACACATAGACCCCTCTTCGGATCTCACACTTCCCGTTGGTCCCTCAGACCTTCCCTCACCCGGACCTGTTGCATTTAACTTTTGCATATTATACATCAAACAACTTTATAATAGCACAAGTACCCATTTTTATTTTTTTTTCATTTTCTTTTGCTCATCTTTTGCTCATTTTCTTTAAACCAACATTTAACAAATAAACATCACATGTTTTTCCTTCTCCCCCCTTCCTCGGACATATGCACTCCCTTGCTTCTTGACACCCCCGCTTTGCCAGGCTTAATATAACCAACAACGTATACATCAACTGTCCTTATGCTTTGCACAATGGTGCAACGAAATTTCGAGAGTTCAAACCACTCCCAGGCGGCCGGCAGCGAGGGGCCCCACAGCCGTGGAGCGCCCGGGGTATAGGGAGTGTCCTAGGAGTTCTTACTACGGGGGTTCATGGTCCTATGGCTCAGCAACCACAGCTACCGGGTACTAGCCACGGGGGCAGTACTCCTTGTAGTACGACACCCAGTCCCCCTCATGTAGAGCCCGGCCG
This sequence comes from Dendrobates tinctorius, assembly GCF_039654945.1. Taxonomy (NCBI): domain Eukaryota; kingdom Metazoa; phylum Chordata; class Amphibia; order Anura; family Dendrobatidae; genus Dendrobates; species Dendrobates tinctorius. The sequence goes on along the minus strand of NW_027361696.1, from coordinate 96,475,149 downwards.
TGCCAAATAGATGCCACATTAATATAGACCTTTTGTGCAGTCTCATCCCGGATAAAATCATATCCTCTATCGATGTGTATACCAGCCAACCCCGTGATCTCTTCACCACCATACCTGCCTCTCCCTTTTCATGCAGCTGTTTCCAAATCACTTGCTCCCGTGCCTTCTTCCCATTAATAACCTCTGCCACCCAAACAGAGGGTACTGCGCAGGCTCTAGAGTCCGGTGGGTGGGACTTTGCTGAAAAAGCGCGTGGGCCAGAGGCAGCCGATGATATCTGTGGCCCAGCAGCCGCTGGGGCCGGGTGGCGGACGGGAGCAGCTGTGTTTCCGGAGGACTGAGCCACAGGGCCAGTCAAGCAGGCCGCAGCCAGTTCTAGCGCCGGCATAGCTGCGGCCGCAGGGTAGGCCGCATCCAAAACCTCCAACAGAGCCGGAGGGGCGGCCGGTTCTGGTAATGAAGCTGTTACCGGTCGGGGGAGCACAGCCGCGTCTTCTGTAACCGAGCTCCGCGCTGATGACTCTGGGTGGGATGACTCAGGGACGGGGGCAGGGGCCTCGCTCAACTCCGCGTACACCATAGGGCCCTCCGCGGCCAGACCTTCCGATATGCTGGAGGCTGCGTGCAGTGGCAGAATGGTGGGGGCCGCTTGTGAAGCCGCCGGCAGGGCCAGGGGAACTCTCACCTTCCCCGGCGCCACGGCCTCCATCACGTCACCACGCAGCTCTTCCCGCAGTCTCCGCTCCTTAACTCGTTGTCCTGTGGGCCAAGCCTCCAGGCTCAGGAACTCCGCAGGGAAGTTCTCCGCCGGTATCAATGGCGGCCGCTCCTTCTGGCTCCGCACAGGCTCCGCTTCCTGCCCGTGGATCTGAAGATGACATCTTCTGGAGCAGCTCAGTCTCCCGCCGCCATTGCCACTCCAGGCGGCCGATGCCCCGACACCCAGCAGCATCTCATACCGTCCGGTGGGCAGCAATCGAATGGTGCCAAGCAGCCGCACCCAAGCTTTTCTTCGGTGTCACTCCCTCTGTGGGGTGGGGCGTCGGCAGGCCTCTCCACCCACCTGTCAGGGTCCAATATATGGAAGCATCGGTCTCCGGGCACATACCGCTTCCCTTTGGGGTCCATTGGAGAGGGTCCCAGTCCATTCTGAACAACTGCGAACACCCGGACCTCTCCTCTATGTTGAAGCAATACCGCCATACTGCACAGTACCTGGTACCACCCCGGATCCTCTGCTGGCCACACAGATCTGCCACAGCGCTCCCCATTTGTATTGCACAGGTAGGTAATTTGTAATCCACAGGTGATTGTAATCCAAGCAGAGTAGTCCAAGTCTTTTTTCATTCTTTGAGGCAGGTCTGCCGCAGAAGATGACGTATTAGCGGCGTTGATCCTGCCGACTATGCCAAGTGTTGGGTCGCGGGCCGGACTGGGGGGTGGTCCCTCGATAGACCGCACAGAGACAAAACAGAGACAAGATGGAGGCAGGTTCTGGGTGCAACAGGTCCAAGTTTATTCCACTTGTCGTCCACCTAACGGCCTCTGCAATACACCGCACTTCTCTTCACCTCATGGCCCACCGTTTCCAGGGCCGCTTCACACACCGTACTTTACACTAGGGACATACATACACGTACCATCCCTTCTTCACTGTTTGACGCTCCTGACAGGTCCATCACTGTGGCCGCCTTAGGCCCGTAAATCAACAGCAATTTTACTGATCAGGCGTCGTGTCAAATACGGTGTCCCACACCAGGTGTCTCGCCTCCACTGCGGTTTTTCCTGTCAGGACCACCCCCCTGACATTCTCTCTCCTTCAGTCCCCCTGGTTCGGTTCTCCTCAGAGCGCACAGACTGTCGTAATCACCTGAGCTCCCCCTGGGGACTGGGGACTGGAACTTTCTGGAACCCTCCCTCAGTATTTATACCTTTCCTGGTTCCCTGTAACTCCGCCCCCCATGACCAACGGTTTCCTAAGCCCTAAGCTGATGTCAAGTCCTTTGCTCACACTCCTCCCTGCCCTCTAATGGTCAACCCAGGTACTGCACATCCACTACACTTTCCTAGCTGTTTCCCCACTGTAGTAACTGACAACTATCTGAACTGTGCAAACCTTTCCTTCTCTATACTGACAGGTCCGTCCGTCTGTCAGGTCACCTTCCCTACAAGAACACCACTGTCCATAAAAGCTTACACTTTACAAGAGAGAGAGAGAGAGACTTACCTTGTGATTCTGGATTATGGAAAATAACTATAATCCTTTAGATGTCATAGCTACTAAGGGATTATAAGGAAGCCTGTGCATTAATGCAAAATTATGGTAGCCCACTCTCTGATGCTTTACCAGTGTGAGAAATGATGCTGGGCATGTTTTTTTTTCTTGTAAAACTGCAAATCGAATCTCAAAATGTTCAAATTCTTGTGAAACCGCAAATTTTAGGAAATTTGATTCAAACTCGATACTCTGCATATTAAATCTGCACATCTCTGAAATAATTAAAAAGGTTGTATGATCTAAAAAAAAGTTACTGTGGACACGGATTAAGTAAAACTAACCGATCTAGCATATACACCTGATGTCACCCTTTGGATCAAGTGTAGGCCAGTTGGTGGTCTGAGGCCACACTGCAGTTGGTTGTCATCACGATTCTTCTTTCATTGGCCCGCTGAAGCCTGTAATTGCTTGCAGTGGTCAGGTGACTGCAATGACATGTCAGAAATATTCAGTGATTTCATGGCATGTCAAACATGTCTGATTTGATATAAAACTTGTATTTTTTCTGATTTACCACTCCTTTTGCCATTCTTATAAAAAGAGGCAGGGCTTAGTGCATCTTACTGTCACACAATTTAGAAAAAACTACTGTATGAAAAGCTTGACTTACCTCCATTCGGAACATATAAGCCAAGCTGTCTGGGTTCTGGTTCTTTATAATATGTTTTAAATTTAGATATTACAAAACTCAGAAATGTATTTTGAATGTTTTCTGATTTTGGATTTTCCTGATTTTCTATACCAATTGTGTTTGCTATGCTAAATTACTTGCTGAGTGTACTTTACCAAAATATATTTTTCAGAAATGACTTTAGTTCTGTAAATTCTGTTAAAGTTTCAAATTTTGTTTTGCCTGCCACCAGAGGAATAAAGCCACATATCTGGTGCTGAACTTCTGCTCCAAGTAGGATGTTCCTCAGTTGAGCATCGTAGTGAATACTTTGGGGCAAAATTGATCCAGGCACATATTACACTACCATGCCAACAATAAATGCTAATGTTTTTTACCATTTGCTATTTGTCCTCTACCCCTTGTTTCTCAAGTTTACTTCTTTTTTGTTTTCATGCTTGCCCTCCAACTCTTTCAGCTATTTTCATTTTGCCTCTTTACCACTCTTTGTATTAACTATGAATGGTTATTCTATGACAACTCCAGAAGTGACCAAGATTGGTCATATTATTTTATGACTACACTTAGAAGAACCTCGGTCACACGTCTACTTCTCCTTTTTCTCTGAAGCATAAGATTATTTTTTTTTTCTCCAGGCATTGCAAGCAAGAGAGGGTAGAAAATGAAACCCTCATCTCTTTCTCAAACCATACTCTGAGCTCCCTCATGGTTTCCATTTCCTTCTTGCAAAAATTAGTGAGATCATAAAGGTTGAATCACAACTTTCTGCAAAACTAGCTATTTGCAGGAAGGGTATACCTGTTTCTTAAGAAAAAAACTTGGATTAGGTTTGACCCGGCTCATGTTCTGCAGTCCACAGGTAGGACTTTCGTAAATTTCTTTGATCAGACCACTGTTGCTAGCCTTAATATTTCTGGCAATGGGCATTAACTGTGGATGACCAACTGCAAGTATCACCTGGAAACTATTAGGTAGAAGAACAATTAACAGATAATTTATATTCCCACTTTCCAGAGGACTCAGTGCAAAGAGATCACTAAAGGGACCTCCTCAAGCAGTAGGAGAAATACCTTCACAGTTCAATTCAGGTTAGTTGAGACTCAAAATTAATAGTATTTTTTATTCATCTACTGCACACAAATGATTACACTTGCTTATCTCTACAGGCAGCGTCGGACTGGAACACCTTGGGCCCACCAGAGAAAATCATTCTTGGGGCCCACTATGTAGCTGCATATAGTTAAATACCAGACCACCAATTATGCGGTAAAACACGCTAATATCCGGGTATAATATAAGGTTGTACATGTCTTAATTATGTAGCAGGAGTTGGGGTAGCCCCCTCATAGAATATAAAGCAGCCCCCTCACATAGTATAATGCAGCCATCTCATAGAATATAATGCAGCCATCTCATAGAATATAATACTGCCCCCCTCATAGGGTATAATACTGCCCCCCTCATAGGGAATAATGCACCCCCTCATAGGGAATAATGCACCCCCTCATAGGGTATAATGCTGCCCCCTCATAGGGTATAATACTGCCCCCCTCATAGGGTATAATACTGCCCCCCTCATAGGGTATAATACTTCCCCCCTCATAGGGTATAATGCACCCCCTCATAGGGTATAATGCACCCCCTCATAGGGTATAATACTGCCCCCCTCATAGGGAATAATGCATCCCCTCATAGGGAATAATGCTGCCCCCTCATAGGGTATAATACTGCCCCCCTCATAGGGTATAATACTGCCCCCCTCATAGGGTATAATGCACCCCCTCATAGGGTATAATGCACCCCCTCATAGGGAAGAATGCTGCCTTCCTCATAGGGTATAATGCTGCCTCCTCATAGGGTATAATGCTGCCCCCTCATAGGGTATAATACTGCCCCCCTCATAGGGAATAATGCTGCCCCCCTCATAGGGTATAATACTGCCTCCTCATAGGGTATAATACTGCCCCCCTCATAGGGAATAATGCTGCCCCCCTCATAGGGTTTAATACTGCCCCCCTCATAGGGAATAATGCTGCCCCCTCATAGGGTATAATACTGCCCCCCTCATAGGGAATAATGCTGCCCCCCTCATAGGGTATAATACTGCCCCCCTCATAGGGTATAATACTGCCCCCCTCATAGGGAATAATGCATCCCCTCATAGGGAATAATGCTGCCTCCTCATAGGATATAATGCTGCCTCCTCATAGGGTATAATGCTGCCCCCTCATAGGGAATAATGCACCCCCTCATAGGGTATAATGCACCCCCTCATAGGGTATAATACTGCCCCCCTCATAGGGTATAATACTGCCCCCGTCATAGGGTATAATGCTATATAGATATATAGATATAGAGTTAGATAGAAATAGATAGAAAGATAGATGTAGAAATAGATAGATATAGAGATAGATAGTAGATAATGGATAGAAAGTAGATAATGGATAGATATAGATAGAAAGATTCATAGAGATAGATAGAGATAGATAGAGATAGATAGAGATAGATATAAAGATAGATATAGAAAGAAATATAGATAGATAGATAGATCGATAGGTAGATAGATATAGAGATAGATAGAAAATAGATAATGGATAGATAGATAGATATAGAGATAGATAGCTATAGATAGAAAGATATAGAGATAGATAGATATATAGATAGAGATAGATAATAGATAGAGATATAATAATAATAATAATAATAATAATAATATAGACATATATAGATAGATATAGAGATAAATATATATAGATAGATGGCTATAAATAAAAATAGATATAGAGATATATAGAGATAGATATAGAGATAGATAGATAGATATAGAGATAGATATAGAGACAGATAGATATAGAAAGATAGATATAGAGATAGATATAGAGATAATAGCTAGATATAGAGATATGTATAGAGATAGATAGATATAGAGTTAGAAAGATAGATATAGAGATAGATAGAGATAGCTAGATAGATGGATAGATATAGATAATAGAGATAATAGATAGATATAATAGATAGATATAGAGATAGATATAGAGATAGATGGATAGATCAATAGATAGATAAAGAGAGAGAGAGAGAGAGAGATTGATAGATAATGAGATATAGAGATAGATATAGAGATATAGTGTTAGATAGAAAGATAGATATAGAGATAGATAGATATAGAGATAGATATGGATATAGAGATAGATATGGATATAGAGATAACAGATATAGAGATAGATATAGATATAGAGATAGATAGATATAGAGATAATATATAGATAGATAGATATAGAGATAATATATAGATAGCTATAGAGAGAGAGATATAGAGATAGATATAGAGAGAAACAGATATATATATATAGAGATAGATATAGAGATAGATAGGTAGATAGATATAGAGATAATAGATATAGAGATAGATAGATATAGATATAAAGATAGATAGAGATAGAGAGAGATAGATATAGAGAGAGATAGATACAGAGATCGATAGATAGAGAGATAGATATAGATATAGATAATAGAGATAGATAGATAAAGATAGATAATAAATATAGAGATAACAGATAGATATAGAGATAGAGTAAGATAGAAAGATATAGAGATAGGTAGATATAGATAATAGAGATAGCTAGATAGACATAATAGATAGATATAGATATAGATAGATAAAGATAGATATAGAGATAGATGTAGAGATAGAAAGATAGATATAGAGATAGAGCGATAGATAGAGATAGATATAGATAATAGATAGAGATAGATAGATAGATAGATAAAGATAGATAGATATAGAGATAGATATAGAGATAGAAAGATAGATAGATATACAGAGAGATAGATATAGAGATAGAGATAAATAGATAGATAGATAGATATAGAGAGAGATATAGAGAGAAATAGATATAGATATAGAGATAATAGATATATATATAGAGATAGATAGATATAGATATAGAGAGATAGATACAGAGAAAAGATATAGAGATAAATAGATAAAGATAGATAGATATATAGAGATAGAAAGATAGATATAGAGATATAAAGATAGATAGAGATATATAGATAGCTATAGAGATAGATATAGAGAGAAATAGAGATAGATATAGAGATAGATATATAGATATAGATATAAAGATAGATATAGATATAGAGAAAGAGCGATAGATAGCGAGAGATATAGATATAGAGATAGATAGATACAGAGAAAAGATATAGAGATAGATAACGGATAGATAAATAGATAGATAGGTATAGAGATAGATAGATATAGATATTAGATAGAGATATATATATAGATAAAGATAGATAGATATAGATGGTAGCTAGATAGATAATAAATATAGAGATAATAGATATAGAGATAGATAGAGTAAGATAGATAGATAGAGATAGATAGATAGACATAATAGATAGATATAGAGATAGATGTAGAGATAGATAGATATAAAGATAGATAGATAGAGATAGATATAGATAATAGATAGAGATAGATATAGAGATAGATAGATATAAGAGAGATAGAGAGATATATAGAGATATATTGAAAAATAGAGATAGATAGATAGATAGAGACAGATAGAGAGAGCGAGAGAGATATAAAAAAAAAAAACAAAACACAATACTCACCTCTCCTCCTCGCTCCCACGCTGATCCCGGCTTCAGTGTCAGGAGCTGCCCCCTCTGCCAGACACACAGCGGGTGCGCGATGTAGTGACGTCATCGCGCACCGGCTGTGAGCCAGGAGCAGAGAGGACTGAGGGCGGCGCCGGCCCTGATGCAGAGCAGCTTACTGGGCTGGGGGCGGGGCCTCTGGGGGTGGAGACCTGCTTCGCAGTGAATATTCATTTCTCTTTAGCAGCGGGGACAGGGGCTCCTGCCTCCTGACACCCGCTGCTACTCCGCTGGCAGGGGCCCCCATAGCAGCTGCATGGTGTGCGACACACCACTGGCTGGGGGCCCCTGGAGCAGCGGGGGGCCCTAGGCAACTGCTGGCCCTGTATGCCAGCAGGTGCCAGGGCCCACCAGATGCCAGGGCCCACCGGAGAATCCTCCGGTTCCCCGGTGGGCCAGTCCGACGCTGTCTACAGGTCAGATTTCTGACTCAATCTATTTGATGTGCAATAAGTTTACAGGTTATCATGTACTAGATTTTGTGAGTCACTTATAAACACTTCAAAGTTCAGGAGGAACTAAAATCATAATTACACACCAGGTATTTGCCCCTTTGCGGTTGTGAAGGCCTAAAAATGCCATATTCAAAGCAAGTGTGTTCACTTAGACTGTTGATTGCAAAAAAGAAAAGGGAACAACACATACTCTCACAAAGTTTTGTGAAATTGAATCTTTACGTAACTTAAAAAGCCTCAAAAGAAAACAATGAAAGCACTCAACGGAACCACAGTGATTCTATCTAATGTCAAATAACAAGTTATCAAAATGAAAACAAAAGGAGCCAGCTCCTTGCCAATGCCCCTGGGAAGTCTTGGCGCACATCGCATTTATTAAATAATAGATATTAAACCCGCTCTACACCTGGGTGGCGATAATTTTTATTGGTACATTTATACAGTGTCATCAATAAAATGGCGTTGGAGATCTCCATATGTGCATGAGCTAACTCTGGTGCCATTTTATTTAAGTAATGTACTACAACATCAACATAGCAGTGTGCACGCACCAGCCAAAGGGATTATGGCAATGAATGGCTGGTACGTGCACACTGCTATGTTGACGCTGTAGTAGAATTCTTCAGTAAAATGGTGCCAGTGTCTATGCGTGTGTAAGCAGGTTGCGGAATGCAGTGACGGACAGGAGGCAGACCAAGGGTTAACAATTTTACTTAACAGGGAATACTCCACCCAGGGAGGCAATGGGTTAAACAGGGGAATAAACAGTCTAATTTGCAAAGGATATGCAGAATTAAGAGACAATGAATCAGGTAACAGCAGTTCTAGTGAAACATAATGTGGCTGTAATTCCTCAGGCTATGAAGTCAATAGTGCCAACAACAGCTGGCGCGGAGCTTGTCCAAGAGGGTCCTGTAGGCAACGAGGATCTGTCTTCTGGCGGCAGCGGTCGGTCTACAATACCTTCCGCTGAGCCCCTGGTCCATGTTTTAGGGGGCAGTGAAAATGTTGAAAAGGATGGAAAAAGTGTTGCATGGAAGGAGAACAGCATGGAGGTGACCCATGGAAGCATCTCTGACTCCCAGATCACTGCTGAGAACTATGGTGTCACACTTTCACTCCACTTTTAGGACTGACAATACAACATTCAAAATCAAAGAGAACTTGCTTACAGTAAAGAAAATGTTAAGAAACATTTTCATTTTTATTATGACTTGCATGTAAGGATTTATTTTAAAAATAATACTTTACGTAAACCAAAATTAAAGTAAAAATTGGAAATTTCAGTGTAATTTATGAGTGAAGCAAGAACTGCCAAAAATGTGATGTAAGAAGGACTCAGATACAGCCTGCATTAGACATAAAGGAGGGCCTCATACACATTCAGTTCAAATTGTCATGTATTGGTACTTCTTGACTCATAAAGGCTATGCAAAGCCTGTCAAAACTTACAACAGGGTCATACCTATAACCTTGAAGGCACCAACTGTAGTACCTCATTCAAATATTTTGAGCAAAGTATATTTGTGGTACCCCTCCACTCAAAAGTTCTGCACAGTGCAAAGCCTGCTAAAAATTACAAGCAGGGTCATCTTTACACCATTTAGGGCAAAAACTCGACGGCATCATTAAAATTTTAAGAAAGTGTACACCTGTAACAAGCTGTGAAGAAACTGGATTATATCTTAATTACCCAGATGACTATTTTTAGCAAACCAAGAAGAATTGACTTTTTATCTGTATGTTGGCTTTTGGATTTAAGTGTTGATTTCTGATTTGTCAAGAAAACAGACTTTTGTTTGTGTAACCTGGAATATTGACTTGTAAGCTGATATTTGATATAACATAGTGTGCTCTTATCCTTGATGAATGGTGAGGTCTACTGATATGCTGATTATACATTGTCCAGCCCAGACAGTTTGCTGATTTTTAAAACAGAAAAGGAAAAACTATACAAATAGATTACATAATCAAACAAGGTGACTTGGTCATCACCATTCTTTCCCTTATCGGTGAGGCTGGACTGAAGGACACTAGGAAGATCTAAAAATAGGTTACATGCCTTGGTATAAATAGACTGAGACAGAGAAAGAGAGCCAGTCAGAGACTCTGCCAAGACATATACATCCAAAGGATCAGAGACAGGACAGCAGCCAATTTCGTGGCACCATCATGAGGGACACGGAACTATCATTCTAAGGAAAAAAACTAGGAGTTTTTGGCTCCAGTTGGAAGAATACAGATCTGCTCCATTTACCATTGCTGGAAGAAAAAAATCTATTAAAGAGGCATGTCATAGAATAGGGACCACCAAATCTACAAGTTAATATATATCTAGTAACATCAATTTTATTATACTGTACAAAACCAAAACACACGATAAAAACATTTAAAAACAAAACCATCCACTAAGCCAAACCACAACACCCAAATTCAGAAAAGGGGGGCATGAATCCCCATTACCGCAAGAGGCAAAATGCCGGTACATACTAGGAGCTCCAATATGTATGCTGCAATACATCCGGGTGTACAATAGAGGAGAATCATATCTGGGTCAATTGTACAGAGACAGCACTTGCGCAGACAAAAATATAAGACTACCGAGTTTGTCCGCAGTGCACACAGCATAAACGGCGCATGTGTCTGGTCTAGTCAGCACACAAATGAAAGTGTGCATGCACATAACATAAAAATACAGGTTTGAGGATCTGAATATGAACACGCTTGCGCCCTCTAGAAAACACATGTACCGAGCGAATAGAGAATGCCCATAGGAAAGGGTATGAAATTGCGGATATAAAGAAATGATGAACAATAGATAAATACATATGTGCATGCGCCATCCAAAACCCACATACAATAAAAAGATAGAATGCTAATATGTGCACATGGACTAGAGGAAACTGTCGGGATCCCTCAGATATCTCTTTCATCTGAAGGACCGATGTTCTTAGGTGTGAGGCATCATATGTCTCTAATTGATTGCTCCGTCGAGAAGGATAACACAGACACAAGCTGTATAATACCACTCGGGATGCCTGCCAAGACGCCTCTGGCTTATCAGTTAGGCTTCCGTCTTTTATAGTAAAGAATTTAAACATTTTACAGACATGCGCAGTACAAATGATTTTACAACTTGTTTTCGACAAAGAAAGTCATTTAGGCGAAAAAGCAGAGGTATTTGACCTTGGTTCACAAGGGAGATGTCTGAGACATCTCCTCAAAGAACAGATAAGGTTTTAAACAAGAGAATGCAACATAGACAGAACTCAATTTAACTCCTTCAGTTCCTATCATTCCCCCCTTTGACATCTTCATTTTCCACAATCTGGAACACTGGATCCTGCAACAACAGCGGATAGTGGCTCGTTCACCAGGTACTATCCCAGGCCGACGGGTTGCCCAAGGGAGACAGGTCTTCTACCTTCTCCATCCCCCAGATACTGAAGCCACGTCCATCATTGCAAGAGTACGCTCCTTCATGCCAGAAATGAGATGTCAATCTAGGACTCAAAGGAATAATAGTTAAATTCTTGTTGTTTACAGTCAAACTTCCTTATCTATTTCTACATCTTTTCTTGCATACAGAGATACACCAAAAAACAAGTTTCAATAGCACATATATTACGAAGATACAAACAACAATACGTAATAGACTTAGTATAATCCCAGCTATCCAGCCTCCAATACCCTTAAACCAATTAGCTGGATTAAGAAAGGAGAATGTGTCTGACCACCAACTATCCTTAGTACGATCATTGTCTTTATCGTACTGATCTCTAAGTCTTTGAACATCCTCTATTTTCAATTTTAACTTTATAATGCTGTTGGGATCTATATAATGACAGCAAGCTGGTCCGATGACTTGACACATACCTCCTTGCGCTGCAGTTAAATAATCTAATACTATGGTATGCTGATTAGTGACTATAATAAGCTGATTTTGGACAGCAACGGTGGTGTTCAATATATCCAATATATCCCATATTTGGTCATCTAAGTAATCTGTAGCCCTGACTAATTTATCCCACATTTGAGTAATCATAGGATAAATAAAAATAGAGCTGACAATTTTATTGGTCACACTCATCTGCACTATATGTGGTCTCCCAGAGAGGCGAGGTGTATTGTCAGCAGCTCTTTTGTACAACGTGTGTTTAGGTATGCTCTGAGTATTCAACTGGTCATTCGGAATAACAAAGGTAGCTGGAGTCAAACGACCCAGGGTACAAGCACCTTTTACCCCTACTGGCAACCATTTATATGCATTGTCTCCACATACCCAGTACATGTCACTAGGTAGGTCCCATAGGGCTGAATGTTGTAATACCAGTCTATGAACTAAATCTATGAACGCAGATACATTCTGAAGCATACACCAATTTGGAAGTTGTCCTAAAGGGCTACAATACCCTACATCGGGATTTCTACAGGTGGGAGTTCCTTTCTCATATCCAGATGACTCGTTGCAAGGTATATTACCTGAAATATTAAAACAAGTTTCATTATTGCCCTGGGGAAATAAATTGGAATACTCCCAGGACGTGTTATGCAACCTTCTTTCTAGCAGTATTGGTTTGAAGGCATCAGTAGAGTGGGAAGTTACATTAAAACTAACTTGTAGGCCATACATTGGAATTTGCCCCAGGTAGGTTAATCGAGTTCTATTCCTGGGTACCCAAGCCCCCCCTTTATATGCCAGATATTGAAGGTATGTATTACTTCCTGAAAGATTACCCTGCCACCAAGGGTATCCTACCCATCCCACAATAGGTATTCCAACAGTTGTGTTCCATAACTTCACATTATTTGTGGCATTATTAGCAAGTGTATCAGAACAACTGGTCCAGGCAAATAATTCATCGGGTGGCATAGGAATAACAAGGAACGGAATACTAGTGGCTGATACTGGTGAACGTGTGCAGATCCAGCAAATGATTTGACCAATCATTCAGTAATTTTTCATGATGTTGTATAAACTTATTATTCAAGGACATTGGAGAATTTAGATTGTCCCACGCAGCTACCATTATTACAGAAAATGCAACAAAACAAAACCAAAACATTATGCACTCTTATGCTTTGTTAATTCCTGTGGCTAGTTTGCAATGCGATGCGTGGATCCAGGTTGGTCGTCCTTCCAACTTAACAGAAGTAGGCGTTGTTAGGAGTACTTGGTAAGGTCCTTGATATCGGGGTTCAAGGGTCTTTCTGGAGTGTTTCTTGACATATACGTAATCACCAGGTTGTAGACAGTGAGTTCCTTCCACACTATCTGGATCTCTGTCTGATTCAATTGTTTCAGGGACACCGAATCGTGGTACTAGTTCCATCACCAGTTTCTTTGCAGTGGCTCGAGCTGTAGCCGTTTTCACCGGGTAGGCCTCTGGCCATCCAGAGAAGAGATCTACACATACTAGGATATTTGCATACACTCCTACCTTGGTAGCTGTATGTCGTCAATCTGCCGTCTCTGAAACGGGTAGAGAGGCCTAGGTGTCGCTTTCTTAGGGACTTTTACTGTTTTACCTGGGTTGTGCTGTGCACAGATGAGGCATGATTGTACAAGTTTCGCGGCTGCGCAACTGAAGCCAGGAGCGATCCAGAAGGCATCTACCATGGCACACATGTGACTTTTTGAGGTGTGATTGGGGCCATGTGCTGCTTGCGCCATGATTGGGAACAGGGACTTTGGTGGGCACATTTTATCCTTATTCTCCCATACTCCATTTGAGTTCAGCTCAGCTCCCAGTCTCCCCCGGTGTACCTTCTCTGTTTGGGCAGCCTTTTGCTGGAGGGATTTCAGGACATCTAGACCCAATGTGGCTGGAATACGCTGACTCCCCGCCACCGTCCACTGCTCTCTCTAGGCCGCCTTGTGCTATTTTAGCAGCCTCGTTCGCCCTTCTATTGCCCTCTACCTCCACGGAGTCACCTTTGTGTGTGCTTTTACCTTGACAATGCAAACCTGGACTGGTAACATCAATGCCTCCATCAATTGTTTCACCAGCTCTGCATTTTTAATGGGCTTCGAATCTGTGAAAATATTAGCGACTTTACCTGCAGCGGCTCTACACGCCTCAGTGAGTGCCTTCAACTCTGCCTCCTGCGCCGACATGTGAGGAGAGAGTGGTTCCGCTCGGATTACCTCATGTGAGGATACTACTGCATATCCAGTGTAGAATCGTCCATCCTGGTGGTATCTGGGGCCATCTACAAAAAAGAAACTCAAAGTCTGCATTAGGAACAGGTTTTTCATGAATGTGTGCAAACCCAACTGTCTCCTGACTCATCAGTTCTATGCAGACATGTTCATGCGTCATGTCAAAGTATCCTTCCTCACTTGCCAATACGGTCACCAATTCCCCCTTTTCTGAATCCATAGGCAGGAGGGTGGCTGGATTCAGAACGTTACATCTTTTGAGGAGTGACATACTCAGGAATTAGTAGAGCACACTCAAGTCGGAGCTGTCTGGCCATAGACAGATGTTTTGGTTGAACTTGTAGGAGTATGGCATGGATGTCATGTGAAACGTCAGTGTCATCTCGCATGCCTTCCCTATTACGTCTCCACTTTTTTCCTTGTGCTCCAGCATACATGACAGGTCGTTAAAATTGTCCTTGTTTGCTCAATTTCTTTAGCTACCTTAAGGAGGTCTTTCGGATCTACATGTCTCCATTCAGGTCTGGCTGTCTGTACTGCGTCTCGTAAGTCTTTGTTCATACCGTCAATGAATGCATTCACCAGTATTCTAACATCAAGTGGGTTTATGCAAATGTACCCCATGTCTGCCCATTTCAGCTGTAACCGTCCAAGGTATATCTCTACTCTCTCTCCTCTTTGCTGTGTCACATTAGTCAGGAGTACAGACTGCTCTGATTGTTCCACTATAGCCCATTGTCTTAGTGACTCACAGTACGTCTCCCCAGATCGTGCAGATTTATCATCCATGCCCCAAGCCTGATTCTTTGTCACATCTGTGTGTCATAATTATATGATCTAGTGCGTCACCTGCCTTTAAACTCACCAACCTCTCTAGGTCTGCCCAGGTACACTTATATGTCTGCTGTACTTCCTTTATGTGTCTGTAAAACAGGAATGGTTGGTCTTCAGGGGCAGGCAGCTGCTTCAGCAAAGCTAGCTGGTCAGAGGGGCTCCAGGGATAATACACCTGCATCTTTCTTATTCTAGTCACACTTCTAGGTCCTGATGGGGTTGGCCGTCTGATGTCTACTGTCAGCTTACTCCTCAAGGGCCAATGTCCCCACTACCCACTATCCACACTATTATGTCAGCTTCTTATGATCTTGTCTGGATAGGATTTAGTGCAATTCTCTTAGGTCAGTAGCACAGGTCACACAAGTAGCTATTCAGTCTGGGTTTGTCTGAGTCTGACCACAGTGTTTACAAGTCCATCTGTTTTGTCTGGGTCTCTGGTTACACTTTGTCAATCAAACATTCATAATACACCTTCCATACTGCTGCACATTCTCAAGCATCATTTATTCACTTGCTATTTTCTTCCCTTGTCTGTGCCTTTTTGTACATCCATACATTCACACTCTGGTATTTTTGCCTTTTTCAATATTTGTCCCACTTGTTTTACTGCTTCCTTCCTTCTCTGTCTCTTGTAATTTGACACAATTTGCTATACAAATCAATCACACAACTAGAAGCAGGTTCAAACACATTAATGACCAAGCAATCACTTACAATTCCCTTCTAAATTAGGCACCATATCTTACTTTTAACTTCCAATCTTCAATTAAGTACTGTTGCTTTAAAATGCACAAATCTTTCAGCGCGTACCTTACGGATAGAATTACAGAGAATTTTGAGCACAACTCACACTCAGCAGAGATAAGAGCGAAGGGAGAAGAAAAACTGCGCAGCGGTATCATTCCCCCCTCCCATCAGAATGCAGCGTCGTCCTTCACAGAATTCTGTAGTTCTTTAGACTTATCAAAATCAATTTCTACAAAGAAACTCAAAATCACTGGATTTCACTGTAAGGGCAGATAACTGTATAATGAGATTAACCATGCCTTGCCCTTTTTCTGGCCAAATGCATTCAGGAAACTTTACAATGTAATGCCACATATAACACGAACTATATCATTACTCAATTCATTCAGTCTCAGATGTAGATTTGAAATATCTATAACGCATCTGTCCGGGATTCCACCACAACTAGAAAGGTCACAAATCTCTTGACACAAAAATGATGTGTGATGATTCATTCATACGTGCTCATTCACTGATTTTTTTTTTTTTTTTTTACTCAATTACTCATCTCTCATCTTATTCAGAGGTTCTCATAGACATATATACAAGGATTCACACAGCCTGCCTATCTTGCACTTTGGATTTGATTAATACTTTTTCCAGGTTCTTTGCTGCACTACTTCCATATCTATCCTCAATTATATCACATAACCGATTTCCTTCTTCAGGTGTCTTTCCCTGACTGTTCCCCATTTTATCTTTTATTCTTATCCTGTTTCTCTTGTTGTCTTCCTGTTAGTCCCCTGCCTTAGGTGGTGTATTGGGTAAGCTCAAGACTAGGCTCTACTATACCTCGTTACCTTCTTCCTAAGGTGCTAACAGGCTAAATGGAGTGTCTGTTCCTCGGTGTACTACGTGTTTCGTGTACTTATATGCTATGTAGCATCCGAACAGAAATACTCCCACAACACACAGGATTGTAAACAAAGTGTCCATCTACTGGGGTTCTTCAGTCATATCCTGTCACAGGCTCATTTCACGGTCCTGTGCTCATTCGGTCACACTCTTATCTGTCACAAGGTTTATTCGTAAAGGGTGTTGATTTAAGCTTAGGCGGTGACCTCCCCGAAAGGACGCTGTCACATGACCCAGTTAGGCAATATCACCACTCTTTGAACGAATACCTACTGTGCAGCTTATTTTTCTACTTTCCACAGTCCTTCAAATCAAAGTAGCCATTCAACAACCTCCTCTATTCCTAGTGCGGAACCGTCTATTGTGAAAAACTTGTCCGTCCGGGCTGCGCAGTATGAACTGTTCACCCAGCCTTATATTCCATAATGTCAGACCTCTCCCATTTTGATTTGCATCAGCTCTTTTTCTAAAAATAGCTGTGCACAGACAGAACCTACAGTAACCTCTCATTCACGCAGAAGTTACATATGTGTGTCACACCCAATTTCCTCAGAGTTCTTATATGGACCTGATTTTACGGCCCCCTCCTCTACTAGATTCCCCTTTATACGGACCTTAGTTATAATGATAGATTATGAAGAGCAGAGAAGAGAAAAATTGATCTCTTACCTGGCCAGGTGTTTAGGTCTGCTGTTCACAATTTCATCAGTAACTGGAGTGGTCTGTAGATCGGGTAGTCTTGGAGAGGTGCCTATATCAGGTCCCTGTTTCGGGCGCCAGGAAACTGTCGGGATCCCTCAGATATCTCTTTCATCTGAAGGACCGATGTTCTTAGGTGTGAGGCATCATATGTCTCTAATTGATTGCTCCGTCGAGAAGGATAACACAGACACAAGCTGTATAATACCACTCGGGATGCCTGCCAAGACGCCTCTGGCTTATCAGTTAGGCTTCCGTCTTTTATAGTAAAGAATTTAAACATTTTACAGACATGCACAGTACAAATGATTTTACAACTTGTTTTCGACAAAGAAAGTCATTTAGGCGAAAAAGCAGAGGTATTTGACCTTGGTTCACAAGGGAGATGTCTGAGACATCTCCTCGAAGAACAGATAAGGTTTTAAACAAAAGAATGCAACATAGACAGAACTCAATTTAACTCCTTCAGTTCCTATCAGCTTATACAAGCTGGGACAAGTATCCTAGTAAATCGGTATCTCCAAAAGGAGATCCATAGATGGGATATAGGATACGCTTCCTGCACGTAACAGATCAAAGATAAAAGCCAGATGCAAACTAGGCATCAAAACGAATACCATAATACTGAACCACAAGGGTATGTTTCCACGGTCAAGATTGCATCAGAATTTGCTCAGGATATGACACAGGTAAAATCTGCACCAAATCTACACCTGAGGTCACTGACAGGTCACCTGCATATTTGATGCCTTTTTACATGCGTTTTCGTTGCGTTTTTTATGCATTTTTTTCATGCGGATTTGTATGCGTTTTTTTGTAAGCTAAATAAAGATACATTATTTAACAAAAAAAAAAGATTTGTGATGTCATTTCTGGTCCAACCTCCTCTTTAACATTTGTCCAACCCACACTTCATTACATACACAGTCAGATAGACAGATAGATAGATAGGTAGATAGATAAATAGATAGAAAGACATATAGATAGATAGATATGGGATAGATAGAAAATATCTATCTATCTATAGATGTGTATATCTATCTCATTCCATTTATCTATCTATTTCATTCCTTCTATCTATCTATCCCATATCTATCTCTCTATAGAGAGATGCTGTAGATATGGGATCGATAGGTAGATAGATAGATAGATAGAAGGAATGAGATAGATAGACAGATCTGTAGATAGATAGATCTATAGATAGATCTGTAAATAGATAGATAGATCTATAGATAGATACATAGATCTATAGATAGATAGATAGATAGATAGATAGATAGATAGATAGATAGATAGAGATGTGAGTGGCATGACCACCTGAGAAAACCCCTTGATGAATTTTCGATTATAATTGGCGAAACCCAGAAAACGCTGCAGACCCTTGAGGTCTCTGGGCTGTACCCAATCAACAATGGCCTGCACCTTTTCAGTATCCATCCAAAACCCATTGGCAGAAAGGATGAACCCCATAAAGGAAAGCTCCTGGACACAAAAAAAATTTCTCGGGTTTAGCGAACAGAGGATTTCCCCGAAACCTATGAAGAACATAACGTAAATGACCAATGGGGGATTCCTTGTCAGGAGAGAAAGCCAGGATATTGTCCACTTATACAACCATAAAGTGCCTGATAAAATCAGAAAAAACATCATTCATGAAGTTCTGAAACACTGCAGGCACGTTCGTGAGCCCAAAGGGCATGACCAAATTTTCAAACAGACCCCTGGAGGTGAGAAATGCCATTTTCCACTCATCCCTTTCCCGAATGCGGATCAGGTTATATGCTCCCCTGAGATCAAGTTTAGAAAACCACTTAGCCCCAATTGGTTATAAAGATCTGGAATGAGTGGGAGAGGGTAGGTATTTCTCACCGTAATTTTATTTAGTTCCAGAAATCGAGGCACGGACATAAACCACCATCTTTTTTCTTAACAAAAAAGAATACAGTGGCCGCAGGTGAGACAGAGGGACAGATGTGGCCTTTGTGTAGACTATCAGAGATATAGTTTTTCATAGCTGTACGTTCCAGGCCTGAAAGATTGTACAAATGGGCTTTGGGCAATTTAGGACCCGGAATAAGATTAATCGTAAAATCATAAGGATGATGTGGTGGCAAGACCTTAGCCTCATTTTCAGAGAACGCATCCCCAAAATCCTTCTGGTACTCCGGAATACCCTTCAGATTAATGGCAGACACAAAAACAGTAGAAAGACAACCACTGGAACAATTAGGACCCCATTTAACAATTTCACGAGATCCCCTGTCTATAACAGGATTATGCCTCTGTAACCAGGAGAACCTCAACACCAGTCTCGCAGGAAAATTATTCATAACATAGCATGAAATTTGTTCCTGGTGCAAGGAACCCACCTTGAGGAGGAACTCCTCAGAGACAAACTTAATAACATTTTGAGCCGGTGTCTTATCAATAGCAATGATATGGATGGGATTCTCTACCCTAAGTGTCCCTATGTTTAACTTGGACACCAGACTAGAGCCAATGAAGTTCATGGAAGATCAACAGTCCACAAATGCTGAAGTAGATGCGCAACCACCTCCATAGCACAGTTCCACCTCTAACAAATTTTTTTGAAATGATGAAAATGGTACCTGAGAGTCTGGGTGACGTCCTTGACAATCATCCAGACTCGGAAGATTGTTAATCGATGGACAAGAGGGGCAGTCATTCTTCCAATGTCCCGGATCTCCACAAATAAAACAGAATTACCCATCATGTCGTTGCTTCCTCTCCTTCTCCTTGAGGTTGGTGGCACTAACCTCCATGGTCTCTGTAAACGGCATCACCTCAGATATAGCAGGCAATACAGGAATCTCTCGCTGGATGACTCCTCTTTCCCGTAATCTCCGGTCCATATGAATGGCCTGGGTCATGGCCTCCTCCAGGGAACTGGGTGGCAGATGGAGGGCCAGAACATCCTTGAGATGATCTGAAAGTCCTCTCCTGAACTGACATCTCAAAACCGAGTCATCCCAAGACACCTCAGAGTACCACTGTCTAAACTCAGAACAATACCGTTCAGCAGTGAGTTTACTCTGGAAGAGACCCATGATTATGTCCTCTGCCACCCTGACCCAGTCTGGTTCATCAAAAATAAGTCCTAAGGCCTCAAAGAACTTATCCACAGACACGCGTTCAGGGGAAGTAGCAGGTAAAGAGAAAGCCCACAATTGAGGTCCCACCCGAAGTAAGGAAATAATTATCCCCACCCGCTGACTTTCATCTCCAGAGGATCGGGGTCTAAGAGAGAACAGCAGCTTACAACTCTCCCTGAATGTACGGAACTTCACCTTTTCTCCGGAGAAGGTATCTGGGAGCCTGACCGTAGGTTCAGGAGAGTGCAGCGAAACATCAACAGTGTCATATTGATTACAGACAGATTGGGAAATAGAACCTGAGAAAGGTTAACCCCTGAAATGACCCGACCGGGAACATAGAAAGACAGGACTCAAAACCTAGTCTGGATCATGACACCAGGACACAATGAGGTGCTGTGAGCACAGATTCAGTGATGAGCGGTGACATCATAGAGGTTACCTCTGGTCATTAAAGCTGTGTTCTCACATTTCATTGTGAGCGGCTCGATAAACTGCGGTGACCTCAATGAGATCACCGTGAGCACCATGATGAGGTCTTATGGTGTTGCAGCCTCTGTGGCCTTTCAGAAAAAGTGTGTATGCTGACAGACCATGTGACATTTACTGTAGATTGCACACAGGTGGATCTCCTTTAACTGAGCATGTGACATATGAAGGTAATTAATTGTACGAGTATCAGAAATTTTTAGGGGCTTAATAGCAAAAGGAGTGAATACATATGCACATAACAATTTTTAGTTATTTCCTCAAATAAATTTAACTTATTCCTATATTTTTCTCATTTCACTTCACCAACTTAGACTACAGCATTTAGTGCTGATGTATCACACAGATCAAATTACAAAAATATTTAAACACAGGTTGTAATTTAACAAAATAGGTAAAAAGCCAAGGAGGTGAATATTTTTGCAAGCAACTGCATGTAGGGGGCTGTGTGGGGTATCATACTGTATATAGGGGCTGTGTGTCGGCTCATAGACTATATAGGGGACTGTACACAAGCTCATACCATACTGTATATAGGGAGGTGTCAGCATACTTAATTCTGCTCAATTTTATGTGATTAAATTAATATTAATATAAAATAATTATAATTAATATATTCAAACTACTATTGAGCAGATGGCCTATTAGTTTGGCCCTCCACAACAGTCATGGTCTCTAATATGGTCCTTCTGGAAAATTCATTGAATACCTTGACTTAGACCATATAATATTTTACCTTTTTCTGGGATAATGTAAAAGAGATGGATTTGCAATGTGGGTTATCAGCAGCATGGCACTACTTTAGTTTGCAGTGTATAAAGAAAAGACAAGAAAGTTTGCAGCAGTCAGGAATGATTGCTCCTTCGATCTGCTTCTGGCCAATGTACAGATTTTAAATCTTGATGATGCCATCAAGATTTAAAAGTAAAAGTAGCTGTAACTGCAATTAGTTGAATAGCAAATGTTGAAATTTGTGGATCAGTGAGATTGGATAGATTTAGTACCTTGCTGCAATCATGCAATTTAGTCCCTCTCATAGCCCCAGAGCTTCCTCAGATTCGTGCAGTACTGCTTGCAAGGCTACCTTCACACATCCTGATGATTCCTGTACCGAAAAAAACAGTGCTGGTGAGATCTATGGTCTTTGTTCATGTCTACGTATGTGACATCTGTGTGCAGTCAATGTGCCATCCGTGTGTCTGTGTTTGCTCTCCGTATGACCGTGTGACCGTGTGTCTGTGTGTCCGTGTGTCACACCCCTTTGACAGGTAATGGCGCCTGAGAAGAAGCGATACAGTTCACGCTGGTCCCAGGCGCCGGCAGCTGCTGAAGGCTGCTGTTATCATTCTCTATCTCGCACTGATATCAGCGCGACCCGGAGACTTTGATGAAAGTTATATTCTGGCCCCGTTGTGTACCTCCTGTGTAAAATAAATAGTTAAATAGAAAAATGGTGTGGGCATCCACACATTTTTCATAACCAGCAGAGGGAAAGCCCACGGCTGGGGGCTTATGTTAATAGCATGGGACAAGGGACAATATCCCATAAGGTTCCCAGGCTATTAATAACAGCTCACAGATGTTTGCTCAGCATTTCCTGGCAAATTTATGGGTGGACCTCAGAAAAAAAGACGTAGGGTCCCCCTATAAATTCAGACCAGCAAATGCTAAACAGACAGTTAGTGTGATCAATGAGTTGAACAGGAGCCACGAGACGTGGTGAGTTCTCCTTCAATGGAAGTCTTCAAACAGGTGCTGGACAGACATGTGTCTGGGATGATTTAGTGATTCCTGCTTTGAGCAGGAGGATAGACCAGATGACCCAGAAGGTCCCTTCCAACTCTATTATTCTATGATTCCATAATTCTATGATTCTATGACAGCTGTGGCTTAATATTAGAAGCCTGGGAAGAGGACAGAGATATTGCCCCCCAAGCTACCAACCTCAGCCCTCAGTCGCCTCAGAAATGGCGCACCCATAAGATGCACAAAATCTGGCCCTTACTCACCCCTCCCACTTGCCCTGTGGTGGTAGCAAGTGGGGTAGTAGGGTAGGGGGGTTGATGTCACCTTTGTATTGTCAGGTGACATCAAGCCCAGTAGTTAGTAATGGAGAGGTGTGTATCAGATGCCTCTCCATTACTAACCCCATATTCATATTGTGAATAAAGACCCAGCATGATTAAGGTCCTTTGTTTGAAAGAATACAAAACACCCTGTTTAACACATGTATTTAAAAATAAAAAAACACTTTTATACTCACCCTATGCTCATTCCATTGAAACCCTCATCTGTAAAAAACAGAAAAAAAGAAACCAGCATATACTCACCTTATGCCCATTCCATTGAAACCATTGTCTTCTGTAAAAACAGAAAAATAATATACCACCATATTCCTCACCTGTCCAACATACTATCCAATAATGTAATCCATCTCAGCGATAAGTGCTTTACAACCTGGATGGTGCCAAGATGCGACCGTTCAGGCTAAGCAGCAGGATACAATCAGGTGCTGTGAGCACAGCTTCAGTAATGATTGGTGATGTCATAGAGTTCCCACACTTCACTGTGAGTGGCCCGATGAACTGTGGTGACCTCAAGGAGATCACCACAATCCCCGAATTTTGTCATGGATAGGAGACAATGATAAATGCTGTCTTCAGCAGCTGCCTATGCCTAAGATCAGCGTGAACTGCTTCAGTAATGATTGGTGATGTCATAGAGTTCCCACACTTCACTGTGAGTGGCCCGATGAACTGTGGTGACCTCAAGGAGATCACCACAATCACCGAATTTTGTCATGGATAGGAGACAATGATAAATGCTGCCTTCAGCAGCTGCCTATGCCTAAGATCAGCGTGAACTGTACCTTTTCTCCCAGGCGCCAGCTGCTAAATACAACTTCCATCATTGTCTCCTGGTGGCGCTGATCTATCATCCATGTGTTATCAAAGTGCACGTTTGCAGCACACATATTGTCTGTGCTGCGCTGAGGAAAATATAATTTCTGTGGATTTTGGATGCAGATATGTGGTCTGTGTGAAAAATCTGACATGTTCACACCACCATTGAATACAATGGGTGTGCGTATGTCCTATTTGCGGTCCTTAAAAAACAGACTGCATACGGACATACAAAAAAAAAGTGTGAAGAAGGCCTAAGATATAGTTTCAAAGTGCCTCAGGAACAGATGCCTTCGACTGAAAACTCACATAAATTGACTTAAAATTAACCTGTCATAAATTTATGGTGGTAAAAAACACTCATACCAGCTTCAGGTAAGACATAAGTACCAGCCAATGATATCTTCATGGTACCTGACAAGATGCCTGTTTAGTAATCTAGCCTCTCATGCCCAGTAAGCGAATTGTGCAACCGATAAATATTGATCATATTTGCATTTTACACCCAGTAACTGATGTTAGCAATTAAGTTGGGGTATGGTAACTGACAGTTTCTATTCTAAAGTCTAAAGGAAATTACTCTGTGAACGTTGTGTTCCTTTTCAGTATCTCGAAGTATGCATAATACCTTATTGTGACCTCATCTTTTATCTCTTTTAAAGTAAAACATGTCGGATCCTTACTTTGAATACAAGGGAGTCCTTTTCCCTAAGGATGCAGCCTCTGTTGAAGGTCTGGAGTTTGCGGAAAATGAATTTCAAGTTAGAGATGATGACATCTTTAGTATAACGTATCCGAAATCAGGTAAAGGATTATTAAAGTCAAAGTTTGAATACAAATCATTTCATTTTAAATAATACGGTTCTTCTGCATTGTCAGTGTTTTTTTCACTTTGTTTTTATGTTTTCTCTTTTTCTTATGCTATATTTTATCTACAAATTAAGGAATTGTATTTCATTTACAGGATAATGTGTGGTTCTGACTTTGACAACATTTCCACAAATATTTAAAACTAGTGTCAGACTGGGTTGACAAAGGCCGACCAATAACATTGACCATTTGGCCCCACTGTTCAGCCACGTGCAAAATTGACCTGACCCTAGCATGCAAATTTACTTTTGCTTCTATATAATATTAATTTGACTAGACCATTTACTGAATGATTAGATGATGTCTTTTTTTCTATAACTAGTAGTGAGTCAAGTGCTCATCAGTACTTGTTCAGCAGGGCCTACCAGAGAATTATCCTGTTTCCTTGCTGGCCAGTTCAAGCCTGTTTAAAACCGTTGGCTTGTGAAATAAATCTTGGTGCTTAACTTGGAGGCATCAAATGGAGAGATTATGAATATGAGACAACAAAGAGAGAAAAATAATGCTGTTATGTGTGTAAGGCCGGGGTCACACTTGCAAGAAACTCGCACGAGTCTCAAGTCTCAATACCTGGAATTGCCGCCGGCACTCGGACCTGAGTGCACAGCTGCATAGAAATACTGTACATTCAGCCGCACACTCCGGTCCCAAGTGCCGGCAGCAGTGACAAGTATTGAGACGCGAGACTCATGCGAGCTTCTCGCAAGTGTGACCCCGGCCTAAAATTAACTCTATTAATCAAAAAAACAAGGGCAACAATTGGCAAACAACAAATTGATAAAACAAATAAAAACATCTAAGGATTAGAGTTGAGCGAGTTTGGTCGGATCGGGTTTCGTGAAACCCGACTGAAACAAAATTTGAGTCGGATGAAACTGGTCCAACTAGGGCAAAAAAAAGTTGAAGTTTCATCCGAAACTCGACCCCAAAGCAAGTCAATGGGGAATAAAAGTCGGCATTGAGTGGATGAATGTCATCCGCTCAATGCCGACTTTTATTCCCCATTGACTTGCATTGGGGTCTGGTTTCGGACGAAACTCAGACTTTTTTTGCCCTAGTCAGACCAGTTTCTTCCAACTCAAATTTTGTTTCAGTCGGGTTTCACAAAACCCGATCCGATCAAAGTCGCTCAACTCTACTAAACATCAATTAATAAAGGTGTTTTACAACTGATTAAAACATGTTTTTTGTCTTTGTGTAATAACAGTCAATGCAAAGAACCTCTTCAGAGAGAAAGACATCATGAGTAGTGAAGAGCGATCATGCTCACCACTACTCCGTGCTCGCCTGAGCATCTCACTGCTCGAGATGCTCAGTCCCCGCCCTGCTTGTTTGGCGCTCTTTACAGAGCCAAATAACATGCAGATATTGTCTGGGACACACTGTAATGCCGCAGCCATGTTGGTTGTGGCATTACAGTGATTTGCTGGCCGCACAGCATCATCAGGTCTATATCAGACCTAGCGCCGCCTTGCTCGTCACAGCTTGCTCCGTAATTAGGCAGTGTAGGGAGAGTTTCTGCAGAGTTAGGGATAGATTTGCTTGGTTCTTACTTAGTGTGGGTATACCATATATAATACACATATCCATCTCAACTAACAGTCCTTCTGAGGAAAAAAAAAGCTGCATAGTTATCAGTGCTAGGCAGGCAGGCAATGTACTGTATGTGGCAGAATGCAGTGCATAAAGCAAGCGGGTCCATTCCAGTTCTGTCTGCTGCTACTGCTATAAAATATATTTCTGGACATAGCCCCAGGTATCAGGGGCCAGGAATATTTTTTTTTTTACAGGCCAGCTATTTTAAACTGTGGTTTGTCCATCACATGGATCGGAGATAAAAAGTGCACTCAAAATTCTGCCATTTCTGGCCTCCCATTAAATTTAGTTGCAGTGTGTTACTGAAGTAATTGACACCAGTTTGCTGGTAAAAATAGTTACTTACCGGCCAGCTATTTATAACTGTGGTTTGTTCATCACACGGATCACATATAACTGCGCTCAAAATTCTGACATTTCTGCCCTCCATTTAATTTTTGTTGCAGTGTGTTAGGGAAGTTATTGACAAAAGTTTGCTTGTAAAAATAGTTATCTACAGTTCAGCTATTTCAAATTGTGGTTTGTCCGTTACATAGATCACATATAAGTTTGCTCCAAATTCAGCCATTTGTAGTGAACGTGGAAAATATTGTCCATTTAAAATGGGCAAGGCGCGTTGCAAGGGACGGGGAACTGGAGGTGATGGTGATGTTGCATGCAGAGGCCGTGGCCGTGGACATGCTGAAATTGTGCCACAACAAACACCCACAACTTCTTGCCCAACCTTCCTGTCTGTATTACTAGGGGACCGCAGCACACCGCTATTGAACCCAGAGCAGTGTCAAAAGTTGTTGGTTGGATAGTGGATAATGCTTCCAGTCACTTTGCCACCACCACCACGTCTTCCATATGGTCAAGTCTCAGTAGCTGTGAGCCTGGACCGCATATTTCTCACCCTGATCCTCCTCCCTCCCACCATGCTGAGTGCCCGGAGACAACCGATCTCACACTTGGACACTCCGAAGAGCTGTTTACTTTTCTATTTATAGATTCGGGCCTCTTGCCCAGTCTACTTGAAGCAGGGCAAGAGGCGATCGCATGTAGCAATGCCCAAATTTTTGAGCAGCCACGGTCACATGAAGGCAATGATGAGAAAGTGTCATAAGAGGTGGACGATGTTGAGACACAATTGCCAGAAAGTCAAGAGGAGGACCAAGGTGAGGAAGTGGAATACGAGGTGGTGGATGTTATAGTAACTGACAGGGCTGCCACTAGGAATTTTGGGGCCCCATACTGGCAAAATTTATGGGGCCCCCCTTGAGACTCCGCCCAGGCTCCACTCCCAGTTCCGCCTCCACCTTAGCTCCTCCTCCACCATGCAAACCTTCCAAAATCCCTCCACCCTTTCACGTCTAAGCTACTGGATTATCCTGAGCACTTCTGCCTTATGTTATCATTGGGCATTTGGTTTTACAGCAGGTCAGGATCATCCAGTAGCTTATATATACATTGCTATTGGTGAGTCGAAGTCAATAATTCCTTCCCCCTCCCCCTTCGACTCCCCAATAGCAATGTATATACACGGTAAACACAATCGCATACTGAAATGGTGGACAAAAAAAATACATGGACTTGTTATTTACTCACACAGCCGGTGTTGCCGCCGCTGTGCCCACCACCCAGTCAAGAAGAATCTAATGGTCGTCTCAGCCTGCCCACCGCTGTCGCCTCAGCCTGCCCACCAAATAAATGGAAAGTGTATATTATTGCATATATAATCACCGATTATACACTACAAAAAAATATCTTTATTGGTAATTATTAAAAACCGATAAATTATAGAACGTAAATACACCTCAAAACGTAACTAAGTAATTATGTAAAAAAACAAAAATAAATAAATTAGGAGTCAAAAGTAAAGGGCTGATCACCCCATTTTGTTTACTAACTTTTATACAGTCATAATTCAAAAACTCTTTAGGGTATGTTCCCACGGTCAGTAAACGCTAAGGTAAAGTAGACCCCTTAAGGAACTTATCTAGAAGTGTGGTGAGCACTTTGAACCCCCAAGTGCTTCACAGTTTATAATGTAGAGCCATAAAAATATAAAATCTAAGTTTTTTTTCACAAAAATGATCTTTTCCCCCCCTATGTTTTATGTTCCCAAGTGTAACATGAGAAATTGGACCCTAACAGTTGTTGTGCAATTTGTCCTGAGTAGGCTGATACCCCATGTAGGACTATGGGCTGAGATGCAGGTGGAGACAGTCAACATGCTGGTACTGGTCTGCACAGTCTGTGCTGACTAAAAGGATAGGACTACGGGCTTAGCTGTAGGTGGAGACAGTCAACATGTTGGTACTGGTCACAGCACAATCAATGCTGACTAAAAGGATAGGACTATGGACTGAGCTGCAGGTGGAGACAGTCAATGTGTCTACTAATCATGGACGCTGGAGATTTGTCACCCTTGGCCCTGGCTCACCCCATCAGCCCCCTGTCTCACTCCATCATCAGCCGGGCCCCCTGGCTCCCCCCATCATCAGCCAGGCCCCCAGGTCCCCGAGACCCCCATCATCAGCCAGGCCCCCGGCTCCCCCATGATCAGTCACCGGGCCCCCGGCTCCCCCATGAACAGCCGCCGGGCCCCTGCCTTCCTCATGAACAGCCGCCGGGCCCCTGGCTCCCTCATGAACAGCCGCCAGGCCCCTGGCTCCCTCATGATCAAAAGCTGGACCCCTGGCTCCCCCATGATCAGCCACCAGGCCCCTGGCTCCCCCATGAACAAAAGCCGGGCCCCTGACTCCCCCATGAACAGCCGCCGGACCCCTGGCTCCCTCATGAACAGCCGCCGGGCCCCTGGCTCCCTCATGAACAGCCGCTGGGCCCCTGGCTCCCTCATGATCAAAAGCCGGACCCCTGGCTCCCCCATGATCAGCCACCGGGCCCCTGGCTCCCCCATGAACAAAAGCCAGGCCCCTGGCTCCCCCATGAACAAAAGCTGGACCCCTGGCTCCCCCATGAACAGCCGCCGGGCCCCTGGCTCCCCCATGATCAGCTGCCGGGCCCCTGGCTCCCCCATGATCAGCCGCCGGGCCCTTGGCTCCCCCATGAACAAAAGCCGGGCCCCTTGCTCCCCCATGAACAAAAGCCGGGCCCCTGGCTCCCCCAGACCTCCATCATCAGCCCGGCCCCTGGCTCCCCCAGACCTCCATCATCAGCCGGGCCCCTGGCTCCTGGGTCCCCCACCCCCCCATGTTCAGCCGAGCCTCAGGCGCCCCTCAGCCCCTGGCTCCACCCAGACTCCCCATGATCAGCCGGGCCCTGACAGAGACGTAAAAAGATACTTATTACCTTACCTGTCCTGCTCACTCACCATCCATCGCACCGACATCTTCTGCCACCGGCGCAGCCGCTCCCAGCCCCATGCCGATGCCACGTGGCACGGACGTGCACACCGCTCTCTTCTTCCTGCTCAGCTGCCCTGAAATGAGGAAGTGGAGAGCAGAGGCCAGCGTGTGACATCACGTGAGGGGGCGGCGCTGGACCATGGTGCACTGCAGCACTGGGGAGGGAGGAGGGGCCAGGCAGGTGCTGCGCCGATATCCAGACCAGACCAGTCTAGCATGGATGTGTCAGGGCAGCAGGGCAGGGCTGAGGGGGGGCCCGGCCGGGACCCGAGCACGGACCGGGCTGCCAGCGTGCTTGGGCGCCGCCGGGCCCAGGCGGGCCCCCCTAATCACCGGGGCCCCATACACCTGTAAGGGCTGTCATGCCCTGATGGCGGCCCTGGTAACTGACCCAAGCTGGTAGGAGGACATCCAGAGCAATGACAGCAGCACACAGGGGGAGGGAGGCATAGCACCCCAACAGGCAGGAAGAAGCAGTGTGGTGGCCACAGACAGAAGGCAGGCATCCGTTCCCCATAACACCAACATGATAGAAGTTGCCAGTTC
This sequence comes from Dendrobates tinctorius, assembly GCF_039654945.1. Classification (NCBI taxonomy): domain Eukaryota; kingdom Metazoa; phylum Chordata; class Amphibia; order Anura; family Dendrobatidae; genus Dendrobates; species Dendrobates tinctorius. The sequence goes on along the minus strand of NW_027361696.1, from coordinate 96,444,913 downwards.
AGCTGTTAGGTCCTCCGGAGTTTGGTTGTTTTTTAAAGACTCTGCCAATAATCCCAAAAAGGCAATTTGCACCGACTGACAGGCCAGCATCAGCAAGGGTAGCAAAACTATCAGCCTGAACACCACCAGGCACATGGCAGCAAAGCAGCCGACTTTGTGGGCTGAACCCTAGGGTCCACGAGCAGTGTCTGTGGGTGACGCCACTGCTTCTTCTGCTGTTGTGCGTGAAAGCCAATCCCTTGTCCATGGCTCATGCGAAGATGCCTCCTACCGTGCACCTGTCATTGCACAAACTCAACTCGCACCATCAGCAAGCATGCCCACATCCTTGTCCCACTGCAGCGTTCAGTTGTCCATACCCCAGTCCTTCGAACACAAGCGCAAATACGCAGCCAATGCCCCACAGGCCACACTACTAAATTCTCACATTTCGCGACTGCTTGCGATCGAAATGTTGCCTTTTAGGCTCATTGAGACGGAAGCTGATAGCAGCGACCGTCCCTCCGTACTCGGTCCCCAGCGGCCAATATTTCTCCCGGCGTGCCGTTCCCACATTACAAAAGCATGTGTCCCACAACATTAGCCGTGCCCTCAACAATGCAGTTACTGGGAAACTCCACCTAACCATGGACAAGTGCTTGATGGAAGGGATGGTACATCTCACTGATGGCACACTGTTAACATAGTTGAAGCCCTGACCCAGTCGGACCTTGGGATGGAACACGTCCTCCCGACGCCGAAGATTGCGGGCCCTAGTTGAATCAGGGTTGCCCCCACAGTCTACAGCTCCTGCAGCTCTTTCTCCTTCTCCTTTGCTTCCATCTCTGAAAATAGCACATTTGTCACAAGCTGGAAGCACTGCAGCACTGCCTCAGCCAAGCAGCAACAAGGGTGCTGAAGCTAATATGCTAGGGTGAAAAAATGCTCAATGATGTAGAGTTGTGGACAGCTCTGAAAGAGCAGGCAGATATGTGGCTGACACCGCTGAACCTACAGCCAAGCATGGTGGTGTGACAATGGCCAGATCCTGGTGGTGACTCTGAGGCGAGCCGAGCTCACACACGTACCATGCCTGGCCCATGTGCTTAACCTCGTGTTTCAGTGGTTTCTCAAAACCTACCCGAAGCTGCCAGATCTGCTTGTCAAAGTACGACGCCTGTGTGCCCATTTTAGAAAGTCAGCTATAGCTTCCACCACCCTTGCCGTGTTTCAGCAGCATTTGCAGCTTCCGTCTCACAGACTGTGATGTCCCCACACTTTGGAACTCTACAATGCAGATGTTGGAAAGGATTTGTGAGCAGAAGAGGGAAGTTGTTGACTAACAACATCAACAAGGCCATTGGTATTCAGTTCAGACTCCACACATAAGACCTCAGGAGCGGACATGGATGTCAGACATATGTACCATCCTCCAAAACTTTGAAAACTCCACCAAGATGGTGAGCGGCGATGACGCCATAATTAGCATCACCATCCTACTTCTATGTGTTCTGGAATGCTCTCTACTCATAATAAAAAAGGATGCATTGCAGGCAGAGCACAATGAGATGGAGCAAGGAACCATACAGGGTGATTACACACAGCCCAGCCTCATCTCACCCCAACGTGGATTGGGTGACAATGAGGAAGAGGAGGAGTAAGAACAGGAGCTAGTTTCATGCGCTATAGACGTACTACGTGCACAACTGTCATACCGTCTGTTCAGCGTGGATGGCCTGAGGACAGGGAGAAGGAGGAGGAGGAGAGCATGGCTGAGTTTATGTTATGCTGCCAATCCCGTGACCCTCACGTTCTCAAAATTTTGGTTGACAGTCATTACTGATTGCTGATACTTCTAGACCCACGCTACAAGGAGAACCTTCTATCTCTTATTCCTGAGGTCTACTAAAATCGGGCAGTACCAGAAGGCCCTTGTTGTGGAATTATTAAAAAATTTCCATCTGAAAACAGTGGTGGCAGAGGTCACAGTTCGTTGGACAACCAAGGAGTACAGGTGAGCGAGACAATTCCAATTGAGCAGAGGCAAGAGGACACTGTCAAAGTTCTGGGAGAGTTTTCTCAGACCCTCCCATCGCACAGGACCTGAGGCGTGGGGTACTTTCACAAGGAGTGCAAAGTTTTGGAAGATGCTGAGGGAGTACCTTGCTGACCGTACCAACGTCCTCAGTGATTCCTCTGTGCCTTATAATTATTGGATATCCAAGCTGGACACGTGGCATGAACTGGCTCTCTACACCTTGGAAGTCCTGGCCCACCCTGCCACTAGCGTTTTGTCAGAGCAGGTTTTCAGGGCCGCTGGTGGAATTATAACTGATAAGCGCATCCGCCTGTCAACTGAAAATGCTGACAGGCTGACTCTTGGATTGGGCCAGACTTCTCAACACCACCAAATGATAGCAGCATAACATAAACTCGATTCCAGTGTCTTTTTTTGGAGGTCTATTCTCATGCAACTCTTCACACCCACACATGGGTATCACTTCCTGATTATGGCTATTTGCTGTTGTCCTCCTCCACCACGATATCACCAGGGTGACCGTAGTACGTGATGCAACACCCACATCATTTTTTTAAAGGGTGTTTATTAGTGATGAGTGAGCACCAATATGCTCGGGTGCTCGTTGCTCAGGTCGAGCAAATTGGAATACTCGGGTACTGGACCCGAGCACCAAGCCCCCCCGGAGGTCTTTCTAGGGTATCAAAACTTTGGAAATGTATGGGGACAGTGCACAAATGACATGGGAACATCATGGGGAATGTCCCTGGAAGCATTTCTGACACCTAGGTCACTGCTGTGACCAATGTTGCCAAAGTGTGATGCCAATTTTACAGGTGCTCAGTAAAACATACAAAAACGAAACCAAAATGAATTTTACAGGGAAATATGATAAGGAACATCCTTTCCAGGGTAATAATTAGTATGTAAGTAAAAAAAAATATCCCCCCAAAAAATGCTCCTCTACCACTTTGGCTATGTTCACACGTAGTGTTTTTGATGCGTTTTTCAATGTTACCATTGCTTTCGACCAATACTAATATATTTACTGGGAAATGTCATTGTAGAATTTAACAACCTTAAAGGGAATCTGTCACCCTCTTTTTGGCCTTTCAGCTGCCGGCATAGACATCGGGGGCTTATCTACAACATTCTGTAATGCTGTAGATAAGCCTCCGATGTAACCTGAAAGAGAAGAAAAACACGTTATATTATACTCACAGAGGTGGGCGGTCCGGTCCAATGGGTCTCACCGTCCCGTCCGGCGCCTCCCTTCTTCATGAGATGACGTCCCCTTCTCCCATCCTGTAATGGCTCTGGCGCAAGCGCACTGCTCTGCCCTGTTGAGGGCAGAGCAGAGTCCTGCAGTGCGCAGGCGTCGGGAAAGTCCTGGTGCCTTCGCACTGCAGAATTCTGCTCTGCCCTCAACAGGGCAGAAAAATGCGCCTGTGCCGGAGCCATTTCAGGATGGGAGAAGAGGACGTCAGTGCATGAAGAAAGGAGGCGTTGGACCGGACCGCAACACCCACCGGACCAGACCGCCCACCTCGGTGAGTATAATATAACTCTTTTTTCTTATCTTTCAGGTTACATCAGGGGCTTATCTACAGCATTACAGAATGCTGTAGATAAACCCTGATGTCTATGCTGGCAGCTAATAGGGCAAAAAAAAGGGTGACAGATTCCCTTTAATATGGTGTGTGACACATCATCAGGCACATCTTGTTTAATTTATGAAAAAGTGACTCTTAAAGTCACAAAGCCTATTTTTATAGGGGCATCAGCCGGCATTACTATTCTTAAAGGACCATTACCATTATAAAACAGTGGGTGGCCTATACTGTTATTGCCTATGCATTGAGTGGCTGGGCTGCCAAAAATTAGGACGCACCCCAATATCCCTTTCACGAGATGTACAGGAAGGCCTCCTGAAAAATGTTCCCATTATAAGAAAGTGGATCTCCCATAGTGTTTGGGAGGAGCCCCAGGGGCCATGGGTTACTCGGTACCGGGCCGGTCATCTTAAAGGGATGTGTCACAGTTGCAGTAAACCGGTCCGTGGCCCCAGGAGTTCATATAAAATTTAAGAGAATTGAATAGGAATAAAGTTTGTGTGTAAGTCATGACACCACCGGTGGTAATCTGGTTAGGGTGGCCAGCGCTGCAGTGTAGATCCTCTGGGACAGATGGTATGATGCAGCAGAGTTGGAAAAGCTCTCCACAGGCAAAGCTGTAGTCCCAGGGCAGCTGAGAAGAATTTAGAGATGATGATGTAGTGTGGAGTCAAGGATGTAGCAGTGCTGGGTTGGAGACGCAGAAGGAAGGTAGTTCAGCCTTCCTTGCACTCCTTATGTCACTCCCCCGACTTGACATGTTCATGATATGTCAATAAACCAGTGAAACTTCCGTCTCGATGAGTGCGACCTTTTCTCTTTGCATGGATTCTCCTATTAGTGTGCATCCATCGGTATCCATATACATTGGTTGCAAACACTATAGGAGTAGACAGCAGAGCCTTTCTGCAGCCTTTCAGTGCTAGTGCCCAGTTCTCTGCACTTTTTACGGCTGTTAGTGAGGTCTCTGTGTGTGAGTGCAGCTCACGTTGTAGTGTGTTCTGCAGACACCTCTGGTTGTAGTCCGCTCAGCGTGCATCACTGCCTCATACATAGTCCTTTTTTTGTTTTATTGCTGCTCATTTTTCCTGATTTTTTTCTCCTATTAGTGTGCTTCCATCTGTATCCATCTACATTGGTTGGTTGCAAACACTATATAGGAGTAGATAGAGGAGACTTTTTGCTGGCTTGGCCCTGCAGCCGCAGCCAAATTAGTATTAGCCTATTTTTTGGAGCCTCATCTATTGCATTGTAGGTTACCTTCCTGCATTGTAATAGCTCCAAAAAGTTTGTGATACTATCGCTTTCACATCTTTGTTCACATCCTTTTTGTTTTTTTGAAAAAAAACACGTAAATAAAGTTCACCAAACACTCCACTTGACAGTTGTGTAGGCCACATTAGCTCATATTAAAGTGTAGTCCACACTCTTTATAAAATTAGTGTTTCTTATACCTGTAAGCAGCTGTTCAGGAATAAGCACACTAAGCCCCCCCTTTCTACTTTTCTGCCTATCTTTATCAGTCTACCAAGATGAAGAAGGCAGTGAGTAAGGCACGTGGTCGTGGGCATGGAGTTTCAGCAGGGAGAGGACATAGGGATTCTGTGACTGCTGCGGGCACCAGTGACTCAGCATGCCCCAGTTTTACCAGGCAACTGACCTTTATGCGCAGCTTTGTAGGACCTCGCCATACCCCACTGCTGCGGGACGAACAAATTGAAGCCGTTGTCGGATGGATGGCAGCTAACACATCGACTTCAAAGACTTCCACATCCTCTCAGGGCCAGAGCACTGAAGAGCAACAATCTGTCTCTTCACCACCGCCCAAATTGCCCAGGCAGTCAGAGAGCCCTGGACAGGAGCCATCTCTACTTCTGTTCTCTGAATCTCTTGGCTTGGAAACAGGGGGCCAGCCAATCAGCATTCTAGAATGTGAAGAAGAGGGAGTATGCAGTGATGCGCAACTACTTTGTCCCTCTGAATCTGAAAAGGCGGGTAGCCAGTGCCTATGGTCAGCACACCTCAGTATGCATCAGATGATGAGACTCAGGTGCTACTTTCTGGTGCGTACTGTGCTGGCGATACTACCCAGGAGAAGCAGGTGTTTGAAGAGGGGAGTGTAGATGATGAGGTCCTTGACCCATCATGGCGTGAGGAACAGGAAGGTGGTGGGAGCAGCTCTGAGGAAGACATTCCCCGAACGGCCAAAACAGTAGTGAGAGGGAGGGGGTAGACTTGGTTGTCTGTAGCCTCCACTTCGGCACCCGTTTGGAGCATTCCTCTTCCAAAACCCAAAACGGGTGCTCCCAGGACTTGCAGTGCATGGTCCTTTTTTGACACAGTTGCAGATGACATTTGCTTTGTCAAATGCAAGCTGTGTAATCAGAAAGTCAAAAGAGGGAAAAGTGTCAGCAACCTGAATACCACAAATAGGTGGAAACATGCGCCGACCAAGCACGTGTTGGAGTTACAAAGACACACTGAAGACGTAGGCCAACCTACAGCACCACCTACCACCTCTTCAGCTCGTGATGTAGCCTCTTCCTCCAGCTCACACACAGCTGGCTTGGCTTCCTCACAGGATCGCCAAGGAAGAACCTCTGGCACTGTAGTCCAGAGACTCAGTGACATTCCACCCACAGCACCACGTTCCCTGCCATCCTCACACTCCCAGGCCACTCTACAGCCATTGGTAGCACAGGCATGGGAGAAAAGGCAGCCATACTCGGCAAACCATCCCCGAGCACAGGCTCTGAATGCTGGCATTGCCAAACTACTGGCCCTTGAAATGCTCTCATTCAGGCTGGTGGAGACTGACACCTTCCGTAACTTCATGGCATTGGCAGTCCCACAATACACCGTGCCCAACCGCTTTTATTTCAGCAAGCAAGCCATCCCTGCCCTGCAAAAGCATGTGGAGGGAAAAATAAAACATGCACTACTAAACGTCGACAGTAGCAAGGTCCACCTGACCACCGATGCTTGAACCAGTAACCATGGACAGGGACGATACCTTTCCCTCACTGCCCATTGGGTCAATGTTGTGGAGCCAGGTACAGATCTTGAGAGTGGCACTGTACTTGTTCTGCCAACTCCAAGGATTGCAGGAATCCAGTCTGTACACATTGACTCCTCCTCATACTCCAGTTCCTCAGAATCAGCGCTGCAGGAGCCTGTTATGACCGATATGAGCACAGCCATGGCCAAACGTCAACAGGCCATACTGAAATTAATTTCTTTGGGGAATCGAAGCCACACAGCGCAGGAGCTCTGGAATGCCATCAAGCAGGAGAGCGACGTGTGGTTTGTGCCAGCGAATCTCCAGCCTGGCTTGGTAGTGTGTGACAATGGCCGAAATCTGGTGGCAGCTCTGGGCCTAGGCAACCTCACTCACATCCCATGTCTGGCACATGTGCTCAACTTGGTCGTGCAGAGCTTTCTGAGGGACTATCCAGATCTTGATGCACTGCTGCACAAGGTCCGCATAGAGTGCGCTCACTTGCGGCGTTCCAGCATGGCAAGATCGTGCATTGCAGCTCTGCAGCGCCGATTCCGCCTTCCGGAATATCGCATCATATGTGACCTACCCACCAGGTGGAATTCAACGTTACATATGTTGGAGCGGTTGTGTGTGCAGCAGGCAGCAGTAATGGAGTACCAGCTGTGTAACGGCTCCAGCCCCCACTTACCGCGCTGCGCGCGCCCCTCGGCACGATCCTGCTTCTCAGCGCGTCCCCGCGCCCAGCCTCCGGCTCCCTTCTCGTTGGGCATCTGCGCACTGCGTGACTCCCGGCGCGCAGCCTCCTGGGTAGATTGACGTGCTGGCCCCGCCTCCAACATGGCGGCGCCCATCTCTACATATGTCCGGCGTCTGGACAGGTAAGACGCCTGTCTATCAAACGCGGTAGCGCTGTCTCGTGCGGCGTGCTCTGTGTTTACAGGCCCCTTCACCCTTGCCTCTGTCAGCGATGCGCTCTGTGTCTTGGCGGTTCTCTGCCTGCACTATCTCTGCCTGTTCGTGCCTCTGTTCTTCTCCCTCCGTCTCTGTCCTGCTCCTGCCGCCTCTCGTCCTACCCTGTTACCTTCCTTGTTGTTGCCTACCCTCCTGCCTAGTGTATCTTTGTGCTTCCTCTCTTTTGCAGCCTCCCGTCCCGGACGCCCCTGGCTCTCCGGTCCTGTGCTCAGCTTAAGTCTCTGTGTTCTCTAGTGTCCCCCTATATGGATACGTCGGTGCCTCCTTCTAGTCTATTGCCCCGGTCACCCCTTTGGTTCCGGCTGTCGCGGTTCTATCCCCTGGGGGTCTGTCCCTAACACTCCCTGTATAGGGGGTGGCCCTCACCTGGGTGCTCACCCTCGGGGGCTCTGGAACCGTGACCTAGAGGGTCCACTCTCGGGTAACCTTTTGCTTTCCTCTTTTGCAATAGTGAACCGTAACAGATAGACAAGCCATGGACCCCGCTGGAGCCACGGCTGCCCAAAATAGTTAGTTTTCCTTCGGGAGAACCAGACGCGCATGATGTCCTTTATGAAAACCACGGACTCGCGTCTTTCCGCTCTCCAGTCATCTGACCCTGGTAGTGCCACCCAGTTGGCCGGCCTACAACAGGAATTGGCTCCGCAGCGTGACACCCAGTCCCATATCCTCAGCTACATGGCTTCGGTGGACGGTCGGTTGCTTTCCTTGCACTCGGCCGCCTCTGCTCCTCCTGCTGCGGCTTCCCATCCTCCTCCACGGTTGGCCAAACCACCCCGTTATAGCGGGGATGCCAAATTGTGCCGGGGTTTTATAAATCAGGGCCGCCTACATTTTGAACTGCTGCCCCAGCAGTATCCCACAGACCGAGCCAAGGTGGCCTTCATCATTTCTCATCTGGAGGGGGACGTGTTGGCTTGTGTCAATCCCCTCTGCAACCAGGCATGACATCCAGGGGTGGATTAAGGGTAGCCAGGGCCCGGGGCAGTTCAGACTCTGTGGGCCCCCCTCGTCACGTGACGGGGGTCATGAATCGTAGAGCCACACTCTACATAGAGAATAATGGGGCCTCCAGCACCGACCTCCACCCGCAGAGCCACACTCCACATAGAGAATAATGGAGCCTCCAGCACCGACCTCCACCCGCAGAGCCGCACTCCACATAGAGAATAATGGGGCCTCCAGCACCGACCTCCACCCGCAGAGCCGCACTCCACATAGAGAATAATGGGGCCTCCAGCACTGACCTCCACCCGCAGAGCCACACTCCACATAGAGAATAATGGGGCCTCCAGCACCGACCTCCACCTGCAGAGCCACACTCCACATAGAGAATAATGGGGCCTCCAGCACCGACCTCCACCCGCAGAGCCGCACTCCACATAGAGAATAATGGAGCCTCCAGCACCGACCTCCACCCGCAGAGCCGCACTCCACATAGAGAATAATGGGGCCTCCAGCACCTACCTCCACCCGCAGAGCCGCACTCCACATAGAGAATAATGGGGCCTCCAGCACCGACCTCCACCCGCAGAGCCACACTCCACATAGAGAATAATGGAGCCTCCGGCACCGACCTCCACCCGCAGAGCCACACTCCACATAGAGAATAATGGAGCCTCCAGCACCGACCTCCACCCGCACTCCACATAGAGAATAATGGAGCCTCCAGCACCGACCTCCACCCGCAGAGCCGCACTCCACATAGAGAATAATGGGGCCTCCAGCACCGACCTCCACCCGCAGAGCCGCACTCCACATAGAGAATAATGGGGCCTCCAGCACCGACCTCCACCCGCAGAGCCGCACTCCACATAGAGAATAATGGAGCCTCCAGCACTGACCTCCACCCGCAGAGCCGCACTCCACATAGAGAATAATGGAGCCTCCGGCACCGACCTCCACCCACAGAGCCCCACTCCACATAGAGAATAATGGAGCCTCCAGCACCGACCTCCACCCGCAGAGCCACACTCCACATAGAGAATAATGGAGCCTCCAGCACCGACCTCCACCCGCAGAGCCACACTCCACATAGAGAATAATGGGGTCTCCAGCACCTACCTCCACCCGCAGAGCCGCACTCCACATAGAGAATAATGGAGCCTCCAGCACCGACCTCCACCCGCAGAGCCGCACTCCACATACATGGCTGCTCTCAGTGCTCTGTGCTGTGCGCACAGGACCTGTGATGAGGTCACAGGAGGGGAGGAGACAGGGGTCACATGATCGGGGGCCCTGACACCTTACCTCCTGTGATCTCATCACAAGCCTTTGCACGCTACCAGCAGCATCAGCGTTCACGCTACTTGTAGATGCTGCTGGTAGCAGAGCACATAATGCCGCCCCCACGGTCACTCACTTTTAGGTGGGGAGAAGATGGAGTGCCATTGCAGCAGCCAGCAGGAATGTGGTGGGGGCCCCCTTAGAAGCTCTTGTGGTGGGGGCCCCGGGGCTGAAGCCCCGCCTGCCCTGCCTATAATCCGGCCCTGCGCGTTGGCGGATTATAATGGGGCAATTTACTGGCCTGGGCTGTGGGCCCCTTAACCCCACTGGGCCCGGGGCAACTGCCCAAATTGACCTCATTATAATCCACCACTGATGACATCTCATGCTCGGAGGGAGCATTCATAATACATCATGGGCCTCCTGATGAACTCCTTTTACGGGAGGGAAACGTGTCGAGGCGATTTTTCATTGGCCATGAGCTAAGTTCTTACATATTTGTCAATTTTGTTGATTTAATACTTGGGGATAGTGTAATTTGAGCCGGGTGATCAATGGCTTATTGTTTTTGGGCATGAAGCAATATGAAAATATGCTGTTATGGGGGATTAGAGGTAATAGCAGTGGTTGGAAAAATATTCAGGATTGAGAGTCCTCAGTAGTTGATACCTTTTAATGGCTAACTGAAAAGATGGTAATACATTGCAAGCTTTCGAGACTACTCAGGTCTCTTCATCAGGCTAGACTAATACAAAATCTGAAGTCACATATTTATGCACAATACAGCCTAGAATCTACTGGCTAACACGGTACAAAGATATACATCTTTCCTGTAGCAGTGGTTGGTGATTTGAGAAATGTTTATTAATGCTGTTTAAGAATACTCAGATGGTTGTATATCTGTTTTGATTGATACCTTACCCCCTTTATTTGAAATTGCCTTTGTCAAAGTACTATCACCCCGCTTACTATATATATTGAGGTGATTTTTCAGTGGCCATGAGCTAAGTTCTTACATATTTGTTAATTTGCTGATTTTTTTTTTTTTTTTTTGGGAGAGTGCAATTTTGAGCCTGAGCGATCAATGGCTCATTGTTCAATGGCTCATTGTTTTGGGCATGATGCAATATGAAAAATGTGTTGTTGGGGATTAGAGGTAATAGCAGCATTCTGTGATGTGAGAAATGTACATTAATGCTGCTTAAGAACATTTAAATGATTGTGTATCTGTTCTGATTGATATCTTACCCCCTTTACTTGCAACTACCTTTGCTAATGCACTATTATCCCGTACACTGTATACATTGGTTTGCAGATACTTTTTTTAGTATTATTAAAACATTTTTTGTCTTTGGGGGGATTTTTTCAGGGATAATTTTAAGTTATTACCCCTGTCTCCCTTGGCCATATGTTCTGACACCCTCTTTCCTCTTTCTGGGTGAGAAGTGTAGGGGTCAGTAAGGGTCAGCCCACATGGAGCGGGGGCACCAGAGTAACGTAGGGTGTAAAAGCTCCGCTGTCAGGCAGAGAGACACCTAAATAGGGTTATTTAGACCCCTTTTCCTCCCAAAGCAAATGTTTACAAATCTGCCAAAAATTAGAGTTTTTTCCAGTTACTATTCCTTATATTTTTGTCTTGGTGTTTTGTGGCATGAGGTTATTATCTATTATATTTTTGTCCCCGGCCATCTGTTCTACTCCAAGCTGATGTTATTTACATAGGAGTCAACAGGGTGATTAGGGAGAGCCGCCGAGGAGCGGGGGCGCCATTTGTATATCAAGAGGGTGCCAACCTCCGCTGTCAGGTAGGAGAGAGATACAGGGCCCTATAGGGACAAATAGGTTTGTGACCCTCTACCTGACATTGGAACGACTCTCTAGTGTTTGTGGCTGGATCTTGAAAATCAGCAATAAGCCTATTTTTGTTTACCTGTTTTTTGAAGTTTTGAAAACTTTTTAATGATTGGTCAATAAAGTATCTTTTAAGGATTGATTTTTTTTGTATATGAGCCGTGTCAATCCCCTCTGGGAGCGTGATGACCAGATAGTTACCCAGCTATCCGTTTTTCTTGACACTTTTCGTCGGGTTTTTGACGAACCGGGTCGTTTAGCCTCCACCACTGAGGCTTTGTTCAACCTGTGCCAAGGTTCTCTGACTGTGGGCCAGTACGCCATACAGTTTAGGACCCAGTCTTCCGACTTAGGTTGGAATAACGAGGCCTTGGTGGGCGCCTTCTGGCGAGGCCTCTCGAGTCGCGTAAAGGATGAGCTCGCTGGTCGTGACACTCCAACTGCTCTGGAGGATTTGATCTCTTTAGCCACGCGGATTGATCTCCGGTTTCAAGAACGGGCCAGGGAGAGAAGGGTCTCTCGTCCATTTTCTTCTATTCGTAGACCACCGAGTCCCTGACCTAGGAGCCTCACTTCACCTTCAGCACCCGAACCCATGCAGGTGGACCGCCTGAAGCTCTCTGATCAGCGTAGTAGGGAGAGGAGTCTCCACGGTCAATGTTTCTACTGCGGTAGCAGTTCCCATCTCCTCCAAACTTGTCCAGATCGTCCGGAAAACTCCTCCGCCTAGGCCAGGAAAGAGAGGCCTCCCTAGGTGTATGTGATACCTCTCTTCCCCTCACTTTGTCTGTCCTCTTGCATGTTGGTGGGAAGCTGGCTTCTCTAGTGGCCTATGTGGACTCGGGTGCCGCCGGGAATTTTATTAGGCTAGAGGAGATTAACGAACTTTCTATTCCCGTGAGGGCTTTGCAGAGTCCCCAAGTTCTTGCCTCCGTAGATGGTCGACCCCTGCTAGAGACAGTTACTCTTGTCACTCATGAGGTAGAGTTGCAAGTAGGGGCCCTGCACAAGGAGAGAATTACGTTTTATGTTTTATCAGGTATTTCCCATCCAATCCTGCTTGGTCTTCCCTGGCTGCGGCTTCACGAGCCCACCTTAGATAGGCATAGTGGCAACGTTTTGCGCTGGGGGGAGTCTTGTCGGGCTTGGTGTCTGCTGTCGGTGTGTCCCGTAGGTACCCCTCGCCCTTCCCTTGTTCCCTGTGGATTACCGGTGGCGTACTATGACTTTTTGGATGTTTTTGACAAGAAAGAGGCTGTGACTCTTCCGCCGCACCGTCCCTGCGACTGCCCCATTGAGCTAGTTTCTGGTACCACTTCGCCTCGTGGAAGGATTTATCTCTCTCCTCGGCAGAGACCCAAGCCATGTCTGAATACATCCAAGACAACCTGGCCAGAGGCTTCATTCGGAAGTCTTCGTCCCCTACAGGAGCAGGCTTCTTTTTCGTAAAAAAGAAAGATGGATCCCTGCGCCCGTGCATCGATTATCGTGGCCTGAATCGTATCACGGTGATGAATAAATATCCATTACCACTCATCTCTGAGCTTTTTGATCACCTGAGGGGAGCACGTGTGTTTACTATGCTTGACTTACGAGGGGCAAATAATCTGGTTCATATACGCTCTGGGGACGAGTGGAAGACTGCGTTTAACACACGAGATGGGCACTACGAGTATTTGGTTATGCCCTTTGGGCTCTGAAACGCAACTGCAGTATTCCAGGAACTCGTTAATGATGTCTTTCGAGATCTTCTCCACTCCTGTGTCGTAGTCTACCTGGACAACATCTTAGTCTTCTCCCCAGATATGGCCACACATCGCCGAGACGTTCGCCAAGTCATTCTGCGTCTCAGAGAGAACCACCTTTTTGCCAAGTTGGAGAAATGCCTCTTTGAGCAAACGTCATTGCCTTTTCTTGGCTACATCGTCTCAAACTCGGGGTTAGAGATGGATCCTGAGAAAGTCTCACCAGTTCTCAATTGGCCACGTCCCCATGGCGTTAAGGCAATTCAATGGTTTTTGGGTTTTGCCAATTATTACAGGCAGTTTATTCCTCATTTTTCTTCTTTGACGAAACCCATCTCGGCTCTAGTCCGCAAAGGAGCCGACCCTAATCATTGGCCCGCTGAAGCAGAGGCTACCTTTGAGATCCTGAAGCAAGAGTTTGCTAAGTCCCCGGTACTCCATCGCCTGGATGCCAGCAGACCCTTCATCCTCGAGGTCGACGCATCCTCTGTAGGAGCTGGAGCAGTTCTTTTACAGAAATCCTCCTCTGGCCGTGCTCTCACTTGCGGATTCTTTTCTAAGGCTTTCTCCACTCCCGAACGTAATTATGCCGTTGGAGATAGAGAACTCTTGGCCATAAAAATGGCCATTGAGATATGAGTCCATGGCCTCTTGGGCACCGGCAGGGGCATCAGCAACCCACTAGAACGAAAATAGGGATTAGACCGAGAACAAGTCCCACAGGACTGTACAAAATTACTGACATCACGAGATAGGCAGGCCACCAAAATGACCGACTCACCAAATCTCTGGTACCAAAAATACCTGGATGACCAGCCAATGCGGAGCAATGAATTTCAGACATCACTCTCTTTCTCCACTGGTCAGGAACATACAATTTTCCCATAGGGCAACGCTCAGGTTTATCCTCCTGAAATTCCTCCAGGGCATGCCTCAAATCGGGCGAAATGGCAGAAAGAACTACCCCCTCACCTAGGATCGTAGTAGGCTCGGTCACATAAAGAGAATCTTCAAAGAAACTCCTAGAAAGGATGTCTGCCTTAACATTCTTAGTGCCCGGAAGAAAAGACACCACAAAATTAAAACACGTGAAAAACAAGGCCCATCTAGCCTGTCTAGGATTCAAGCGTTTGGCCGACTCCAGATAAATCAAATTCTTGTGAACGGTGAGGACCACAACTTGATGTCTAGCTCCCTCCAACCAATGTCTCCAATCCTCAAATGCCCATTTCATGGCCAACAATTCCCGATTCCCCACGTCATAGTTGCGTTCAGATGGGGAGAACTTTTGAGAAAAGAAGGCACAGAGATTCATCTTAGAAGTCACAGGGTCTTTTTGGGACAAAACAGCTCCTGCACCAATTTCAGAAGCATCTACCTCCACCTGAAATGGAAGTGAGACATCAGGTTGCCGTAAAACCGGAGCTGAAGTAAATCTCTGCTTAAGCCTGAAATGCTGAGACAGCCTCAGGAGACCAATTCACCCCTGACGAAGCCACTGCGGGTGGCGACACGCGTCGGGCATCTGTCCTCCCTGATCTCGCTCCACATGGGCCCCGTGCCTTGATGCCATTTATACCAATACTGACGGGCTATTGATCCTGTCCATCAGCGGTCATGAGTTCTTGTCTTTTTTATTTTTTGGGCTTGAGTATACATTGATTGGTGTTTGATCATGTGCATCCATGACTCTCATGACGGGCATTGTGGGCGATGGTGATTAGGTATGATATTTATGATCTCATTTAGGGGATATAATACCATTGAACACCATTTGTTTTCATCTTTTCATATGTTTTATGATTGGTGGGTGTTATTTCATGCCCATGTATATTCATACCCCTTTTTCATTTCCTACACTTAGCCACCAGTTGGTATGCTGTTTATATAGGCGGGTCTCCTGTGGAGTGTATTTGCAGGGTGTAGGTTCTATTGTGAGCCAGTATATGCGATTGTCAAGTCACATGTGTGACTTTTTAATGTTTTTAATCTGTGTGTGGTTTATAAATGTTTAATAAAAGCTGTCATTCTAAAATGCTAACCAATTGTTTGTGATGATCCCCCCGTGCATAGCCCATCCCTGCTCCTTTGTTTTGTTCATACAGTCTTGTTGTATGGGCTGGGGTTGGATCCCACTTCGTTATCTATTGATTGTGGTGCCCCTACTCTTGTTTTGCAATTCAGCACATCAGCGCCCTTCTTGGTCAGATCAGTCAGTGGTTTGACAATACCAGAAAAATTACCTATAAATTTACGAAAGAAATTAGCAAAACCCAAAATCTTCTGGAGGGCCTTCAAAGAAGTAGGCTGAACCCAATCATAAATGGCCTGTACGTTGGCCGGGTCCATTTCAATAGTCGATGGAGACAAGATAAATCCCAAAAATGAAATCCTCTGTACACCAAAGAGGCATTTCGATCCCTTAACAAACAGGGAATTCTCCCTCAAAATCCGGAACACAGTCCGGACGTGTTCCACATGAGAATCCCAATCACTAGAAAAGACCAAAATATCATCCAGATAGATGATCAAAAACTTATCCACAAAGTCACGGAAAATATCATTCATAAAGGACTGGAAGACAGACAGGGCATTAGTGAGCCCAAAAGGCATCACCAGGTACTCAAAATGTCCCTCCAGAGTATTAAACGCCATCTTCCATTCATCCCCGTGCTTGATGCGAATAAGATTATACGCCCCCTGAGGTCAAGCTTAGTAAACCAGCAGGCACTCTAAGCTCTGGAGAATAAATCAGACATCAGAGGTAACGGGTACTAATATTTAACCGTCATCTTGTTAAGGGAGCGAAAATCAATACACGGTCTTAATGAACCATCTTTCTTGGCCACAAAAAAACCCCCAGCACCTAAAGGTGACGAGGATGGTCTAATATGACCCTTCTCCAACGACGACTTAATATAGGATCGCATAGCATCATGTTCGGGTACTGATAAGTTGAAAAACCGACCCTTGGGAAATTTACACCCAGGCATCAACTCAATTGCACTGTCATAACTCCTATGAGGAGGCAAAGATGCAAACTTACTCTCACTAAATACATCAGAAAAATCGGCCAGATAATCAGGAATATCATGAGACTGAGGAGAGGTGGAGAAAACAGGAGCGTCCCTAAGAACATACTGACAACCCCAACTCAACACAGACCCAGAATTCCAATCCAAAACTGGATTATGAGTTTGCAACCAGGGAAAACCCAGAACAATAGTATCATGCAAATAATGCAGCACCAAAAATTTACAATTTTCCTGGTGGTCTGGTGTAACTCGCATTATCACCTGGGTCCAAAACTGAGGTTTATTCTCCGCCAAAGGAGTGGCATCAATACCCCTCAAAGGAATAGGCGTCCGCAGAGGTGTCAAGGAAAAACCACAACATTTAGCAAAGTCCAAATCCATCAGATTCAACGCTGCTCCTGAATCCACAAAAGCCTTAGTGGAAAACGTGGATAAGGAGCAGATCAGAGTAATTGCCAAAAGGAACTTAGGTTGTACACTGCCCACAGTAAATGTGTGTGCAAAACATTTCTCTCGTTTAGGGCAGACAGAAATAGTATGAGAGGCATCTCCACAGAAAAAACACAGCTTATTACGCCTTCTAAACTCCTGACGTTGCGCCCTAGACAAAACCCCATCACATTGCATAGGTTCAGACATTTGTTCAAAAGGTGGCAGCGCCTCCCGTGTATTTTTACGTTCACGTAAACGCTGATCATCCAGACCAGAGGGAACAGGAAATCCCACCATAACATCTTTTACGGTCTCTGATAAACCCTTCCGAAAGAGAGCTGCCAAAGCACTATCATTCCATGTAGTAAGGACGCCCACTTTTGGAATTTTTGACAGTATAACTCTGCAGAATCCTGACCCTGGTTTAATGCCAACAGGGTTCTCTCAGCTTGATCAACAGCATTAGGTTCATCATACAATAAATCCCAATGCTTGAAAAAATGCATCCACATTAGTCAGAATAGGATTTTCAGGTGTCAGAGAAAAAGCCCAATCCTGGGGATCACCGCGCAGCAAGGAGATGACAATTTTAACCTGCTTGGCAGAGCTCCCCGATGAGTTAGGCTTCAAGGCAAGAAATAATTTACAATTATTCTTAAAATTCAGAAATTTAGACCGATCCCCAGAAAACACATCAGGAGTAGGGATCTTAGGTTCAGCAGCATGTGACTGAATGAGGTAGGTGGAAATTCCCTGCACTTCAGCAGCAAGTTGCTCCACACGATCAGACAATTGCTTAATCTCCATTAGGGAAAAAAATCCTTCTACGGCCCCAGAGAAAAAGAGGAAAAAATACATATAAAAAAAATTCTGACACTTTTTTTAACAACTTTTTCCTGCTTTTGAGTACCCTAGATTTTGTGGTATGGCTGGTGATCCTGTTATGAATGGGTCACCGAGGAGGAAAAAACCTAAACATGCTAAGCCCAGAAAAATCAGAGAGGTTGGTAACTATGCAGATTGCAGATCCCTGATCCTAACCACACAACTAGCAGCAGCCGTGGAGTGTACCTACGATGAACCTAGACGCCTCGTCACGGCTGGAGGACTAAATAAGCCTAAGGCAAGAAAAGGGGAAAACTAACTGCCCCAGAGCAGACCCCAAAGGAATAGACAGCCCCCACACATGTATTGATGGTGAAACAAGATGAAAACACAAACACAGGCAGGAAAATAGGCTGAGCAAATGATGGGGCCCAAACTAACTAGAAAAGAGAGGAAAGGAAAGACACTGTCTGCAATCTGCCCAAAACCCTACAAAATAATGTCCAACACTTCTGATAACAAAATTAACCCTGAATCACTAGACTTCTCCCACTATATCAGCACTCTGAAATATTCTGAGACAGAGCAAAAAGAGGCCAATCTAATAAGGGACAAAATGCAAATTGGCAAATACAGATAAATAAGAGGAAAAATTCAGCACAGCCCCAGCCGGGGCTGGCTGACCACACAAAAAACTGAATAGAACAACAAAATCAAGTGTGAACGTTAGCAGAGAAACTTAGCTTGAGCTGACTGGAACAGAGCTGAGTACCAAGACCTGACAAGCAGAAGGAATCACCAGCACCAGAGTAGGGCGTCGGTTGTCTTAAATCCAATCTGAGATTCCTGAGGTCCAATCATCATCCTCATTATCAGGTGGCAGATCTCTACTGATTAAATCAGCCTCACAACCTCCTGTTACCACCAAAGGGAGCCTGGAAGGAGAACTCACAACTGGTATTCCAGAAAATGAACTCACAACAGCGACCCCTCTGTCAATATAACCAGCTCCACTACCTTCACTAGTAACCAGAGGTAGGCCAGAAAGTGAACTCACAACAGTACCCCCCCTTGAGGAGGGGTCACCGAACCCTCATCCACGCCACCAGGCCGATCAGGATGGGCCCGGTGAAAAGCACGAACCAATCTATCGGCATGAATGTCAGAAGCAGAGACCCAAGAATTTTCCTCCTGGCCATAACCCTTCCATTTGACCAAGTACTGGAGTCTCCATCTAGCCAAATGAGAATCCGATATTTTCTCTACCCAATATTTCACATTGCCTTTAACCAATACAGGGTCAGGAGGTGCCGCCATAGGAACTACTGGCTCCACAAACCTCTTCAACAGAGATTTATGAAACTTAAAAGTAACTGGAAGAGCCAATCGAAAAGATACAGGATTAAGAATCTCCAAAATCTTATAGGGTCCAATGAATCTTGGCTTGAACTTTGGAGACGCAACCTTCATAGGAATATTCTTTGACGACAACCAAACCATATCACCCACTTTAAACTGGGGACCAATGGTCCTATGCCGGTTGGAAAACCTTGGGCTTTTTCCTGTGAGAGGTACAACTTATCCACCACTTGGCTCCAAATCTGCCGCATTCTCTCTACCACAGTGTCCACACTTGGGCAGGTCGAAGATTCCACTTGCCCTGAAGAAAATCGAGGATGAAACCCAAAGTTACAGAAAAAGGGCGACATCAAAGTGGCAGAACTAGCTCTATTGTTTAGCGCGAATTCGGCAAAGTGCAAAAATGAGACCCAGTCATCCTGATCAGCAGATATAAAACATCTCAAATAGAACTCCAAACTCTGGTTTGTTCTCTCAGTCTGCCCATTGGCCTGAGGATGAAACGCAGAGGAGAAAGATAACTGAATTCCCAGATTGGAACAAAAAGTTCTCCAAAATCTGGAAACAAACTGGACTCCTCTGTCCGACACAATGTTCTCAGGAATCCCATGCAACCGAACCACCTGTTGTAAAAACAAGGGCACCAACTCTGAAGAAGATGGTAACTTTGGGAGTGGTACAAGATGGATCATCTTAGAAAATCTATAACAAATCACCCACATAACAGTCATTCTCTGAGAGACAGGAAGATCAGAAATAAAATCCACTGAGATATGGGTCCAGGGCCTCTTGGGCACCGGCAGGGGCATCAACAACCCACTAGAACGAGAACAGGGTTTAGACCGAGAACAAGTTCCACAGGACTGCACAAAATTCCTGACATCATGAGATAAGGAAGGCCACCAAAAAGACCGACTCACCAAATCTCTGGTACCAAAAATACCTGGATGACTAGCCAATGCGGAGCAATGAATTTCAGACATCACTCTCTTCCTCCACTGGTCAGGAACATACAATTTTCCCATAGGGCTACGCTCAGGTTTGTCCTCCTGAAATTCCTACAGGGCACGTCTCAAATCGGGAGAGATGGCGGAAGAACTACCAGCTCACCTAGAATGGCAGTAGGCTCAGTCACAATAAGAGAATCCGCAAAGAAACTCCTAGAAAGGACGTCCGTCTTAACATTCTTAGTGCCCGGAAGAAAAGAGACCACAAAATTAAAACGCGTGAAAAACAAGGCCCACCTAGCCTGCCTAGGATTCAAGCGTTTGGCTGATTCAAGATAAATCAAATTCTTGTGGTCAGTGAGGACCACAACTTGATGTCTAGCTCCCTCCAACCAATGTCTCAACTCTTCAAATGCCCATTTCATGGCCAACAATTCCCGATTCCCCACGTCATAGTTACTTTCCGATGGGGAGAATTTTCGAGAAAAGAAGGCACATGGATTCATTTTAGAAGTCGCCGAATCTTTTTGGGACAAAACAGCTCCTGCACCAATCTCAGAAGCATCTATCTCCACGTGAAATGGAAGTGAGATATCAGGTTGCCGTAGAACCGGAGCAGAAATGAATCTCCGCTTAAGCTACTGAAATGCCGAGACTGCCTCTGGAGACCAATTCACCACATCAGCACCCTTTTTGGTCAGCTCATTCAGTGGTTTGACAATACCAGAAAAATTACCTATAAATTTACAATAGAAATTAGCAAAACCCAAAAACTTCTGGAGAGCTTTCAAAGAAGTGGGCTGAACCCAATCATAAATGGCCTGTACCTTTGCTGGGTCCATTTCAATAGCCGACAGAGACAAAATAAATCCCAAAAATGAAATCCTCTGTACACCAAAGAGGCATTTCAATCCCTTAACATACAGGGAATTTTCCCTCAAAATCCAGAACACAGTCCATACATGTTCCACATGTGAATCCCAATCACTGGAAAATATCAAAATATCATCCAGATAGATGATCAAAAACTTATCCACAAAGTCCCGGAAAATATCGTTCATAAACGATTGGAAGACAGAAGGGGCATTAGTGAACCCAAAAGACATCACCAGGTACTCAAAATGTCACTCCGGAGTATTAAACGCCATCTTCCATTCATCCCAATGCTTGATGCGAATAAGATTATACGCCCCCCTGAGATCAAGCTTGGTAAACCAGCAGGCACTTTTAGCTCTTGAAAATAAATCATATATCAGGGGTAATGGGTACTGATCTTTGACAGTGATTTTGTTAAGGGAGCGATAGTCAATACAAGGCCTTAATAAACCATCTTTCTTGGTCACAAAAAAACAGCACCTAAGGGTGAAGAGGATGGTCTAATATGACCCTTCTCCAAAGACTCGCTGATATAAGATCGCATAGCATCATGTTCGGGTACAGATAAGTTGAAAAGCCGACCCTTGGGAAATTTACACCTGGGCATTAACTCAATTGCACAGTCATAACTCCTATGAGGAGGCAAAGACGCAGACTTACTCTCACTAAATACATCAGAAAAATCAGCCAAATAATCAGGAATATCATGAGACTGGGGAGAGGTGGAGAAAACGGGAGTGTCACTAAGAACACACTGACAACCCCAACTCACCACAGCAACAGATTTCAAATCCAAAACAGGATTATGTGTCTGCAACCACGGAAAACCTTGTACAAAAATATCATGTAAATTGTGCAACACCAAAAATGTACAATTTTCTTGTTGGTCCGGGGCGACCCGCATTATCACCTGGGTCCAAAACTGGGGTTTATTCTACGCCAAAGGAGTAGCATCAATACCCCTCCAAGGGATAGGAGTCCACAGGGGTATCATAGGAAAACAACAACGTTTAACAAAGTCCAAATCCATCAGATTCAAAGCTGCTCCTGAATCCACAAAAGCCTTAGCGGAAAATGTAGATAAAGAGCAGATCAGAGTAATTGCCAAGAGGAACTTAGGTTGTACACTACCCACAGCAAATGTGTGCGCAAAACATTTTTCTCGTTTAGGGCAGACAGAAATAGTACGAGAGGCGTCCCCACAAAAAAAACAGAGCTTATTACGCCTTCTAAACTCCTGACGTTGCGCCCTAGACAAAACCCTATCACATTACATGGGTTCAGACGTTTGTTCAAAAGGCAGCAACGTCTCTCGTATAGTTTTACGTTCACATGAACGCCGATCAACTTGAATAGCTAATGACATAGAATCATCAAGACCAGAGGGAACAGGAAATTCCACCATAACATCTTTTACGGTTTCTGATAAACCCTTCCGAAAGTGAGCTGCTGAGGCACCGTCATTCCATGTAGTAAGGACCGCTCACTTTCGGAATTTTTTACAGTATAACTCTGCAGAATCCTGACCCTGGTTCAATGCCAATAGGTTTTTCTCAGCTTGATCAATAGCATTAGGTTCATCATACAACAATCCCAAGGCTTGAAAAAATGCATCCACATTAGTCAGAATAGGATTTCCAGGTGTCAGAGAAAAAGCCCAATCCTTGGGATCACCGCGCTGCAAGGAGATGACAATTTTAACCTGCTGCACAGAGCTCCCCGATGAGTTAGGCTTCAAGGCCACAAATAGTTTACAATTATTCTTAAAATTCAAAAATTTTGTGTAATCCATACTGGGCCTCAGAGCGTCTGTGTCTGCCTCCTGAAATAAATACAGAGATTTTGAATGTTGAAACTATACTATATATACCTGGGATCTGGTGATACTGTACCCTTTTTCTACTTTTTAGTTTGTTGTCGAGTCCATACTGGCCATGACAGCGTCTGTGTCTGCCTCCTCAAATATATACGTAGATTTATAATGTTGAAACTATACAATATATCCCTGTTATCTGGTGTTAAAATGAAACTCCACACAGGGCCGGGGGTTACTCAGTACTGAGCCTTTCAGGCTCTTTTAAGGGGGAAGTATGTCATGGTGTTGATTGGGACCCGGTCCATGGCCCTGTGTGTCCACTAAAGAAGATGACAGTTCAGATGAGGGGGAAGATGGTATGATAATTAATTTGGAAAAGGGGGATCGTGACGCCACCCATGGTACTCGGCTAGGGTAGCCGACACTGCAATGCAGATCCTCTGTGCCGGTGTTAAAGCAGACAAGATGATGAAGCTCTCCACGGGCAGAGCTGTATGTGGTGAGCCGTTGACGGTGATGGTGAGTGTAGCGTGTGTAGCAGGCGAGTTGTAAAAGCCACCAAGGATGCAGTTGGGTGCAGTTTCTGAGTTTTTCCTCAAAAGTTTTGTGCACAAGATGACCTGATTGGTACTGTGTCATCCGAGGGAGGGGTCCGGTAAACTCCAAGGTAGATCAGGAACACCTGTTCAAGACTCCTCCTTGTGTATCCTTTCTAGGCCATGTCTCTGCGCTGATCTCTCCCTTCCTTCCTGCTGTGGGCCTTCGCAAACAGTGTCCCAAGCCGGTAGCCACGGATCACACCGGGCGACATGGGTCAGGCTCCAGGGTCCTTTGTTCCAACTGCTGCCTTTATGAGTATTCAATGCAGCTGTGACCGAGGCACTTACCGTTACCTCAACCTCCGTCTTTCTAGCTGAGCCCTGTGTTTCTCCACTACCTTCAGGAGCCACCATTCCCAGCGAGGCCTGGTCCTTCCTTCTCCAGAAACGGCTTCACAGGTGGCTTATTGCACTTCCCGTGCCCCAAGGACCCCTTCCTTCCAGTCTAGGAGCTTGGACAAGATTTTTCTCTCTTCTCTGACCCTCAGCCCTCTCACAGCATTCCTGCTCTTTCTCTGTCCTGTCACAGACAGACAACTCTCTAGAAAGATCCATTTACCTCAGAATAGCTCCACCCATCAATTGTCAGCTTGCTCTCTCTGATTGGATGCCCACATTCACTCCACTACCTAAGCTCCTCCCACTGTACCTACCTTCCACACTAACCCCCAACACCCTTTCCTAGTCAGTCTGGGATGAGGCCATCTTCCCACCGGGTACACCCAGAAAGCACTGACTAACATGGGTGTGTTGAGTGCAGGGTTAGGAGTCCTGAGTGGTGATCCCTCCTTACCTGAGGGTGGGATACCACACCTTTGCATGAGGTGCAGTACCTCTGTGGTGACCGTACCCTCAGGGGCACCATAGTACCCTTTCTCAACTTTCTATATTGTTGTCGGATCCATACTGGGCCTGAGAGCGTCTGTGTTTGCCTCCTGAATAGAGTTGAGCGATACCAGCCGATACTTGAAAATATCGGATCGGAATGGATCGGCCGATCTTAAAAAAAAGTATCGGTATCGCCGATTCCGATACCGGGAACCAATGCAAGTCAATGGGGCCAAAATATCGGAATTAAAAAAAACCCTTTCTTTCCTTGTAGGTTAATTCTACATGAAGAAAAACAACTAAGAATAATGTAGAATGTATTGTGGGAGGTGGAGGAGACATTAAAGCCATAGAGGTTTAGCCCAATCAAATGGAATAGCAGGAATTAAACTTTTTTTTAAAGACGTTAGGAGTTACAAAGATATTGACTATGTTAGCCTCATTTATATTTTGCCAGACATGTATGTCTTCTTCTTCTTTCTTCTTTCTTCTTCTTTCTTATTCTTCTTCCTTTTTTTACCTTCTTCTTCTTCTTCTTATTCCTTTTTTTCATTCTTCTTCTTCTTCCTTTTTTTACATTCTTCTACTTCCTTTTTTTACATTCTTCTTCTTATTCCTTTTTTTGCATTCTTCTTCTTCTTCCTTTTTTTAAATTCTTCTACTTCCTTTTTTTACATTCTTCTTCTTCTTCCTTTTCTTACATTCTTCATATTCTTCTTATTCAACAATTATTATTCTACATTTTCAACTTCTTCATCTTCTTCCTATTCTTCTTCATCATATTCTTGTTTGTGTCAGGCATTCCTGTAGTTGTTATCTAGAAAAGTTAGAAGTTTACACCTTCCGTTCTGCCTGTCACAAAAGATTTACAACAGGATTTGTCCGCGTTCAGTTTGGCCTGCAGCAGCAGGCCTTTTCCAGGGGCACCACGAGGAGCAACGGACTCACCCCCATACACTGCTTAGTCTTCTTCTGCTTATAAATAAGATAATATCATTTGCTCAGAGTATTAGTCTTATGCTTAATGTTCTTCTGCTTTGTTTTTTTATGCTTCTTTGTCTTCTCTCTCTTTTTGTTCTGCATCTTGGTGGTTGTCTTCCTGTTCTTTGTCCTCTTGAACCAGCTGACGGTACTGGCACCCGGAGGGGCAGCAGAAGGAACAAGAGCCAATGGCACTACCGAGGACCAGCTGACGGTGCTGGAACCCGGTTACTAAGCAGGAGGTACCTGTGCTACAAAGCACTACCAAGGACCAGCAGACGTTGCCGGAACTCGGATACCGAGATGGAGGCACCTAGGCCAAAGGCTCTGACGAGAACCAGCTGACGGTGCTGGAACCCGGAGGGGTAGCATAAGCTGCAAGAGCAAATGGAAATAGTGAGGACCAGCTGACAGTGATGGCACCCGGAGGGGCAGCAGAAGGAATAAGAGCCAATGGCACAACCGAGGACCAGCTGACGGTGCTGGAACCCGGTTACTAAGCAGGAGGTACCTGTGCTACAAAGCACTACCAAGGACCAGCAGACGTTGCCGGAACTCGGATACCGAGATGGAGGCACCTAGGTAAAGGCTCTGACGAGAACCAGCTGACGGTGCTGGAACCCGGAGGGGTAGCATAAGCTGCGAGAGCAAATGGAAATAGCGAGGACCAGCTGACAGTGCTGGCAACCGGAGGGGCAGCAGAAGGAATAAGAGCCAATGGCACAACCGAGGACCAGCTGACGGTGCTGGAACCCGGTTACTATGCAGGAGGTACCTGTGCTACAAAGCACTACCAAGGACCAGCAGACGTTGCCGGAACTCGGATACCGAGATGGAGGCACCTAGGCCAAAGGCTCTGACGAGAACCAGCTGACGGTGCTGGAACCCGGAGGGGTAGCAGAAGTTACCCCTGAAAAGCAAAGTTGGCATGCCGCAAGCTGGCCGCAGTTACCGAATCACACAGTCCTACAGGGGGTGCTTGTCCTACTGGCACTACGGAACAAGCCTTTCTTACCAGAACCCGCAGTCCACATAGGAAGCACCTAAACTGCTGGCACCCTAGCCTCGGCTAACCCAACCGCAACACGACATGGCAACTTGGGGTGGCAAACTGACATTGACACTTCCCGGAAACAGCAGGCAGGGCTGGAACCAAGCTGGGCAGGAGGGAGTACCCGTGCCAAAGTCAGTTATGAGCAGCAACTGGCGATGTTGGAGCCCAGGGACAAGCACGGAGCAGGCTGAGGCTGCATTGAAGAAAAATTAAGATCGGTTGTAGACTTCTACTAATTTTAACCAAGCTCCACTTAGGCCTGTGGCTTCACTGATTTTCATATTTCCCCTGTCCTCCAACCCCGCCAGTTACAGCTCCGAAGTGGCGTCTGCACAATCCACACTTGTTCCTGTGTAACAGGTGTTCAGTCCGGTCAGTTAATCCCCTGATGTGTGTCCGGCAATGTCGCCTGCTCTGTCCACATTCCCATAACTAGTTATGGGAATGTGGACAGAGCAGGCGACATTGCCAGACACACATCAGGGGATTAACTGACCGGACTGAACACCTGTAACACAGGAACAAGTGTGAATTGTGCAGACGCCACTTCGGAGCTGTAACTGGCAGGGTTGGAGGACAGGGGAAATACGAGAGACAGTGGAGCCACAGGCCTAATTGGAGCACGGTTAAAAATCAGTAGTGGTACGACTGTGTAGGCAGCAGGAGACTTTGCCATCCACACAGCAGGGGATCAGCTGACGTTACTGAACCCCACTGAGACACGGGAGCAAGTGTCTCTTTCCGTGTGGACGGCACTTCCGAGCTACAACTGGCTTGAAGCCCAGGAAATAGGAGGGTGTAGGCAGAGGCCTACTGTCTTTGGAATGTGGTGACAGCAGGAGAGACTGCCATCCACACAGCAGGGGATCAGCTGACGTTACTGAACCCCACTGAGACACGGGAGCAAGTGTCTCTTTCCGTGTGGACGGCACTTCCGAGCTACAACTGGCTGTGTTGAAGCCCAGGAAATAGGAGGGTGTAGGCAGAGGCCTACTGTATTTGGAATGTGGTGACAGCAGGAGAGACTGCCATCCACACAGCAGGGGATCAGCTGACGTTACTGAACCCCACTGAGACACGGGAGCAAGTGTCTCTTTCCGTGTGGACGGCACTTCCGAGCTACAACTGGCTGTGTTGAAGCCCAGGAAATAGGAGGGTGTAGGCAGAGGCCTACTGTCTTTGGAATGTGGAGACAGCAGGAGAGACTGCCATCCACACAGCAGGGGATCAGCTGACGTTACTGAACCCCACTGAGACACGGGAACAAGTGTCTCTTTCCGTGTGGACGGCACTTCCGAGCTACAACTGGCTGTGTTGAAGCCCAGGAAATAGGAGGGTGTAGGCAGAGGCCTACTGTCTTTGGAATGTGGAGACAGCAGGAGAGACTGCCATCCACACAGCAGGGGATCAGCTGACGTTACTGAACCCCACTGAGACACGGGAGCAAGTATCTCTTTCCGTGTGGACGGCACTTCCGAGCTACAACTGGCTGTGTTGAAGCCCAGGAAATAGGAGGGTGTAGGCAGAGGCCTACTGTATTTGGAATGTGGAGACAGCAGGAGAGACTACCATCCACACAGCAGGGGATCAGCTGACGTTACTGAACTCCACTGAGACACGGGAGCAAGTGTCTCTTTCCGTGTGGACGGCACTTCCGAGCTACAACTGGCTGTGTTGAAGCCCAGGAAATAGGAGGGTGTAGGCAGAGGCCTACTGTCTTTGGAATGCGGAGACAGCAGGAGAGACTGCCATCTCCACAGCAGGGGAACAGCTGGCAGTGCTGAACCCCACTAACACTCGAACGAATGTGTTTGGCTCTGTGGAGACGACACTTCTGAACACCAACTGACGCTGTTGGAGCCCAGGATTAGGCGTGGAGCAGGCTGGGGCCTACTGGATTTTGGCAGGAGAAGGCAGCAGGAGACTTGCCATCTCCACAGCAGGGGAACAGCTGGCAGTGCTGAACCCCACTAACACTTGAACGAATGTGTTTGGCTCTGTGGAGACGACACTTCTGAACACCAACTGATGCTGTTGGAGCCCAGGATTAGGCGAGGAGCAGGCTGGGGCCTGTTGCTTTTGGCAGGTGAAGGCAGTAGGAGACTTGCCATCTCCACAGCAGGGGAACAGCTGGCAGTGCTGAACCCCACTAACACTCGAACGAATGTGTTTGGCTCTGTGGAGACGACACTTCTGAACACCAACTGACGCTGTTGGAGCCCAGGATTAGGCGTGGAGCAGGCTGGGGCCTACTGGATTTTGGCAGGTGAAGGCAGCAGGAGACTTGCCATCTCCACAGCAGGGGAACAGCTGGCAGTGCTGAACCCCACTAACACTTGAACGAATGTGTTTGGCTCTGTGGAGACGACACTTCTGAACACCAACTGACGCTGTTGGAGCCCAGGATTAGGCGTGGAGCAGGCTGGGGCCTGTTGCTTTTGGCAGGTGAAGGCAGCAGGAGACTTGCCATCTCCACAGCAGGGGAACAGCTGGCAGTGCTGAACCCCACTAACACTCGAACGAATGTGTTTGGCTCTGTGGAGACGACACTTCTGAACACCAGCTGACGCTGTTGGAGCCCAGGATTAGGCGTGGAGCAGGCTGGGGCCTACTGGATTTTGGCAGTTGAAGGCAGCAGGAGACTTGCCATCTCCACAGCAGGGGAACAGCTGGCAGTGCTGAACCCCACTAACACTTGAACGAATGTGTTTGGCTCTGTGGAGACGACACTTCTGAACACCAACTGACGCTGTTGGAGCCCAGGATTAGGCGAGGAGCAGGCTGGGGCCTGTTGCTTTTGGCAGGTGAAGGCAGCAGGAGACTTGCCATCTCCACAGCAGGGGAACAGCTGGCAGTGCTGAACCCCACTAACACTTGAACGAATATGTTTGGCTCTGTGGAGACGACACTTCTGAACACCAACTGACGATGTTGGAGCCCAGGATTAGGCGAGGAGCAGGCTGGGGCCTGTTGCTTTTGGCAGGTGAAGGCAGCAGGAGACTTGCCATCTCCACAGCAGGGGAACAGCTGGCAGTGCTGAACCCCACTAACACTCGAACGAATGTGTTTGGCTCTGTGGAGACGACACTTCTGAACACCAACTGACGCTGTTGGAGCCCAGGATTAGGCGTGGAGCAGGCTGGGGCCTACTGGATTTTGGCAGGTGAAGGCAGCAGGAGACTTGCCATCTCCACAGCAGGGGAACACCTGGCAGTGCTGAACCCCACTAACACTTGAACGAATGTGTTTGGCTCTGTGGAGACGACACTTCTGAACACCAACTGACACTGTTGGAGCCCAGGATTATGCATGCCGCATGCAGAGGCCAATGGGCAGCGGTTTTTATGGAGGTTGTTGACTACTACTGATTCTAACCATGCTCCACTTAGGCCTCTGGCTCCACTGTCTCTACTATTTACCCTTGCCTCCAACCCCGCCAGCTACATCTCTGAAGTGGCATCAGCACAATCTACACTTGTTCCTGTGTTACTGGTGCTCAGTCCCGTCAGTTGGTCCCCTGATGTTTGTCAGGCAAGTTCGCCAGCTCTGTCCTCATTCCCACTACTGGTTATGGGAATGTGTACAGAGCAGGAGACCTTGCCGGACACACATCAGGGGATAAACTGATGGGACTGAGCCACAGGAACAAGTGTAGATTGTGCTGACGCCACTTCAGAGATGTAGATGGCGGGGTTGGAGGTCAGGGGAAATAGTAGAGACAGTGGAGCCAGAGACCTAAGTTGGGCACGGTTAAAAATCAGTAGTGGTTTGAATGTTGATGGAGCTGGTGACTTTGCCATCCACACAGCAGGGGATCAGCTGGCGTTACTGAACCCCACTAACACAGGAGCTAGTGTGTTTCTCTGTGCAGATGACACATCTGAGCGACAACTGGCTGTGTTGAAGCACAGGGATTATAGTTCAGGTGGTAGAAAAATGAACACACCAGCAGACCTGGATACAGTTGCCAACCACTAATTTAGTGTGTAAGAGGAATGGCAAAGTCTTTGGAGATCCAGGCCTTGTTCATTTTCAGAAAAGTCAGCCGGTCAACATTATCGGAAGATAGTCGCGTGCGACGGTCTGTTAGTACACCACCTGCGGCACTAAAGACACGTTCCGATAATACACTGGCAGCAGGGCAAGCCAGCACCTCCAATGCATACTGGCTAAGCTCTGGCCATGTATCCAGCTTAGAGACCCAAAACTTGAAGGGGGAAGAGCCATCTGGGAGTACAGTGACAGGGCAAGACATGTAGTCTGACACCATCTGACGGAAGCGCTGCCTCCTGCTGACTCGAGGCGTCGCTGATGGTGTAGACAATTGTGGTGGACACACAAAACTTTGCCACATTTGGGCCATAGTGGTCTTGCCTTGTGCTGCGGCACTGCCTCTGCTCCCTCTTTGTGCAGAGTTTCCTCCACTGCCTCGACGCACAGAGCTGCTTTGTAAAGCACTAGCAACAATGCTGTCGGGTGGAATGGAAAACATTATGGACTGCACCAGTGACTCTTCGTACTCCCGCAGTTTACGCTCCCGGTTCAACGTTGGTATGAGCCTTTGTACGCTGTCCCGGTAGCGAGGATCTAGGAGGGTGTACACCCAATAATCAGCCGAGATGAGAATGTGGGCGATGCGGCGGTCGTTTCTCAGGCACTGCAGCATGAAATCAACCATGTGCTGCAGACTCCCAACTGCCAAAGAACCGCTGTCCCCTGTTTGAGGCGTGACCTCGGCCTGCTCTGCATCACCCCACCCTCGCTGTACATACTGAGTAGAGGTTTGTGTACCTCCCTCCTCTGGAGAGATGTCTTCCTCCTCCATCGACTCCTCCTCATCCTCCTCACAAAGTGTCCCCTGCCTAGGCCTTTGTGAGGAAACACGTAGCGCAGACTGTCCAGAAGCAGATGGCATTTGGGACTCCTCATCCTCCACTTCTTCCGAAACCTCATCCCTTAGTGCTTGCAGTGTTTGTTGAAGCAGGCAGATAAGGGGGACAGTCATGCTGACTAGTGCATCATCTGCACTCGCCATCCGCGTGGATTCATCGAAGGCACGCAAAACGAGGCAGATGTCCTTCATAGAGGCCCACTCAATGGTGCTGAAGTGTGAACGGCGCACAGTGCGACTTGTTTGCGCCTGATGCAGCTGGTACTCCATGACTGCTGCCTGCTGCTCACACAACCGCTCCAACATATGTAACGTTGAATTCCACCGGGTGGGTAGGTCACATATGATGCGATGTTCCGGAAGGCCAAATCGTCGCTGCAGAGCAGCGAGGCGCGATCTTGCCGTGCTGGAACGCCGCAAGTGAGCGCACTCTATGCGGACCTTGTGCAACAGTGCATCAAGATCCGGATAGTCCCTCAGAAAGCTCTGCACGACCAAGTTAAGCACATGTGCCAGACATGGGATGTGTGTGAGGTTGCCTAGGCCAAGAGCTGCCACCAGATTTCGGCCATTGTCACACACTACCAAGCCCGGCTGGAGATTCGCTGGCCCAAACCACACATCGCTCTCCAGCTTGATAGCATTCCAGAGCTCTTGCGCTGTGTGGCTTCGATTCCCCAAAGAAATTAATTTGAGTACAGCCTGTTGACATTTGGCCACGGCTGTGCTCATATCAGTCGTAACAGGCTCCTGCTCTGCTGTTTCTGAGGAACTTGAGTAGGAGGAGGAGTCTATGTGTACAGACTGGAGTCCTGCAATCCGTGGCGTTGGAAGAACACGTACAGCGCCACTCTCCAGATCTGTACCCGGCTCCACAACATTGACCCAGTGGGCAGTGAGGGAAAGGTATCGTCCCTGTCCATGGTTACTGGTCCACGCATCGGTGGTCAGGTGGACCTTGCTACTAACGGCGTTTAGTAGCGCATGTTTTATTTTGCCCTCAACATGTTTCTGCAGGGCAGGGATGGCTCGCCTGCTGAAATAAAAGCGGCTGGGCACATTGTATTGGGGGACTGCCAATGCCATTAAGTCCCGGAAGGTGTCAGTGTCCACCAGCCTGAATGACAGCATTTCAACTGCCAGAAGGTTGGCAATGCCAGCATTCAGAGACTGTGCTCGGGGATGGTTTGCCGAGTAAGGGCGCCTTTTATCCCATGCCTGTGCTACCGATGGCTGTGATGGATGGGAACGTGCTGCTATGGGTGGAATCTGACAGGGTCTCCGGACAACAGTGGCAGAGGTTCTTCCTTGGCGATCCTGTGAGGAAGCCAAACCAGCAGTGTCTGAGCTGGAGGAAGAGGCCCCAACACGAACTGAAGAGGTGGTAGGTGGTGCTGTACGTTGGCCTACGCCTTCAGGGTGTCTCTGCAACTCCAACTCGTGCTTGGTGCGCACATGTTTCCACATATTTGTGGTATTGAGGTTGCTGACATTTCTCCCTCTTTTGACTATCTGATGACACAGCTTGCATTTGACAAAGCAAATGTCATCTGCGACTGTGTCAAAAAAGGACCACGCACTGCAACTCTTGGGAGCGCCCATTTTGCCTTTGGAATGAGGAATGCTCCTAACGGGTGCCGAAGTGGAGGGTACAGGCAACCAAGTCTTCCCCCTCCCTCTGCCTCCTGTTTTGGCCGGTAGGGGAATCTCTTCCTCCGAGCTGCTCCCACCACCTTCCTGTTCCTCACGCCATGATGGGTCAAGGACCTCATCATCTTCCCTCCCCTCTTCAAACAGCTGCTTCGCCGGGGTTGTCTCGCCAGCACCGTAACGCACCAGAAAGTGGCAACTGAGTCTCGTCATCATCTGATGCGTACTGAGGTGTGCTGACCATAGGCACTGGCCCACTCGCCTCTTCAGATTCAGAGGGACAAAGAAGTTGCGCATCACTGCATGCTCCCTCTTCTTCACATTCAGGAATGCTGCTTGGCTGGCCCCCTCTTTCCAAGCCAACAGATTCCGAGAACAGAAGTAGAGACTGTGATGGCTCCTGTCCATGTCTCTCTGACGGCCTGGGCACTTTGGCAGGTGGTGAAGAGACAGATGGTTGCTCTTCGGTGCTCTGGTCCTGAGAGGCTGTGGAAGTAATTGAAGTCGATGCGTTAGCTGCCATCCATCCGACAACGGCTTCAATTTGTTCCTCCCGCAGCAGTGGGGCACGTTGAGGTCCTACAAAGCTGCGCATAAAGGACTGTTGCCTGCTAAAACTGGGGGATGCTGATCCACTGGTGCCCGCAGCAGGCCCAGAATCCCCACGTCCTCTACCTGCAGAATCCCCACGTCCTCTCCCTGCAGAATCCCCACGTCCTCTCCCTGCTGAAACTCCACGCCCACGCCCACGTGCCTTACTCCCTGCCTTCTTCATCTTGCCAGACTGCTTAAGATAGGCAGAAAAGTACAAAGGGGGGCCTTAGTGTGCTTATTCCTGAACAGCTGGTTACAGGTACAAGAAACACTAATTTTATGAAGTGTGTGTGTGTGGACTACACTTTAATAGGAGCTGATGTGGCCTACACAAGTTCCAAATGTAGTGTTTGGTGAACTTTTTTTGTGGTTTCTTTGTTGGAAACAAACTCAAAGTATGTGAACAAAGAATTGAAACTGATAGTATCACCAACTTTTTGGAGCTATTACAATGCAGGCAGGTAACCTACAATGCAAAAGATGAGGCTCCAAAAAAATTGGGTAATACTAATCTGGCTGCGCCGGCAGGGCACAAGCCAGAAAAAAAGGCTCCTCTATCTACTCCTATATAGTGTATGCAACCAACCAATGTTGATGGATACGGATGGATGCACACTAATAGGAGAAGAAAAAATGAGCTGCACTCAAAGACAAATATGTGTGAGGCAGTGACGCACGTTGAGCGTCCTACAACCAGACGTAGCTGCAGGACACTCTACTCTGCATGAGCTGCACTCACACACAGTCAGAGACCTCTCAGACAGCCGTGAACAGTGCAGCTAAGTGGGCACTGGCACTGACAGGCTGCAGAAAGGCTCCGCTGTGTACTCCTATATAGTGTTTGCAACCACCGTAGATGGAGACGGATGGATGCACACTAATAGAAGAAAAAATGAGCTGCAATAAAAGAAAAATGTGTGAGGCAGTGACACGCTGAGCGTCCTACAACCAGACGTAGCTGCAGGACACACTACTCAGCGTGAGCTGCACTCACACACAGTCAGAGACCTCTCAGACAGCCGTGAACAGTGCAGCAAAGTGGACACTAGCACTGAAAGGCTGCAGAAAGGCTCCGCTGTCTACTACTAGTGTTTGCAACCAACGTATATGGATACGGATGGAAGCACACTAGATTGAAATTATGTAAAAAATGCAGCTCAAAAATTAAAAGATGTATGAGGCAGCAGTGATCACACTGGGTGGCCTACAGCCTGACGTGGCTGCAGGACCCACTCCACAGCGTGAGCTGCACTCACACAGCCCTTGCAGACAGCTGTGAACACTGCTGCTAGGGCAAAGAAGGCTACAGTGGTGGTTTATGTAGCCTGGGTAAAGCACTAGATGTTTGGTGGAATCGCTATTTCTAACTGTCCCTCACAGTCTTCTACAGCAGCCTGTCCCTAACTGAATTCACAGCAGAGTGAACCAGAAATGGCGGCTGCGGTGGCTTTTATAGTGCATCATGACATCATTTCGGCAGCCAATCACAGCCATGCCAATAGTTAACATGCCTACATGCCTAACAGGATGTGCCCACACTTCGGAGGATTCCCATTGGCTTAATCAAAGCAAGCAGGCTCATAGCATGATGGGAACTTCCGATTCCGATTCCAGAATCCGATATGACAAAAGTATCGGAAGTCAGTATCGGAATTCCGATACCGCTAATATCGGCCGATACCCGATACTTGCGGTATCGGAATGCTCAACACTACTCCTGAAATGTATACGGAGATTCAGTATGTTTAAACTATACTATATATAACTTGTATCTAGTGATACTGTACCCTTTTGCAAAGATTTATATTATTTTCTAATCCATACTGAATCTGTGACCATCTGTGTATGACTCATAAAATAATGTACAGAGATTTACAATTATCCCTAGACTGTATAGAGCTGTCCGCTTCTGAAACAGTACCATATATCTGCTGGTATTTTTAGTCCATTTTCACAAAAATTATTACGTATGGTGTAAGAGGCCGCGGACGTGGGTGTGGGGGGGCCATCTGGTTCTGATGGTGGTGCATCTGCTGGTATTGCCAAAAGCACAATAGCAGCTAAGGCAGGAGGTGTTGAGCCTGCGTCATCAGCTAGCACAAGAAGGCCTTTAAGGCTTCCTTTTCTGGGAGCAGGTAAACTGCTTTTTAAGCCGGAGCATCAGGAACTGGTTTTGCCTTACATTGCCGAAAAAGCCTCCAGCTCTATCGCCTCCTCTTCTGAAGTTTAAAAAAATGCAAGCACTGAGTCGTCAGTGCAGCCTTCTGGTCAGGAACCACCCCTTTTCCTTGTCTCCTTCACCCCCACTAAAAGTGAAGGATGCGGCAGCCCACACTTCAGATTACTCCATGGAGCTCTTTTCACAGGCTATGCCTGTGTTATCAAGTGAAATTCTGAATTCCCCAGTCCAACATCAATTGGAGATGGAGTGCACTGATGAACAGCCACTGCTAGATGATTCTGCTGGTACATTGATCCACAGCACTACATTCCCCTCGCACTCTACAGAGCCAGAATGTGACACTGAT
The DNA here is from genome assembly GCF_039654945.1 of Dendrobates tinctorius. Taxonomy (NCBI): domain Eukaryota; kingdom Metazoa; phylum Chordata; class Amphibia; order Anura; family Dendrobatidae; genus Dendrobates; species Dendrobates tinctorius. Next base: position 96,409,094 of record NW_027361696.1, on the reverse strand, counting down.
TAAACTCAGGTGCCCCTTCCTGCATACTATACCACCTTACACGGTGACACAGCGGAAGGTGCAGATGAAAGTGCTGGTTCACTGAGTAGGTGGGGGGGTCCTACTCGTGGGTGGCAGCAGTGGCACAGGGCCTCTCATAGTACGCAATAGTGTCTCGGTAGTGGGAGGGCCCACTCGCCGTCAGACATACCGTCGTACTATGAGGGGCCCTGTGCCAGTGCCGGCACCCATGAGTGGCCCCCCCATGCTTGCTAAGGGCCACAGCACTTGCAAAACTTACCTCTGCCTGCTCCATCGCCGTGATATCTTCCGCCCTTCCTGACAGTGACATTCAGATTACAGAGCGCGATGACATCACGTCTGTATGCCCTCTACTGAAACAGTACAAGTGCAGAGAGCTTTAAAATGGCAATGCTGAGGAGTTCAGAGTAGAGCAGTGGCCAGCGTGGAGAGGTATTTAATTTTTTTAAATGTGGGGAGCATTTTTTGGGGAGCAATATACACTGGAGAATGAAAAATGGGGCCCATCATACACTGGAGCATCATCCATTTGGCCCATCATATACTAGAGCATTACAAATGGGGGACATCAGACACTGGAGCAGCATTTACGGTGCCCATTATACACTGGAGCATTAGAAATGGGGCCCATTATATATGGAGCATTATTTGGGCCCATAATACACTGGAGCATCGTACATGGGGGCCAACATATACTGGAGCATTCAAAATGGGGGACATTAGACACTGGAGCAGCATTTACGGGGCCCATTATACACTGGAGCATTAGAAATGGGGCCCATTATATATGGAGCATTATTTGGGCCCATAACACACTGGAGCATCTTCCATGGGGACCAACATATACTGGAGCATTCCAATTGGGGGATATCAGACACTGGAGCAGCATTTACGGGGCACATTATACACTGGAGTATTAGAAATGGGGCCCATTATATATGGAGCATTATTTGGGCCCATAAGACAGTGGAGTATCATCCATGGGGACCAACATATACTGTAGCATTATGTGGAGCTCATCATATACTGTATGGAACATTATATGGGACCAATTATTCTGTATGGAGAAATATATGGGGCTCTTTATTCTGTATGTCGCACTAGGTGGTGGCCATAATACTGTATGGAGTAATTTCCTGTCCGGTTTTTGAGCTATTGTAGAATTTAAAATAGATATCAGTCATGTCATGTAAGCAGTGAAGCATTTTTCATTGCACTATACCTATATTTCTGTGCGTATCGGAGCATTATGAATTGTGGTATGTGTTAAAAGGGCGCACTGACCCTCTTTGGCCCAGGGCACACGAAAACCTGGCGCCAGCCCTACCCCCCCACAACTTTAGCCAAATAACCCCCAGTTTTCAATGCGTAACTATTATTATAAAGTAAATTAAGGTTGCCAAACTTAAGTAATAAGAATTGATGTCGTTGGCATTGAAATGGGCACTGTAGGTTTGTTTACTGTCCTCCACTCCCTGCCAACTTTGCTTCTCCATTGACTTGCATTGGGTTTCGTGTTTCATAGTCGGACGATTTTGTTTGACCCGACTTTTTAGAAAGTCGGGTTTCATGAAACCCGACGACCTGAAAAAAGGAAAAGTCGCTCATCTCTAATGATCACATTTAAACAAATGAAGGCCTTACACCACAGAAGTGGCATCAATTTCACCACAGTAGAAATAGTATAATAGGGACCGATAGGTTTTTCACTACACCCAATCCAGCAGATGGACATCCAGCCAGGAGTGTTCACATTTAACCCCTTTACCTCCAAGGGTGCATGTTAATGACCAGGCCAATTTTTACAATTCTGACCACTGTTCCTTTATGAGGTAATAACTCTGGAAGACTTCCTTGGATCCTGGTGATTCTGACACTGTTTGCTCATGACATATTGTACCGTACTTTCCGCTTAGTAAGACGCACTTTTTTTCCCCAAAATTTGGGGGTAAAACAGGGGTGCGTCTTACAAAGCGGACATGCCTTACCTAGGCTGTGATCGGGGGCGTCCGGCGGTTGCTGGCCGCTGCTGCGGGTGTGTCCGGTGCCGCGTTGTGTGCCCGTCGATGCCCGGGGCTCTGCCAACATTGTGCGACAGGCCAGAGCCCCGGCATTTCCTCAGTTCCCTGTGTGCCGGTAAAAAGATGGCCGCCGGCGCGTGCGCAGATGGGATCTCGGGACCCAGTTCTCGAGAGATGAGATTTGAAATCTCATCTCTCGAGAGGTGGGTCCCGAGATCCCATCTGCACACGCGCCGGCGGCCATTTTCCCTGGGTTCCCTGTGTGCGCGCGGTGGTGCCTGCAAAAAAATGGCCGCCGCGCGTGCGCAGATGGGATCTTGGGACCCAGCTCTCGAGAGATGAGATTTCAGATCTCATCTCTCGAGAACTGGTCCCGAGATCCCATCTGCGCACGCGCCGGCGGCCATTTTTTTTTTACCGGCACTTCAGCGCACATATACAGGGAACCGAGGAAATGCTGGGGCTCTGGATTGTCGAACAATGTCGGCAGAGCCCCGGGCATCGATGGGCACACAACGCCGCACCGGAGCACCCGCAGCACCGGCCTCCAACCGCCGGACAAGTGGAGAAACCTGACACCAGCACAAGACTCTGCAGCAGCAACAGCACACATCGGAGCCCCCCCTCATCCCTGAATGCGGCCTGCAGCATCACTCCACGCCTGCCTCCTCCAGCAGCGAGCCTGGGACCCCTCTACACCGCAGCCACCAACCCCGGTAAGCAATAAGATGCAAGGATTATAAGAGGCACCACCATTTTATTAAAAAATATTTTTTTCTTATTTTTCTCCTCAAAAATTGTGGTGCGTCTTATAATCCGGAGCGTCTTATAAAGCGAAAAATACGGTACTTCATGATAGTGGTAAAATTTCTTTCATATTATTTGTGAAAAAAATGGAAATTTGGCAAAAATTTCGCTATTTTCCAAATTTGAATATTCATGCCCTTGAATCACGGAGATATGTGTAAGAGGGTCAGGGCCTAGCCCTGTAAATGTTGATACTACTGTTTGCTTGTACATGATTGCAATATTAGAATGTCTCGCATTTACGTATCTGTGCATTATGTGTAAGCTGTATATACGTGTTTAGTGCCATATTATCATTTATAAGTTAGGGACAGTGCAGTTAGTGAAAAGGAAACTAGATGGGGGCACTGAGTGCACTCAAAATAGAGCACAGGTTTAGGACACGTTAGTGGTTAATTGTAGGTGTGGTAGCTGGGAACTAGCTAAAGAGATTTCCTGGTTTAGAGTCAGTAGGGCTGGACTTCTGGTGCTGCTCAGATGGTCCTGTTCCTGAGCTGTAGAGCTGCCACATGTTGTGTGAAGTGGAGTCCCAAGCCATCCATAGTAGATGTGGGAGAATTGTGCAGAGCAGAGAAGAAGTGAAGTGAATGGTATCGGCAGCAGTGAAGAAGGGGGAAAAGGGGGTGGATAACCTAGTAGATGAGTATTTCCGTGTCTGGACTGAAGTCGGTTCCAGGGAGAGAGGTTGAAGTGCTGTTTTCACCTGGCTTCTCGTCCCGCTGTAATTTTGTGGTCCATTGTGGTGTAGCTGAAGAAGCTAAGGGAATCTGAAGAAGATGTATTGCTGGTACTGTGTCGAGTGTGCTAATGGTGTATTGGATGTGCTGTGCCCTGAAGAAAATTCATCTGTTTTGTTTGAAATTATCCTGGGCTCTGGCTCCAATCCTTTGAACTCCAGGAAGGTTATGGGACACACCAGGGAAGTAGCAGCTGCCAGCACAGTAAGTACAGAATGTGCTGATGAGGCCACCCCCTGGCCGTATTATTACATATGTCACATAAAATACTTAATAAGTAACATTTCCCACATGTTTACTTTACATCAGCACAATTTTGGAACCAAAATTTTTTTTGTTGGGAGGTTATAACGGTTAAAAGTTAAACAGCGATATTTCATTTTTACAACACTATATTTTTTAGCGACCACATCACATTTGAAGTCACTTTGAGGGGTCTAAATGATATAAAATACCGAAAAGTGACACCATTATAAAAACTGCACCCCTGAAGGTGCTCAAAACCACATTCAAGAAGTTTATTAACCCTTCAGGTGCTTTCAGAGTAATTTTTGGAATGTTTAAAAAAATGAACAATTTAACTTTTTTTCACAAAAAATTTATTTCAGATCCAAATTTTTTATTTTACCAAGGGTAACAGGAGAAAATGGACCCCAAAAGATGTAAAATTTCTCCTGAGTATGCTGATACCCAATATATGCAGGTAAACCACTGTTTGGGCACATGGCAGAGCTCAGAAGGGAAGGAGCGCCGTTTGACTTTTCAATGCAAAATAGGCTGGAATTGAAATCAGACGCCATGTCGCATTTGGAGAGACCCTGATGTGCCTAAACAGTGGAAACCCTCCACAGGTGATACCATTTTGGAAACTAGACTGCCTAATGAATTTATCTAGATGTGTGGTGAGCACTTTAGACCCCCAAGTGCTTCACATAAGTTTATAACGTACAGCCGTAAAAATAAAAAATCATATTTTTTCCACAAAAATGATTTTTGCCTTTTTGTCCTTTATTAGATTGGCCTCTTTTTGCTCTGTCTCAGAATATTCCAGAGTGCTGATATAGTGGGAGAAGTCTAGTGACTTCAGGGTTAATTTTGTTATCAGAAGCGTTGGACATTATTTTTGGTAGGGTTTTTTGGCAGATTGCAGACAGTATCTTTCCTTTCCTGTCCTTTCAAGTTAGTTTGGCCCCATCGTTTGCTCAGCCTACTTTTCTGCCTTTGTTTGTGTTTTCATCTTGCTTCACTGTCAATACATGTGGGGGGCTGTCTTTCCTTTGGGGTCTGCTCTGGGGAGTTAGTTTTCCTCTTTTCTTACTTTAGGCTTATTTAGCTCTCCGGTTGTCACGAGGCATCCAGGACCACCGTAGGCACGCTCCACGACTGCTTCTAGTTGTGTGTTAAGATCAGGGCTTTGCAGTCTGCATAGTTACCAACCTCTCTGGTTTTCTGAGACTTAGCGTGTTTTGCTTTTTTCCTCCTCGGTGACCCATTCATAACAGAACCCCCCATAAGTGACCCCATTTTACAAACTACACCTCTCAATGAATTCATCTAGGGGTGCAGTGACCATATTGACACAATGGGTGTGTCACAGAATTTTATACCATTGGGAAGCCATGAGGAGAGACTCGGGAGGAACGGAGCGCTATTTGCTTATTCAAGTGAATGAGTCTGTGCACATGTCAGTGTGTTTCCACAGACCATATGAAAACACGCTGAAATGTCCATTTTTTTATGTCGTCATGGGCCACAAAATTTCCAGTACACGTGCATACGCATAACACACATGGATGTCATCCATGTGACACGCCGGGTGCTGAACACGGCTCTTATCATTCTCCCCTGCTTGTGCCGATCGGCAGCAGAGCAGGGGAGAATAATGAGAGCCGTGTTCAGCACCCGGCGCTGGGGAACAACACTTTCTCTAACGCATCGGTCGTCTGCCCTTGTGGTACTGATGCGGCACACGCATGCCACACGTGTGCCGGAAGTATTACACACACTGACACTGACATCTCTGTTACCGGAAATATCAGGATGTGTGAAAGAGGCCTTATAGGGGGTTTTTCTGTTTGGTCACACACTAAAAGACGCTTTTCATTGCCAAAAAACATGATCGCAGTGTACCAGGGGCATAGTGAAGCCTGCTGATAGCAGGCACTGAGAAAGCCTCCTGCAGTGCCTGTCAGACCGCTGATCTGACAAAGTGCATTGCAAAGTGTCAAATCAGCGATCAGACACTATACAGTGATGTCCCACACTGGGACAAAGTGATAAAGTGAAAAATAAAGCAAGTGTAAAAATATGGCTTTAAAAATTCCTAAATAAATAATAAAAAAAATATTCCCTAATATTTTTTTTGTAAATATAAAAAACAAAAAAACAATAAAAGTACACATATTTAGTATCATTGCATCCGTAATGACCCGCCCTATAAAACTGTCCCACTAATTAACCCCTTTAGTGCACCCCTTCAACAAAAAAAGAAACAAGGCAAAAAACAATGCATTATCATCATACTGCAAAATAAAAAGTGCCTTAACACGCGATCAAAAAGACGAATATAAATAAAAATGGTACTGCTGAAAACGTCATCTTGTCCTGAAAAAAGAGCCACCATACAGCATCATCAGTGTAAAAATAAAAAAGTTATAGCTCACAGAATAAAGCGATGCAAAAATAATTATTTTTTATATAAAATTGTTTTTATTGTGCAAAAGCACCAAAGAATAAAATATAAATGAGGTATCGCTGTAATCGTACTGACCCGAAGAATTAGACCACTTAATCAATTTTACCACACGCGGAAGGGTGTAAACGCCTCCCCCCACAAAAGAAATTCATGAATTGCTGGTTTTTGTTCATTCTGCGTCCCAGAAATCCGAATAAAAAGCAATCAAAAAAGGTCACAAGCCCGAAAATGGTACCAATAAAAACGTCAACTCATCCGGCAAAAAATGAGACCTCACATGACTCTCTGGGTCAAAATATGAAACAATTATAGCTCTCAAAATGTGGTGATGCAAAAACTATTTTTTACAATAAAAAGCGTCTTTTAGCCTGTGACAGCTGCCAAACATAAAAACCTGCTATAAATAGTAAATCAAACCCCCCCTTTATCACCCCCTTAGTTAAGGAAAAATAATGCAATTAAAAAAAAGGTATTTATTTCCATTTTTCCATTAGGGCTAGGGTTAGGGCTAGGGTTAGGGCTGAGATTAGGGTTCGGGGTGTATTGGGGTTAGTGTTATGAGCTCATTTTCTGCTCCACCAGTTGAGAGTTCCCCTTCCGTTCTCCCTCTGGTGGTGACAGGAGGTAGTGAGGTTGGCTTGAGTGGTAGTGATCAGCCACCTGGTGAGGAAGATAATGATTGGATCTCTGGAGTATCAGACTGGATATAAGACAGCCGACACCCTATCCAGGTGCTGGTGATTCAGTTTGCTTCTCAGGTCTAGGATTCAGCTAGGACTCAGCTCTGTTCCAGTCTTCTCAAAGATAAGTTTGTTTTTTGCTAATGTTCACACTTGCTCTTGTTGGTCTTTTCAGTTTTTTGTGTGGTCAGCCAGCTCGGCTGTGCTGTGCTGAATTTCCACTCTTATTTGCCAAATTACCTTTTTTTGTCCCTTGTTAGATTGGCCTCTTTTTGCTCTGTCTCAGAGTATTTCGGAGTGCTGATATATTGGGAGAAGTCTAGTGACTTCAGGGTTAATTTTGCTATCAGTTGTGTTGGACATTTTGTAGGATTTTTTGGCAGACTGCAGACAGTGTCTTTCCTTTCCTGTCCTTTCTAGTTGGTTGGGCCCCATTGTTTGCTCAGCCTATTTTACTGCCTTTGTGTTTTCATCTTTCTTCACCGTCAATACATGTGGGGGGCTGTCTCTCTTTTGGGGTCTGCTCTGGGGCAGTTAGTTTTCCTCTTTTCCTACTTTAGGCTTATCTAGTTCTCCGGTTGTGACGAGGCGTCTGGGACCACCATAGGAATGCTCCATGACTGCTGCTAGTTGCATGTTGGGATCAGGGTTCTGCAGTCTGCATGGTTGCCAACTTCTTTGGTTTACTGAGACTTAGCTTGTGTTGTTTTAAATTTCCTCCTCGGCTACCCGATCATAAGAGAATCACCAGCCATACTGCAGATTCTAGGGTACTCAAAAGCAGGAAAAGGAAAAAATAAATAAATAAAAAGAGAGAAATTGTCAGAATTTTTTTGTTTATATGCATTTTTTCCTCTTTTTCTCTGGGGCCGTAGGAGGATTTTTTCCTTAATGGAGATTAAGCAATTGTCTGATCGTGTGGAGCAGCTCGCTGCTTAAGTGCAGGGAATTTCCGCCTATCTCGCTCAATCACATGCTGTTGAACCCAAAATCCCCACTCCTGATGTGTTTTCTGGGGATCGGTCTAAATTTTTGAATTTTAAGAATAATTGTAAATTATTTCTTGCCTTGAAGCCTAACTCACCGGCAAGCTCTGCGCAGCAGGTTAAACTTGTCATCTCCTTGCTGCGCGGCGATCCCCAGGATTGGGCGTTTTCTCTGACACCTGAAAATCCTATTCTGACTAATGTGGATGCATTTTTTCAGGCCTTGGGGTTGTTGTATGATGAACCTAATTCCGTTGATCAAGCTGAGAGAACCCTGTTGGCAATAAACCAGGGTCAGGATCCTGCAGAGTCATATTGTCAAAAATTCCAAAAGGGGGCAGTCCTTACTACATGGAATGATAGTGCATTGGCAGCCCTCTTTCGGAAAGGTTTATCTGAGACCGTAAAAGATGTTATGGTGGGATTTCCTGTTCCCTCTGGTCTGGATGGCTCTATGGCATTAGCCATTCAAGTTGATCGGCGTTTACGTGAACGTAAAAATACACGGGAGGCGCTGCCACCTTTTGAACAAATGTCTGAACCTATGCAATGTGATGGGGTTTTGTCTAGGGCGCAACGTCGGGAGTTTAGAAGGCGTAATAAGCTGTGTTTTTTCTGTGGAGACGCCTCTCATACTATTTCTGTCTGCCCTAAACGAGAGAAACGTTTTGCACACACATTTGCTGTGGGCAGTATACAACCTAAGTTCCTTTAGGCAATTACTCTGATCTGCTCCTTGTCCATATTTTCCACTAAGGCTTTTGTGGATTCAGGAGCAGCTCTGAATTTGATGGATTTGGACTTTGCTAAACGTTGTGGTTTGTCCATGACAAATATAATAATAGAAGGGCCTAACGTAATCTCATATATAAATGTCCCCTAAAATGATACTTTATTAGTTAAAAACCACAAATGTGGTAGACACACCAAAGAAAAAACCAGTGACAAAAAATGAAAAAAAAAGTGTTCAAACAAAGACCACACTAAGGTGACACCTAGGAATCCCTGATATATACCTGAGCTTAAGTCTGCATGTGTGGAATGTGTGGATTAAGGAATCTATAGAGTCATCTCTTAGATTTATGCAAATCTTGCTGGCAGAGGAAAGAAAGGTGCTTGAGAAGGCTAATGGTGAATTGAATAAACTGATCGAACGAGTCCTTAAATTGAAAGGGGATCCCGACTTAAATAGAAGGGAGGGGCTGTTACAAACCTCCGTTGAGAGGTACCAGGCCCTGCTGAAAGAGCGAAAGCATCTCCAGTTTCATAGAGATCTGAGGGACTTTAGTGAAAACCAGGTGTTCAATTACCAGAAAGATAGACAGTCTGAGGCTTCGTCCTCTGACATTGACACCTCTGATACAGAAAGGACGGAGAGAACATCAGGGGGTGCACATCAGTATAGAGAGACGGCATCAAAACAGAGATGGCAGGGTGGGAGGGGCAGATCTGGGAGAAAGGGAAGAGGGACATACAGGGGAGGAATGCGAACGCCAACCCCTTTCTCAGGTTCCAACCTGGCATCTGGTTCTGTTCAGCCTTCTACCTCTGCTGCCTCTTCTTCCTCTTTTTTGGAACAGAGTGCGAGGACGGGTTACCAATTAAGAACTCGGTTCAACCATTAAGAGGACAAATTATGAACCTGTCCTCGCACACCCTCACTGGGGATGAGCAGAGTGTTCTTTCGAGAGGCTTAAATTTTGTGCCAATGAATAGGTTCAACTGTTTTGAGTGGGTTAAGGATTTAAATCTGTTTTGCAGGAATCTCAAGTGGAAGAAGTTTTTTAGACACAACAGTCGGGAGGCTTGTAGACAACAGGGCCTCAATGAGGAAGATATTGAAGGATTTGAGGCGCTCCTTGGACTTTTGAATGAAAATAATAGGGCCCCTACTGCTGGGAAGGGTCCTTTTACCACCTTAAGAAACAAAAGTTAAAAGATGCCACCTCAGGGTGACATGGGGAGTATTGATATTTTCGCCCTGTTGGTGGAAAGGGACCTTAAGAGAATAACAGCACCAGAGTGGGAAAATAATGATAATCTGATGGCGAGTGAGCGATCAGCACTTGAGGCCCTCAAGAAAAATGATCAAATAGTAGTGAAACCTTCCGACAAAGGGGGAAATCTGGTAATCTTGAACCATGTTGAGTATCGCAAAATGTGCTATGCTGTACTGCAAGATAACTCCACTTATGAGGTGCTAAAGGTCAATCCCATGACCACCTATAAGGAGGAATTGCAAATTATTCTGGGTAAGGCTTAGGTGGAGGGTTTGATCTCGAAGACAGAATTTGATTTTATTCTCCCCAAGTTTCCACTGATAGCCACTTTCTACGCACTACCAAAGATACATAAAGGCCTGAACCCTTTAAAAGGGAGGCCGATTGTATCAGGTGTGGACTCATTGACACAAAATAGTGGTCTATACATTGACCAGATTTTACGCCCCTTTGTGGTTTCTATGCCATCATACCTGAGGGATACATCAGATTTATTGCTAAAGTTAGAGGGCGTACATCTGGAAGGGAATGCATGGTTGGCTTCCATTGATATAGAAGCTCTCTATAGCAATATACCACATGAAGCAGGTATTAGGGGTGTGGGACACTTTCTGAGTCAGAGGTCAATAGCCTGTAGAGGGCATAACATCTTCTTGATATCTCTCTTGCGGTTCACATTGACACATAATGCATTCTGTTTTGATGGTAAATTCTACCACCAGCTCAGGGGCACTGCGATGGGGTGCCCCTGTGCCCCTTCGTATGCAAATCTGTTCCTGGGCTGGTGGGAGGAGACCATTGTGTTTGGAGGGGAGAAGTGGTGGCATGGTCTGATCTCTATGTGGTACAGGTTCATAGATGATGTCTTCATGATATGGACAGGGGAGAAGAATCAATTCGAAGAATTTGTAAGGGAACTGAATCAAAATAATGTGAACCTGAGATTTACCTCAGAAATCCACGAAACCGAAATACCATTTCTGGATATAAGAATTAAAAAAGATCTGATGGGAGGTGTTTCCACAAGTATATTCCGTAAACCGACGAGTACAAATAGTCTGCTACATTGGCAGAGCCACCACCCTGTCCCTCTCAAGACAGGCATTCCGAAGGGACAATTCCTCCGGTTGAGGAGGAATTGCTCTAGGAATGACCTTTTTCAGAAACAAGCTGGGGACATGTTTTACCGTTTTAAGGATAAGGGGTACCCGAAACACATTCTAGACACAGCATATGACTTTGCAAGGAGAGCAGACAGAGTTAAACTCTTGCAGTAACGTGAGGTTGAGGACTCAACAGAAATAATAAGGGTTATTGGGACATTTGATGTTAAACATCAGGAGGTTAGAAGGGTCCTGTCAAAGCATTGGGATGTTCTCAGGTTAGATCCAGATTTGAAGAATGTGATTGGTGAGCGCCCCCAACATTACGTTCAGAAAGGGTAAATCCATCAGAGACATGTTGGTCCATAGCCAATACAGGAGACCAGCGGTTGGTGGGACCTGGCTGGATAGGAGACCCTGTGGCTTTTTTAAGTGCGGGGATCGCAGTTTCTGTAAATATATGAGACCAGGGAAGTCTTTTTGCAGTGCCAGCACTGGCAAGATGTTTTATCAACGAGACTTCTTGAACTGCAAGACCACAGGGGTTATCTATATGGCCACTTGCTCGTGCCCTAAAAATTATATAGGGAAGACCAGGAGAGATTTCAGAAGGAGAGTAGGGGAACATATGGGGGACATCAGAAATCAAAAAGAGACCCCACTTGCAAAGCATATGTGGATGTGTCATAAAGGTGACCCCGGTGACATTAAATTCTGTGTTATAGAGGTCGTTAATGTGAACCCAAGAGGAGGGAATGTGGATAAGATGATTCTCAGGAGAGAATGTGAATGGATATTCAGGATGGAGTCCCTGAGCCGAGGGGGCTGAATGAGCAATTGTCGTTTGCCTGTTTCTTATGAGCCACAACTGAATAATGTGATCTTTTTTGAGGATATTGGCCTTTCAGGTTTTGTGTTTTGTTTCCTGTTTTCTGGGATTCCCATGTATTATGATGGAATATTTCATATATAGAATCTCCCTTTTTACTGTCTTATAGATATCCACTCTCTAATGGACTCTGAGCAACTTTGGCTAATTTTAGCCTCAGAGATATATACAGCATTTTCTAATCACATATGCATGAGAATGAAGCTGCATGTTGACGCCTGTTCACACTGTTGGAGCTCTTGATGCGATTTACGCTTAGTTATATTTGAATCATCAGTGTGGAGCGTGTGTAGGTAATATGCTCAGATGCAATTACTATGCGACTGAAGTGTGCAATCTGATCAATAACTGAAAGATCTCTATGTAATGGTTGCATGTATATATACACTTGATGGTGTCTGATTGGAGGCATTTGTCTTCAATATGGGAGAGTGGAGCATGTGCTGTGGACCGCATACATGGGCGATTCACGTCAGACCCGGCAGGATGTATTAGCTGCAGTGATTGGAGAGCGCTGTGAGACTGCCTGTCCGAGCATACGTGATTGGTTACTCAGGAGTGACGCTGCATGCACGGCAGACTCGGCAACCAGTCTCAGCCTTGGCGATTGGAGAGCGCTGGGAGACGGCTTGTCTGAGGATACCTGATTGGTTACTCGGGATTGACGTTGCATGTTGGACCTGGCAGTTAATTGGAGCACCAGGGACTGGATAGTGTTGCAATAGGCGCTCAGTGATGCGGGGACGCCATGTAATGTGAGTGGGCGGAGCACTTGTGCTCTGTGCGGCGGGTTTAAAAAGAGGAGCTGGACTAAGTATCGTTTGGCTATCACACCATCATGGGACACAAGATATCGCAGTATCAGGCCTCCTGATGAGCCTACTAAGGCGAAACGCGTTGAGGCGTTAACTAGTTGATGGCAGGTGGCGATTAACACAGATGAGTATCGCTGTGGCAGTTCTGTGTTTATCTTTTTAATGGGATTTACTATTGATATCTGATCTCTGTGATACTAGTAATCAAAGTTGCTAGTATATTGATATTTTTCTCACTCTGCATAAAGAGATCTTGTGCACGTGAGACCGAGGCATCACTGAATCTACTCTAAGTGTCCAGTCTTTAATCCCATTATTGGGTGCATGGTGTCTCACTGTTGATATCTGTTGTGGGACATTGCAATTCAGTATCCAGTTTAACCACCTTATGCCATGTGTGTTCTATTTTTAACCTCTTTCTTTGGGACACAGGGCCCTCTATAGAGCAGATTGTTCTCTGTCTAGAAATAGGGGTCCCCTTGATTATCGGGTAGAGGGGACCACTAGTGGCTGCAGGGTATATCAGGGCCCCTAGGGACAGCCATCGTTGAGCGGGGGGCCACAATGTTCCCCCCTAGGATGCCAACCTCCGCGGCCAGGCAGACTTAAGCTCAGGTATATATCAGGGATTCCTAGGTGTCACCTTAGTGTGGTCTTTGTTTGAACACTTTTTTTTCATTTTTTGTCACTGGTTTTTTCTTTGGTGTGTCTACCACATTTGTGGTTTTTAACTAATAAAGTATCATTTTAGGGGACATATATATATGAGATTTGGTTTGTCCATGACGCCTCTGCAGACGCCTATTCCTTTGAGGGGTATTGATGCCACTCCGTTGGCGGAGAGTAAACCTCAGTTTTGGAACCAGGTGATAATGCGAGTTGCCCCTGACCACCAGGAAAATTGTAAATTTTTGGTGCTGCATAATTTGCATGACACTATTGTTCTGGGGTTCCCCTGGCTGCAAACTCATAATCCAGTTTTGGATTGGAAATCTGTGTCTGTGGTGAGTTGGGGTTGTCAGTGTGTTCTTAGGGACGCACCTGTTTTCTCCACCTCTCCTCAGTCTCATGATATTCCTGATTATCTGGCGGAATTCTCTGATGTATTTAGTGAGAGTAAGTCTGCGTCTTTGCCCCTTCATAGGAGTTATGACTGTGCAATTGAGTTGATGCCTGGGTGTAAATTTCCCAATGGTCGGCTTTTTAACTTATCTGTACCCGAACATGATGCTATGCGATCCTATATTAAGGAGTCGTTGGAGAAGGGTCATATTAGACCATCCTCGTCACCATTAGGTGCTGGGGTTTTTTTTGTGGCCAAGAAAGATGGTTCATTAAGACCGTGTATTGATTATCGTTCCCTTAACAAGATGACGGTTAAATATCAATACCCGTTACCTCTGATGTCTGATTTATTCTCCAGAGTTAAGAGTACCTGCTGGTTTACTAAGCTTGGCCTTCCGGGGGCGTATAATCTTATTCGCATCAAGCATGGGGATGAATGGAAGATGGTGTTTAATAATCCGGAGGGACATTTTGAGTACCTGGTGATGCCTTTTTGGGCTCTCCAATGCCCCTTCTGTCTTCCAGTCCTTTATGAATGATATTTTCCGAGACTTTGTGGATAAGTTTTTGTTCATCTATCTGGATGATATTTTGATCTTTTCTAGTGATTGGGATTCTCATGTGGAACATGTCCGGACTGTGTTTCAGATTTTGCGGGAGAATTCCCTGTTTGTTAAGGGATCGAAATGTCTCTTTGGTGTACAGAGGATTTCATTTTTGGGATTTATCTTGTCTCCATCGACTATTGAAAAGGACCCGGCCAAGGTACAGGCCATTTATGATTGGGTTCATCCTACTTCTTTGAAGGCTCTTCAGAAGTTTTTGAGTTTTGCTAATTTCTATCGTAAATTTATAGGTAATTTTTCTAGTATTAAAATAAAGAAAAATAAAGACTAATTTATGGTCGGATAGGAAGGAAAGGATTTATAATATACAAAAATTCTTTCATTTACCACAACAAGGTTCACCCATTGTTTCTACAAAGGAAGATCTTGATTTGATTATTAAAAAACTAAAGACTTTGGAACAATATGTAATTAAAGAAATGAGAGATCTGTGGGAAATAGCCACATTGGAGAGTTATTTATCATTTAAATGTATACCCAAAGGTCTAGTGGTTTATAAGCCCTTAATAGGTGATATAGGTGATCCAGATACTAAATTGGAGTGGGATGCTATGTTTGAGGATTTTTCTAAGCGCACTGTGTCATTTATAATAGAGAAGAGAAAAACTGGCTTGATGACGATCCGCCAGGAAATCTCAAAACTCTTTGAAGATTTTAAACCTTATGAGTTACATCCAGAAATTATTCACTTGTCTAACAATATCAGAAAAAGGATAAAATCCAAGGAAAAAGAAATTATAGAAAGGAAACGTAGAAAATTCGGGAGGGATTTTACGACTGCTGGTAATATTTTGCATAAAGATAGTCATAACCCCCATCTAAATCTTCCAGTTTATTGGTAACTCTTGATGAGACACAGGGAGTTGAGAATTCCTTCCTATCTTCAAGCGATAGGTTTTCTATACATTTAACTTCAAATTTTGAGCAACCGACGAATAGTGCGATTGTTGAGGACAATAATTGTATGGATTCTAATATAGAAAATATGAATAATGTAGAAGACCCCTCAGCTAACTCTACACCGTTGCCTTCAGTTAGTACACATAATAGGTTTTCAACGTTAGAGAATATGGGGATTGTTGCTTCAAATTCCGGTCATGAGCAGATTCACCAACCGCTTATAATGAAAAAGACAAATAGTAATAGTACTACATGCACCAAAGATCCTAAGAGAGCACAGCTGAAGACGAAGCAAAGCCATCTTCCGTTTTTTCAGTTGGCTCAAAAAAAATGCGCAAAAGAGGGTGCAGGGGCGGGAAATCTACCAAAAAAAAGAATAAACCACCATCATCGCAAATAACCTTTCCTGCCCCTCATCAACAAAAATTTTTTAATCTTAGTGATCATACACTTGGGGACAGTGAGATTTGTCTATTAAATAAAGGCCTAAAATATGCTCCTAGTGTAGGATTTAATAAATTTCAGGCATTTGTTGGTATTAAAATGTTTATGAGAAAATTGGCCATAAAAAATATTATATTAAGAAAAAATTATTAGGTGCTGATTCGGTAGATCAACCAACTACAGCGAATGTATATATACTGTACATACTGCATTAAGAAAGAAATCTAATTTTAATCCTATTCAGGAGTACTCTGAGGCATTCGATGCCTTTCAGAATAATGTCATACAAGACATCAGGAAAGTTTCAGACAGAAGGTGCAATAAATTTAAGCATAATCTGTCAAAGGAAGAAGAGAAGGCCATTAGACAAATACAAAATAATAAAAATATCATTATTAGGCCTGCCAATAAGGGGGGTGGTATCGTGATCCTGAACACGACTGATTATCAGAATGAAGCCTTGCGTATTTTATCAGATACACGGACATATGAATTAATGGAAAATGACCCTTCAGATTCCTATATTCAAGAAATGGGTGAGCTTATAAAAAATGGCTTTGAAAAAGGTTTTTTAAATAAGCAGGAGAGGGATTTTATTAATACCCCATATCCAAGGGTTCCATATTTCTATTATTTACCAAAGGTGCATAAGAACCCAACTAACCCACCGGGAAGACCTATCATATCGGCTATAGGGGGTCTAACATCCAATTTATCAAAATATGTGGACTGTCATTTACAAAAATTGATTCCCACTCTCCCTATGTATCTAAAGGATAGTACCCATATTTTAAAACTTTTGAAAAATGTAGTATGGCAAGACCACTACATTATGGGGACCCTGGATATTACTTCATTATACACTGTGATACAAAATAAAAAAGGATGTGAATCAGCCGAGTTCTTTTTGTCTAAGGATAGTGCAATACCCAAGGAACAGAGGGAATTTATTCTGGATTGTATTGAATTCATCCTAACGCACAATTATTTCAAATTTGGGGTGAACTACTACTCCCAGAAATGGGGCACAGCTATGGGCACAAGGTTTGCCCCTAGCTATGCCAACTTTTATGTGGGTAAATGGGAACTTGAGACCATCTATATGGATGGGGAATTACGGACAAATTTGGTGCTATGGCGTCGCTTTATCGACGATATTTTTTTTATTTGGTCAGGGGGTAACATTTTACTAAATGAATTTTTAAGTGATCTAAATAAAAATTGTTATTTTTTAAACTTTACTGCAAACATTAGTCAAAAAGAGATAAATTTTTTTAGATTTGAGGATTTTTATTGAGGAGAATACTATCCAGACCCAAGTATACCACAAACCCACGGATTCGAAGAATTTTATTTCTCTAGATAGTTGCCACCTTCCGAAATGGCTTCTTAATGTTCCTAAGAGTCAGCTCATAAGAGCTCATAGAAACTGCTCTAGACAGCAAGATTTTGAGACAGAAGCCGAGTCCATGAATATCAAGTTTAAATATAAGGGTTATTATGATGTAAAATCATTGGAAAAAACCACAGAAACAGTTAGAAAAATACCAAGAGACCAACTATTGGACCCTACAAAAGAACGTATTCCGAATGATTTTTTTGTCAAAAATGAAATTCCGATTATTTTACAATATAATTCCAATGTCAGGATTATTAGGAATATTGTTAGTAGACATTGGAATATCTTACAAAATGACAAAATTATTGGGGAATTACTGCCTATGCACCCTAGATTTATTTTTCGGAAGGCAAATAATCTTGGGAATTTGATTGCACCTTCAATTCCAAGAGTTCCAAATAGTAAAATTAATGGTGAACAAAACCTCTTAAGTGGCTTTTTCCCATGTAAGAAATGTGGACCATGTAAAAAATTAAACACTAAGAAACAAAAAATGATCATTAATAAAGGTATTGAGAATAGAATAACTGATTTTATTGACTGCAACACTAAAGGGGTTATTTATGGGGTAATCTGTCCATGTGGTAAATTATATATTGGAAGAACTATTCGTCCAATGCGGGTACGAATTGCTGAACATCTTTGCAATATTATTAATAAATTTACTGGTCATCCCCTTTCCAATCACTTTTTTACACATCATGGAGGCTCTATTAGGGGAATTACGGTAACTGGCATTAAAATAGTTAAGAAAAGCTGGAGAAAAGGTAACTTCATTGATCAAATGTCAAAAGTAGAAAGTGAGTGGATATTTAAAATGAACACGCTCAGACCAAATGGCTTAAATAGCAAGATTGAGTTATTTGCTTTTAATAAATAGGACTAATATATCACACGGATTGGGTATATGTGTGTCACCTCAATGATAGGAATCATCCCTGAGGAAGGAAGCAGTAAGCCTCCGAAACGCGTAGGATTGGTTGTTGGTTCTGTCAGTCTTACTAAGCCGATCACGTGACTGTGACGTCACGCAAGGTCCTGCACCTTGCCGGCACTAACCGCGTCTCCCGCTGCATGTCCTACTAGTAACGGGCAGCGCAGCATCGGGGGAACTGGGCGATTGCTACCGGCCCGGAGCATCGCCCGTTAATATAGCAGAGGTGACTATTTTGAATCTTACCCACGATTAGTCTGCAACTTCTTTGGACTGAGAAATATACCACCATTGGAATCTACTAAAGTCTATCAGGAGAGGAGCCGCCATGTGCTGAATCCAAGACTGCTAACATCGCGTATGGTATGAACAGTAACCTGGACGGTTAGTATTATTCTCTCCCTCCGGTGAGAGACGCACCTATGTACATTGAGTATTAAGACTGGTTGCATTTTTTAGATGGTACTCACTTTTCATAGTGAGATATATATTTATAATATTAAGGGGTGCTAATACTATTGTTTTACACGGATATATATTAAATTCTTGGCAATAATTTTGTTTTCCTTAGAGAGAGTGATTTTATGTGGGTATTACTAGCGCAATTTTTTTCTTTATTTTTAATTGTTTTAACATTCAGACAACAAGGTGGCATTGTCTGCTAATTTGCAGCTGTTATACCCTCACGCAGCGCCGTTGGTTGTCAAAAATCATTTTTTAATTTTTCTAGTATTGTCAAACCACTGACTGATCTGACCAAGAAGGGAGCTGATGTGCTGAATTGGTCTCCTGAGTCTGTCTCTGCATTTCAGGAGCTTAAGCGGAGGTTTACTTCAGCTCCAGTTTTACGGCAACCTGATGTCTCACTTCCATTTCAAGTGGAGGTAGACGCTTCTGAGATTGGTGCAGGAGCTGTTTTGTCCCAAAGAGACCCTGTGACTTCTAAGGCCTCTTTCACACTTCAGTTTTTTGTGTCAGTTATAATCTGCCAAAAAGGAGGACAAGCGGATCCGTTCCTAACTGATGTGAACGGATGCCACAGGATCCGTTTTATCACGGATCCGCAAAATGAGGAAATTTAAAGGAACCGCTGGCCGGGAAGGAGAGAGAGAGAGAGAGAGAGAGAAAGAGAGAGAGAGAGAATTTTGTTTTTGTCTGGCACCCAGACAGATTTTGGGGTTAATTCAGTGTCTGGAGGATCCGCCGGCCAAAAAAACGTTGCAAGCTCCGTTTGGATATCTTTGAGGATGTTGACGGACACTAACATTGTGGCGGATCCTCAAAAAAACGGATGCAATGGACGGCAATCAGTCAGGATCCGCCAATAATGAAAGTCAATGGGGAAAAAAACGGATCCACAAAGAAAAATGGCAGATCCGTTTTTTTCAAAATTGGCGGATCTTGACTGATTGTCAAAAACGGAAGTGTGAAAGAGGCCTAAGATGAATCCCTGTGCCTTCTTTTCTCAAAAGTTCTCCCCATCTGAACGCAACTATGACGTAGGGAATCGGGAATTGTTGGCCATGAAATGGGCATTTGAGGAGTAGAGACATTGGTTGGAGGGAGCTAGACATCAATTTATGGTCCTCACCGATCACAAGAATCTGACTTATCTGGAGTCCGCTAAATGCTTGAATCCAAGACAGGCTAGATGGGCCTTGTTTTTCACGCATTTTAATTTTGTGGTCTCTTTTCTTCCGGGCACTAAGAATCTTAAGGCAGACGCCCTTTCTAGGAGTTTCTTTGCTGATTCTCTTAATTTGACCGAGCCTACTACTATCCTAGGTGAGGGGGTAGTTCTTTCTGCCATGTAGCCCGATTTGAGACGCGCCCTGGAGGAATTTCAGGAGGATAAACCTGAGCGTTGCCCTATGGGAAGATTGTATGTTCCTGACCAGTGGAGAAAGAGAGTGATGTCTGAAGTCCATTGCTCCGCATTGGCTGGTCATCCAGGTATTTTTGGTACCAGAGATTTGGTGAGTCGGTCGTTTTGGTGGCTTGCCTTATCTCGTGATGTCAGGAATTTTGTACAGTCCTGTGGGACTTGTTCTCGGTCTAAACCCTGTTCTCATTCTAGTGGGTTGCTGATGCCCCTGCCGGTGCCCAAGAGGCCATAGACCCATATCTCTATGGATTTTATTTCTGATCTTCCTGTCTCTCAGAGAATGACTGTTATCTGGGTGATTTGTGATAGATTTTCAAAGATGGTCCATCTTGTACCACTCCCAAAGTTGCCATCTTCCGCTGAGTTAGTACCCTTGTTTTTACAACTGGTGGTTCAGTTACACGGGATTCCTGAGAACATTGTGTCCGATAGAGGGGTCCAGTTTGTTTCCAGATTTTGGAAAGCCTTTTGTTCCAATCTGGCAATTCAGTTATCCTTCTCCTCCGCGTTTCATCCTCAGACCAATGGGCAGACTGAGAGAACAAACCAGACCTTGGAGTCTTATTTAAGATGTTTTATATCTGCTGATCGAGATGATTGGGTCTCATTTTTGCCCTTGGCTGAATTTGCGCTGAACAATAGAGCTAGTTCTGCCACCTTGATGTTTTCTGTAATTTTGGGTTTCATCCTCGATTCTCTTCAGAGCAAGTAGAATCTTCGTCCTGCCCAGGTGTGGACATTGTGGTTGTGAGAATGCAGCAGATATGGGACCAAGTGGTGGATAAATTGTCTCTCTCAGGAAAAGGCCCAGCATTTTTCCAACCGGCATAGGACCATTGGTCCCCGATTTAAAGTGGGTGATATGGTTTGGTTGTCGTCTAAGAATATTCCTATGAAGGTTGCATCTCCAAAATTTAAGCCAAGATTTATTGGACCTTATAAGATTTTGGAGATTATTAATCCAGTTTCTTTTCGATTGGCTCTTCCAGTTACGTTCAAAATCCATAACGTATTTCACAAATCACTGTTGAAGAGGTTTGTTGAGCCAGTAGTTCCTGTGGTGGCACATCCTGACCCTGTGTTGGTTAAAGGCAATATGGAATATGATGTAGAGAAAATATTGGATTCTCATTTGGTTAGACGAAGACTCCAGTATTTGGTCAAATGGAAGGGTTATGGCCAGGAAGATAATTCTTGGGTCTCTGCCTCTGATATTCATGCCAATAAATTGGTTTGTGCTTTTCACCGGGCCTATCCTGATCGGCCTAGTAGCATGGATGAGGGTTCGGTGACCCCTCCTCAAGGGGGTGCACTGTTATGAGCTCATTTTCTACTCCACCAGTTGAGAGTTCCCCTTCCATTCTCCCTCTGGTGGTGACAGGAGGTAGTGAGGTTGGCTTGAGTGGTAGCGATCAGCCACCTGGTGAGGAAGATAATGATTGGATCTCTGGAGTATCAGACTGGATATAAGACAGCCGACGCCCTATCCAGGTGCTGGTGATTCAGTTTGCTTCTCAGGTCTAGGACTCAGCTCTGTTCCAGTCTTCTCAAAGATAAGTTTGTTTTTTGCTAATGTTCACACTTGCTCTTGTTGGTCTTTTCAGTTTTTTGTGTGGTCAGCCAGCCCGGCTGTGCTGTGCTGAATTTCCACTCTTATTTGCCAAATTACCTTTTTTTTGTCCCTTGTTAGATTGGCCTCCTTTTGCTCTGTCTCAGAGTATTTCGGAGTGCTGATATAGTGGGAGAAGTCTAGTGACTTAAGGGTTAATTTTGCTATCAGTTGTGTTGGACATTTTGTAGGGTTTTTTGGCAGACTACAGACAGTGTCTTTCCTTTCCTGTCCTTTCTAGTTGGTCGGGCCCCATCGTTTGCTCAGCCTATTTTCCTGCCTTCGTTTGTGTTTTCATCTTTCTTCACCATCAATACATGTGGGGGGCTGTCTCTCTTTTGGGGTCTGCTCTGGAGCAGTTAGTTTTCCTCTTTTCCTGCTTTAGGCTTATCTAGTTCTCTGGTTGTGACGAGGCGTCTGGGACCACCGTAGGAACGCTCCACGACTGCTGCTAGTTGCGTGTTGGGATCAGGGTTCTGCAGTCTGCATGGTTGCCAACCTCTTTGGTTTTCTGAGACTTAGCTTGTGTTGTTTTTTATTTCCTCCTCGGCTACCCGATCATAACAGGTTAGGGTTAGAGTTAGAATTGGGGGGTTTCCACTGTTTGGGCACATCAGGGGATCTCCAAACTCAACATGGCATCTGATCTCAATTCCAGCCAATTCTGCATTGAAAAAATCAAATGGTGCTCCTTCCCTTCCAAGCTCTGCCATGCGCCAAAACAGTGGTTTACCCCACATATGGGGTATAAGCCTACTCAGGACAAATTGCACAACAACTTTTGAGGTCCAATTTCTCCAGTTACCCTTGGGAAAATAAAAAATTGAGGGCAAAATGTCATTTTTGTGGAAAGAAATATGATTTTTTTATTTTTATGGCTCTACGTTATAAACTTCTGTGAAGCACTTGGGGGTTCAAAGTGCTCACCACCCATCTAGATAAGTTCCTTGGGGGGGTCTAGTTTCCAAAATGGGGTCACTTGTGGAGGGTTTCCACAGTTTAGGCACATCAGGGGCTCTCCAAACGCGGCATGACACCCGCAGACCATTCCATCAGTCTGCATTCCAAAACGTCACTACTCTTTTGAGCCCCGAGGTGCGCCCATACAGTAGTTTTCTCCCACATATGGGGTATCAGCGTACTCAGGACAAATTGGACAACAATATTTGGGGCCAATTTCTCCTGTAAGGCTGGTTTCACATTTGCATTTTATCGCGCAGCGCATTGTGCGCTATCGGTCGCACGCGCATTTGTCCCCTATATTTAAAATGGCGTACGCAGTGTCTAGCGATTGCACGCAGGCCTCAGCGTTTCAGTGTGCTGCACATTTTCCATGTCTGCGATCAGACGCGCCAGACACTACATGTTGCATTTTTTGGTCCGCCCAACGTCGTTAAAAATGCGCATGCGTGCGTCAGCGCACGCAATGCACAAAAAAATAGTATTATAGTCTATTTGCGCGCTGACGTGCGCTGTATAGTGCACATGTCAGCGCTTAGCTAGCGTGTGCGATTTCAGAGTAAACAATGTCTAGACACTTTCTAAATCCAGCCCCTCAACAAGAAACATTGTTTGGGAGCGTGGGAGACAAAAGAAGGGCTTTGTAGTGCCACCTCATCACTCTCCAGACATACTGCAAGAAGAAAAGACACCCACCCAGCCAGAGATCATATTTTGGATCACAGCAGCTTAATTTGAGTATAATTTTTCTGTGAGCCTGTGCTTTCAAATATATAATGTGCACTAATGTTTTATTTTTTTTCTTTTGCTAGAATGTCTTCTGGATCCGAATACTCACCAGCAGCGGAAGAATTGGCAGACGCAGAGCGTGAGGTGAGTAGTTTGCTGTCTTATGAAGTATATCTGCCTGTCCAAATGTTTAATCATTTATTTTCTTTTACAGACCTCAGCATCGGACCAGCCAAGTGAGTGTGAGCAGTCGGAGCAGCGTACACAAAGCACGGCGGGAAGAAGACGCACGGTAGGAAAAGTTTTTTCCTAATTTTTTATTTTTTTAAAAAATTTTTGGATTCTGGTTTTTCTGTCCAGCTTTTCTTCCCTTTTTTTTTCTTCATCACCACTCTCCATAAATGCAAAGATTCTAAATGTATTTCTTTTCTTGGTTCCACAACGGGATGAGGACGTCTATCTTGACAATGAGCAACTCATCAGCCTTGTCCAGGAGCATGTCCTGTTGTGGGACAGCCGTGACAAGCAGTACAAGGACATTGTGGTGACCCGGCGGCTATGGAATGAAGTGGCTGCAGCATTGATGGAGGGCTGGGACAGCGCCTCTGCAACTGTAAAAAAGGCGTTCAGTAAGTATTTCTCTGTTGTGTGATGCTGCATTGACTCTTGATCCTGATGATACATGTGTGTTTGCTGCAAGAGTTCTGCTTGCAGTAAACACACATGTGTCCTCAGGTTCAATAGTGTAAGCATTGTGTATTGAATGCTGTGTCTTTTATATGGTTTACTCTTGATCCTGATGATACATGTGTGTTTACTGCAAGAGATCTGCTTGCAGTAAACACACATGTGTCCTCAGGTTCAATAGTGTACTCATTGTGTATTGAATGCTGTGTCTTTTTTAAGGTTCACTCTTGATCCTGATGATACATGTGGGTTTACTGCAAGAGATCTGCTTGCAGTAAACACACATGTTTCCTCAGGTTCAATAGTGTACGCATTGTGTATTGAATGCTGTGTCTTTTTTATGGGTCACTCTTGATCCTGTTGATACACGTGTGTTTACTGCTAGAGATCTGCTTGCAGTAAACACACGTGTCCTCAGGTTCAATTGTGAAAGCATTTTTATTTGAATTATTGGTGATTCAGCATTGATGACAACTCAGGTGTGTGTGGTAATACAGATACCATCATTGTGTTGTCCAACCTAATTTTGTTTTTCTTTTCCATTGTTTCAACAGTGAACAAAGTCCGCACACGTTGGCACTCGATGAAGGACCGTTTCAACACTGATGTTCATGCTGAGGGATAGGTCCACAGTGGCTTTTCTGCAAGGACAAGAACCAAGTATCAGTATCATCTCTCCTTGGAATTCTTACGACCAGTACTTGCCACCAGAGCGTAAGTATTTTTTTTTTTGGCTTATTAAGCCTAATTTATATTCCACAGCTGATCCGTCTTGTTAATGCTGGATATTAATGTTTACCTTTTTTTTCCACAGCACCTGGAGCAGCACCCTGCAACCTGTCGCGGGAGCAGTTCTTCATCGATCGACCTCAGACCCGTCCCAGCCATCCGACAGCCAGGAAGCAAGTTGCAGGTCAGCAACACAGACAGCTGGTGGCCAGGAAGCTAGTCAATCAGGTGTTCCCCTGTCCCAGGTCTCTGCCACTGGTTATGCGGGCACTACCCGCCAGCGGCAGAGGGCCTCGGACAGGCCTGTCTTGCCCGAGTTCATGTACTTGAGCGAGGCCTTTCATGCCAGTCTCAAGACGCTGTCCGAAATAGTGGAAAGTGGATTTTCTCTAATGGAACGTGGTTTTAACGACATGGAACACCTCTTCCACTCTTCCGCACAGCGCCTTGACCGGCTGGAGGCCGACCTCAATAGACAAGCGCACCATTTCTTTAGTAAAATTGAATGGGGCATGGCGGATCACCTTAGTCCTGAGCAACAGCTGACTGTCTTACACGCCTGCAACACTGCTTACTTGCAGGCTATGCAGCAGAATCAGTATGTGCAGCAGTCAGTGTTGTCATTCCCACCTGTGCCACCACTGACTCGCTTCACCACAGTACCGACTTCTGCTGCATATCACTGCACAGCCACCTGCATTCCTAGCCAAGCTGGGCACCACTACACCACACCAATGTCGAGTGCTGCTGGACACTCCACCCCTGCCGCCACCACCATGTCATGTGCTGCTCCTGTCTGGAGCACCAGTACTGTCACCGTTACCACATCTTGGCGCACCTCAAGCTCTAAATCTCGTTGGGCCACCACCTCTTCACCTGTTCTCACAGAAAGAACATCTCCAGATCGGAGCACTGCCACTTCTCCAATGCATGAGAGCACCACCACAACTCCGCACCATACAAGGAGCACCCCAACCACCACTCTTCAGAGGACCACCACCACCACCACATCTCCTCATAGGAGCACCACCACCACTACTCTGCAGAGGATCACCACCAACATTTCACCTCCTCATGGCACCTCCAAAACTCAACATCAGAGTAGCAACACCACCACTTCACCAGATCGGAGCGCCGCCCACACTTCTCCCACCACAAGCACCGGGGAGACTCTCATTCTGTTTTTTATTCACATCGTCCATGGACCAGCAGCTCTAGGCGGTCAAGCCATTGAAGGCGGTCACACGTTGGTAGTCGGTCCAGGTAGGTGACTCCTGCCCCAAAGAAGAAAAAACAAAAGACTTTGTTACTCAATCCCCCCTCTCCTTCCAATGTTTCACAACCTTCCTCCTTTATCATGCTTGACCTCCCTTCCCCCAGTAATTTAGTAGCACCTTCACCTAGAACCCCTTCCTATTTCCAGCCGTTCATCCTCTCTCCACACCCCCAAAATATCCAACACTTCTCCCAAACGTCCTTCAAAGTGAAAATAATTTTATTAAAAAAAAAAGAAATAAACATTGAATATTTTGTGTTCAAATAATGTTTGGTTAATGTGTCTTTCGCCGCCTACACACACTGCGCCGTACACACACTGCGCCGTACACTTTTCTTTTTTGTGTACACATAGCTTCAGAAATGACACGTTTCGTGTGTCAATTTTGGAGATATGTATCTGCAAACAAGAAAAACTCAATATACTTTCATTTTTTACATGGCCTCAGTGTCTTTGCTCAGGTAATGTAATAGATGATGGTGTTGATTACAAGGACTATCTATTGTTACCTTGCTGAGTATCCTTATCAGTTAATCTACTATGGTGTTTCGTAACATCATTTTACTGTTTGGAATACAATCCAAGGTTATTATTGATAGACCTTGTAAATCAGGGTTCCCCAACTCCAGTCCTCAAGGCCCACCAACAGATCATGTTTTCAGGATTTCCTTAGTATTGCTCATGTGATAATTGCATCACCTGTGCAATACAAAGGGAATCCTGAAAACATGATCTGTTGGTGGGCCTTGAGGACTGGAGTTGGTGAACCAAGTTATAAACAACCTCATACTCTATTTAATGTGTGTTTAAAAAGTGAGGAGATGATGTTGAAAATATACATCATATGGTCATGAACCTGGCATTGTATCATACTTTGAAGAAAAAACCATACAGGTATAAACACAGGTGTTTTATTAACATACACAACACATAAAAATTAGGTTACACCATTTGCTCTTGACAGGCCACCCGTCCAACATCAAAGGTGAAGTAGGTCGCAAATTGGTCCCTCATTTGCCCTACTTCAACAGATGACCGTAGAGGGTGCTGATTAAATTCTGGCAATGGGTTAGGAGAGGAATCATCTAGTTCAAAACTAGAGTGCTCTCTATCCATCACAAAATTATGTAGAGCAACACAGGCCTTCATCACCTCATCCACAGTTTCTAGTTTAAGATTAATGGCTGTGGAGAAAATTCGCCATCTGGATACTAGTATACCAAAGGCACACTCTACAGTTCTTCTGGCCCTAGTCAACCTGTAATTAAAAATTCTTTTAGTGTGGTCCAAGTCCCGGTTGGAGTATGGTTTGAGCAGGTGTTGGCACATCTGGAATGCCTCATCCCCAACAATTACAAAGGGCTGTGGCAGACCTTCGGTGTTGGGAAGAGGCCGTGGCATGGGGAAATTGAACTGGTTGCCATACAACCTCCGTCCCATGTCTGAGTTCTTATAAGCCTGGGAGTCATTTCCACGCCCAAATGCACCAATGTCCACTGCAACAAACTTACAGTCTGCATCCGAAATGGCTATTAGTACTGTAGAGAAGTACTTTTTATAGTTGTAGTACTCTGATCCAGTTCTCTTGGGTTTTATAATCCTGATGTGTTTCCCATCCACCGCACCCAAACAATTAAGGAAATTGCATACTGTCCAGAATCTTTCTGCATTTTCAAGCCACTTTTCCACGGTGGGCAGGGGCATAAATTCTGGACAGAGAACGTCCCACAAAGCCCGGCAGGTGTCGGCAACTATTCCAGACAAGGTGGATATTCCAAGACGGAACTGGAAGTGCAGAGAATAGAGGGTCTCTCCAGTAGTCAGGAATCAGGGACACAAAGAAACAACAAGAATTTATATTTGTGTATAGGGATTTTTAACACATTAAAAAATAAACAAAAAAAAGGGCACACCAATAAATAAATATGCATCATTTTCTTTAAAAAAAAATGCTTCAAATCAATGCAGCATACTTTTAGTACATGGCAGATCGAGAATTCTGCCATAATATACTACTACATCAAAGAACCAATACTATCATGCAGTCAGTGGTTACGTACTGTAATGTGACCAGGAGCCGTTTCTCGGGAGGAATCGCACGACGGAGCTGTGTGTCCTGTCTACGGATGACATCTTGTACACGACCAAGTAAATACATGAAGCTTTGTTGGGACATCCGTGTGTAATCCGTAAATTTATCCGGGTTTGCCTGTAGCTCGCTGTAGAGGGTGTGGTACGCTCAACGGTTCTCCCGGAGTTCAACAATAGGATGAATCCACAAATGCTGCCGCTAACGTCATCGCTGTCTCTCTCTCTCTCTTTGTTCATGGCAAGCAACTGCGTAAGCTTGAGCCATCCTAATGTCCAGATCCAAGTTGAAGTGAAAGCTTTTCCAGCGCAGATCCATGTCTTCATCAAAAACTGCTAGCAACTGGGAAGAATAGCTGTAAACTGGGTATAGATAAGGAATTCCAATAACACACGCCCACTGCTGTCCGATTGGTGGAGTATGAGTCATAATTGGTCAATGATTTGTAAAATCCTGTTATTGTGACATTATGCGCACTAATCACGCAAACGCATGCAAAACGTTTACAAACGCATATAATCGCTGCTTTTTTTGGCTTACCGCGCACGATTATGTCCCAAAAAAACGCTGCGTTTACAAGCGTTTGTAAGCCTTTTTTGTATGCGTTTAATGTGCACTCCAAACGCAGCGCAAAAAAGCGCTAGTGTGAAACTAGCCTTACCCTTGGAAAAATTAGTGACTAAAAGATCTTGTTTGTGGAAAGAATATGATTTTTTTTTATTTTCACGCCCGTGCGCTATAAACTTCTGTAAAGCACTTAAAGTTTTCACCACACATCTAGATAAGTTCCTTGGGGGGTCTAGTTTCCAAATTATGGGTCACTTGTGTGGGTTTTCCACTGTTTAGGTACATCAGGGGCTCTCCAAATGCGATATGGCGTCAAGCCAAGTTTGTGTTGAAAAAATCAAACGGCGCTCATTCCCTTCCAAGCTCTGCCATGCGCCCAAATAGTGGTTAACCCCCACATATGGGGTATCAGCATACTCAGAACAAATTGCCCAATAACTTTTGGGATCCTGTTTCCCTTGGGAAAATGAAAATTGGGGGTGAAAAGATCATTTTTTTGGACAAAATATGATTTCTTAATTTTACCGCTGTACGTTATAAACTTCTGTGAAGCCCTTGGGGGATCAAAGTTCTCACCACACATATAGATAAGTTCCTTGGGGGGGTATAGCTTCCAAAATGACGTCACTTGTGGGGGTTTCCACTGTTTAGGCACATCAGGGGCTCTCCAAACACGACATGGCGTCCGATCACAATTCCAGCCAATTTTGCATTGAAAAAGTCAAATGGCGCTCCTTCCCTTCTGAGCTCTGCCATGCGCCGAAACAGTGGTCCCCCCACATACGGGGTATCAGCATACTCAGGACAAATTGCACAATAACTTTTGCTGTCCAATTACTCCTGTTACCTTTGGTAAAATAAAAAAAATTGGACCTGAAGTAATTTTTTTGTGAAAAAAAGTTAAATGTTCATTTTTTTTTAAACATTGAAAAAATTCCTGTGAAGTACCTGAATGGTTAATAAACTTCTTGAAGGTGGTATTGAGTATTGTCAAGGGTGCAGTTTTTAGAATGATGTCACTTTTGGGTATTTTCTGTCATATAGACCCCTCAAACTGACTTCAAATGTGATGTGGTCCCTAAAACAAAAATGGTGTTGTAAAAATCGCTGGTCAACTTTTAACCCTTAAAAAAAATTTTGGTTCCAAAATTCTGCTGATATAAAGTAAACATGTGGGAAATGATACTTATTAAGTTTTTTGTTTGCCATATCTCTGTGATTTAAGGGTATAAAAATTCAAAGTTGGAAAATTGCGACATTTTCAAAATTTTCGCCAAATTTCTGTTTTTTTCACAGATAAATGCAATTATATGAATGAAATGTTATCTCTAACACGAAGTATAATATGTCACGAGAAAGCAATGTCAGAATCACCAGAATCCATGGAAGTGTTCCAGAGTTATTACCTCATAAAGGGACAGTGGTCAGAATTGTAAAAATTGCCTCGGTCATTAACATGCAAACCACCCTTGGGGGTAAAGGGGCTAAAATTGACAAAGCAGTTTAATTCTTAAGGTTACTACAATTACAGCAATACCTCATTTATATCATTTTTTTTATGTTTTGGCGCTTTTATACAATAAAAACTATTTTATATAAAATAATTATTTTTGCATCGCTATATTCTGAGAGCTATAACGTTTATATTTCTTGAGATGGTGCTGTATGGGGTCTTGTTTCTTGCGGGACAAGATGACGTTTTCAGCAGTACCATGCTTATTTATATCTGTCTTTTTGATTGCGTATTATTCCACTTTTTGTTTGGCAGTATGATGATAAAGCATTGCTTCTTGTCTTGTTTTTTATGGTGTTCACTAAAGGAGTTAACTAGTGGGACAGTTTTATAGGTCAGGTCATTTTGGATGCAGAAATACCAAATATGTGTACTTTTAATGTTTAGATTTTTTTTCATTCAAATATTTATTTAGTGATAGAATAAATATTGATATTTTTTATTATTTTATTTTTCAAAAAATATTTTTACAATTTTTAATTTTTTTTAACTTTATTCTAACTTTTACACTTTGTCCCACTATGACAATCATTTTTTGCAGGCTGATCACTTCTATAGCATGCAGATGAAGCAGAGTCTGCATGCTATAGAAGCTGTCAGCGCTGCACTTACTGCACACTGACCTGAGAGACTTCCTGATCATGCACTGCACATGACCAGGAAGTTTCTTAGCTCTGGTAACCCCGATGTCGTCATGACAACATCAGACTACCATGGCAGCGACCGTGGGGTTTGCGATCCAAAGGCAGAGGGGCTGTCAGCCCTCTGCCTGCTCCCGGAATGCTGCAATCGTGTTCAATTGTCTGTGACCGCTCCTGGCACTTAGTGCCGGGTGTCAGCAGTGAGAATCAGCTGACACCCGGCCACAATCGTCCGCACACCACTCATGTGCGCGAGTAATCGCTGAGACGTACTATTCCTTCCATGGTCAAATTAGCCCAGGGTACATGGATGGAATAGTACGTCTGATGTCAGAAAGGGGTTAAGCAAATGAGGGCCTTACACCACAGAAGTGGCATCAATTTCACCACAGAAGAAATAGTATAATAGGGACAGACAGGTCTTCCACTACACCCAATTCAACAGATGAACACCCAACCAGCAGTGTTCACCAGGACACCTGCCACTAGGAATTTTGGGGCCCCATACTGGCAAAATTTTCGGGGCTCCCTTGAGACTCCGCCCAGGCTCCACCCCTCAAACTGTCCATAGTCCCACCGCTCTCTCTTGGAAAAACTCCATTTCTCACCTATCACACATTAACAGTTCCCAGATCACACATATAGCTGGCAGCTTTTGTTTTGGCCAAAAGATTTTTTAAGCCACCATAACACTTTTGGCCGAGCTCTACTCTACTGTAACCTATTAAATATTTGTTAAAATATGCAATACAATTTAAATATATTTTTATTTATTTTTCAATATTTAAAATGACCAATAATATCTCCATTCTGCCCCCTGTGTCTCCATCCTGCCCCCTGTATCTCCAATACTGCCACAGTGTCTCCAGTCATGCCCCCTGTCTCCATTCTGCCTCCTGAGTCTCCAATCATGCCCCATATCTCCATTCTGCCCCTAGTCTCCAATCATGCTCCGTATCTCCATTCTGCCCCGTGTCTTCATCCTGCCCCCAAAATCTGCATTCTACCCCTGTGTCTCCATTCTGCCCCCTGTTTCTCCATCCTGCCCCCAGTATCTCCAATACTGCCCCCGTGTCTCCAATCATGCCCCGTATCTCCATTCTGCCCCGTGTCTCCAGTCATGCCCCGTATGTCCATTCTGCCTCCTGTATCTCCTCCAATCCTGCCCCCTATATCTCCAATCCTGCCCCCGTGTCTCCAATCGTGCCCCCATGTCTTTCATCCTGCCCCTGTGTCTCTAATCATGCCCCGTATCTCCATTCTTCCCGTGTCTCTAATCATGCCCCTCATTTCCATTCTTCCCCATGTCTCCATTCTGCCCCCTGTATCTCCAATCCTGCCCCCATGTCTCCAATCATGCCCTATCTCCATCCTGCTCCCAGTGTAACACTCCAATCTGCCCATGTGCCTTCATCCTGCCGGGGAAGCATATTGGATTCTTTCAATAATTAAATTTAAAATAAAAACAAAATAACTTTCTTCTTACCTGGCCGCGCTCCTGCAGTGAAGATGCAGCTGCTGCTGTGAGCTGAAGGACCTGTGGTGACGTCATCATCATGTGATCAGGAGGTGGAGCTGATGACGTCACCACAGGTCCTTCACCTCTTCCACTTCTGCGCAGCTCTCATCTGATATCAGCCACTGTTGCTGCTCTTCTGATGTGTGCCCGCCGCGCCGCAGGCCTGGCAGCGCACAGCACTTAGGGTCCGGCCGCAGCGCAAAGCACTTGGGGCCCGATGACTAGAAGCACAGGAGCGGGGTCCCTGACATGCAGGCCCCCCTTCTGTACTTCTGTTCACCGGGCCCCATATAGCAGTAAGGGCTGTCATGCCCTGATGGCAGCCCTGGTGTTCACATGTAAACAAATGAGGGCCCCTCATAGTACGCTGGTGTGTCTGACGGCGAGTGGGCCCTCCCACCGTCTGAGACACTGTATTTTACTATGAAGGGCCCTGTGCCATTGCCGTTAGCCATCAGTGGGCCCATCCGCCTGTTCAGAGCAATGGCACTTGCCCGGGTGTGGCAGGTCTTGACCCCAGCCGTTGGGGGAGGGGTGGGCAGCCCAGTTAGGGAGGTTTAAAAATTGGCGTATGTAGATGTGTTGGCTGGTCATTCAGCTGCTGCAAAGGGCATAATTGGGCAAGTCTGTGGAAGAGGAGGAAAAAACAGAGGCACTTTTCTGGTAACCTATGTGTCATCAGGAGAAGGTGGGACAAAATCCTTTGAAACCCATGCATGGTTCATTTTAATGAAGGTTAGATCATCAACATTTTGGGTCGACAGACGAGTCCTTTTTTCTGTCAGGATTGATCCAGCAGCACTGAAGACTAGAGTTGAGCGAAACGGGTCGAAAAATTTCAAAAGTCGCCGACTTTTGGCAAAGTCGGGTTTCATGAAACGAAACCGGACCCTAGGATGAGGTCGGCCACGAGGTCGGCGACTTATGCTCCAAAGTCGCATTTCAAAAGTTTGTTTTGTGCTCTTTTTCAGCCAATCAGGATCCACGGACACTGTGGGCAACGTGATGACATAGGCAGGGGTCACCACCATCTTTCAGAAGGGCATGCAAGTGATTGGCTTGCTTTGGTGGGCGTCACAGGGGTTATAAAAGGGCGTGCACGCCGACCGACATCTTACTTCTGCCGATCTTAGCATAGGGAGAGGTTGCTGATTCTGTAGGGAGAGCGTTAGGCATGGAAGAAGAAAAAAAAACTGCTTCTGCTGCTAGCGATTTTGCCTGTACAACACACCAGTCACTGTGTGTGCAGTGCAAGGGGAGGCTATATTGTGGTGGATCAGCGGTGTTGGTTGTTAGGCTGCCTTCTAAGGCTTCCTGACAGCTGCATTGCTGTTTCCCCACTGCTCTGCAAACTGCTTTTTTAAAAGCAATCCCAATTTTTTTTTTGTCCTGCTGAGGTACTGAACGTGCATTTTTTCACACCATACAGCGGTGTACGCTCCTCACACAGTACCGTGTAACGGCTGTTATCACAGCCACAGTGAAGCTATCTGTGTGTCACTGTGGAAGGATAAGTGGAGGACTTGTTCCGTTCTTACAGACCTACACTCTAGGGAGATTCCTATTCTGCCCAATTCTACATACACCTTGTAGTTTGTGATACACTAGTCAATTTCTGCCTGTGACATAGCGCTCTGATAATCAGTGGGCCTCACACAATCCAAAAGTGTCCACCAGTGTCCACTAGTTCCCTTATCTTGTAGTCACTTTTTTCACACCTGTGCCATCGAGCCTGTGACATAGTGCTCTGATATTCAGTGGGCCTCACACAATCCAAAAGTGTCCACCAGTGTCCACTAGTGTCTGCAGAAATTCAAAATCTCCCTTATCCTGTAGTCACTTTTTTCACACCTGTGCCATCGAGCCTGTGACATAGCGCTCTGATATTCAGTGGGCCTCACACAATCCAAAAGTGTCCAGTGTCCACAAGTGTCTGCAGAAATTCAAAATCTCCCTTATCCTGTAGTCATTTTTTTCACACCTGTGCCATCGAGCCTGTGACATAGCGCTCTGATATTCAGTGGGCCTCACACAATCCAAAAGTGTCCAGTGTCCACTAGTGTGTGCAGAAATTCAAAATCTCCCCTGTCCTATAGACACCTTGTACCTTGTTTTACATTACTATATAGTTTGTTGGATTTTGTCTACATTTCTACCAAAAATGAGGAAGGCTGGTGGAAGAGGCCGTGGAATTGGGCGGGGGTTGGCAGCTGGTAATGATGGTGTTGGTGGTGGATCTGATGGTAGTGGCAAAAGCAAAATAGGACCGAATGCAGGACGTGTTGAGCCTGCGTCATCGTCTGGCTCCACAAGGCCTCGAAGGCTTAGTTTTCTAGGAGTTGGCAAACCGCTTTTAAAGCCAGAGCTTCAGGAAAAAGTTTTGTCTTACACTGCTGACTCAGCCTCCAGCTCTATCGCCTACTCTTCTGAAGTTGTAAAAAATAAAAGCACTGAGTCGTCATTGGAGGCTCATGTTCATGAACCACACCTTTCCTTGTGTCCTTCACCCCAACCAAGATTGAAGGATGACGCAGGCCATACTACTGATTACTCCATGGAGCTGTTTTCACATACCATGCCTGGATTATCAAGTGAAATGGTGAATTACCCAGGCCAAGATGAATCTGACATGGAGTGCACTGATGCACAGCCGCTGATAGATGATTCTGCTGGTACATTCACTCAGAGCACTACATTGTCCTCACAGTGTACAGAGCCAGATTCTGACCCTGATGAGACTCAGGTGCCCCTTCCCGCACACTATACCACCATACACGGTGACACAGAGGAAGGTGCACATGACATTGAAGAGGAGGTGACGGATGACCCAGTTGTTGACCCAGATTGGCATCCATTGGGGGAAGAGGGTGCTGCTTCCAATAGCTCAGATGAGGAGCATCCACAGCAGACATCGACATCGCAACAGCTGTTATCTGGCAGGCCCGGAGCACTCCAAAGACAGGTTCCAAAAATCAAAAGAGTTGCTGGACAGCTTGTCCAGAGGGTCAAAAGATCACAGCGTGCTAGGCCGCAAAATGTCTGCCAAAGTAGGAAGAGTGCAGTGTGGCACTTTTTTGAACAAAATCCTCATGATCAGGCCAAGGTTATCTGTAAGAAGTGCGCAAAGACCTTTAGCCGAGGGAAAAATCTGAAAAATTTGAATACCAGTTGCATGCTTAGACATTTAACCACCATGCACTTGCAAGCGTGGACACAACACCAAACCTCAAGTGCCACATGTGCAACTGATCACAAAGAAGGTAGTCAGCAACGCTACATTGTTTCCCCCACTGTAAGCCCACCGGTTAGCACAGCAGCAAATGTTGAGATGTCGTTGCAAGGCCACAGCAGTCAGGGAATCCCACTGTTACATCAACGAAATACTGAATCTAGGCCATCAGAAAGAACACCAACTCCATCACCATCATCAACCCTCTCTCAGTCCGCCCTGTCCACCGCTACTTCCACCATATGCAGCTCTCAAGTCCAGCTCACCCTCCCAGACACTATTAGTAGGTCAAGAAAGTACTCAGTCTCTCATCCGCGTACACTGGGTTTGAACGCCCACATTGCCAAACTAATCTCGTTTGAGATGATGCCCTATCGGTTGGTGGAAAGCGCAGCTTTCCGCGAACTCATGGCCTATGCAGTACCACGCTATGACCTACCCAGTCGCCATTTCTTCTCTCGCAAAGCCATCCCAGCCCTCCACCATCATGTAAAAGACCGCATTGTCCATGCACTCAAGCAGTCAGTGAGTGGAAAGGTGCACCTCACAACTGATGCATGGTCCAGTCGGCATGGCCAGGGCCGTTACGTGTCCATCACTGCGCACTGGGTTAATGTGGTGGATGCAGGGTCCACAGGGGACAGCGGTGGTGGGACAGTGCTGCCTAGCCCACGGTATAGGAAACAGTTGGCTGTAGGCGTTCGACCCTCCTCCTCCTCCTCCTCCTCCTCCAGAAGCGAAAGCTCGTCCACAGAGCGCAGTCGTATGAGCACTCCATCTGCAGCTGCCACTGTTGCACACGAGGTGTCCCCCTATCGAGCAGCTAGTGGAAAGCGTCAGCAGGCTGTGTTGCAGATGATGTGTTTGGGCGACAGACACACCGCCGAGGTGCTGGCCGAGTACTTGAAGCGACAAACTGAGTCATGGCTTTGCAGTGTACATCTTGAGGCAGGCAAGGTAGTTAGTGATAACGGCCGTAATTTTGTGGCAGCCATAGCCCTTTCAAAACTCAGCCACATACCTTGCTTGGCTCACACCTTCAACCTGGTGGTGCAGTGCTTCCTCAAAAATGATCCGGAGTTAACAGCCCTGCTCCAGAAGGTGCGAAGACTGTGCGCGCACATCCGCCGGTCGCCTGTACACTCCGTTCGTATGCAGAAGCTGCAGCGATTGCTCCACCTTCCCAACCACTGCCTCATTATCGACATTGCAACAAGGTGGAACTCCACCCTGCACATGGTGGAGCGGCTGTGCGAGCAGAGGCAGGCCATAATGCATTTGTGGGAGGATACACGGCCAGGCACTTTGAGAGCAGACATGGAGTTGACAGGTGTGCAGTGGTCGAAGCTGAAAGACCTCTGTAAAATCCTTCAGTGTTTTGAGGAATGCACACAGCTGGTAAGCGCAGACGACGCCATCCTAAGCATGAGCATCCCACTTATGCGTCTGCTCATGCAAACTTTGACGCACCTTAAGGAGCAGGCGTCTGCAGCCAATGTTGACGAGGAGGGAATCCTTGATGACATTCAGCCATTGTCTGCTCAGGGACCTCTCCTGGACGAGGTGGAGGAAGAAGAGGAGGAGGAGGATGATGATGGGGATGATTACTTAGGGGAGGAGGATGCATGTCGTGGGGCAAGTGAAAATGCTGGCGTGGCAAGGTCTGGTACAGGGTTTGTGCGTGACTGGAGGGATGTGGATTTGCCAGAAAGTGCTCCTCCACCCAGCACTCGCAGTGCATCATTGACACCGGGAACATTGGCCCACATGTCAGATTATGCCTTGCGGATCCTAAGAAGGGACCCCCGCATTGCCAAAATGATGAACGATGATGACTACTGGTTGGCCAGCATCCTGGATCCACGCTATAAAGGCAAATTACAAAACATCATGCCACAGGAGAACCTTGACCTAATATTGGCTAATAAACAAGCAACTCTGGTAAATCGGTTGCTTGAGGCATTCCCAGCACACAGCAGCGGTGATGGTTCTCACACTAGCCGTACGGGCCAGGGGCAGCTTGGCAGAGGTGTTCATGGTGCACACAGCAGAAGTGGCGTTGGAGACAGGGGTTTCATGACAATGTTGTGGACTGATTTTTCAAGTACCGCTCACACAACTGGTAATACTGCATCGATGGAAAGTGACAGGAGACAGCAGTTGTCAACTATGGTTACAAACTACTTTTCCTCCCATATCGATGTTCTCCCACACAGGTCATTCCCCTTTGACTATTGGGCCGCTAAACTGGACACCTGGCCTGAATTGGCACAATATGCCTTACAGGAGCTCGCTTGCCCAGCTGCAAGTGTGCTATCGGAAAGAGTCTTCAGTGCAGCTGGATCAATCCTGACAGAAAAAAGGACCCGTCTGTCAACCCAAAATGTGGATTATCTAACCTTCATTAAAATGAACCATGCATGGGTTTCCAAGGATTTTGACCCACCTTCCCCTGATGACACATAGGGTGACAGAAAAATGGCTTGCTTTGGTCCACCTCTTCCTGGGACTTGACCTATTTTGCCTTTTGCATCAGCTGAATGTCCAACATCAACATATGCCACTTTCTAAAACTCCCTAACTGTGCTGCCTCCCCCCCATGGCCGGGGTCACCACCTAGCGCACGACACCGTGCGAGTGCCGTTGCTCTGGACAGGTGGGTAGACCGACTCTTGGGCGCGGGCACTGGCACAGGGTCCTTCATAGTGCAATCAAGTGTCTCTGACGGTGGTGGTGCACACCCGCCGTCAGACACACCGCCGTACTATGAGGGGCTCAGAACCAGTACCGACGCCCACGAGTGGACCCCCCTTGCTAGGGCAGGGCCCCAGCATTTGCAATCTTTACCTCTCCCTGCTCCTCCACTGTGTAGTCTGGGCCGTCAAATCCATACTGTGCCTGACACCGTCTGAGCCTGCCTCCTGATGTATAGACATATATTTTGAATGTGTACGCTATCCATACATGTTATCCGGGGATATGGTACCCTTTCTCACCTTTGTGCAATCACGTGCAAGCCATACTGGGCCTAACACCGTCTGAGCCTGCCTCCTGATGTATAGACATATATTTTGAATGTGTACGCTATCCATACATGTTATCCTGGGATACGGTACCCTTTCTCACCTTTGTGCAATCACGTGCAATCCATACTGGGCCTAACACCGTCTGAGCCTGCCTCCTGATGTATAGACATATATTTTGAATGTGTACGCTATCCATACATGTTATTCGGGGATATGGTACCCTTTCTCACCTTTGTGCAATCACGTGCAAGCCATACTGGGCCTAACACCGTCTGAGCCTGCCTCCTGATGTATAGACATATATTTTGAATGTGTACACTATCCATACATGTTATCCTGGGATACGGTACCCTTTCTCACCTTTGTGCAATCACATGCAATCCATACTGGGCCTGACACCGTCTGAGCCTGCCTCCTGATGTATAGACATATATTTTGAATGTGTACGCTATCCATACATGTTATCCGGGGATACGGTACCCTTTCTCACCTTTGTGCAATCACATGCAAGCCATACTGGGCCTAACACCGTCTGAGCCTGCCTCCTGATGTATAGACATATATTTTGAATGTGTACGCTATCCATACATGTTATCCTGGGATACGGTACCCTTTCTCACCTTTGTGCAATCACGTGCTATCCATACTGGGCCTAACACCGTCTGAGCCTGCCTCCTGATGTATAGACATATATTTTGAATGTGTACGCTATCCATACATGTTATCTGGGGATACGGTACCCTTTCTCACCTTTGTGCAATCACGTGCAAGCCATACTGGGCCTAACACCGTCTGAGCCTGCCTCCTGATGTATAGACATATATTTTGAATGTGTACGCTATCCATACATGTTATCCTGGGATACGGTACCCTTTCTCACCTTTGTGCAATCACGTGCAATCCATACTGGGCCTAACACCGTCTGAGCCTGCCTCCTGATGTATAGACATATATTTTGAATGTGTATTCTATCCATACATGTTATCCGGGGATACGGTACCCTTTCTCACCTTTGTGCAATCACGTGCAAGCCATACTGGGCCTAACACCGTCTGAGCCTGCCTTCTGATGTATAGACATATATTTTGAATGTGTACTCTATCCATACATATTATCCAGGGATACGGTACCCTTTCTCACCTTTGTGCAATCACGTGCAAGCCATACTGGGCCTAACACCATCTGAGCCTGCCTCCTGATATATAGACATATATTTTGAATGTGTACGCTATCCATACATGTTATCCTGGGATACGGTACCCTTTCTCACCTTTGTGCAATCACGTGCAATCCATACTGGGCCTAACACCGTCTGAGCCTGCCTCCTGATGTATAGACATATATTTTGAATGTGTACGCTATCCATACATGTTATCCTGGGATACGGTACCCTTTCTCACCTTTGTGCAATCACGTGCAATCCATACTGGGCCTAACACCATCTGAGCCTGCCTCCTGATGTATAGACATATATTTTGAATGTGTACGCTATCCATACATGTTATCCTGGGATACGGTACCCTTTCTCACCTTTGTGCAATCACGTGCAATCCATACTGGGCCTAACACCGTCTGAGCCTGCCTCCTGATGTATAGACATATATTTTGAATGTGTACGCTATCCATACATGTTATCCGGGGATACAGTACCCTTTCTCACCTTTGTGCAATCACGTGTAATCCATACTGGGCGTGAGAACGGCTGGCGAGCTGTTAAGCAAGCTACTGCACCTGTGGTTTGCACACGTAAGTTTTTCATTTTTTCTGGAATGACGGTTAGGCCTAATTCCGGAACTGCGGTTGACCTGCACTTACTGGGAAATCATCGTTCTCGGGTAATAATTGTAATCAGTGATTCCCATCACTAACGTTGTTCAGCGGGTTATCTGCACCTGTAAGCGACAAACGCTGGCCTTTTCAGTGTAGCGCACATGCAGCCACGGACATGTAAGGGCATGACACCCCAGTTATTGGCCAATCTCATGTGCCAGAGCCTCACGTGTCCCTCTAGTAAGCCGGACTCGGACCGCGGGGCATGACGGAGTCTCGTTCGTTAACGGAATTAAGCTTGCAATGTGTGCATCTGTTCTGTAGCTGGCATGGTTGAGGTTTCCCAGGTGGAGTCGAATTTAACCGTAGGCTCCACTCCTGGTGGTGCCCTTCTGGACATTCCTTTAAGGTTCAGCTTTGCAACCATACTGCCCACGTAAAACAAACACTTTGCCTTCATGAACGCTGTTTGGAGGGTCATGACTCGTGGGAATAACGCCGCCCAATCAGTTAACCTGCTAGAGAGATCCTTCGTTGCTCCCAAGCATGACATCACACTCCCTAGGAGGAAGGTAATGCCACTGTGGCGACCGTACTCCTGGGGGCGACACAAGTGCACTGATGCCCAGCCACTGCTCGATGAATCTGCTGGTACATTGACCCAGACCACTACATTCCCCTCGCACGCTACACGGCCTGAATCTGACCCTGATGAAACTCAGGTTACCCTTCCCATATACAGTTCCATCTTACACGGTGACAAAGAGGAAGCTGCAGATGAAAGTGCAGGTTCGGCCCACCCGCCATCAGACACACCACCGTACTATCAGGGGCTCTGTGCCAGTGCCGTCGCCAATGAGTGGGCCCCCCCTGCTTGCTCAGGATCACAGCACTTGCAAGGTTGAAATACTGTGCAGTGAGATGGAAGATGGGGACGACGAGGAGTCCAGACTAGTACAGGGATTCCCTAGCGAGGAGACTTATTTGATTGTTTTCAATGTTGGGATAGCAATTTTTGGGGAGCACTATACTCTGGAGAATGATAGATGGGGCCCACCATACACTGGAACATTCCAAAGGTGGACATCAGACAATGGAGCAGCATTTACAGGGCCCATTATACACTAGAGCATTAGAAATGGGGCCCATTATGTTTGGAGCATTATTTGGGCCCATAAGACAGTGGAGCTTCATCCATGGGGACCAACATATACTGTAGCATTATGTGGAGCTCATCATATACTGTTTCAAACATTATATGGGACCAATGATTCTGTATGGAGAAATAGATGGGCCTCGTCATGAGATGTAAAAAGTGAAGTATTTTTCATTGTACTATACCGCTATTTCTCTGCCGTATCGGAGCATGATGAGTTGTGGTATGTGTTAAAGGGGCGCTCTTGTGACGGGGGTATTCTCCAGAGCAAGGAGGGACAACAGGCCTGGGAACGATCCAACAGATTTATTGACCAGAAAACAGGAACAACACGAAGGTAATTTGCAGATTCCCAAATAAGTCCACAGGAAACTGATTCGGGGGCACCTCCCGACAATCCTTGTGTCAGATCACAAAACCATAGTCCTTTAAGAGTCCCAGAAATCCACCACGATCACACAGAGGCCGAGGCTTCCTCAGACAGCCTCGTCCTTCCCTTTCAGCATCCCACTCACATCTGCTGGGTCATAGAATCATAGAATCATAGAATCATAGAATCGTAGAGTTGGAAGGGACCTCCTGGGCCATCTGGTCCAACCCCCTGCTCAAAGCAGGATTCGCTAAATCATCCCAGTCAGATGTCTGTCCAGCCTCTGTTTGAAGACTTCCATTGAAGGAGAACTCACCACTTCTCGTGGCAGCCTGTTCCACTCATTGATCACTCTAACTGTCAAAAAGTTTTTTCTAATATCTAATCTGTGTCTCCTCCCATTCAGTTTCATCCCATTGCTTCTAGTATTTCCTTGTGCAAATGAGAATAAAGTTGATCCTTCTACAATGTGACAGCCCTTTAGATATTTGTAGACAGCTATTAAGTCTCCTCTCAGTCTTCTCTTTTGCAAACTAAACATTCCCAAATCCTGCAACCTTTCCTCATAAGACAGGGTTTGCAGACCGGTCACCATTCTGGTCGCTCTTTTCTGAACTTGCTCCAGTTTGTTGATGTCTTTTTTAAAATGTGGTGCCCAAAACTGGACACAATATTCCAGATGAGGTCTGACCAAAGAGGAGTAGAGGGAAATAATGACTTCACGTGATCTAGACTGTATGCTTCTGTTAATACATCCTAGAATTGCATTTGCCTTTTTTGCTGCTGCATCACACTGTTGACTCATATTCAGTCTGTGATCTATTAGTATACCCAAGTCTTTTTCACATGTGCTGTCACTTAGCCCTATTCCTCCCATTCTATATATGCTTTTTCCATTTTTATTGCCCAGATGTAGTACTTTGCATTTCTCCCTGTTAAAAACCATTCTGTTAGTTGCTGCCCACTTCTCCAGTTTATTTAAATCTTTTTGAATCCTCTCTCTCTCTTCTCTAGTATTAGCTATCCCTCCTAGCTTTGTGTCATCAGCAAATTTAATCAGTTTACCCTCAATTCCTTCATCTAAATCGTTGATAAAGATGTTGAACAATACAGGGCCCAGGACAGAGCCCTGTGGTACCCCACTTGAGACATTCTTCCAACTGGATGTGCAGCCATTTACGACCACTCTTTGGGTCCGATCACTAAGCCAGTTATGAATCCACCTAACAGTTGCCTTGTCCATTCCATACTTAATCATTTTTTCAATAAGGATTGTATGAGAGACTTTGTCAAATGCTTTGCTGAAGTCAAGATATACTATATCTACAGCATTTCCTTGATCCAACCAATCAGTGATACCATCATAGAAGGAAATTAAGTTAGTCTGACATGACTTATTAGTTACAAACCCATGCTGACTCTGTTTAATCACTTCATTCTTATCCAGGTATTGACATACATGTTGTTTAATAATTTGTTCAAAGATCTTTCCTGGTATAGAAGTCAGACTCACCGGCCTTTAGTTACCTGGGTCCACCTTCTTCCCCTTTTTGAAGATAGGAACAACATTTGCTCTTCTCCAGTCTTCTGGCACTTCTCCTGTTCTCCAAGAATTTTCAAAGATTATAGAGAGGGGTTCAAAAATTTCTTCTGCTATCTCCTTCAGTACTCTGGGGTGTAATTCATCTGGACCTGGAGACTTGAATTCATTTAGGCTAGCTAAGTGTTTCCTCACTATCTTTCTGTTTATAGATATCCTGGATTCTTCTATTCCCTTAATAGGAATATTACTTATCACACATAAGTCCATTGTCTTGGGCTCCTGGGATCAGCCCAAGTGTAGGGGAGTAGAAGTTCCCACCTCCTAGTCAATGGTTTGGTCCATCGCACGGCTCCGAGGTGTCTACGAGGATGTGTATTGTGAGTCCTCCCCCTGCTGAGGAGAACAATGGTGATTCCCCTAGCTGTGTTGACCCAAGCCTGAATTCAATTATGGTCTAGATACACAAGTCTTGTGGAAAGGAGACAGGTTACTTACATAATTACATTATAGTCCCAGAGACACAGGCAATGGGGAAAGGAAACATATTGTTACAGGTATACACAAGACATTGCAAAGTATTGGGGAAAATTACATATCATGACAGCTCTTTCGCCCAGGGCACATGAAAACCTGGAGCCAGTCCTACCCCCCCACAATTTTAGCCAAATAACCCCCATTTTTCAGTGCGTAACTTGTATTATGAAGTTAATTAAGGTTGACAAGCTTAAGTAAGAAGAATTGATGCTTTTGGCATTCAAATGGGCACTGTAGGTGTGTTTCCTGTCCTCCTCTCACTGCCGACTTTTATTCCCCATTGACTTACATTGGGTTTCGTGTTTCGGGACGACCCCGACTTTTCCCTATAATCGGCCGATCTTGCTCGACCCGACTTTTGGAAAAGTCGGGTTTCACGAAACGAAACTCGACCCTAAAAAACCAAAAGTCGCTCAACTCTACTGAAGACTCTTTCAGATAACACACTAGCAGCAGGGCAAGCGAGCTCCTGTAAGGTTTATTGTGCCAATTCAGGCCAGGCGTCCAGTTTAGAGGCCCAATAGTCAAAGGGGAATGACCTGTGAGGGAGAACATTGATA
Organism: Dendrobates tinctorius; assembly: GCF_039654945.1. NCBI lineage: Eukaryota > Metazoa > Chordata > Amphibia > Anura > Dendrobatidae > Dendrobates > Dendrobates tinctorius. The sequence goes on along the minus strand of NW_027361696.1, from coordinate 96,364,580 downwards.
TGGGAGGAAAAGTAGTTTGTAACCATAGTTGACAACTGCTGCCTCCTGTCACTTTTAATCGATGCAGTATTAGCAGTCGTGTGAGCGGTACTTGAGAAATCATTCCACAACATGGTCATTAAACCCCTGTCTCCAACACCACTTCTGCTGTGTGCACCACGAACACTTCTTCCATTGTGCCCACTACGGCTCGTTGGTGAACCAGTACTACTGCTGTGTGCTGGGAAAGCTTCAAACAAACGGTTTACCAGAGTTGCTTGTTTGTTTGCCAATATTATCTCTAGGTTCTCCTGTTGCATGATGTTGTGTAATTTGCCTTTGTAGCGTGGATCGAGGATGCTGGCCAGCCAGTAGTCGTCATCCCTCATCATTTTGGCAATGCGGGGTCCCTTTTTAGGATTCGTAAGGCATAATCGCACATGTGGGCCAATGTTCCAGGTGTCAATGATGCACTGTCCGTGGTGGGTGGAGGAGCAGTTTTCGACAAATCCACATCCCTACAGTCACGCACAAACACTGTCCCTGACCTTGGAGCGCCAACATTTTCTCTTGCCCCCTGAGAAACATCCTCCTGCGCAAAATAATCATCCCCCTCATCCTCATCCTCTTCTTCCTCCAGCTCGTCCAGGACAGTTCCCTGACCAGACAATGGCTGACTGTCATCAAGGCTTCCCTCCTCCTCCTCTGCTGCAGACGCCTGATCCTTAATGTGTATCAAACTTTGCATGAGCAGATGCATAAGTGGGATGCTCATGCTTATGATGGCATACCAGCTGTGTGCATTCCTCAAAACACTGAAGGACTTTACAGAGGTCTTTCAGCTTCGACCACTGCACACCTGTCAACTCCATGTCTGCTCTCAAAGTGCCTGGCCGTGTATCCTCCCACAAATGCATTACAGCCTGCCTCTGTTTGCACAGAAGCCTCTCAAACATGTGCAGGGTGGAGTTCCACCTTGTTGCAACGTCTATGATTAGGCAGTGCTTGGGGAGGTGGAGCAATCGCTGCAGCTTCTGCATACAACTGGAGTGTACGGCCGAGCGACGGATGTGCGAGCACAGTCTTTGCACCTTATGGAGCAGGGATGTTAACTCTGGATAATTATTAAGGAAGCACTGCACCACCAGGTTCAAAGTGTGAGTCAGGCAAGGTATGTGTGTGAGTTTTGCAGGGCTATGGCTGCCACAAAATTCTGGCCGTTATCACTGACTGCCTTGCCTGCCTCAAGATGTAGACTGCCCAGCCATGACTCTGTTTGTCACTGCAAGTAGTCGGCCAGTACCTCCGCGGTGTGTCTGATGTCGCCCAAAGACATCATCTTTAACACAGCCTGCTGACGCTTACCACTAGCTGTTCGATAGTGGGACACCTCGTGTGCAACACTGCCAGCTGCGGATGTAGTGCTCGTGCGACTGTGCTCTGTGGACGAGCTTTCGCTGATAGATGAGGAGGAGCGAAAGCCTACAGCCAACTGTTTCTTATACCGTGGGCTAGGCAGCACTGTTCCATCACCGCTGTCCCCAGTGGTGCCTGCATCCACCACATTAACCCAGTGAGCAGTGATGGACACGTAACGGCCCTGGCCATACCTACTAGTCCATGCATCCGTTGTGAGGTGCACCTTTCCACTCACTGACTGTTTTAGTGCATGGACAATGCGGTCTTTCACATGCCGGTGGAGGGCAGGGATGGCTTTTCGAGAAAAGAAGTGCCGACTGGGTAGGTCATAGCGTGGGACAGCGTAGGCCATGAGGTCGTGGAAAGCTTCGCTTTCGACCAAACGGTAGGGCATCATCTCTAATGGGATAAGTCTGGCAATGTGGGCGTTCAAACACAGTGTACGCGGATGAGAGGATGAGTACTTTCTTGTCCTACTCAGAGTGTCTGGTAGGGTGAGCTGGACTGGAGAGCTGCATATGGGGGAAGTAGGGGATGGAGTGAGAGGGGGTTGGTGATGGTATTGGTGATGATGGCCTAGATTCAGTGTTGTGTTGCAAAACCATTGTGATTCCCTGAGTGCATTGGCCTTGCGACGACACCTCCACATTTAGTGCTTGTGGTATGCTAAATGGTGGTCTTACAGTTGGGGTAGCGATGGAGCGTTGTTGGCTACCTTAGTGGCAGCAGGTACACATGTGCTACCTGAGGTTTTGTAGTCCGTCCACGCTTGCAAGTGCATGTTGATTAAATGTCTAAGCATGCATCTGGTATTCAAATTTCTGAGTTGTTTACCTCGGCTAAAGGTCCTTCCGCACTTCTTACAGGTAACCTTTGCCTCATCAGTAGGATTTTGGACAAAGAAGTGCCACACTGCACTCTTCCTACTAAGGTAAACATTTTCTGGCCTTGCACGCTGTGCTAAGTTGACCGTCTGGTCAAGCTGTCCTGCAACTCTTTTAGTTTTTGTGCCACGTTTTAGGACAGCTACGGGCCTGCTACATAACCGCTGCTGTGATGTCAATGCCTGCTGCGGATCCTTCTCCTTATCTGAACTATTGCCAGGGCCACCCTCCTCCCCCAATGGATGTCAATCCGGGTCCAGAACTGGGTCATCCATCACCTCCTCTTCAAAGTCTTCTGCACCTTCCTCTTTACCTTCCTCTGTGTCACCGTGTAAGGTGGTATAGCATGCGGGAAGGGGCACCTGGGTTTCATCAGAGTCAGATTCTGGCTTAATAGACTGCGAGGGCAATGTAGTGCTGTGGGTCAATGTACCAGCAGAATCATCTAGCAGTGGCTGGGCATCAGTGCACTCCATGTAAGATTCATCTTGGACTGGGGAATTCAGGATTTGACTGGATAACCCAGGCATGGTATGTGAAAAGAGCTCCATAGAGTAATCTGAAGTGTGGGCTGCCACATCCTTAACTTTTGGTGGGGGTGAAGGACACAAGGAAAGGGGTTTCTTATGACCAGAACACTGCACTGACGACTCCGTGCTTGCATGTTTCTACCGTTCAGAAGAGGAGGCAATAGAGCTGGTGGCTGTTTCGGCAATGTACGCCAAAACCTGTTCCTGATGCTCCGGCTTTAAAAGCGGTTTTCCTACTCCAAGAAAAGGCAACCTTACAGACCTTCTTGGGCCAGAGGATGGCGCAGGCTCAACACCTCCTGCCTTAGCTGCTATTGTGCTTTTGCCAGAACAAGCCGATGCACCACCACCATCAGTACCAGCTGCGCCCCCATGCCCACGGCCACGTCCTCTTCCACCATACTTCCTCATGTTTGGGAAAATGTACCAAAAATACCAGCAGAGAGATGGTACTGTATGAGGAGCGTCCAGCTGTGTAAGGTGTATTAAACAAATTAAATCAACGTATATATTATGTTAGTCACAGACGCTGTCATAGTATGTATTGGACCGTAATCCAACAAGCAGATATACAGAACTGTATCAGAAGTATACAGCTTTATACGATTTTTGTGCAACTAACAATCTTCATATATGTATTGACTGAGTGTCACACACACACACTGACTAGATATAAAAGTGACCGTAATGCGAATGGCAGATATACAATACTGTTGGAGAATAGGACAGCTCTATACGATGTGTGTAAGGAAAAGTGACAAGCTCCATGTATTTGTATATGGACTGACACACGCTGTCTCTGTCTAGTTTAGACCGTTATCAAACAGCAGATATACGATACTGTTTGAAAAACGGACACAACTCTAAGGCGTAGGTGTGGAAAAACTCCTCGTTTTTTTTTTCCAGAGTCACACACAGGTAGCTTCTATTTGTCCATGCTAGAAGGCGGTACACGGTAGTGTGTGAGGAGCGTAAACCGCTGTACGGTGTGTGTATGTAAAATTGTCAAGCTCCGTGCATTTGTATATGGACTGACACACGCAGTATCTGTCTAGTTTTGACTGTAATCAAACAGCAGATATACGAAACTGTTTGAAAAACGGACATAACTCTAAGGTGTAGGTGTGGAAAAACGGACAAACTCCTCGGCTTTTTCTTCCAGAGACACACCCAGATAGCTTTTATTTGTCCGTGATACCAGCCGGTACACGGTAGTGTGTGAGGAGCGTACACCGCTAGACGGTGTGTGAAAAAATGAACGCTCAGTAACTCACCAGGACAAAATAATAAAATTTGGAGTGCTTTGAAAAAAGCAGTTTGAACAGCAGTGTGCACATAGCAGCGCAGCTAGCAGGTAGCCTTGAAAGGCAGCCTAATCACCACCAGCGTTGCTGCACACAACAAAAATCCTACCCTTTCACTGCACACTAACTGTACAGTGAAAAGAGCTATCAGCAAAAGCAGTTTTTTTTTTCTTCTACTCTCTGCCTAACGCTCTCCCTGTTCAGAATCAGCAGCAGCACCTCTCCCTATTGTAAGATCGGCAGAAGTAAGATGGCGGTCGGTGTTCACAGCCTTTTATACCCACTGTGACACCACACAAAGCCAGCCAATCACTTCAATGCCCTTCTCTAAGATGGTGCTGGCCACTGCGCATGTCATCGCGTTGCCCACAGTGTGCGTCCTCCATCATTGGGTGAGAAAAGGCGCTGAAAGCATCATTTGAAACGCGACTTTGGTGCGCTGATTGGCGACCTCATGGCCGACCTCACGTTAGGGTCGGGTTTCGATCGGCGAAACCCAACTTTGGCGAAAGTCGGCAATTTTTGAATCTGACCCACCTGTTTCGCTCAACTCTACTGACAGTTGCTCACTCATCACCTCTTCCTTCTACATTTGTTCCTCGGTTTTGCACCTTCAATAACAATTTGTCTGTTATCAGCAGCCACCCTGGATCGCAGTAATCCACCCGCCCTTGGCACTCGCCTGTGTGATGACAGTCTTGAACTTAGAGACAATGTTATCCCTTCTGCATCCTCCTATGCTTCCTCCTCTTCTTTTGTGACCACCATCTACTGCTGCAGGCTATTTAAAGTCTGCTCCAGCATATACATGACCGGAATAGTGATGCTGGTGACAGCGTCATCAGCGTTAGCCATCTTAAAGCCATTTCAAAACTGTGCAGAAAGGTGTAGAGGTCCTTAATCTGTATCCACTCTGTAAACGTGATATGCGCCACATCCGTACTGCTTTGGCCAAGGCTATACGACGTGACACATTGCATCAGGGCTCATTGCTGCTGCCACAGTTGCAGTAGCATGTGCAGAGTGGAATTCCACCATGTTGGCACATCGCATATCAACTTGTTAACAGGCATGGATACAAGTCGATAACCAGAGGGGTGCAAACGGCGAAAATGAGCACACAGCTTACATGCTTTCTGTAGCAGCTCACCCAGGCCAGGAAAGTGGCGGAGAAAATGCTGTACAACTAAGTTAAGAATGTGAGCCATGCAAGGTCTGATTTTGTCTTGCCGTAGGACCGCCACCAGGTTAGCACCTTTATCGGACACAACCTTCCCTGGTTGCAGGTTCAGCAGAGGCAGTCATTGATCAAACTCAGCCTGGAGTCCTTGTAATGGATTGCACAAGGGAAGGGGGTGTCGACTTCACTCATCCCAGGGGAGGGGAGAGAAGGACCCAGCAAGGAACGGCTCTCTGGCGCCACCGCTTGCCTCTGGTCAGTCAAGGAACTGCACCAAGGGCAAATTGTCGCCGGAGAGGCTTCCCTTATAGGTACGAGTTATTGAGGTCCTCCCAGTGAGGGGGGATATTCATCACCAGTCCAGGCTGGTGATATATATATATATATATATATATATATATATATATGAACAACGACAAAGCAAAGTCCAGCAATAACGTGAGCAATCCAGGATGCTGTTAAAATTTTTTTTTTTTTTTTTATTCATAAATCCATTAAAATGCAATGGTCCAAGCAGTTCAAAACAGCATTAACGCAGGAAAGTAGTGCAGATAGGACTACGCTGAAACGCGTAGTCCTATCTGCACTACTTTCCTGCGTTAATGCTGTTTTGAACTGCTTGGACCATTGCATTTTAATGGATTTATGAATAAAAAGAAAAAAATTTTTAACAGCATCCTGGATTGCTCACGTTATTGCTGGACTTTGCTTTGTCGTTGTTCACATTTGTATGGATGGACTCCTACATCCAGATCCGGGCACAACGGAGTTAACCAGGTCAGCTGAGGTTCCAGGTGGTTCACAGGAGTGAGCTGGTCTACATTGTTGGATTTATATATATATATATATATATATATAAACCTCCTGGCCGTCACTGCCAGAGTTCCTCACTAACAGAGTACTGTATTCTGCCACCAGTTCCTCATTTGAAATAAGCCCTGTCTGACAGCAGACTTATATAAGGTCAGAAACTAACCCGGGTAGCATACAATTGACCAACCGAGCGTGCAGACAAGGGGATTCGAGAGAAAAAAAATTGGATCAACTGACTGGATATATAAAAAATTCTTCTTTATTTCACACCATTAAAAGGAGCAAATTTGTCCACATGAATTAAAACCAGGATAGCATTCTGACGCGTTTCTGGCCGTAGTCCTTAGTCGTAGAATTCTATGACTAAGGGCTATGGCCAGAAATGCGTCAGAATGCTATCCTGGTTTTAATTCACGTGGACAATTTTTTATATATCCAGTCAGTTGATCCAATTTTTTTTCCCATAATTGTCTGATTATCAGACGGAATTCAGATCTTTACTGTGGCATCTAAGGCTACCAAGCACGTATTGCATGGTGAGGCACTATTTCCTTTTTTCTTTCTTTTGGTTTCTGTGGGGATTCGTGAAGCGAGATGAAAAGTATGTGCGCACGTTGCGGATTCGTGTGCGTAAATTTCCGCCTGGAATCTGCAATTTTTAGCATAGTCCAAAGGTCAAAATCCGTGCGTTTTTCCTGCGGATTTATTGCAGATTTATTGCGGATTTTGTGCGGATTTGACATGCGTTTTTACACGTGCGGATTCCTATAATGGAATGGGTGTAAAAACTCTGCGGAATCCACACAAAGAATTGACATGCTGCGGAAAATAAACCGCTGCGTTTCCGCGTGGATTTTTCCACAGCATGTGCACAGCGTTTTTTTTTCATAAGTTTACATTTTACTGTAAATCACTAGGAAAACTGCAGTGCATCCACAGCGGCAAATCTACTGCGGATCCACAGCAATTCCACAACGTGTGCACATACCCTAAAGAGCAGCCCAAGATTAATTTTATATTTAATCGCCGAAAAGGCGCACTTGAAATTTGCAGGTGTATATTTACAAGAACAATATACAGGTATACAGTCAGGAGTGTAGTGCAAAGGTAGGGTATAGTTAGCTTGCAAATACTGTGGTATGTAGCATGTGACCACAGGGAGGCGCTGATGGATCACAGGTCCAAATCTTAGTTACATGGTTCCCTTGGCCGCGTCAGATAACGGGTCCTCCTGCCAGTAGAAAACTAAGTCCAAAATGAGGGTCTGACTTATATCTCCTAGGCTTTTCCCCCTCTCACTCTGCTGCCACCCCTGGGCTGGGCTGCCTCCCATGTCAGAGAATATGATTTTCTGTCCAGAATCGTGGATAGCCCATAACTTTCCACCCGAAGCTCTGAATGGGTCGGTGGTGCGGCCACTGGGTTCCGCTGCATTTTATCTGCTCATACAAACCCAATATGCCTACCGTATGTAATTCCTGGTATCTATGCTTTATAACTCAGTAACACAGAGAGAGCTACTGGTGGCTGCTGGGCACGGGCATATGGGGGAAGGAACACTGATTCAGATTATGTGCTCGGCTAGTCTCAGAGATATTGCATTCTGTTATTATAGGTCATTTTCCAGATTCAATACCTCAGAATCTGCTGTGTCTTTTTGTGCCATGGTATCTCCATGTGCTTGGTCAGACAAAGGGAGCCAGCTGGCTGCAGCTGCAGAAGATTTCACACCCTTGTGTTAAGAGCTTCAAAGAGCTTCTTACTGACGTTTTAATTAAAATGAAACATTGCATGGCTTTTTATGGCCTTGGGGAATGCATACCAAGGGAGGGGGCACATACCAGGAGTGAAAGGAGACGTTCTAAACCTATAATACAAAATGGATTCCCCCTCGTCCCTCACAGAGCAGTCCACAACTTTTCAGCTGTATGACCGAGACCTCCAAGGCATATCAATTTTAATACTGCCTGATTGCGGTGAGCCCTGGCTGCGCAGTACGGAGGTGGTGAGGATTCGCTATGCACTGTTGGAACATGTGTCTCGTTAAGGCAGAGGTTGAGGGTGCAGATGGAGGCCCTATAGGAGATAGAGGAGGCAGAAGCAATGGAGGAAGTGTTAAATGTAGATGTTTGTCCTGCAAGCCTTGGGGATTCTAAGACTTGTGGAGCAGTGCCTGTCCCCACAGCCACCAGACACCCAGTGCCCAGTCAGCGAGATGAAATGCCCTTAGCCACGCTTATTCGTCCAAGTGTCTGTGGTGAAATGCACCCTGGCAGATAGAGATTTTCTCAAGAAACGGGTGATGTTGTCTGTGACATGCTGGAATAGCGCAGGCACAGCTTTCTTAGAAAAGTAATGGCGACTTGGTTATTGGTACTGGAGGACTCCAACGGTCATCAGTAGAGATGAGCGACTTTGCCTTTTTTAGGGTCGAGTCGGGTTTCATGAAACCCGACTTTCTCAAAAGTTGAGTCGAATGAAATCGACCGACTATAGGGAAAAGTCGGGGTCCGACTGAAACACGGAACCCAATGCATGTCAATGGGGAAGCAAAGTCGGCAGGGAGTGGAGGACAGTAAACACACCTACAGTGCCCATTTCAATGCCAACAACATCAATTCTTATTACTTAAGCTTGTCAACCTTAATTTACTTTATAATAATAGTTACGCATTGAAAACTGGGGGTTATTTGGCTAAAGTTGTGGGGGGGTAGGGCTGGCTCCAGGTTTTCGTGTGCCCCAGGCCAAAGAGTGTCAGTGGGCCCCTTTAACACATAACACAATTCATGATGCTCTGATACGGCAGAGAAATAGTGGTATAGTACAATGAAAATTACTTCACTTCTTACATGACATGAATGATATCTATTTTAAATTCTACAATAGCTCAAAAAACGGACAGTATATTACTCCATACAGTATTATGGCCGCCATACAGAATAATGAGCCCCATATATTTCTCCATACAGAAAAATTGGTCCCATATAACGTTCCATACAGTATATGATGAGCTCCACATAATGCTACAGTATATGTTGGTCCCCACGGATGATGCTCCACTGTCTTATTGGCCAAAATAATGCTCCATATGTAATGGGCCCCATTTCTAATGCTCCAGTGTATATTGGGCCCCATAAATGCTGCTCCAGTGTCTGATGTCCCCCATTTGGAATGCTCCAGTATATGATGGGCCAAATGGATGATGCTCCAGTGTATGATGGGCCCCATATCTCATTCTCCAGTGTATAGTGCTCCCCAAAAATTGCTCCCAACCTTTAAAAAAATTAAATACCTCTCCTCGCTGGGCACTGCTCTACTCTGGACTCCTCAGCGTCAACATCTTCCAGCTCTCTGCACTTGGACTGTTTAGGCAGAGGGCAAACAGATGTGATGTCATCGCGCTCTCTGACCTGAATGTCACTGTCAGGAGACGCGGAAGACGTCACGGCGGTGGAGCAGGGAGAGGTAAGT